>NC_086445.1:153192815-154392815 GCF_028390025.1 Pseudophryne corroboree
GGGTCCGAGCGACTCGGATCTTCCCGCCTTGCTCGGTTAACCCGAGCGCGCCCGAACGTCATCATGACGCTGTCGGATTCTCGCGAGGCTCGGATTCTATCGCGAGACTCGGATTCTATATAAGGAGCCGCGCGTCGCCGCCATTTTCACACGTGCATTGAGATTGATAGGGAGAGGACGTGGCTGGCGTCCTCTCCATTTAGATTAGAAGAGAGAGAGAGAGAGATTGACCTGATTTACTGGAGATTAGGAGTACTGTAGAACTGTGTAGAGAGTGCAGAGTTTACTAGTGACTGACCACAGTGACCACCAGACAGTGCAGTTTTATTTAATATATCCGTTCTCTGCCTGAAAAAAACGATACACAGTGACTCAGTCACATACCATATCTGTGTGCACTGCTCAGCCCAGTGTGCTGCATCATCTATGTATATATCTGACTGTGCTCAGCTCACACATCTTATAATTGTGGGGGAGACTGGGGAGCACTGCAGTGCCAGTTATAGGTTATAGCAGGAGCCAGGAGTACATATTATTATTAAAATTAAACAGTGCACACTTTTGCTGCAGGAGTGCCACTGCCAGTGTGACTGACCAGTGACCTGACCACACTGACCACCAGTATAGTTAGTAGTATAGTATACTATATTGTGATTGCCTGAAAAAGTTAAACACTCGTATCTGACTGTGCTCAGCTCACACATCTTATAATTGTGGGGGAGACTGGGGAGCACTGCAGTGCCAGTTATAGGTTATAGCAGGAGCCAGGAGTACATATTATTATTAAAATTAAACAGTGCACACTTTTGCTGCAGGAGTGCCACTGCCAGTGTGACTGACCAGTGACCTGACCACACTGACCACCAGTATAGTTAGTAGTATAGTATACTATATTGTGATTGCCTGAAAAAGTTAAACACTCGTCGTGTGACTTCACTTGTGTGGTGTTTTTTTTTTTATTCTATAAAAAACTCATTCTGCTGACAGACAGTGTCCAGCAGGTCCGTCATTATATAATATATACCTGTCCGGCTGCAGTAGTGATATATATATATTTTTTATATCATTATTTATCATCCAGTCGCAGCAGACACAGTACGGTAGTTCACGGCTGTAGCTACCTCTGTGTCGGCACTCGGCAGTCCGTCCATAATTGTATACCACCTACCCGTGGTTTTTTTTTCTTTCTTCTTTATACATACATACTACTACTACTACATCTCTTTATCAACCAGTCTATATTAGCAGCAGACACAGTACAGTACGGTAGTCCACGGCTGTAGCTACCTCTGTGTCGGCACTGGGCAGTCCGTCCATAATTGTATACCACCTACCCGTGTTTTTTTTTCTTTCTTCTTTATACATACATACTACTACTACTACATCTCTTTATCAACCAGTCTATATTAGCAGCAGACACAGTACAGTACGGTAGTCCACGGCTGTAGCTACCTCTGTGTCGGCACTGGGCAGTCCGTCCATAATTGTATACCACCTACCCGTGGTTTTTTTTTCTTTCTTCTTTATACATACATACTACTACTACATCTCTTTATCAACCAGTCTATATTAGCAGCAGACACAGTACAGTACGGTAGTCCACGGCTGTAGCTACCTCTGTGTCGGCACTGGGCAGTCCGTCCATAATTGTGTACCACCTACCCGTGTTTTTTTTTCCTTTCTTCTTTATACATACATACTACTACTACTACATCTCTTTATCAACCAGTCTATATTAGCAGCAGACACAGTACAGTACGGTAGTCCACGGCTGTAGCTACCTCTGTGTCGGCACTGGGCAGTCCGTCCATAATTGTATACCACCTACCCGTGGTTTTTTTTTCTTTCTTCTTTATACATACATACTACTACTACTACATCTCTTTATCAACCAGTCTATATTAGCAGCAGACACAGTACAGTACGGTAGTCCACGGCTGTAGCTACCTCTGTGTCGGCACTGGGCAGTCCGTCCATAATTGTATACCACCTACCCGTGGTTTTTTTTTCTTTCTTCTTTATACATACATACTACTACTACTACATCTCTTTATCAACCAGTCTATATTAGCAGCAGACACAGTACAGTACGGTAGTCCACGGCTGTAGCTACCTCTGTGTCGGCACTGGGCAGTCCGTCCATAATTGTATACCACCTACCCGTGGTTTTTTTTTCTTTCTTCTTTATACATACATACTACTACTACTACATCTCTTTATCAACCAGTCTATATTAGCAGCAGACACAGTACAGTACGGTAGTCCACGGCTGTAGCTACCTCTGTGTCGGCACTCAGCAGTCCATCCATAATTGTATACTAGTATCCATCCATCTCCATTGTTTACCTGAGGTGCCTTTTAGTTGTGCCTATTAAAATATGGAGAACAAAAATGTTGAGGTTCCAAAATTAGGGAAAGATCAAGATCCACTTCCACCTCGTGCTGAAGCTGCTGCCACTAGTCATGGCCGAGACGATGAAATGCCAGCAACGTCGTCTGCCAAGGCCGATGCCCAATGTCATAGTACAGAGCATGTCAAATCCAAAACACCAAATATCAGTAAAAAAAGGACTCCAAAACCTAAAATAAAATTGTCGGAGGAGAAGCGTAAACTTGCCAATATGCCATTTACCACACGGAGTGGCAAGGAACGGCTGAGGCCCTGGCCTATGTTCATGGCTAGTGGTTCAGCTTCACATGAGGATGGAGGCACTCAGCCTCTCGCTAGAAAAATGAAAAGACTCAAGCTGGCAAAAGCAGTAGCACCGCAAAGAACTGTGCGTTCTTCGAAATCCCAAATCCACAAGGAGAGTCCAATTGTGTCGGTTGCGATGCCTGACCTTCCCAACACTGGACGTGAAGAGCATGCGCCTTCCACCATTTGCATGCCCCCTGCAAGTGCTGGAAGGAGCACCCGCAGTCCAGTTCCTGATAGTCAGATTGAAGATGTCAGTGTTGAAGTACACCAGGATGAGGAGGATATGGGTGTTGCTGGCGCTGGGGAGGAAATTGACCAGGAGGATTCTGATGGTGAGGTGGTTTGTTTAAGTCAGGCACCCGGGGAGACACCTGTTGTCCGTGGGAGGAATAGGGCCGTTGACATGCCTGGTGAAAATACCAAAAAAATCAGCTCTTCGGTGTGGAAGTATTTCACCAGAAATGCGGACAACAGGTGTCAAGCCGTGTGTTCCCTTTGTCAAGCTGTAATAAGTAGGGGTAAGGACGTTAACCACCTCGGAACATCCTCCCTTATACGTCACCTGCAGCGCATTCATAATAAGTCAGTGACAAGTTCAAAAACTTGGGCCGACAGCGGAAGCAGTCCACTGACCAGTAAATCCCTTCCTCTTGTAACCAAGCTCACGCAAACCACCCCACCAACTCCCTCAGTGTCAATTTCCTCCTTCCCCAGGAATGCCAATAGTCCTGCAGGCCATGTCACTGGCAATTCTGACGAGTCCTCTCCTGCCTGGGATTCCTCCGATGCATCCTTGCGTGTAACGCCTACTGCTGCTGGCGCTGCTGTTGTTGCTGCTGGGAGTCGATGGTCATCCCAGAGGGGAAGTCGTAAGCCCACTTGTACTACTTCCAGTAAGCAATTGACTGTCCAACAGTCCTTTGCGAGGAAGATGAAATATCACAGCAGTCATCCTGTTGCAAAGCGGATAACTGAGTCCTTGACAACTATGTTGGTGTTAGACGTGCGTCCGGTATCCGCCGTTAGTTCACAGGGAACTAGACAATTTATTGAGGCAGTGTGCCCCCGTTACCAAATACCATCTAGGTTCCACTTCTGTAGGCAGGCGATACCGAGAATGTACACGGACGTCAGAAAAAGACTCACCAGTGTCCTAAAAAATGCAGTTGTACCCAATGTCCACTTAACCACGGACATGTGGACAAGTGGAGCAGGGCAGGGTCAGGACTATATGACTGTGACAGCCCACTGGGTAGATGTATGGACTCCCGCCGCAAGAACAGCAGCGGCGGCACCAGTAGCAGCATCTCGCAAACGCCAACTCTTTCCTAGGCAGGCTACGCTTTGTATCACCGCTTTCCAGAATACGCACACAGCTGAAAACCTCTTTCGGCAACTGAGGAAGATCATCGCGGAATGGCTTACCCCAATTGGACTCTCCTGTGGATTTGTGGCATCGGACAACGCCAGCAATATTGTGTGTGCATTAAATATGGGCAAATTCCAGCACGTCCCATGTTTTGCACATACCTTGAATTTGGTGGTGCAGAATTTTTTAAAAAACGACAGGGGCGTGCAAGAGATGCTGTCGGTGGCCAGAAGAATTGCGGGACACTTTCGGCGTACAGGCACCACGTACAGAAGACTGGAGCACCACCAAAAACTACTGAACCTGCCCTGCCATCATCTGAAGCAAGAAGTGGTAACGAGGTGGAATTCAACCCTCTATATGCTTCAGAGGTTGGAGGAGCAGCAAAAGGCCATTCAAGCCTATACAATTGAGCACGATATAGGAGGTGGAATGCACCTGTCTCAAGTGCAGTGGAGAATGATTTCAACGTTGTGCAAGGTTCTGATGCCCTTTGAACTTGCCACACGTGAAGTCAGTTCAGACACTGCCAGCCTGAGTCAGGTCATTCCCCTCATCAGGCTTTTGCAGAAGAAGCTGGAGACATTGAAGGAGGAGCTAACACGGAGCGATTCCGCTAGGCATGTGGGACTTGTGGATGGAGCCCTTAATTCGCTTAACAAGGATTCACGGGTGGTCAATCTGTTGAAATCAGAGCACTACATTTTGGCCACCGTGCTCGATCCTAGATTTAAAACCTACCTTGGATCTCTCTTTCCGGCAGACACAAGTCTGCTGGGGTTGAAAGACCTGCTGGTGAGAAAATTGTCAAGTCAAGTGGAACGCGACCTGTCAACATCTCCTCCTTCACATTCTCCCGCAACTGGGGGTGCGAGGAAAAGGCTCAGAATTCCGAGCCCACCCGCTGGCGGTGATGCAGGGCAGTCTGGAGCGACTGCTGATGCTGACATCTGGTCCGGACTGAAGGACCTGACAACGATTACGGACATGTCGTCTACTGTCACTGCATATGATTCTCTCAACATTGAAAGAATGGTGGAGGATTATATGAGTGACCGCATCCAAGTAGGCACGTCACACAGTCCGTACTTATACTGGCAGGAAAAAGAGGCAATTTGGAGGCCCTTGCACAAACTGGCTTTATTCTACCTAAGTTGCCCTCCCACAAGTGTGTACTCCGAAAGAGTGTTTAGTGCCGCCGCTCACCTTGTCAGCAATCGGCGTACGAGGTTACATCCAGAAAATGTGGAGAAGATGATGTTCATTAAAATGAATTATAATCAATTCCTCCGCGGAGACATTGACCAGCAGCAATTGCCTCCACAAAGTACACAGGGAGCTGAGATGGTGGATTCCAGTGGGGACGAATTGATTATCTGTGAGGAGGGGGATGTACACGGTGATATATCGGAGGATGATGATGAGGTGGACATCTTGCCTCTGTAGAGCCAGTTTGTGCAAGGAGAGATTAATTGCTTCTTTTTTGGGGGGGGTCCAAACCAACCCGTCATATCAGTCACAGTCGTGTGGCAGACCCTGTCACTGAAATGATGGGTTGGTTAAAGTGTGCATGTCCTGTTTTGTTTATACAACATAAGGGTGGGTGGGAGGGCCCAAGGACAATTCCATCTTGCACCTCTTTTTTCTTTTATTTTTCTTTGCGTCATGTGCTGTTTGGGGAGGGTTTTTTGGAAGGGACATCCTGCGTGACACTGCAGTGCCACTCCTAAATGGGCCCGGTGTTTGTGTCGGCCACTAGGGTCGCTTATCTTACTCACACAGTCAGTTACCTCATTGCGCCTCTTTTTTTCTTTGCGTCATGTGCTGTTTGGGGAGTGTTTTTTGGAAGGGCCATCCTGCGTGACACTGCAGTGCCACTCCTAGATGTGCCCGGTGTTTGTGTCGGCCACTAGGGTCGCTAATCTTACTCACACAGCTACCTCATTGCGCCTCTTTTTTTCTTTGCGTCATGTGCTGTTTGGGGAGGGTTTTTTGGAAGGGACATCCTGCGTGACACTGCAGTGCCACTCCTAAATGGGCCCGGTGTTTGTGTCGGCCACTAGGGTCGCTAATCTTACTCACACAGCTACCTCATTGCGCCTCTTTTTTTCTTTGCGTCATGTGCTGTTTGGGGAGGGTTTTTTGGAAGGGCCATCCTGCGTGACACTGCAGTGCCACTCCTAGATGGGCCCGGTGTTTGTGTCGGCCACTAGGGTCGCTAATCTTACTCACACAGCTACCTCATTGCGCCTCTTTTTTTCTTTGCGTCATGTGCTGTTTGGGGAGGGTTTTTTGGAAGGGACATCCTGCGTGACACTGCAGTGCCACTCCTAGATGGGCCAGGTGTTTGTGTCGGCCACTAGGGTCGCTTAGCTTAGTCATCCAGCGACCTCGGTGCAAATTTTAGGACTAAAAATAATATTGTGAGGTGTGAGGTATTCAGAATAGACTGAAAATGAGTGGAAATTATGGTTTTTGAGGTTAATAATAATATGGGATCAAAATGACCCCCAAATTCTATGATTTAAGCTGTTTTTTAGGGTTTTTTGAAAAAAAACACCCAAATCCAAAACACACCCGAATCCGACAAAAAAAATTCGGTGAGGTTTTGCCAAAACGCGGTCGAACCCAAAACACGGCCGCGGAACCGAACCCAAAACCAAAACACAAAACCCGAAAAATTTCTGGCGCTCATCTCTAGTTGGAAGTTTAAGTGCCACGTGTTTGTGCCGCCCATTGCTGTTGCTTAGCTTAGTAATCCAGCTAGCTTGGTGCAACCTTTTGGCCTAAAGTGGATAAAAACAATATTGTGAGCTGTGAGGTGGTCAAAATTGACTGGAAATTAGTGGAAATTAATGTTATTGAGGTTAATAATACTGTAGGAACAGAAACTGGCCCATGTCTTTCTAGTCTCCCTGGTGACCCCCTGGGGTCACTAAACAACCTGTTGAGAGATATCTTCTATTCGTCCTGAGAAGACATTTGCAACACCATACAATAGATCAAATACAGTACTACTTAATAGAGTTTTTGTGGATGCAGAGAGGAAGGGGATACAATTTGCTTCCCTGAAGCATTCTCTGCCTGACTTATCACAGAGCTTGGTTATCTTGACACATAGCAGAGTTCCTGCTGTGAAGGGGGCTGTTAGAATGACCTTTTCACACAGGATTTATACATAACCACACACAGGGCATTTGCAGAGATTGATCAATACAATATTATTTACAGTTATGCACATTCTGGCGTCAGAATGGCATCCAATCATGACACCGGTGAAGGAGACTTGTGTTGGCAACTACTAATCTCCTACAACTAATGCATAGTTGGCAACATCAGTGTGCTCCTGGTGGCCAAGTAACAGCAGTAGGAGTAGTCAGTAACAGTAGGCAAGGGGTTAGCGAGAACTTTGTGGGCCCCTGTCCCAATGCTTCTTGAGAGACTCCTCTCTGCTGCAGTTATTATAGTAGTGCGCTAATTAATATTATTCCCCATGGTAGTGCCTTGTTTATATTATCAACCATTGTAGTTCCTTAGTTTACATGCTGTCACTTTGTAGGTATTTGTGCTACACAGTATCACAACTTCACATTATGACATAGTGTCCCCAGTTCATACTGTGCCACATTACAGTGCCCCCTGTTCATACTGTGCCACATTAGAGTGCCTTTCAGTTCAAATTATGCCATGTTACAGTGCCCCAGTTCATATTTTGCCACACAATAGTCCCTTTGTTGCATATTGTGCCACATTAAAGTGCCCAGTTCTTGTTATGCAACATTATAGTGTCCTCCATATTACAATGAGCATATGATGACATATTACAGCGCCCTCAAGTTCCAGTTCCTATTGTGCAACATTACATTGGCCTCCAGTTCAAATTATGCTACAAGTTCCCCCTTACCATTGTAAGAGCCTCTATACAATCCTCTCACTGTAAATTCAGGCTGGGCAATGGATCAGACCCAATTGCTAAGCATGCAAATCTGGGACATTGGTATGTAACTTCATAATCTGGGTCCAGGCCCCCCCAAAGCCTCTGGACCCCATATCAATGGCACCCCCTTGCTCCCACTATAGTTATGCCAAAGATAGGAGGTTACTGTACATTCTGTAAAACAAACCCCACAAAATAAATTAGTAAAACTACAGATACATAAGTTATGTGTGGTGAGGTCAATGGAAATATAGTCCAGTGAAGAATAATAGATATTAAGTAGAGAATATCAATATGACAAGTTAAAGTTCTCTGGTGATGCTGTGATGCTGGGTAGGTTAATTGCATTCAGAAGAACCTTAGGTGGTCATTCCGAGTTGATCGCTCGCTAGCTACTTTTTGCAGTGCTGCGATCAGATAGTCGCTGCCTATAGGGGAGTGTATTTTCACTTTGCAAGTGTGCGAACGCTTTTGCAGCTGAACGGTACAAAAAAGTTTTGTGCAGTTTTTGAGTTGCCCAGAACTTACTCAGCCGCTGCGATCACTTCAGCCTGTTCGTGTCCGGAATTGACGTCAGACACCCGCCCTGCAAACGCTTGGACACGCCTGCGTTTTTCCAAACACACCCAGAAAACGGTCAATTGCCACGCACAAACGCCTTCTTCCTGTCAATCTCCTTGCGATCGGCTGTGCGAATGGATCCATCGCCCAGCTACGATACGCTTTGGACCCCTACGACGTGCGTGCAAATTGCGGTGCATACGCATGCACAGTACTAACCTGTTCGCTGCGCTGTGAAAAACGGAAGTGAGCGATCAACTCGGAATGATCCCCTTAGTACTGGACGTCCAATGTAAATGTACATGCCCTTGTTATGTTCTTTTGATGTACTGGTCTGTCCACACAGAAATAGGAGGCTTCATTCATTGTCAATCTGATTGTACATTTAATTATGTTAAATTGCTGTGAATGAAGCATAGAGTGGAAAGACACTGTATGTCCACCTATGGTTCTGGGTTGAGACTGGGGGATCAATGATGTGTTGAAGATTAAACCTGCATTTACCCTGCGTTTCTTCCGTTCTCGCTAGGACAGATTAGCTGCGTGTTAAATTTGATCATTTTTATTCTGATTGTTTGTTTGTATGTATGAATGTTGTGACCAATCCTTGTTAACATTCTTTACTAAATAAACATTGGAACTTTTTGTAAATAAAGCTTTTCTTTGTTTAGTTCAAATTATATCTGCTCCCAGAACCCAATCCTTTGATCCTGAAACTGCTGGAATATGCTACAATTATGATTTGCTGAAACAGTACTTACCCAACAATAATGCATGGATTTCTGGGTGGCTGAGTCTATGCAATTGGGGGTATTGACAAATATACTGTTACAAATTGCCAAAGTAGCTAGCGCTATCCCAGACTGCGTGGATGTGGATATTGCTAAATTGTGAGCAATTGTCATAAAGGTGTTGTGGGGACCCGTGACCTCCAGGGATGTTTTAAGAGAGGAGGGGGCCCGTTGGCAGACACCGGGTGGGCCCCCTTCTCTCCACGGCGCCATAGGCTCTAGCAATGTACTGGAGTCTACTGCGCATGGGCTGGTCTCAGGAAACTTGATTGTTGCCGCTGCTGCTGCGGCTTCAGTGCCCATCGTGGGACTCCAGAAAGGTAAGTATTAGCAGCATGGGTGCAGTGTGAATCCCACTGGTCACAGGGGCCCGCGTGTACCGCACACATTGCACCTATGGTAGAAACGCCAATTGCCAATTTTTCATGTGGGTGTTGAATTACTGCGCCCTGGTCAATAGTTAGTTCTTACCAACTAGTAACATGAAAACAGTTTGTTGCAGAAAGTACTTGATAAACAAAAGGTCGAGCAGTGGTTCTAATTCATGATCCAAACACACTAAAATCTCACACTTGCCCTAGAGAGCAAATCTGTATTTTTATTAAGCATGTCATCCCCTGGGCCAGCTTAATTCCTCTGATAGCAAACAGATCTTATGCTT
The DNA here is from genome assembly GCF_028390025.1 of Pseudophryne corroboree. Taxonomy (NCBI): domain Eukaryota; kingdom Metazoa; phylum Chordata; class Amphibia; order Anura; family Myobatrachidae; genus Pseudophryne; species Pseudophryne corroboree. Next base: position 153,202,833 of record NC_086445.1, read on the forward strand.
GAAGGCATCTGTCCAAACCAATTCTAATTACAGTGTACTGTAGCTATAAACAGTAAACTGGAGTATAGTAAAACTCCCTGCAAAATGTTACGATAGCTGTAGATCTTCTTGGTACTGGCACATGTGCGTCAAAGGATAAGACCTGTAGAACTGACTAGCAGGTCTTCTTGCCTTATGACAGCGCCTTTCCCTTAAAGCTAGAGATGAGCGGGTTCAGATTTAATGGCAGAATTAACGCCGCCAGTTTGGTTTCATCCGAATTTTTCATATTGGATATCCAAAACACGTGACATCCGTGAGCCAATATAATGCCGTTTTGAGATCCGAGTAAATACGAGTAAAATCGAGTAAAACCGAACCCGCTCATCTCTACTTAAAGCTAGTCATGATTACCAGTCCTTGGATGCCCTCAGGACTTACGCTACGAGCTGTAGTACAGGTTTAACCTCTAACGACCAGGACCAACTACCGGTTGAAAGAACTCAGGAGAGCAAGAAACACAAAGTAGCTGGCTAGGTATGCAGGATTCCTGTGGACGATAATGATGCTGTTCAGATTGCTGATCTCCAGTGTTTGGACTAGTTCGCAGACTGATAGTGATTTGCAGATAACAGGCAGTGTCAAACGCAGGATTTCTAGAGGGGGGTTTCCAAATGCAATCCACAATCTCCCACTCTGCGGCACATGGAATACAGTATTAATATTTAACACCATAGATGGTCTATAGTATATTAAACATATTTAAATAATATAAATAAGTGGTCAGGAAAAGGATAAATATACTATAATAAATAAATAAATACACAAGCATAATAGAACCAGTACTGCACTTTCTAAGCACACATATTATTCCACTTCATGGTAAGGCTCCTGTCTCTTCTTCCTGGTAGCTACTTTCTGGTCCAATCCGCTGATTGAAGACTCAGAACCATACAGACAGCAAACTAGGCATTTGCAGCAACTCTGCTCTGTCCCTTAAACTGAATGATGTGGCTACAGCTCTAGTAATCATATTATATACCATTGCTATTGTCAGAATTTGAGCCACTTGCCAAGAGGAGGGGGTTTCTGGGCAACCAGAAATCCCCCCTGCGTTGGCCTATGACAGGTGTATCAGAACACTGGCCAAAAGGCCAGGAGTGCAGATGTCCAGGAGATTATTACACTGCTGTGCAAATTACAGACCTTGCTGTTTGGCCAGGTTTGCAAACTGAATCAATAATAAATGGTTAACAGTAGGCATAAAACCATATAAATGTCCTTACATAAAATACATTTCTGTATAGGCTTGAAAGGAGTTCCCTCCTATTCCTTTTACTAGAGCTCTGTGTCCTTAGTTCACTCCTCTGTGTTTCCTCCCAAGATATAATTCAGGTGTAGGCTGCATTCTTCCTGCTCCTCCTATACTCAGTTGCTCCTGTCTCACCTATTGAGCCACCATGTTAGACTGGACAGCAGCGCGAGCGACGTGGACGCTGTGTGAAAAGACGCCAGTTACATAGACAACAGAGGTATGACAGGATCACTTACTAACAGGCCAGGTGAGCAGATTTCCTGTGATTAAAAGGAAGCCAGATGGTATTCAGAATACAAGACAGAGGGACAAGGGCTCCCACTGTGACTGAGAACTATAACCGGCAGGCAGTACTGGAGCTTACTGCAATTTAACAGGTAGAGAAACCAATGCAAACCAGCTTCTTTGATAGCAGACTCAATTGCAGCTGAGCTGCACACACCCTGAGAGCTTGATTACAGGCTGACAGCAGCTGGAAGCCTCCACAATACTGACAGCTTCACTGCTGCCTAGCAACAGCCAGGACTAGCAACTTAGACATCCTTGCAGCAGACTGTAACACAAATACAGAAACCCTTTGCATGCTGAAGGCTAGTAAAACCAGTCTAAGCTCTGTAATGAAGATAGTCTTTATTACTTCTGGAATCAGGTTAAACTATGGTTCATAACTTTTGCAAATTGTACAATGGGCTCCAGTGAACATTGTAATTATGCAGTAAATTGCAGATACCTTGCTGTTTGAACATAAATAAATTTGTCTTTGCATCATTTATAAGAATAGATTGACTATTCTGATGTGATGAGCAGGTGTTAGGTTGAATACCAACACTGACAGTATATTACAATAAAAGGAAACATATTAACCTGTTCATCATAGGGAAAACAACTTATGGGGCAGCAGCCTCATTGATTGTGTAATCCAATAAACAAAATATAACACCACTGATAAAGACTAAACTATCCCTATCCACAGAGATACTGTAATCCAGAATTCCTTCTGTCTGGCCACTGATCATGATTACATGAGCTACTTCTGATGCTTATCACTAGCTGGTGCCATGTGTGGGGTCCTTGGGACAGAGTTGACCACCATAAAATAACACACAGGAAAATGTTGCTGAACCTCTACAGAAGCAGATGAAAACTTGTTGGGTACTATCTGTTTTCTCCCCATGGCAGAGGGTATGTTGCCCACAGGATGGGAGTGGACTAGCCTTTTGACCTATTTGCCCAGCCCCAGCAGCCACTCATCAGCATGTTCCTCTGAATTTTAGCCATGTCGATTTCTCCTTCATGTTGGTTGATTGCTTGGGAACTCTCTGCATAGGTCACCTGGCAGTGCATCCAGCCACACCCTTCAGTGAGGCAGATGTGATAGCTACTCCCCCCCTTGCGCTTTTGGCTTGCAGTATTTTTGGCCACAGTGAGGCCCCAACCCCAGCTCCAGTCAGATTGTGACTTTCACAGATTGGGGGCAGAGACCTGCAAATTTGTATTGGTCTAATAATTTTTATAATGAAAATTGTGGAGAATTCTGTAATATGACAGGAAAGACTCTGCATCCCCTGACCGCTTGTTACTGAGATAACTGCTGAGAAAGACAGGGTGGCAGAGTATGCCTGTCCTGTTGCACACAGCATAACATTATGACAGTTTAATTTGATAACATTATAGTCTTCTAATAAATGTTTTTTACAGAGATGACGAAAGTTTTAGTTATTTTACCTACACAAATATAAGTGGCAACTAATTAGTAAATGTGCCTTTAGAAAAAAAACATCACTTATTTTTTATGAAAGCATTTTACACAAGGGGGGTAATTCAGAGTTGATCGCAGCAGCAAATTTGTTAGCAGTTGGGCAAAACCATGGGGGTCATTCCGAGTTGATCGCTCGCTGCCGATTTTCGCAGCGCAGAGCTCAGGTGAAAAAATGGCATTTCTGTGCATGCGTATGCCCTGCAATGTGCACGCGCGATGTATGGGTACAAACCTCTTTGTGGTTGTGCTCAGGTTCTAGCGAAGTTTTCCTTCACACTGGCGGCCACAAGAAGATTGACAGGAAGGTGGCGTTACTGGGTGTCAACTGACCGTTTTCAGGGAGTGTTTGCAAAAACGCAGGCGTGTCTGAAAAAACGCAGGAGTGTCTGGGCGTTCGCTGGGCGGGTGTATGATGTCAAATCTGGACAGGAATAGGCTGAAGTGATCGCAAGCGCTGAGTAGGTTCAGAGCTACTCTGAAACTGCACAAACTGTTTTTGCAGAGTTCGGCTGCACAAGCGTTTGCACTTCTGCTAAGCTAAAATACACTCCCCAGTGGGCGGCGGCATAGCGTTTGCACGGCTGCTAAAACTAGCTAGTGAGCGATCAACTCGGAATGACCCCCCTATGTGCACTGCAAGTGTGGCTGATATAACATGTGCAGAGAGAGTTAGATTTAGGTGGGTTATTTTGTTTCTGTGCTGGGTAAATACTGTCTGCTTTATTTTTACACTGCAATTTAGATTTCAGTATCAACACACCCCATCCAAATCTTACTCTCTCTGCACATGTTATATCTGCCCCCCCCCCTGCAGTGCACATGGGGGGTCATTCCGAGTTGTTCGCTCGCAAGCTGCTTTTAGCAGCTTTGCACACGCTAAGCCGCCGCCTACTGGGAGTGAATCTTAGCTTATCAAAATTGCGAATGAAAGATTAGCAGAATTGCGAATAGACACTTCTTAGCAGTTTCTGAGTAGCTCCAGACTTACTCGGCATCTGCGATCAGTTCAGTACTTGTCGTTCCTGGTTTGACGTCACAAACACACCCAGCGTTCGCCCAGACACTCCTCCGTTTCTCCAGCCACTCCCGCGTTTTTCACAGAAACTGTAGCGTTTTTTCACACACACCCATAAAACGGCCAGTTTCCGCCCAGAAACACCCACTTCCTGTCAATCACATTACGATCACCAGAACGAAGAAAAAACCTCGTAATGCCGTGAGTAAAATACCTAACTGCATAGCAAATTTACTTGGCGCAGTGCACTGCGGACATTGCGCATGCGCATTAGCGACTAATCGCTCCGTTGCGAGAAAAAAATAACGAGCGAACAACTCGGAATGACCCCCATGGTTTTGCCCAACTGCTAACAAATTTGCTGCTGCGATCAACTTTGAATTAGGCCCAATGGGGGTCATTCCGAGTTTATCGCTAGCTGCCGTTGTTCACAGCGCAGTGATCAGGCTAAAAATCGCCATTTCTGCGCTGTGTATGGGCCACAATGCGCACGCGCATCGTACGGGTACAAAGCCCGTTGTGGTTGTGCACAGGTTGTAGCGAAGTTTTCAGTCGCACTGTCGGCCGCAAGAAGATTGACAGGAAGGGGGCGTTTATGGGTGTCAACTGACCATTTTCAGGGAGTGTTTGTAAAAACGCAGGCGCGTCTGAAAAAACGCAGGCGTGGCTGGGCGGGTGTATGACGTCAAATCCGGACACGAATAGGCTGAAGTGATCGCAAGCGCTGAGTAGGTTCAGAGCTACTCTGAAACTGCACAAACTTTTTTTGCAGAGCTCGGCTGCACAAGTGTTCGCACTTCTGCTAAGCTAAAATACACTCCCCAGTGGGCGGCGGCATAACGTTTGCACGGCTGCTAAAACTAGCTAGCAAGCGATCAACTCAGAATGACCCCCAATATCCTCTAGGCAGTCACCCTCACCGATGGCTTTCTTTACTAAATCCCTAGGGCAGTGTTTTTCAACCGCTGTGCCGCGGCACACTGGTGTGCCGCCAGCGGTTGTCAAGTGTGCCGCCGCCAGACAGCTGTCTTAACTATACAATGACCGCGTAAGAGATGCCTGCGCTGCCCGATAGTGATACTGATTTACAGCATCACTATCGGGCAGCGCAGGCAGTTCTTCTGCGGTCACTGTATAGTGAAGACGGCAGCTCTCCTGCGGGCCCGCCCGTGACCCCTACGACATGTACGTGACTCATAGGTCACGTACACATCACCATCCAGCCCGGGTAGCGTCTAGTGTACCTTCGTGGCCCATGCTGCTCTGTTCTGCTCCTCACTGCTCCTGCCGCTAAGGGGGAAAACAAAAAAGGTTTGGGCCAGTGCTTTATGATGTGTGTGCAGTGCCATTACTATGTGTGTGGTGGCGTTATTATGGGGGTCAGTGTGTGTGGTGGAATTACTATGGGGGTCAGTGTGTGTGGTGACATTACTGTGGGGGTCATTGTGTGTGGTGGCATTACTGTGGGGGTCGGTGTGTGTGGTGGTATTACTGTGGGGGTCAGTGTGTGGTGGCATTACTGTGGGGGTCGGTGTGTGTGGTGGCATTACTATGGGGGGGGGGCAATGTGTGGAATTACTGTGGGAATGTGTTCAAGTACTGCGCATTATTTTAATAACTGTTGGGGACAATGTGTCTGTGTTTTCCCCCTTGGGGACAAATATGTTTGTTTTATTTCCCTGTGTGTGTTTTATTTTTCCGTGGGGTACCGATGGTGTGCCTTGGCAATTTTTAAATCTTTTTGGTGTGCCACGAACTGAAAAAGGTTGAAAATCACTGCCCTAGGGAGTTGGTGGGTTAACGAAGAACAGGAGCCTGACATTCGTTATTTGGCATATGCACGTTTAAAAAAGTTTGATCCTTTAAACAAAGAAGCTGATATGCTTTTAAGACATAATCTAAAGCAACACATTCTTTGTTGCCTCTGTTTCTGCAAATGTTTCAAATATATACTGTAGTACTTAAAAGTCTGCATGCCTATGAAGTCTACAACCTCATTCAAGCTTAAGTACAAACATTTAAAAACTGGGCATCAAAGAGAAAAAGGCATGTATTGATAACCATCTGCTAATGGATTGGGGATAGATCAGGCAAACAGTAGTTTACACATTTTCTCTTTTAATAGGATTTAAACAAATCCATGTTAAAGATGAAACGAGAATCTGTCTTATGAAATTAAAATGATCCTGTGGAGACACGTTTTGAAGATGGTATTTTAATGACCCAAAGAAAGAAAAAAGATCCATAAGTTAGTCATTTAGTACAAGTTAAGCAGCTGCATATTGTGGTAGTAACTGAAATTATTGTTTACTCACAGTGAATATGTATACAGTATCTCTAACAAATGTTGTGACTAAAATCACAAATATCCTTTCTGCTGCGGGGTACACTGGGCTCCACAAGTCTGGACAATGGGGTGTAGAGTAGGATCTTGATCCGAGGCACCAACAGGCTCAAAGCTTTGACTGTTCCCAGAATGCACAGCGCCGCCTCCTATATCACCCCGCCTCCCAGCACAGGAGCTCATTTTGTCAGTTGGTGCTGCAGTAAGCAATCACTTAACAGAGGGGCTGCTCCAAGCAGCCCTGAGAAAAGCTTTCTATGAGGTAAAAAGTGAAGACTTCAAGGGCAGCAGTGGTGGTAAATGTCTTGTGACATTCACTGCTGCAGCTCCAGCTCTCCCCAGCGGCGCTGTACACTCCCGAGCCCTGGTTGCCGGGTACCTACAGCGGAGGCTCCGTTTTTCTTCATGTTAGACACACACGGCTGGGGCTCTCCAGGATTGTGTGGCCGCGCTTCGGGAGGTGGTAAGTGGATCCCGTTCGCGGGACCCGGTCTTTATCGCGATCTGGCGTGGTCAGTGGGAGGCAGGCCGCGCTGGCGGTGGACACTGTGGATACAGGCGATCCCACTAGACCACCAGGGCATGGGCGCAGGTCAGGTTTTCTCTTAAAACCAATTTTAATATCGCCCACAGTACCCGGTGGTTTTACCAGCAAGGGGGATAAGGCTTAGACCTGAAGCCCCTCCCCCAGCCCCAGGGCGCCATTTCCAGCAAGTGTTCCCGCCCTTGAGCTGCATCTCTGTCTTTTCCTCACTTCCCGTCAGTGTCTGCGGCGCCATTACTCCTCAGCTCTCTGTTCCTGGGAATGCTTGGGCAAATCCTCCTATGTAAAGCCGCCTGGTTGTCAGCGCTGTGCCTTTACATGACAATTAAGTATTCTACCTGCCTTTTTAGTCAGTGTTAGTAAGAAAGAGTGCATTTAGTCAGGGGTTTATAGTACAATTACCCTGTGATATACATCCAGTTTCTTACTGTGTAGTGTTATATCTCTTGACTATATAGCTGTGTAAGCTAGTCCAGTGCAGTATTATTGTCTGTAATAACCTCTGCATTGTACAAACTGTGACTATTTGTGTGTGCATTGATAGCTGAGTGGTGTCCATCTCGTGTCTTTCACTCAACTTGCTATCCCTATATTCTATAACCTGAGGGGCTTGGTGCGTCAGGTGTTATTTAATATAGGATTTTCACAAAGATATACTGTATTACGTATTTTTCGTCGTGATTTAGTCACCATATCTCTCCTTTATCTCTGCTGGTGCTGACAACACTGCGCAGGGGTTTGGGTTTAGGGATATAGTGCTGCTACTAATTGTACTGTGTTACCACATACTGCAAGTTATATCATGTCTGCTTCTGAGGGTAACGGTTCTGGGGCGGAACACACTGCTGGTGTTGCTGAAGCCACAGGCACATATGGGGAGAATATAGCAGCTGTGGGCTCTGGTTCTGGGGGCTCCTTGCCCCCCAGTGGAACTGTGGCAACGGAGGCACATACTGACCCTCCGTGGGACGCTTCTGCATATGCTAGTTCATAAACTAACACCCCCCGGTACAACCGTATGTGGTCCCTGCAGCTAACCCGCCGTGGGCGGACGATTTATCTGCTCAATTAAAGAAGTTGAACCAGTCCCTGACTACTAAAAAGTCTGACCATCGCTCGCCTAGGTCCAAGCGGTCCTTTAAGCGAGCGCTCGTCTCCTCACAATCCACTGCTGTCACTGACACCTCATCTGATGAAGACAGCACATACACCGACCCCACAGGTTCTGACTCAGATACGGCTGATGGGGAGGGTAGTTCACATGTGGATGTTCTTGATCTTTTGGAGGCTATTAAGTTAATTCTGCAGATTACGGATGATCCCGAGCCATCCGTCCCTCCTAAGAAACCAGATAGGTTCAACCGTCAGAAGGTGATTAAACAAGTTTTACCTCACTCTGACCACCTAGTGGATATACGTCAGGAACCCTGGCAAAGCCCGGGTACAAAGTTTGTGCCTCAAAAGAAGATGCTGGCTCGCTATCCCCTCGCGCCAGAGCTGTCTAAGAATTGGGAACCGCCTCCTCCAGTAGACTCACATGTGGCTAGGATGGTGGTTTCCTCAGCTCTACCTGTCACTACCGTCACGTCTCTAAAAGAGCCTATGGATAAACGTGTCGAGGGTTGTCTGAAAGCGATTTACACCCTCACTGGTGCTGCACAAAGGCCCACTATTGCAGCTACATGGGCTGCAGAGGCTATTGAAGCATGGGCCCTAAAGTTGGAAGCTGAAATCTCTTCTGACCATGCTAGACAATGCTTGTCATATATTGTCACAGCTTCTCACTATATTAAAGAGGCGGCTTCTGATGCCGGTGTTCTAGCAGCCAAGGCCTTTACTACGTCAGTCCTGGCTCGCTAGATATTGTAGCTGAGATCATGGTCTGTGGATCTGGACTCTAGAAAAACCTTGGAGGTACTCCCTTTCAAGGGAGATATTCTGTTTGGGGAGGACTTAAATAAGATTGTGGCTGACTTGGCTACTGCCAAAACTGCCTGTCTGCCAAGTACCGCTCCTTCTGTGTCGAAGGCTAAAGGTACTTCCTTTCGTCCTTCAGGTAAAGCAAAAGGTCAGGCGTACCACAAGCAGGCCCGCACTTCCAAACCTGGTAAGCCAAAGCCCAAGAGAGCCTGGGCTGCCCGTCAGCCAGCTTCCGAGACTGATAAGCCTGCCGCATGACAGGGCGGGCCTCCCCCTGGGGGACCCCAGGGTGGGGGGCCGGCTTCTAGGGTATACCCAGGAATGGTTGAAGACCACTTCAGATGCCTGGGTATGGGAAGTCGTCACTCGAGGTTACGCCATAGCCTTCAAAAACCGACCCCCTCATCGATTTTGCCAGATAGACGTCCCGTCGGACCAGACAAAGGGAAACACTCTGCATTCGGTGGTACAGACCCTATTGGATACAGGAGCCGTAGTACAGGTGCCTCTTGCTCAGAGGTGCCGGGGGTACTATTCTCCGCTGTTTCTAGTCCCGAAACCGAATGGGTCCTCCCAGCCCATTCGCAACCTCAAGGCACTGAACAAGTTTGTGAAGGTTTCCAAGTTTCGTATGGAAACCCTTTGCTCTAAAGTTCTGGCCTTGGAACCTGGGGACTACATGGTCTCCCTGGACATACAGGATGCTTACCTGCATATTCCTATAGCAGTGTCACATCAACAATACCTGAGGTTCGCTATTGGCAACCTCCATTACCAGTTTCGGGCGTTACCTTTTGGTTTAACAACGGCTCCGCGAGTCTTCACCAAAGTTATGGCGGTGATGACGGTGGTACTCCGCCGTCAAGGGGTCAGGATACTGCCGTATCTGGACGACTTGTTAATCCTGGCAAATTCCCCAGATCTTCTCCTGCGTCACCTGGATATGACGGTCCAGTTTCTACAAGCCCACGGGTGGCTCATCAACTGGAAGAAATCCTCCCTGGTCCCTGCTCAGAGCATGGTGCATCTGGGAGCGCTGTTGGACACTCACAACCAGAGGTTGTTCTTGTCTCAGGAGAAAGTCCTGAAACTTCAGGACAGGATTCGTTGCTTCCTTTCTCGTCCGCAAGTGTCGATACATTCGGCAATGCAGGTGCTGGGCCTCATGGTATCAGCATTCGACATGGTGGAGTATGCTCAATTCCATTCTCGCCCCCACCAGAAGCTGATTCTAGCCAAGTGGGATGGCCTGCCTCACCGGATCAGGTCTTAAATGATCTCTTTGACTCCGGAGGTCTGTTTGTCGCTGCTCTGGTGGCTCCAGGACCGACAATTGTGCAGAGGCCGTCCCTTCTGGATATCCAACTGGGTCCTGTTGACGACAGATGCCAGTCTAAGAGGTTGGGGCGTGGTGCTGGAGCAGCACTCCTTGCAGGGTCGGTGGACCAAGGAGAAATCTCTTCTCTCGATCAACATTCTGGAATTGCGGGCTGTCTTCAATGCGTTGAACCTAGCCCAGCATTTGATTCAGAACCGTCCTGTTCAACTACAGTCGGACAACGCCACCACAGTGGCTTACATAAATCATCAAGGCGGCACTCGAAGCCGTTTGGCAATGAAGGAAGCCTCACGGATTCTACGTTGGGCAGAACGCCATCTACCGGCAATATCGGCTATATTCGTTCCGGGAGTCCAGAATTGGGAAGCGGACTTTCTCAGTTGTCAGGACGTGCATGCCGGCGAGTGGGGCCTCCATCCAGAAGTGTTTCAACTCCTCGTGGAAAGGTGGGGTCTTCCAGATGTGGATCTGATGGCGTCTCGACACAATCACAAGGTTCCAGTCTTCGGAGCAAGGACAAGCGATCCTCAAGTAGCATTCGTGGATGCACTGCAGTGCCGTGGAGGTTTCGGCTGCCGTACGTGTTCCCTCCGGTGTCACTCCTGCCCAGGGTAATTCGGAAGTTCAAGCAAGAAAAAGGAAATCTGCTTCTCATAGCTCTGGCGTGGCCCAGACGGCACTGGTTCTCAGACCTGCAAGGCATATCGTCAGAGCGTCCACTTCTACTTCCACAACGCCCAGACCTCCTCGTTCAGGGCCCCTGTGTCTACCAGGACCTAGCCCGGCTGTCTTTGACGGCGTGGCTCTTGAAGCTTCCGTCTTAAGAGCTAAGGGTTTTTCTGAAGAGGTCATTAAAACTATGTTGCGGGCCCGGAAACCGGCCTCTGCTCGGATTTACCATCGGGTCTGGCATTCCTACTTTGTTTGGTGCTCATCTAACCATTATGACGCTTCCAAGTTTAGTACAGCCAAACTTTTGGCTTTTCTACAGCAGGGCCTAGATTTAGGCCTGCGTCTGTCCTCCCTCAAGGTTCATATTTCTGCCTTGTCGGTGTGGTTTCAGAGAAAAATTGCGACTTTACCTGATGTTCATACTTTCACTCAGGGTGTGTTGCGTATCCAACCTCCCTATGTCCGGCCTGTGGCTCCTTGGGATTTGTCGGTGGTTTTGGAGGCGTTGCAGGAGCCTCCATTTGAACCTCTTGGTTCAGCTGACCTTAAGTGGCTTTCCCTTAAGGTGGTGTTCTTGCTGGCTATTGCCTCTGCTAGAAGAGTGTCGTATTTGGGTGCCTTGTCTTGTAGTTCCCCATATCTGATTTTTCGCCGTGACCGGGCGGTTCTTAGGACTCGTCCCGGATATTTGCCTAAGGTGGTTTCTTCGTTCCACCTTAATCAGGAGATTGTGGTTCCAGCTTTTGTCTCTCCTGATTTGTCTCCCAAAGAGCAGTCTCTGGATGTGGTACGGGCTCTCCGTATCTATGTGAAGAGAACTGCTTCTATTCGAAAGTCTGATTCTCTCTTTGTTTTGTTTGGATTTCACAAACGTGGCTGGTCTGCTCACAAGCAGACCTTGGCCAGGTGGATTAGAATGGTGATTGCGCATGCTTATGTGAAGGCTGGTCTGTCAGCTCCTGTTCATATTACGGCCCATTCTACTCTGTCTGTTGGACCTTCTTGGGCGGCCCAACGTGGTGCAACCCTTGATCAATTGTGCAAGGCGGCTACGTGGTCCTCCGGGAACACGTTCATAAGGTTCTATGCCTTCGATACTGCCGCTTCCCAGGATGCTTCCTTTGGACGCCGGGTTCTTGTGCCCGCTACAGTGCATCCCCTCCCATAAGGACCTGCTTTAGGACATCCCCATTGTCCAGACTTGTGGAGCCCAGTGTACCCCGCAGCAGAAACGAGTTTTATGTTAAGAACTTACCCTTGTTAAAACTCTTTCTGCGAGGTACACTGGGCTCCACAAGGCGCCCACCCTGACGTACTTAGCTTCTTTGGGTTAATATGGCATTAGCCGCTGACACTTCTCTTGTCGTGAGAGTGTGGTGAATGTGGCTTCTAACCGTTGTCGTCTCTTTTCCTGCTACTGCATTGGGCTGGTTAACTAAACTGAGCTCCTGTGCTGGGAGGCGGGGTGATATAGGAGGCGGCGCTGTGCATTCTGGGAACAGTCAAAGCTTTGAGCCTGTTGGTGCCTCGGATCAAGATCCTACTCTACACCCCATTGTCCAGACTTGTGGAGCCCAGTGTACCTCGCAGAAAGAGTTTTAACAAGGGTAAGTTCTTACCATAAAACTTGTTTTTTGATGGAGGTGGACTGGCAAGAATGCCACACAGGCATTTACCCACGGAGGGTCTGTCTGTTATTCAGGGCTGTAATTTTGGTGAATGGTGCTAGACATTCACCAATCACAGTGTTTGCAGGTTATGACAATCTGATTGGTGAATGACCAGCAATAGATTGCACCAACCAGAGAGCTAGGAGCTACCTGCTGAGTTGGAGGCTTTTGTTATAGACCTGGGGTCTACATTATGGCCCTCATTCCGACCCGATCGCACGTTGCACTTCTTCACTACGGTGCGATCGGGTCTGGAATGCGCGGCATGCGCATTGTGCATGCGCGTCATTGCCCGACAATGACGCTGATTGCGAAGAAAGCGGTCACAGCGGTGACCGCAAGAAGATAGACAGCAGGAAGGCGTTCTGGGGCGTCATCTGACCATTTGAAGCCATTTTCGGGGAGTCGTAAGAAAAATCAGACGTGTCCAGACGAACGGAGGGCGGATGTCTGACGTCAAAGCCGTAACCATCATCGCTAGACCCGTCGCACAGGGTAAGTATGTCCAGGGCTGGTCTTGTTTTATGTGAAACTTTTTTAGCATAGCAGGGCTGCACAAGCGATCGCAACCCTGCTATGCTAAAATACAATCCCCCATAGGCGGAGATTAGTTGATCGCACTAGTAGCAAAAAGTTGCTTGGCGTGATCAACTCAGATTAAGGGCCCATGTCCATACCATCATGAGAAATTTGGAGGATCTTCATTGTAATGTCACATATATGTACTGGATGGTATAGTATGCCCATCCTGTATAGTATATTGCATTGTATTTTGCTAAAGAATGATTCAGTATGACATGGGTCATATAAAGTTTTATTTTTTCTTCAGAGTAAAAAGGGTTCTATTTACTAAGCGTTGGATGGAGATAAAGTACCAGCCAATCCGCTCCTAACTGACAGGTCACAGGCTGGGTTTGAAAAATGATAGTTAGGAGCGGATTGGCTGGTACTTTATCTCCGTTGACTTTATCTCCATCCAAGGCTTAGTAAATAGACCCCAAAGTTTCTGTGATGCAACACGTTGGCTGGCCTCTCGCACTGTCTGGGTATTATTGCTTGTCAGCCCTGATGCCAAATGCCTGTGATCTGATTGTGGACTGGCAGTGACCATGTGACTTTATGTTTGGTTATTCAGATAAGCTGATATATGTATTCACTATTCTGAGCATATTTTGCTTTAATCTTTCAATAAATAATTTTTAAAATTGGTAATGCAGTAGATGGCTACCTTTGTTTCTAGAGTCTGGCTTTGGATACACTAGAGCGGGGAAACTGTCCATTGGCTGTGATGGTAATGAATATAATCAGATAATCTATTTGAAACAAGTTGGAATAAGTAATGTGTAAATCATACCTTCCAACTTTGTAGTGGCCTTTGGGCGCCTGTGCTTCCAGAAAGGGGTGGAGCCTGGGGAAAAGGGATTCCCCCGATCGCCCCGATTGCCCCAATTGGATCACCCTGATTGAATCCCCCCGATTGCATCATTGTGGGGGCGTGCCCAGCACTCTCCGAGTTGCTGGGTTACCCCAAGGCTACCCCCCCAGCATTGTGAATAGATGCGATGCGCATGGCATCTATTCTTCTCTTTGGTGATGTATGCACTTCCCACAGCTCTCCCCCAGCAGCGGGACACATCTGGCCGCGGGTGGGACAGCAGTACAGTCCCAGGAAAACAGGACTGTCCTGCTGAATGCAGGACAGTTGGGAGGTATGGTGTATATTAAGCTATTTATCTGTATGCCTGAATGATATGAAGCATCATTACCAATACTGTAATTTCTATTTATCTATCTATCTATCTATCTATCTATCTATCTATCTATCTATCTATCTATCTATCTATCTATCTATCGTACATATATATATATATATATATATATATACACACACAGTATATATATATATATATGTGTGTATATATGTATATGTATATATATATATATATATATAATGTATATATATATATATATAAATAATAGAGATGAGCGCGCTCGGTTCTCAGAGAACCGAGCGCACCCGAACTTGCCATACCGAGCCGGAAGACGAGCCCGTCTTGGATTTTCCCACCCGTCTCGATGACGTAATCAAGGCAAAATATCATCATTCCACTGTCGGATCTCTTGCAGGTTTCGGATTCTATAAATAGACCCCGCGGCTTGGCGCCATCTTCACTCCAGCCTTGGAAAGTGCACAGTGCGGATGTGTCCATGCTGTGTGCTACTAAAAAAATAAATAAAAAAAATAAAGTGAAAAAAGGTTAGGCAGGCAGGTTAGGCGAAGAGGGCAGGAGACTTGAGGGTTGTGTTAGCTTTTTGGGCTGCTGTAGGGAAGGGTGCAGAAGACTTGCAGCAGAGGAGTTGTGGAAGCTTTTGAGGCTGCTGTAGGGAAGGGGGCAGGAAACTTGCAGCACAGGAGTTATGTTAGTTTTTTGTGCTGCTGTAGGGAAGGGTGCAGAAGACTTGCAGCAGAGGGGTTGTGGAAGCTTTTGGGGCTGCTTTAGAGAATACAAGTGGCTGTGTACTGCATAGGGGCTGTGCACTGTATTGTATAGCGGTTCTGCTGTGCTGCTTATATACTGTAGCTGTGTGTAGGTGTGCTCTGTTAGGGGCTGTGTAGGGGTGCTCTGCATACTGTGGCTGTGTATAGGTGTGCTGTGTATAGGGTGCTCTGTCCAAACCCAGTGTGTGACGGATTGTGTCAACCCCAAAGTGTGAGTTAACGTACGATACAGTAAAATATTGCAAAGTCATGCGCCAGAAGTACTATACTATATTTACTGTACCACTACTATATCGTCAGTGTGTGTGACGGACTGCGTCAGTCACAAAGTGTGGGTTAATGGAAAATACAGTAAAATATTGCAAATTCGTTCACCACAAGTCCTATACTATATTTACCACTACTATATCGTCAGTGTGTGTGACGGATTGCGTCAATCACAATGTGTGAGTTAACGTACGATACAGTAAAATATTGCAAAGTCGTGCACCACAAGTACTATACTATATTTACCACTACTATATCGTCAGTGTGTGACGGATTGCGTCAATCACAAAGTGTGAGTTAACGTACGATACAGTAAAATATTGCAAAGTCGTGTGCCACAAGTACTATACTATATTTACCACTACTATATCGTTAGTGTGTGACGGATTGTATTTTTTGCTGACAGAGATAAGTGCTTCAATCACAAAACCGCAGAAATGGAGGTCAAACAAGTAAAAGATCAGGAACCACTTACTACTACTAGTGCTGAAGCTGCTACCACTAGTCATGACAACGATGCAATTCCGTCAACATCATCGGTTAAGGCCGATGTCCAGTGGCGTACAGGGCATGTAAAGTCAAAGAAACAATATTATGCGGTGATAAATAAAAAAGAAAATTAAAGTTAGCTGAAGAGAAACGTAACATTGGGAATATGCCATTCACTACACAAAGTGGAAAGGAAAGGCTAAGGCCTTGGCCTTTGTTTATGACTGGTGGTTGCGCAGCTCATAAAAATAATAAAGTAAGCCCTCCTCCCTGTAGAAGAGCTAAAAAAAAAGTAAACATGTAAAGGGACAGGGACCAAGTGTGCCTTCAAAAATATCATGAATTCCAGAGGAGAGTCCAAGTGTAAAATAATTGGTGTATGTGTGTATTCTGCCACACTCAGGTGTCAGCCCAATCAAAATCCTCTGGTAATCTGCCAAAAAAACCAGATCAAATACAAATCTCTAAAACATACAGTGAGGACAGATCAAAGGCGCCACTCTAATTTTTTTTGTAGAAATACCAAAAACATAAAGATAATAAAATAATTAAACACAGATATACATCACTTGTGTTCTTGGAAATTCTTTTTGCAAACCGCTATTTTCTTAGGCCATATCGCAGATCCCAGAGTTCACATAAAAAAAAAAAAAAAAAAAGAGAAATACAGCACTATGGGTGGTAATGTTTAGACCAAAATATAAAAAATAGTCCCGTGAAACTCCGGGATGACACTACATCCTGTCATCCCGGTCAGTCCAGGAACCACTATGCAAGGCGCATGCGCAAATTAAACTTTCAGGCATTTGGAATGCATCGTGGAACACGGAAATCAGATGTCCGCGATCACGATGCTTAATTATGTCTTATAGTATATAGGTTTTCTGTTAAGAGTCGGTTTTTACAATGGGGGTATTTATTATAATGTGGATGGTTTTCAGAGAATACTTTTAAATCATATATTGAGTATGTTACTATGATGTGAAAGATATATACCCAGCATCCATCCTAAACTTTAAATTACCTGTATGGGGGTATAAGTATCTCTCAGCTCACTGTCTGATCACACACCTTGAAGTAGACCCAGGAAGGTTGAAACGGCGTTGGTGCTGACAGTGACATTTTTTACCCAGACAGCTGTGAATTTTTGTCATTGATATTCCAAAGATATGCAGGACTTGCTAACACGGGTGTATGTCCAGAATGTCACCAGTATATGTCAAATCCATCAGACTTTAAAAACTTTTCCATCATTTCATATATTGCAATATAGTTGTGGAATTTTGCCAGACTGTCTTCGTTTTATTGTGGATTTTTATGTGAAGAAATAAACGATTTGGATCTATGAAGGTGTGGTTCAACTCGATGTAAAGAAACTTTTATACGTGGAACTCGTTTTATCACGAAGTGAGTTGGGTACACATATCTTAACAGAATACTCTTTGTATATCTGATACCTGTGTGAAGCTTCAAAGATACCTTTATATATACGGTCTTATAACTCTTCATAACTCTTCATGTGAGTTTTGGTACGTCTATTTCCATTGCGAAGTGGTGGCGAGTCACTATCCTTACCTTCTATCAAGAACTGTGACACGATAAGGCTCCTTTTCCGGAGATTCACGGGACTATTTTATTATAATTTGTTCCAAACATTACTACCCACATTGTTGTAGTTCTCTTTTTTTTTATGTGAATTCTGGGATCTGCGATATGGCCTAAGAAAATAGCAGTTTGCAAAAAGAATTTCCAAGAACACAAGTGATGTATATCTGTGTTTAATTATTTTATTATCTTTATGTTTTTGGTATTTCTACAATTTTTTTTAGAGTGGTGCCTTTGATCTTTCCTCACTGTATGTTTTAGAGAGTCCAAGTGTGTCCGCGATTGCGTTGTCTCACCATACTGTACCGGAACAGGAGGCTCCTTCCACCATCTGCACGCCCTCTGCAAGTGGTGAGAGGAGCTGCGCAAGTCCACATTTTGAGATTGAGGATGTCACTGTAGAAGTACACCAGGATGAGGGGGATATTGGTGTAGCTTGCACTAATGAGAATGTTGATAATGATGAGGATTTTGATGATGGGGATGTGGTTTGTTTAGACAAGGCCCCAGTGGAGACAGTTGTTGCCCATGGTGTAAAAAACAAGCCCATTGTCTTCATGCCTGGGCAAAAGACAAAAAGATCCACCTCTTCTGTGTGGAAATATTTCTTCCCAAACCCAGACAATCACTGTATAGCTATCTGTAGCCTATGTAAAGGTGTTGTAAGTAGAGGTAGGGACTTTAACCACCTTGGAACCTCCTCTCTGTTACACCACTTGCACCGCGTCCATCACAAGTTTTTGACAAATTCCGAAACTTTGGATAAGAAAGTAAACAGTCCGACGACACCTACATCCTTTTTCTCTGTAGGATCCAAGCGCTAGAAATTCCCCCCATCAACACCCTCTTCGTCATCAATCTCCTCCTCAATCAGTATCGGAAGTAGTCCTTCTGTATCCCATTTCGTAGACATGGCTGACTCCTCTCCTATCCGGGATTCCTCCAAAGGATCCTTGAGTGCTACGCCTACTGCTGCTGCTGGGAGTCGATTGTCTTCATCCCAGAAGGGGCGCAGGAAAACTACTTGTAGTTCAGTCAAACAATTGACTGTTCAACAATCCTTTGCCAGAAAGATGAAGTATGACAGCAGTCACCCATGTCATGACTGTGGTTTTGTGAACCCGGTGTTAGTGAAGTCTATGCGCGCGACTGGAGGACTATATGAATACTTTCACTGACCTGGTTTGGGAGTGTTGTGGGCTCGGGGTCTCTTCCGGTGACCGGGAAGAGGAACCGCAGCAGAGATGGCCGAATCTAGGTTTTCCTCATGCAGGATTTGGTCGGCAGACAGGAAGCACGTATGGATGCTGGAGGTCTCCTGAAAGACAGAACTTGAAAAGGTGCTGAGGAATGAATTAAGGAGTACCGGATGCTGGAGACACCAACTACGCTTGTGAGCACTGGGTGTTTGGAGGCACTGAGGTGCTTGGAGGCACTGAGGTGCTTGTAGGTGCAGAAGTGCCTGGAGACACTGAGGTGCTTGGAGGCATGGAAGTGCTGAGGCACGGAGGTGCTGAGGTGCGGGGGTGCTGAGGCGCGGGGGTGCTGAGGCACGGAGATGCTGAGACACGGAGGTGCTGAGGCACGGAGATGCTGAGACACGGAGGTTCTTGGAGGCACGGAAGCCACAGGGATACGGGAGCTCTGGAGATCACAACTACAATAGCAGTAAAGAGGAAACACGGCAGCTGTGGTTTTCAGTTGAGACTATGGAATACAGTACTGTGCCTTTAAGATGAACCACTGCAGCTGTGCCTTTACATTGAGACTCGTGGAAATAGTGAATATCAGTGGCAACACAAAAGTAAACCAAACGGGGTAACAAGGGAACAGAGTTTTCACAGGAACCAAAGTACAAAGGTTACCTTTAGGGAGCTCAGCTTTAAGGCTCACACAGAGCTGTGTGTGACACGAGGAACTGGCCCAGTTTCCAACTCAGTCTCCCAACTTATACTTCCTGGTCCTTGATGATTGGTGAGCAGGATTAGGTGATGCAGAGAGTCTCAGGCTGGCAGAAGATTGGACAACTCTGGGTCAGGTGAACAGTCACTGTCATGTGAGTACTCTAGACTAGGCTGTGATGTAGAATGAGGCCTAGCAGGCCGAGAGAACACTGAAGCCTGAACTTCTGCAAAACATAGGATGCTGGCTTTTAGGCCTAAACTTCAGATTACTGAATTCAGACTCACACAGGAGATCACCACAGGTGGAGCTAATTAACTATTACCTTTCAGGCAGAGAACTCAGGAAAACTCATGGTGCTGACAAGCTCTTTATCTCAGTGAGCAAAAACGGCACAGGATCCAGGACAGATGGCAGGGGTAAGTCACCAAATCTGAGAACTACAGTCAGGATCGTGACAGTACCCCCCTCTTCAAGGGTGGACTCCGGACACCCATCTTTGGTCTTAGAGGAACTTGAGAAATTCATATAGAAGAACTTAGGACCTTCGTTGATGCCTCTTCTTCTTACAGGAACATTTGGTTTTGACCAGGGAGAGCGGAATCTCCTGTAAAGAAAAAACTTCCTTAGAAAACATGGGACCTCCCCTGCAAGAAGTAGCATCATAAACTGGATCAAATTCAGAGTCTGAGTCCAAGTCTATTGGAAGATACCAGTCTTCTTTGGGAGTAACTACATACGTTTTGTAAGCTGCATTAACAAATTCAGAACAACACAAGGAACTTGGAGGAGTGGAATCAATGGAAACATAACCAACTCTTAAATCAACAGGCTGTTGTCTTTGTACTGTTTTCCAATTCTTGGCATTCCTGAAATTCCTAATGTATTGGTTCATCAAGGCATTATCTTGCTCAGAATGCGATGGGTCAGAAAACGGAGCATCGGCTGAATGTTTTGAAGACTGAGTGGAGGATGAAATTGGACTCAAGGAAACAGATGCCACTGAAACAACATTAGACTGAGGTACACATTCAGACATTAGGTCAATAGCCTTGGTATTTTTCTTGACTTTAGATGCAACAGCAGAATTATCCCGACATCGAGGAGAAGAGGTATTAGAATTCCCCGCAGAAGCTGTGGACTCAGTGCTGGAAGACAAGGAAACAGAATCAGAGACAGACTGAAGTCTAATTTTAGAACTAGATGGTGGAAGTCCTTTACTGGGACCAACTGACAAAAGTTCTTTACTCGGACCAATGCTTGGAATCGGTTTGAGTCCAGATGAGTTTGAACAGACTGAAACTGGAGAAATCTTTGGCTGGACGAGCAGGACTGGATCGGATCCATGGATACTTGAATTGGCTGGAGCCAAAGGAGACTGACCAGGCCGGTCCTGGAGTATTGCTGGACCAGCTGGAACTGGGACGGGCTGACCAGGCTGGGCCTGGAGTATTGCTGGACCGGCTGGAACCGGGACGGACTGACCAGGCGGAGCCTGGAATATTGCTGGACCGGCAGGAGCCCTTTCTTCACGGGGCTGAACTGAGGCAGGAGCCCCCTCTTCATGGGGCTGAACTGAGGCAGGAGCCCCCTCTTCACGGGGCTGGGCTGAGGCAAGAGCCCCCACTACACGAGGCTGGGCTGAGGCAAGAGCCCCCACTTCACGGGGCTGGGCTGAAGCAAGAGCCCCCACTTCACGGGGCTGGGCAGAGGCAAGAGCCCCCACTTCACGGGGCTGGGCTGAGGCAAGAGCCCCCACTTCACGGGGCTGGGCTGAGGCAAGAGCCCCCACTTCACGGGGCTGGGCAGCACTCTGTAGACTCTCTGGCTGGGCAGCACTCTGTAGACTCTCTGGCTGGGCAGCACTCTGTAGACTCTCTGGCTGGGCAGCACTGTGTAGACTCTCTGGCTGGGCAGCACTCTGTAGACTCTCTGGCTGGGTAGCACTCTGTAGACTCTCTGGCTGGGCAGCACTCTGAAGACTCTCTGGCTGGGCAGCACTCTGAAGACTTTCTGACTGGGCAGCGCTCTGAAGACTCCCTGGGGCTGGACGCTCTGAACCCCTCACTGGGGCTGGATGCTCTGAACCTCTCACTGGGGCTGGACGCTCTGAACCCCTCACTGGGGCTGGAGACATGGATGCCCCTCCTTGAGCTGAAGACACGGACGCCCCTCCTTGGGCTGTAGACACGGATGCCCCTCCTTGTGCTGTAGACACGGACGCCCCTCCTTGTGCTGTAGACACGGACGCCCCTCCTTGTGCTGTAGATACGGACGCCCCTCCTTGGGCTGTAGACACGGACGCCCCTCCTTGGGCTGTGGACACGGACGCCCCTGTGACTCTAAATGGCTTAAACATTCTTCTCTGGACACCCAACTTGGGATAAGGTCTTTTAATCACCGGACCCCAGTCATAAATTTGAGTCTCTTTCAGAGTAGCCATCTTGATACCCCTGTCAGCAGTAGCAGGAACGGCTACTGTGGATGACTTGTAGACATGAGCACTGTGATACTGAGATTTGTCACCATTCCCTGGCTTACAAAGAATGCAGTCTTTAACAAAATGACCGGAATTTCCACAGTAAAGACAGAGGTGTAGCTCCCTACGCCGCTGACGTTCAGCTTCAGAGAGTTTGGGCCGTGGATAGCTTTGATGAACAACTTTTCCTTGCACAGAGGAAGAGACTCTATTAACTGGATGGGACAGAAAAAGGATCAACAACGTTGGTAGTATTCCTGAAGAGATCAGGCATCACAGAAAGAATACTAGACAAAAGTTCTTGTAACTGTAATAACATCTGGTAGAAAATCTGCAGTTGGTCAGGAGTCTTAGTGCAGAGTGTCAGAGAATCTCTGGAGAACGAATTCCGCTGCCGACACTGTGCCAATTGATGCTGAGCCGACTCCAGACCTTCCAAGCGTCCTGCAATATTGCTTAGGAGGTCCTGCGTCAGACAAACACTTTCGGCCGGGTCCATGTGGCCAGTTCCTACTGTCATGACTGTGGTTTTGTGAACCCGGTGTTAGTGAAGTCTGTGCGGGCAACTGGAGGACTATGTGAATACTTTCACGGACCTGGTTTGGGAGTGTTGTGGGCTTGGGGTCTTTTCCGGTGACCGGGAAGAGGAACCGCAGCAGAGATGGCCGAATCTAGGTTTTCCTCATGCAGGATTTGGTCGGCAGACAGGAAGCACGTATGGATGCTGGAGGTCTCCTGAAAGACAGAACTTGAAAAGGTGCTGAGGAATGAATTAAGGAGTACCGGATGCTGGAGACACCAACTACGCTTGTGAGCACTGGGTGTTTGGAGGCACTGAGGTGCTTGGAGGCACTGAGGTGCTTGTAGGTGCAGAAGTGCCTGGAGACACTGAGGTGCTTGGAGGCACGGAAGTGCTGAGGCATGGAGGTGCTGAGGCGTGGAGGTGCTGAGGCGCGGGGGTGCTGAGGCGCGGGGGTGCTGAGGCACGGAGATGCTGAGGCACGGTGGTGCTGAGGCACGGAGATGCTGAGGCACGGAGGTGCTGAGGCACGGAGGTGCTGAGGCATAGAGATGCTGAGGCACGGAGATGCTGAAGCACAGAGGTGCTGAGGCACGGAGGTGCTGAGGCACGGTGGTGCTGAGGCACGGAGATGCTGAGACACGGAGGTGCTGAGGCACAGTGGTGCTGAGGCACGGAGATGCTGAGACACGGAGGTTCTTGGAGGCACGGAAGCCACAGGGATACGGGAGCTCTGGAGATCACAACTACAACAGCAGTAAAGATGAAACACGGCAGCTGTGGTTTTCAGTTGAGACTATGGAATACAGTACTGTGCCTTTAAGATGAACCACTGCAGCTGTGCCTTTACATTGAGACTCGTGGAAATAGTGAATATCAGTGGCAACACAAAAGTAAACCAAACGGGGTAACAAGGGAACAGAGTTTTCACAGGAACTAAAGTACAAAGGTTACCTTTAGGGAGCTCAGCTTTAAGGCTCACACAGAGCTGTGTGTGACACAAGGAACTGGCCCAGTTTCCAACACAGTCTCCCAATTTATACTTCCTTGTCCTTGGTGATTGGTGAGCAGGATTAGGTGATGCAGAGAGTCTCAGGCTGGCAGAAGATTGGACAACTCTGGGTCAGGTGAACAGTCACTGTCACGGGAGTACTCTAGACTAGGCTGTGATGTAGAATGAGGCCTAGCAGGTCGAGAGAACACTGAAGCCTGAACTTCTGCAAAACATAGGATGCTGGCTTTTAGGCCTAAACTTCAGATTACTGAATTCAGACTCACACAGGAGATCACCACAGGTGGGGCTAATTAACTATTACCTTTCAGGCAGAGAACTCAGGAAAACTCATGGTGCTGACAAGCTGTTTATCTCAGTGAGCAAAAACGGCACAGGATCCAGGACAGATGGCAGGGGTAAGTCACCAAATACGAGAACTACAGTCAGGATCGTGACAACCCAGATGCAAAACAGATTACTGAGGCCAGAATAACTATGCTGGTGTTTGACGCGCATTCAGTATCCGCCATTAGTGAAGTGGGATTTAGACAGTTGGTTGATGTACTGTGTCCCCGGTAGCAAATGCCGTTTAGATTCCACTTCTCCAGACAAGCCATTCCCAGCCTGTATGTGGACATTAAAAAAAGCGTTGTTAGTGTCCTCAGAAATGCAGTTTTTACCTAATGTCCACTTTACCATGGATATGTGGACAAGTGGAACAGGGCAAACTAAACACTACATGACTGTGACAGCCCACTGGGTAGATGTATTGCCTTGTGTAGCACTGACAGCAGCAGTAGCACCAGCAGCATCTCGCAAATGTCAACTCATTCAAAGGCAGGCTACGCCGTGTATCACCAGTATCGGTAAGAGGCACACCACTGAGAACCTCTTACAAAAACTCAGGGAATTTATTGCACAATGGCTTACCCCACGTGGACTCTCCTCAGGATTTGTGAAATCTGACAATGCCAACAATATTGTGAAAGCATTATTTCTGGGCAAATACCAACACGTTCCATATGTCCAATTTACTTTTTATGGTACCTGCCACTGTATCCATTTAGCCCTAGGGGTGTTATTTTTTGGGTCAAGGGGTTTTCTTCTTTTTTTTTTTTGCTCAATCAAAATAATCCCAATAATCCCAAGGACATCTAGCACCTTATTTCTTTGCGTTATGTGCTCTTTAGGGCATTTTTGGGCATAGTTTATAAAACTGCCATCCTGTCTGCCACTGCAGTGCCACTCCTAGATGTGCCAAGTGTTTGTGCCACCCACTTGTGTCGCTTAGCTTAGTCATCCAACTACCTCGGTGTAATCTTTTGGCCTAAACTGGATAAAAAAATCAATATTGTGAGGTGAGAGGTGTTTAAAATAGACTGTAAATGAGTGGAAATGAATGTTATTGAGGTTAATTGTACTGTAGGAACACAAACACCCCCAAATTCTGTGATCTTAGCTGTTTTTAGTACGAAACCAAAACCAAAGCACACATGGGCGGTTTTGGCAAAACCAATCCAAACCAAAACCAAAACATGAAAAATAGCCAGGCGCACATCTCTAATATCTATACCTTGTTTAGAAAGGACATGGATCGTAATACGATACTGCACGCAACAAGTACCCACCCACCATCTCCTAAAAATGGTTTACCTATTTCGCAGTTTATGCGTGCCATGAGAAATAATATGGATCCAGACATGACTGAGCATCAAATTCTAGAAATGACAACTCAATTTCTAGAGAGGTGGTACAAAAAGAGCACCATTGATGCTTGTTTGTACTTTGTACAAGGCTTCTTCCAGGCTTCTAGAGCAAACACTGCCCAAGGAGAAACGGATGATATTTGTGACGCAGTTTGATGCTAAGGCACAACACAATAGAAGCTCACTGAGGAGGCACTGGACGTTATTGCAGTCCGAACCTAAATTTATGGACATTTTCCGTCATCCGCCTATTATGGCCTTCAGGCGAGGGAGGAATTTAAAACAGTTGCTAATGCACCCGGCACGACAAGCAGTGAGTAATGATAACACTGGCTGAACCCACAAAGTAAGGGCTGTATGACATGCCACTCGATGCTTGTGTTATTATAATTATTATCCTTTATTTATATAGCACCACAAGGGTTCCGCAACTCCCAATTACAAAGTACATAAACAAATAATCAAAACATATACCACAATAAAAATGTAATCACAGCAGGTGCGCTTATGGTCAATGTGCAGCCAAACAGTTATACCAAGTGGGAGGATTCCCCTCACCTCCACCAGAACATAAATGTACAAAGAAAAAAAGAGGTAAACTTATCCGGCGCTACTTGTCAGGTGGTGTTTTTTGCACAAACTCCTCCAATGATATTTCTTATGAACCAATGAATGGATCTGTATCCGCCCCCCAAAAACAATCATATGGGGATACGCATAGTGAAGTACAGTAGTTTTAATGACACAAAATTTTTAAAAGAATCACATAAAAGCTCCACATATAACAAATATAAAACAATGGTAGCCTTAATGACTGTGATGATAATGAAATTACCAGAAGAGAAGAACTGACAAATGCAGTTCAGAAACAGCATGCACAATGTGAGTCCTGGGCTCCCACAGCTCTTATAACGGCGCTGAATCAGCCTCTCTGGGTTCACCTGTCACCGTCACGCTGGCAACCAGGTCTCGATTTCCCTGCTTTCAACGCGTTTCTACCCCGATGCTGGGGTATTTTTCAAGGAATCCCAGACGGGTAATCCTGCTGGGCTTTAAAAAGGAAATTCAGTCCAATGATATTCCGCCTATCGCAGCTGGTAGCAATCTGGTGATTTACTACAACCCCCAGAGTTCCAAGCTGCAGAGTGTGGACGTTGTCTAAGTGACTTTTGCGTCACTTCCGATTTTGCTTCCAGGATGACGGGCTAATCGCGTCCAGCCGGCCGCCGCTGATCTCTACACATATCCGTGCTACAAGTCCAGTGATCATTGGGCTAAGCACGGCATCTGCTCGTCCTCGCTCCTAATTATAATCCCATTTAACAATATATGATATCGGGACGCAGTTCTTTAATAGTAGATGATCCAAATTTGATAATCACTATATACATAAAAAATAACAGAAAAAGGGAAACACAATGTCACTAGTATAATTCATAAGGTAATAAATATCTATACAGGTCAGATAAAAGATGTAAAGGGTGGTACTATAAAAACCATTTAATCTTAAAATCGAGGTTAAATCCTCCAGATTTAAGGGTCCCCAGTTCAAAAATTGTTCTCATTTCAGTTTTTGCCAACTGGCTGGCCAGATCTCTTTGTCTCCAATGGCCAGATACTCATCATTCTGATGTGCAACTTTTATGCTTTTGTCTAAAATGCTCTGACAGAGCATGGGTCTGTAATCCTTTCTTAATATTACGCATATGTTCACCTATACGTACTTTTAATGCTCAGATGTGCGGCCGATATAAAAAAATTCCACTTGAGCATTCTATTCCATACACAACATTATTTACATTACAGGTAATAAATTCATTAATGTTTCCCATGTTGCCATTCATTTCTACTTCTGTCAATTTCTTACTATCACCCTTTACTTCTTTACATCCAATGCAGGTCCCACATCTAAAGAAACCTTTTGTTTTCACTAAAGATCCCATTCCTTTAGGTGGATGCATGCTTCTTACTATTCTTGAACCAATGTTTGGTGCTTTTCTGTGAATACATTTTGGTTTTGAAGGCAATAAGTCCCCTATGATGGGGTCTCTCCTTAAAATACCCAAATGTTTGGTTAGGATCTTCTCTAAGGTCTTATATTGGCTATTAAAAGTTGTTTTTGTTTTTTCTATCAATAGGTCCTTTCTATCGTCCCTACTGCATTGATGGTTTTCTATATTGTTTTTTCACAGTATCCTGAGGCTAAAAATTTATTTTTCATATATTCTGCTTGTTCAATGTAGTTGTCATTTTTTGAGCAGTTGCATTTGACTCTCCTTAGTTGTCCACCTGGAATTGAAGCTAACCAATTGGGATGGTGGCAACTTTCTGCTCTCAAAAAGGTCCCAGAATCTTTGGGTTTAGTAAAACATTTAGTAAGTACCCAATTTTCTTCTACATAATTGGTCACATCTAAAAAATTTATAGAAGTAGTGCTGTTTTCAAAGGAGAACTCAATAATCAACTCATTGTGATTAAGATAGTAGTAAAATTAATTCAGTGTATCTTGACCCCCTTTCCAAATAAAAATAACATCATCAATATATTTTGACCAGGACACCAGGTTTGCTCCAAAGGGATTGTGATTCCAAATTACATCGTTCTCCTATGAACCCATAAAAATATTTGCATAACTTGGAGCGAACCTGGTGCCCATGGCTGTTCCCACCTTTTAAAGGTAAAAATCATCATCAAATAAAAAATAATTATTAGTTAGAATATAATTAGGAGTGAGGACGAGCGGACGCTGTGCTTAGCCGAATGATCACTGGACTTGTTGCACGGATATGTATAGAGATCAGTGGTGGCCGGCTGGACGCGATTAGCCTGTTGTCATGGAAACAAAATCAGAAGTGACGCAATAGACCGGAAGTGACGTTGCATCACTATGACAATGTCCACACTCTGCAGCTTGGAACTCTGGGGGTTGTAGTAAATCACCAGATTGCTACCAGCTGCGATAGGCGGGATATCATTGGACTGAATTTCCTTTTTAAGGGCCGGCAGGATTGCTCCATAATTACACATCCGGGATACATTGAAAAAGACCCCAGTGTCGGGGTAGAAACGCATTGAAACAGGTACATCGAGACTTGGTTGCCTGCGTGACGGTGACAGGTGAACCCAAAGAGGCTGATTCAGTGCCATTATAAGAGCTGTGGGAGCCCGGGACTCACATTTTGCATGCTGTTTCTGAACTGCATTTGTCAGTTCTTCTCTTCTGGTAATTTCATTATCATCACAGTCATTAAGGCTACCATTGTTTTATGTTTGTTATGTGTGGAGCTTTTATGTGAATATTTTAAAATTTTGTTTCATTAAAACTACTGTACTTCATTATGCATATCCCCATATGATTGTTTTTTTGGGGGCTGATATGGATAGAATCGTTGGTTCTTAAGAAATATAATTGGAGGAGATTGTGCAAAAAATGCCACCAGACCAGTAGTGCCAGATAATTTTACCTCTTTTTTTCTTTGTAGAAATAATCAAAACAGGAAACCAGCAACTTACAGTTGATGACAATATAGGACAAGTACAGGGTAAATAAACATAGCTACATCAGCAGATGACACTTCAATAAGTATCAGGTGGCAGAAGACTGCTGGATTTGGTGCAGTTGAAGATTATTAAAATAAGAAAAAGAATAAGCACATGAGGGAAGAGGGCCCTACTCTTGAGAGCTTACATTCTAAAGGGGAGGGGTAGACAGACAGTGGTGACACAGATGGGGTATATAGAGAGCGTGGAACAGAGGGTTGGGATGAGATTTAGCTGGATTTGGTGAAGAAGTAGGTCTTGAGAGCCCGTTTGAAGTTTTGTAGAGAGGTGAACAGTCTGAGGGGGAGAGGTAGGGAATTCCAGAGAAATGGAGCAGCACATGAAAAATCTTGGAGGTAGGAGTGGGAGGAAGTAATCAGTAGGCAGGAGAGTCAGCACGCATTAGCAGAGCGAAGAGGACGGGTGGGAGTGTAAAGGGAGATAAGGTCAGAGATTTAGATTGGAGAGGAGTGGGTGAGGGCTTTGTAAGTGAGTGTGAGAAGCTTGAAATGGATTCTGAAAGGGAAGGGGAGCCAGTGAAGGTCTAGTAAGAGAGGAGAGGTAGACGTAGTGCGTTTGGTGAGGAAAATGAGTCGGGCAGCAGCATTGAGGAAAGATTACAGTAGTCCAATCTGGAGATGACCAGTGAGTGGATAAGAGTCTTAGTAGCATCCTGGGTCAGAAAGTGTCTGATTCTGGAAATATTTTTTAGAAGAAAAAGGCAGGTTTGCGAGAGGTGCTGAATGTGTGGTTTGAAGGAGAGGGAGGAGTCAAGGATTACTCCAAGACAGCACACTTGGGGGCTAGAGGAGATAGTAGTGCCATCAATAGATAATGAGATTGTAGGAGGTGAGGTTATTCGGGAGAGAGGGAAGATGATCATCTCAGTATTAGACATGTTAAGTTTAAGAAAGCACTGGGACATCCAAACAGAGATAGCAGAGAGACAGTTGGAGATACGAGTGAGGAGAGCAAGGGAGAGGTCTGGAGAGGAAAGATAGATTTGAGTGTCATCAGCATAGAGATGATATTGGAAACCAAAAGTTCTAATGAGCTTACCTAGTGAGGATGTATAGAGAGAGAAAAGAAGAGGACCAAGGAGAGAACCATGGGGTACACCTACAGTTAGTGGAAGTGAGGGGGAGGTGGAGTTTAGAGAGGAGACAGAGAATGAATGGTCAGAGAGGTAGGAAGACAGCCAAGAGAGTGCAGTATCACGCAGACAAATGGAGTGAAGGATTTGCAGTAGGAGAGGATGGTAAACAATGTCAAACACAGCAGAGAGATCAAAAAGAATAAGTAGAGAATAGTGTCCCTTAGATTTAGTAGCATGGAGGTAATTGCATACTTTTGTAAGGGCAGTTTCAGTAGAGTAGAGAGGACGGAAGCCAGACTTTAATGGGTCAAGCAGTGTGTGTAAGGAAAGAAAGGAAGTAAGGTGGTTGTAGACAATACGCTCAAGGAGTTTGGAGGCAAACTGGAGGAGAGAGATGGGTCGGTAGTTGGAGAGAGTGTTTGGATCAAGGGTAGGTTTTTTAAGAATAGGAGAGATGAGCGCATGCTTGAAGGCAGAGGGGACAGTGCCTGATGAGAGGGAGAGATTGATAATGTGGGAAAGATGGAAATAGGCACAAGGAGAGAGGTAGTGGAGGAGGCGGGAGGGAATATGGTCAAGTGGGGAGGTGGTGAGGGGACAGGAACAAAGGAGGGCCATGACTTCCTCACCAAATGCATGGGAGAAAGATGTCAGAGATGGTGAAAGGGATGGGGAGGGATGGGAGGAGGCTGGTTGCTGGTGGTCTGGTGTGATGTGATGTCATGACGTATGGAGTCAATTTTGGATGTGAAGTAAGTGGCAAAGTCAAGAGCAGAGAGAGGAAGGGAGACGAGGTGGAGGTGTGCAGAGGAGTGAGTTGAGACTGGCAAAGAGGCGCCGGGCGTTGGAAGACTCGGAGGAGATGAGGTTCTTGAAGTATGACTGTTTAGCAAGAGAAAGAGCAGCACTGAAGGATGAGAGCATAAGTTTGAAATGGAGGAAGTCTGCCTTAGAGCGTGATTTCCTCCAGTGTCGCTCAGCAGTACGTGTGCATTTTTGCAGATATCTGGTGCATTTGGTTTGCCAGGGTTGAGGTGTTAATTTATGAGGGTGAATAGTGGTTGGTGGAGCAACAGAGTTAAGAGCAGAAGTAATGGATGCATTGTATATGGAAGTAGCTTGTTCAGGGCATGAGAGAGAGAGAGAGAATACGAGAGAGAAGTGAGTCAAACAGGGAGGAAAGGAATGTGGTGTCAATAGCCTCAATGTTACGCTTAGTGATGGTAGCCTTAAGAGGTAGAGATGGGGAAGCAGGGAGAGATAGGTTAAAGGAGAGTAGGTGGTGGTCAGAGAGGGGAAATAGGGATTTGGAAAAATCAGAAATATCACAACGGTGAGTAAAGACCAAATCCAGTGAGCTCCTATTCACATGGGAGGGTGAGGAGGTCCACTGGGAGAGACCAAGTGAAGAGGTGAGATTAAGGAGTTTAGAGGCAGGGGATTGTGTGGGGATATCGATAGGGATGCTGAAATCGCGTAGGATAATGGAGGGACTGTCAGAAGAGAGGAAGTCAGGAAGCCAGGAAGAAAAGTTGTTGATGAATATGGAAGCAATGCCAGGAGGGGGGGGGGGGGGGGTAAATGACAGCTACTCTAACATGGACTGGTTGGAAGAGGCATATAGCATGGACCTCAAATGTAGAGAATGTAAGGGATGGTTCTGGTGGTATGAGTTGGTAGGAATAACTAGAAGGTAAAAGGACCCCAACACCACCCCCATGGTGACCCCCCAGGTCGGGGTGTGTGTGTGTGAATGTGAGGCCCCCAGCAGAAAGAGCAGCTGGAAAAGTAGTGTCAGAGGGAGTAATCCAAGTTTCAGTAATGGCTAGTAGGGAGTTGGAAATCAAAAGGTCATGAGTGGGGACAAGTTTTCACACCTGATGAATGGGAAACTGATCAACATCAGATTTTTGCTACACTGCAGGCTGGACTATGTAATATACATGTTGTTATGCCGTGTAGTCTACCCTATGTAGGGATGACCACTTGCACTTTCCGAGAGTGCATGACAAACCATCGGAGCTCAATCCATCAAGCTCTACAAACAGGTAGAACGTATAAAACTGTTGCACAACTCTTCCTGAATGCGGGTCACCAAGTGTCGGCATTGAAATTAAGAATTATAGATTGGGTGCCAGCCCCTAAAAGAGGTGGGGATCGTGCATTGCTTCTAAAGAAATTGGAAGCTAGGTGGATCTTTAAGCTGGGTTCAGTGGCCCCTAATGGCCTTAATGAATTAAACCCACTTAATGTTTTCCTACATTAGAGGGTTTAAGTGGAATCTATGCTTATGCTGGTGGAGTAATCTGAGAACTGAACTTTTGTATTTTTCTTTTTTTTTCTCGTTTTGTCGCTTTGTGACCAATACACTCTTTTTTATTTTTTACTTTTTTATGTGTTGTTGTGTAGGATATTTATGTCTTTTGTTAATGTCATGGTGCATATAATGTAGCTGCATTGTGGCTGCTGTATTTGTCATCATGTAGCAGACTGGAATTATAAATAATAATGGAACAGTGATTGATCAGCCCATTTGTGACTGATTATATGAATATATTAACATTAGAAGATGCATTATTGGTTCTGCTTCATGTTGCCACTGGCAACACCCTTTATTTATTAATAGCTTTGGGGATTTGTTTTTATTGTATATACTGGCTCCAATACCTTGTATTGTTACACTGTGGGTCTATACAGCACCTGAATTGGCTGCTTTCTATTTTATTGCCCAGAATAATCTGTGGTTACATATGTTATTACATTGACCCTAGAGTGGTCTTCTATATTGCCTTTTGCTCTATTTAATGATTTTGACACCTTGTGTTAAGCTTCATTCTGACAGCACAGTATTATGAGCCTTGCGCGCTCTACTTCCTGTCCACGAATGCACCTTGCACTTCCGGTTATGGGACACTTGCGTTCTATATACCGGAAACTATGTGCGCTGACAGACGTGGCCCGCGGCAGTGGGATTGTGCTGCCTTATTGGATGACATTACACATTAAGTAAGTTATGACGGTGTATGTGTATGGACTCAGAGTGTAACAGTTTATTCTGTTTAGTTGGTTCGGGGAGCATTCTGTATTTGTTTAGATCTCTATGCTGATATTTGTTGTCTCATTACTGATGACGTCAGAGACTCCATTTTGGCGCCACTTTCAATTGTTGTTTGGGTATTTATAAAGCCAGTTAGGCAGGGCCAGACTTGCTGTTGGACTGCTGTGAGTTCGGAACTCTGTTATGTGCTTGATGCTGCTGTCTAGTGCCTCCTGACGAAGGCCCTCCAAGGGGCCGAAAGCGCTTGAGATGCTATGAGACTCCTTTGGATTCTGTCAAGTATACTAAAAATACATGTTAGTTAAACATGTATGAAGCCTGGAGAGTGCCCCCTCTTTGATCTTTCTCTCTCTATATCTATCTATCTATCTATCTATCTATCTATCTATCTATCTATCTATCTATCTATCTATCTATCTATCACATATAAGGTCTGAAGTACCTTACAAGGCAAAGAAATGGTGCGAACATGCAGTTGTAATACCCACAAAAGCAGCACTAGCTGAACCCACATGTGCTGCTAGCAATGGGAGGGATGGTATTAATCGAAAAGCACATGTTGCTAGAGGGCCGTGCCCATAGCTCACAATCTGTGGAGGAGGCAGATAGTCTTGGGTGAGACAGTGGGAAGATATAGTTTTAGAATAAACTAGAGATGTACGGCTGGCACTTTTCGTGTTTTGGTTTTGTTTGTAATTCCACTTTCGTGTTTTGGTTTTGGCTTGGTTTTGCCAAAAAAAAACACCCTTTCGTGTTTTGGTTTTGGATCTGGATGATTAGAAAAAAAAAAAAAACACGCAAAATGACATAATTTGGGGGTAAGTTTGATTTTACGGTATTATTGACCTCAATAACCTTCATTTCCACTCATTTCCAGTCTATTCTGAACACCTCACACCTCAATATTGTTTTTAGGCCTAAAAGTTGCACCAAGGTCACTGTATGACTAAGTTAAGCGACACAAGTGTGGGGCACAAACACCTGGCCCATCTAGGAGTGGCACTGCAGTGGCAGACAGGAGAATAGAGATATAAAAAAGGCCCCAAACAGCACATGATGCAAAGAAGAAAAAGAAGGGGCACCGAGGTTGCTGAATGAATAAACCAAGTGACACAAGTGTGCGGCACAAACACCTGGCCCATCTAGGAGTGGCATTGCAGTGTCAGACAGGAGGGCAGTTATAAAAAAAGGCCCCAAACAGCACCTCATGCAAAGATGTAGAAGAGGTGCAATGAGGTAGCTGTATGACTAAGACAAGCGACACAAACAATTCCCACTGGAATTATACGGCAGGATTACTGTAATTATATGGCAGGATTACTGGAACTATACGGGCAGGATTACTGGAATTATACGCCAGTACCACTGTAATTATACGGCAGGATTACTGGACATATACGCCAGTACCACTGGAAATATATGGCAGCACAGGGACTCCACCACTGGACTGATGCAGGACAATACACCACAACTGCACTGATGCTGCACAACACAGCACCCTATACAGCAGCACTGGACATATGGCAGCAAAGGATACCACTGTGACTGGTCACTGGACTGACTGATGCACAGGACACTACCACTGGTCTCATGCAGGACAACACAGCAACACTGTAAGGGACTTGTTATTATTATACAGCAGCACTGGACATATGGCAGCAGAGGATACCACTGTGACTGGTCACTGGAATGATTGATAGCTGATGCACACAACAATACCACTGGACTGATACAGCACAATACACCACCACTGAACTGATGCACAACACAGCACCCTATACAGCAGCACTGGACATATGGCAGCAAGAGGACACAACCACTGTGACTGGACAGATGCAGCACAAGACATGGACACTGAGGACACTGAGAGAACGGAGACAAGTCCTCTCTGAACTCTCCAATGCCGGAGTGAAAATGGCGGGGACGCGCAGCTCCTTATATGGAATCCAAATCCTGCGAGAATCCGACAGCGGGATGATGACGTTTTGCCTCGTTCTGGTTTCCCAGTCAGGAAGGAAAACCCGAACCTGACTCGGGTCCGGACTCACGTAGGGAGGTTCGGTAGGGTTCGGATCTCGGGGATCCGAACCCGCTCATCTCTAGAATAGACATGAAAGCATCTGAAACTTGGATTATATACAGTATATACCTTTTGATCTATTTTATAAATATAATAAGGATGTAGAAACACCAGCAACAGCATCTGAACTTGCCCTCTCACAGCCCAATCTTGCATTTTTTTGTATACAGTCCTATGAGGTCGGAAGTCAGAGGCAGTGCAACTTATAGCCACACTTAGTCACCTCATGGCTAACTGAATCGTCCCTTATATCTATTGTGATTATTAATTTAGCCTTTCACCTGGACAGTACAGTAAGTGCTTTTGCCAATTCCATTTCCTTTCAGCTTGGCTATTTCTATCTAGCAAAGTCAAATAATTATCATCTATAATGAAGGCAAACCTCACTATTGTAGATGATGGCGAGAAACCAATCACCCAACCACAAAACAATTAGAGGGAGATGTACAGTACTAAGCCTTTAAAAGTGATACATATCAAGGTGATTAAGAACCAGCCAATCAACTCCTAACTGCCATGTTACAGGCTGGGTTTGAAAAATGACAGGAGCTGATTGGTTGGTACTTTAGCTCCGTGTAATTTATCACTTTTTAAGGCTTAGTACATCTTGCACTTAATCACATGGCGGAGCTCATACGAATGCTGTATCCAGTACCGGTCCAGTATGCAATGGGCAATGTTTTTAGTACATTATAGTCCTTATGACTGTAAAAAAGTGAATTTAGCTATACTAAGCTATATGTTTTCATATATATTAAATTATATGTTGTTGGTTTAGTTATTTATGTTACATATCCCACCATTTTCTGGTATGCAGAGTAAAACAGCTTGGATACTAATAACCAGCCATGATATATACTGTACTTGTCATGTATTTGCATGTTTGTGTTATGACTCGAGTAAATATGCAAGCCACAAGATACCGTATGCTAAGTGTAAATAGACTCACAGTCTTCTCGGATCAGTATCTATGCCCTGCAACGTTTCCGTGTGTTCCGGATAACTGGCTTTGGGTCACGTTAGATGAAACTAGAGATGAGCGGCTCCGGTTCTTCGAGAACTGGACCCACACAAACTTTGCAATACGAGTCCAGATCCCAGTACGGCTCGGGACTTCCCGCCTTACTTGGATCCCAAAGCGAGGCCGAATGTCATCTTCCCACTGTCGGATTCTCTGTACCCCAGTACCATACAATTTTTATTTTTGTTTCATAAGTACTGTGACACTGCCTGTCAGACCGCAGAATATTATTGTTTCCTACTCATATAAGTATTGTGCGACGCTGTTGGTGAAGGTCAAGTGCAGTGTTTGACCATTATTTATGATGCATACACATATTGTGTGATGCTGTGGGGGAAGGTGGTACCACCACAGTAGGATATTTTATTTCCTGCTCATACACGTATTGTGCGATGCTGTTGGTGAAGGTCAACAGCAGTGTTCGATTACTATCTCTGACTCATACACATTTTGTGTAACTCTGTGGGTGAAGGTGGTACCACAGTTATATATTTTATTTCCTACTCATATACGTATCATTCAACGCTGTTGGTGAAGGTCAACCGCAGTGTTCGATTATTATTTCTGACATGTATTGTGTGATGCAGTAGTTGAAGATGGTACCACTACAGTAATATATTTTATTTCCTGCTCATACATGTATTGTGCGATGCTGTTGGTGAAGGTCAACCACATTGTTTGATTGCTATCTCTGACTTATACACATTTTGTGTGATGCTGTGGGTGAAGGTGGTACCACAGTAATATATTTTATTTCCTACTATACATGTATTGTGCGACGCTGTTGGTGAAGATCAACCACAGTGTTTGCTTATTATTTATGATGCATACACGTATTGTGTGATGCTGTGGGTGAAGGTGGTACCACAGTAATATATTTTATTTGCTACTCATACAAGTATTGTTCAATGCTGTTGGTGAAGGTCAACCGCAGTGTTCGATCACTATCTCTGACTCATACACGTTTGTTTAACTCTGTGGGTGAAGGTAGTACCACAGTTATGTATTTTATTTCCTACTCATACGCGTATCGTTCAACGCTGTTGGTGAAGGTCAACCGCAGTGTTCAATTATTATTTCTGATACATACACGTATTGTGTGGTGCTGTGGGTGAAGGTGGTACCACTACAGCAATATATTTTATTTCCTACATATACACATATTGGCCCTCATTCCGAGTCGTTCGCTCGGTATTTTTCATCGCATCGCAGTGAAATTCCGCTTAGTGCGCATGCGCAATATTCGCACTGCGACTGCGCCAAGTATCTTTGCTATGAAGAAAGTATTTTTACTCACGGCTTTCTCATCGCTCCGGCGAACGTAATGTGATTGACAGGAAATGGGTGTTACTGGGCGGAAACACGGCGTTTTATGGGCGTGTGGCTGAAAACGCTACCGTTTCCGGAAAAAACGCAGGAGTGGCCGGAGAAATGGGGGAGTGGTTGGGCGAACGCTGGGTGTGTTTGTGACGTCAAACCAGGAACGACAAGCACTGAACTGATCGCACAGGCAGAGTAAGTCTGGAGCTACTCTAAAACTGCTAAGTAGTTTGTGCTCGCAATATTGCGAATACATCGGTCGCAATTTTAAGATGCTAAGATACACTCCCAGTAGGCGGCGGCTTAGCGTGTGTAACTCTGCTAAATTCGCCTTGCGACCGATCAACTCGGAATGAGGGCCATTGTGCGACGCTGTTGGTGAAGGTCAACCACAGTGTTCGATTATTATTTCTGACGCATACACGTATTGTGTGATGCTTGTGGGCAAAGGTGGTACTACAGTAATATATTTTATTTTTTACTCATACACATATTGTGTGACACTGTTGGTGAAATTAAACAGTAACGTTCAATCATTATCTCTGACTCATACACGTATTGTGACACTGTAGGTGGTACATTTTTGTACTAATTGAAGTCTGTGCTGTACTCCACTTGGTTCATGTTTATTGATGCTTGATAGATATGGAGAACAAACAATTGAAAGGAGAGGCATAGCCATCTTAATTCATGGCATGTACATTAAAGTCGGATTAGTAAAAATCAGATTAGTGCAATAATATAACCAATAAAAATTGTTGTCTATGCATGCATTACACGGCAGTGGCTCATTCCTGTTTTGCATTTTGGTTATGTATTTTATGTTATACTTCTGTTTCTGTCCCCGTGGGTGTCATGGGGTGTTCGGAGTCCACCCTTAAGGAGAGGGTACTGTTATGAACCACAAGCAGTGGTTCTTTCCTGTTCATGTATTTTATGTTATAGTTCTCTTGCAGGCCAGGATTTCCTTTGCTCTGGTTTAGAAGGACTCTTGTTGGCCGCCGGTGGTGAGTCTGTGTAATTGCAGCCTGTTTCCATGTGTTTAGCCTCACCTGTTTGTTAATTGCACTTGTCAGTTTGGAGTCGTGCAACAGGGCAGCTGCACGACATAATTAATCAGGGTCCCTGCTGTGATTGGAAGAAATTCTTGTTATATTCTGTCTCAGTGCATTACACAGATGCCGGTGATAGCTTCTGTCTAGCTGCTTCCTGCCTTGAAGCATTCCTGTCCAGGAGGCCTGTGTCTGATCCAGTGTCTGATCCAGTGTCTGGTCCAGTGTCCTGCCTTGAAGCGTTCCTGTCCAGAAGTCCAGTGGCTTTGTCTGTTCCTGATCCTGATCCCGTATCCTGTTCCTTGGTGTCCACTGGTCTGTCATTGGAACTCTGCCTGTCCTCCGGTCCTGAGAGCCTATGTCAGCTACTTTGGGGGGTCCTGTCCGTTTGCCAGTATTTATGCCGGTTTCGTGAGTAGGGGCTTTGCCGTGTCCGTTGGCCAAGGCCGTAGCTACTTGTTATTTTACTTTAGATTTATCTGAAGAGAGTTCTGCATATGCTGTCACTGCCAGTACACAACAGTATTGTGTCGGCGTGTGGACAGCATTTCCTTTGTTGTTGTTTATCCTGGCGGCTGTGCCGCATATACGTTTGGTTTTAGGTCTCTTTGTAGCCCCTAGCTCTCAGTTTGGTTTAGTTAGAGGTCCCCTTGTTATCATCCCGTCTCGGTTTATGCCTTGTCTCTTATTAAGATCTGGGGCATCGGAGTTGGGCAGACCTAATCCGCCCTTCAAACGCGGCTGCCGTGGGCCCAAGAAACCACAGTCTCGCAGGCGTAAACTGACCACGCAGGTAAAACAACGGAGGTAGGCTGCTAGGGGCTATTACTACACCTTGCCTTATTTCAGCATCACGTTCTGGTGCTTTGGACTCATTACGCAACACCTCTTTCGTTCTGAGCACCAAGAACGTAACATTATCACCGGCCAATACAACAAAAAAGAAACAAAGCTAAATAGTATTTTTTTTCTTTTTTGGCCCAAGTCCAGGGTCCTGTCTAGAATCCAGTCGTGTCTAGAATCCAGTCCTGTCTAGAATCCAGTGTGCAGAACCGAGTCCAGTGTGCAGAACCCTGTCCAGTGTGCAGAACCCAGTCCAGTCTTGTCTTGTCTGGTTCAGAACCCAGTCCGGTCTTGTCTTGTCTAGTTTGAAATCATCCTATGCCAACTATGCAAACCCTGCAGGCATCTCTCTCAGCCCTGAACTCTGCTTTCAGTGCTTTGAAACCTGAGCGGCTGGAAGTTTTGCAGCAATCCTTAAAGCAACTGCAAAACCTTCTGACCAAAATTTTGCTTATCTTGCCAGAAGTTGTTGAGAGTACATCTTTCTCTAAAGAGACTCTTGCTCACAATATGGTGACAAGAGAATCCTCAGGTTCGGTTGGAGAGAAAAGGTTTAAAAGTTTTCTGCGGCCCAGGCTCTCTGAAGAGGAGCGTCTGCGTCGCAGAAACTTAAATTTATGCCTATATTGTGGGGGTTTAGGCCACTATCTGCAGACCTGTGAGTTGCGCAAACCAAAGTGTGGCGACAAGTCCTACCCTCTGGCCAAGTTGAGTCAGGATTCAAGACCTAATCCTGTCTCTACTGTGGCAGAGGTACTTGTCACAAAACCCACACTAAAAAGCACTCTGTCCTATAATTGGAGTCCTTGGGCTAGGGAGCCCCATTATAGATTCAGCAACCAAAGGAGAATGTTTCTCTCCTCTCTTGACTTTCCTGTTGAATCAGAGTTGCAAACCCTGGTACCCGATGCCCATAGTCCTGGATCGGTACCCGATGCCCATAGTCCTGGAGCGGTACCTGATGCCCAGAGTCCTGGAGCGGAACCCGATGCCCAGAGTCCTGAAATGGTACCCAATGCACAGAATCCTGGAGCGGTACCCGATGCTCAGAGTCCTGGAGCGGTACCCGATGCCCAGAGTCCTGGAACGGTACCCGATGCCCAGAGTCCTGGAGTGGTACCCGATGCTCTGGGTCATAGAGGGACATTGGATATAATAGCTCAGGTGCCAATACCAGAAGGGGTCTCAGAAGCTGTTACCCCAGGTAGGGACTTGAAAAACGCAACCCCAGAAAGGGTTTCTAAAACCATAGTTCTAGAAGGGAACTCGAGAAGCAAAACCCCAGAAGGGATCTTTGAAGTAATATCCCCAAGTGGGGTCTCGAGAGACACAGCCCCAGAGAAGGGTCTAGAGGTTGATTCCCCAGGAAAGGACTCAAGAGGCATAGCTTTAGTGGAGGTTCTGAAGGTCATAGCTTCAGCAAAAGTCCCGGAGGTCATAATCCTGGGAGAAGTCTCGATAATTATCGACTCAG
Organism: Pseudophryne corroboree; assembly: GCF_028390025.1. NCBI lineage: Eukaryota > Metazoa > Chordata > Amphibia > Anura > Myobatrachidae > Pseudophryne > Pseudophryne corroboree. The sequence continues at coordinate 153,243,336 of NC_086445.1, forward strand.
AGAGGGAGGCCGACGGTCCGGTCCCGGAGAGGGAGGCCGACGGTCCGGTCCCGGAGAGGGAGTCCGACGGTGCGGTCCCAGAGAGGGAGGCCGACGGTCCGGTCCCAGAGAGGGAGGCCGAAGGTCCGGTCCCAGAGAGGGAGGCCGACGATCCGGTCCCAGAGAGGGAGGCTGACGGTCCGGTCCAAGTAAAAGAATCCGAGGTGCTGACCCCAGCGGGGTTCCCGAAGGCCACTGCCCCAGCGGGGTTCCCGAAGGCCAATGCCCCAGCGGGGTTCCTGAAGGCCACTGCCCCAGCGGGGTTCCCGAAGGCCACTGCCTGCCCCAGAGGGGGTTACGAGAGCCACTGCCCCAGAGGGGGTTCCAAGGGCCACTGCCCGAAAGAGGGTCCCGAAGGTCACTGCCCCAAAGAGGGTCCCAAAGGCCACAGCCTCGAGTAAGGTCAGTAGTGACCTGGTCCTAGCATTGCACTCCAGTCAGTCAGATGGGAAGGAAACAGATCCTGACTCTGTTGATATCTCAACATCTATAGTCTTTGATGGGGACTTAGTCCAATTTCTGGCGCTTTACAAACACTACTACACCATTATGTTGTCTAGACCATTTCTGGGCATCACTTCAGAGAATCTTGTGCTCTATGTGATATATTCCTTTAGAGGGGAGCCTTTTGAGTGGGCGTCTAACTTAATGAAAACTGAAGATCCCATTCTTCAGGATCCCCCGGCATTTAGTAATGCAGTTATTAAGAGATATGGTTCCAAAGAAATTGGTTCAGGTTCCTCTAGGTCACCCGTCTTATCTGCTGAGAGTCCACTGTATTCTGTAAACTCGGCACAAAAATCTCAGCCCACTGCTTTGACTGCAGGATGTGCTTTTCTGTCTTCTTTTAGTAGTAGTACTTTGCCTGAAAGTTCAGCTCCCAAGGTTAAGAAACCAATCTCTGGATTGAACCCAGCCTTGCTGGAAGAGACCATCAGTTCAGACAATGTTTGGGGAATTACCTTGGTCAGACCTCAAGAACCTTGTAAAAAAAAAGAAGAAAAAGAAACAATTGACTCTTGCCTTGTTGTATTAAAAAAGAAGAAGATTTTTTTCCTTGACTTGTGTCCAGTGGCCACCGTCAAGGGTGTGTGTGTGTGTGTGGGGGGGGGGGGGGGGGGGGGGGGCACTGTTACAAGCTGTTGCCACAGCTTGTTTCTGTTTTGGTCATTGTTTGTTTGTTCCAGTGTCAGGTTTTTTAGTGTATCCCTTGTCTTGGAAAGTCTGAATTTTGGGGTCCGTTGACCCCTCCTCAAGGGGGGTGGGGGGATACTGTTATGAGCCACGGCAGTGGCTCATTCCTGTTTTGCATTTTGGTTATGTATTTTATGTTATACTTCTGTTTCTGTTCCCCGTGGGTGTCATGGGGTGTTCGGAGTCCACCCTTAAGGAGAGGGTACTGTTATGAACCACAAGCAGTGGTTCATTCCTGTTCATGTATTTTATGTTATAGTTCTCTTGCAGGCCAGGATTTCCTTTGCTCTGGTTTAGAAAGACTTTTGTTGGCCGCCGGTGGTGAGTCTGTGTAATTGCAGCCTGTTTCCATGTGTTTAGCCTCACCTGTTTGTTAATTGCACTTGTCAGTTTGGAGTTGTGCAACAGGGCAGCTGCACGACATAATTAATCAGGGTCCCTGCTGTGATTGGAAGAAATCCTTGTTATATTCTGTCTCAGTGCATTGCACAGACGCCGGTGATAGCTTCTGTCTAGCTGCTTCCTGCCTTGAAGCATTCCTGTCCAGGTGGCTTGTGTCTGATCCAGTGTCCTGCCTTGAAGCGTTCCTGTCCAGAATTCCAGTGGCTTTGTCTGTTCCTGATCCTGATCCTGTATCCCGTATCCTGTTCCTTGGTGTCCACTGGTCTGTCATTGGAACTCTGCCTGTCCTCCGGTCCTGAGAGCCTGTGTCAGCTACTTTGGGGGGTCCTGTCCGTTTGCCAGTATTTGTACCGGTTTCGTGAGTAGCGGCTTTGCTATGTCCGCCGGCCAAGGCCGTAGCTTCTTGTTACTTTACTTTGGATTTATCTGCAGAGGGTTCTGCATATGCTGTCACCGCCTGTACACAACAGTATTGTGTCGGCGTGTGGACAGCATTTCTTTTGTTGTTGTTTATCCTGGCGGCTGTGCCACATATACGTTTAGTTTTAGGTCTCTTTGTAGCCCCTAGCTCTCAGTTTGGTTTAGTTAGAGGTCCCCTTGTTATCATCCCGTCTCGGTTCATGCCTTGTCTCACATTAAGACCTGGGGGCATCGGAGTTGGGCAGACCTAATCCACCCTTCAAACGCGGCTGCCGTATGCCCAAGAAACCACAGTCTCGCAGGCGTAAACTGACCACGTGGGTGAAACAACGGAGGTAGGCTGCTAGGGGCTATTACTACACCTTGCCTTATTTCAGCGTCAAGTTCTGGTGCTTTGGACTCATTACGCAACACCTCTTTCGTTCTGAGCACCAAGAACGTAACAGGACCGTCACCAATGCCAAATGATTAATTAAATTTTTTTAAAACAAACAAATTAAATTAAATTGCTAATCAATCCTTCCTTCCACTACATACATATTCTACCTCCCTTGGGCCTCTGATCTAGTTATTGACAAAGATCTGTGTCGGACCATTTTTGCTGTTTTTAGTTTCATATTTTTTTCTATTTTCAAAATGTACAAAGACAGACGTGGTCGGGGTTAAACGGGGAGTGGCAGGCCTCAGAGGCAGCCCATGAGTGGGTTCAGGGGGAGCAGCGGGCCCTGGAAGCAACTGGGCCCCATAGCAGCTGCACCCCCTTGACCAACGGTAGTTACACCACTGGCTCTGGCCCTGTGTCAGATACAGCGTGGCTGCAGACATCGATTGATTGATTGTCTGCTGTCGTTTGTGGTCAGTGAGAGGGATTTTTTAAGAAAATGGGGGCGGGTAGCAGTTGATTTACCGACGGACACAATACCAACAGTCATAATCCTGACAGCCATTGACTGACAGTTAAATTATCGACACAGTCAAAATACCAACATTCATTACATCGACATGTTCAAAAAGCCAGCATAGTTAGAATACTGACATTTGAAATGCCGACGCGTCAAAATGCCAATATACATTTCTAAGGACTTTTTGCCTAAACACAGACTTGTTCATACTTTACCATCCCAGTAGACCTGGAGGGGGAATATAATGGTGACACCAAAACCCCCCAGAAAAACTCATGTCGGCATTTTGAAACGTCAGCAGTTCAAAAGTTGGTATTCTGACTATGTTGGCTTTTTGAACATGTTGGCCTAATGAATGTCGGTATTTTGACCATGTCTGTATTTTGACTGTCAATGGCTGTCGGGATTATGACCGTCGGTATTGTGTCCTTCGGTAAATCATACTGAATCCAATGGGGGCGTGTCAGCCCCGCTTTAGAGGCATGCCAAATCAGATTCAATGTCCTCAGCAGCTTAGTTGTGGCGTGCCTGTGGGACCACCTGATGTTGGCGATTGTGATCTGATACTGTGCCTTCAGATGCATGCAGTGGATCTGAGTGCAGCCTCCTGCTGCATTAACATAGCTCCTCAGTTCTGTTGCTACTTAAGACGCAGCACCAATCACTCCTGCGTCCACCTCTGAATCAAGCCTAGAGGTATTAACGTGTAGTTCAATGTGAGAAACTCCGGAAACATTTGCTTGACATTTTCAGTGTTGCTACTAGAGCTGATAATATATCTTAAGCCTCTTCCTATTTTTGAGGTTAAGGTATTCTGTTTTGTTAACATATAATTTTTGTGTCCTAGATGCCTATATATGGTGGTTCCTTTATAAATATATATATATATATATATAGAGAGATGTGTCTTCAAACATCTTGCCTCAATATGTCACGCAGCAGGAGATGCCTGGCGTGAGTGAACTAACAGGTAATGTGCAACTCCGTTAGCGCTGGACGTCTATCTATGCCAAAAATGCAACTTATTTGCATTGCTATGCAAATAAGAGGCACAAGCAGACTCTGCTCCTTAAAGTCATATGCAGCATGTCTATATTCTGTGTGCGCCCGTGGCTGTATCTGCATACAAAATGCTAGGAAGCTTAGCATTTCGTATGCAGATACAGCTACGGTTGCACACAGAATATAGGCATGATGCATATCACTTTAATCATCATAAGCTGCTTGTATGTGTCCTATCCGCACAGTTTTGCGAGTTAGATGCATTATAATAGAATAATAGCATGAAAAGATGCTCTGTGCTACAAAGTCACGCTACAGCATGGAATGACTAGAAGGGCTGTTTAACATGCAGGGAGGCTAGATGAATGTGGACACAACTGTACTCTTGGCCTAATTCAGACCTGATCGTAGCCGTGCAAAATTTGCCGCGCATGGTCCATGGACGCCTGTGTTGCCCGAACCGCGCCCGAAACGGTGGCCCAGTGCCGCCGCCCGCCCCCTCCCACCCAGCAAATGCCTCTGCCTGTCAATCAGTGCCTGCGGCGGCGCAACTGCGGCACCGGCGCAGTTCAGACTTGATCGGCCGCTGTGCGAAAACGCACAGCAGCGATCAGGTTTAAATTAGGCCCTCTGAGTGGTTATTATGACCACTGGGTTAGTAATTTGCTGTGCCTTCTTTTTCCCTTAATACAACTTTCATTAATTTCTTATTATTGAGGTCAAACTTGGCGAGACTAGCTGCTTGCAAAGCCACCACGTTGCAAATATGCATACAGCTACATTAGACAACCATTTTCAAAATACTTCATCTGTGTTTAGTAGTCTCACAAAAAGAAATGCAATGTTGGGAATGGCACCATTGGCTCTTTTTAATGCGATTAATATTAATATTGCAAAAAGCCAGCTGATATGAATGACACCTCAAAGTCATAGTGAGTCGTTATCCAGTTGTAACAACTATTTGTTGAATGGCCATTCCAAAAGTAATAATGATCGAGAGTGAAAATTAACAGAAATACTTGAGCCTGAATTGTGTAATTTATGTTTTTATAAAGATTTAACATGCTGTATAAATAAAGGTAGTAACCTGCCAAATCTGAAATCTCAGCACTTGGCAGATGCCTCCTCGCTCAATTTACCGAAAGTTTATTTACAAGTGTTAGGAAAGCTGAGAGGAAGCAGGGGGAGGCTGGGCTAGAGTTTGCTAAAGAAGTGGAAAATGTAGAAGATTTCATATTGTAATGAATGTGATTGTTAATTTCTCAAATCATTTTCTCCAACCAAGAGACATTTTAATCAGGACTATATTTTTCCTTATAAATTTCATGTGCTTTTATTTCAGAAGAAAATAGTTTCCTATTAATAAAGCTGCATGTGTCACTTAAATTGAATGCTGATGTATGTCTTTCGTAATGTTCATCCCAGTAGGTTTGATGGTGGGGAGGGGTGGTATGTAGCACATAACCTCTCTTTAAGAGAAATAGAACAGTAGGGTTGATGGTAGGGAGGGGTGGTATGTAGCACATAACCTCTCTTTAAGAGAAATAGAACAGTAGGTTTGATGGTAAGGAGGGGTGGTAGGTAGCACACAGTAGCGGATCTTGCCACGGGTAAGCAGGACTTTTGCCCGGGGCGCCGCCTTCTGGAGGGCGCCGCACCATGGCAAGATCCGCTGCTGCTGTGCCCCCCGCTGCTTGCTCTGTCCCGCTGCCCGCTGTCCCGCTGCCTGTTGTGAAGGGAAACTAGACGCTACGCATCTAGTTTCCCTTCGTGGAGAGGACCTTTACTGTAATGATGTGCGGTGCGCGATGACGTCATCGCGCACCGCACATCATTTCAGCGGCGCTACTACTGTACAGGGGGCGTAACTGACCACGCCCCCTGTATGAAGCCACACCCATGTTGCCACCCGGGGCGCAAAAAGCCCCTGAACCGGCCCTGGTAGCACATAACGTCTCTTTAAGAGAAATAGAAAAGTAGGTTTGATGGTGGGGAGGGGTGGTAGGTAGCACATAACCTCTCTTTAAGAGAAATAGAAAAGTAGGTTTGATGGTGGGGAGGGGTGGTAGGTAGCACATAACCCCTCTTTAAGAGAAATAGAAAAGTAGGTTTGATGGTGGGGAGGGGTGGTAGGCAGTGGTCGAAGTGGGGCGGTATACGGCGGTATGGTATACCGCCACTTCTTCCACTGACCCGGAAATGAGCCCAGAAAGTGCAGCAGAAGGCGAGGGAAGTGGCCATCCTGCTGCACATGGTGCTCCCCGTCCCTGCGCGGCGGCCGGCGGCTATGTAGAGTGCTGTATTAGCTCACAGCCGCTCACTGCTGCCAGCCGCCCGCGCACGCCGCTCACCATCCGCCCGCCGTCCCCGCTCACCAGCCGGCCGCCGGCCCCGCTCACCAGCCGCCCGGCGCCAACTCACTGCTGCCAGCAACAAATAAGGTAATGTTCTCCTGCTGTCACCTCTCTCCCTGCTGTTCCTGTCGTCACTGTCACTCTCCGTGTCGTCACTCTCCCTGTCGTCACTCTCTCTGTCGTCACAGTCGTCACTCTCACTGTTGTCACTCTCCCTGTCGTCACTGTCGTCACTCTTCCTGTCGTCACTCTCCCTGTCGTTACTGTCGTCACTGTCGTCACTCTCCCCCTCTCGTCACTCTCTCTCTGTCGTCACTCTCTCCCTGTCATCACTGTCGTCACTCTCTCCCTGTCGTCACTCTCTCCCCGTCTCTCTCTCTCTGTCATCACTATCTCTCTCTGTCGTCACTGTCTCTGTCGTCACTCTCCCTGTCGTCACTCTCCCTGTCGTCACTCTCCCTGTCGTCACTGTCGTCACTCTCTCCCTGTCGTCAATGTCGTCACTCTCTCCATCGTCACTGTCGTCACTCTCTCCCTGTCGTCACTCTCCCTGTCGTCACTCTCGTCACTCTCCCTGTCGTCACTCTCCCTGTCGTCACTCTCCCTGTCGTCACAGTCGTCACTCTCCCTGTCGTCACTCTCCCTGTCGTCACTCTCCCTGTCGTCACAGTCGTCACTCTCACTGTCGTCACTCTTCCTGTCGTCACTCTCCCTGTCGTTACTGTCGTCACTGTCGTCACTCTCCCCCTCTCGTCACTCTCTCTCTGTCGTCACTCTCTCCCTGTCATCACTGTCGTCACTCTCTCCCTGTCGTCACTCTCTCCCCCGTCTCTCTCTCTCTGTCGTCACTATCTCTCTCTGTCGTCACTGTCTCTGTCGTCACTCTCCCTGTCGTCACTCTCCCTGTCGTCACTCTCCCTGTCGTCACTCTTTCCCTGTCGTCAATGTCGTCACTCTCGCCATCGTCACTGTCGTCACTCTCTCCCTGTCGTCACTCTCCCTGTCGTCACTCTCGTCACTCTCCCTGTCGTCACTGTCGTCACTCTGCCTGTCGTCACTCTCCCTCTGTCATCACTCTCCCTGTCGTCACTCTCTCTCCCCCTTTCTCTCCCCTGCCTCTCTCCCTGTCGTCACTGTCTCTCTCTGTCGTCACTCTCTCTGTCGTCACTCTCTCTATTGTCACTCTATCACTGTCGTCACTCTATCGCTGTCGTCACTCTCTCCCTGTCGTCACTGTCGTCTCTCTCTCCCTGTCGTCACTGTCGTCTCTCTCTCCCTGTCGTCACTGTCGTCTCTCTCTCCCTGTAGTCACTGTCGTCACTCTCTCTCCCTGTCGTCACTCTCTCTCCCTGTTGTCACTCTCTCTCCCTGTTGTCACTCTCTCTCCCTGTCGTCACTCTCTCTCCCTGTCGTCACTCTCTCTCGTCTCTCTCCCTGTCGTCTCTCTCTCCCTGTCGTCACTGTCGTCTCTCTCTCCCTGTCGTCACTGTCGTCTCTCTCTCCCTGTCGTCACTGTCGTCTCTCTCTCCCTGTCGTCACTGTCGTCTCTCTCTCCCTGTCGTCACTGTCGTCTCTCTCTCTCCCTGTCGTCACTGTCTCTCTCCCTGTCGTCACTCTGGCTGTCCCTGCTGTCACAATTTCAGCTCATTCAGTGTGCTACAATGTGAATTTTGGCTCATTCAGTGTGCTACAATGTGAATTTTGGCTCATTCAGTGTGCTACAATGTGAATTTCGGCTCATTCAGTGTGCTACAAGGTGAATTTCGGCTCATTCAGTGTGCTACAAGGTGAATTTCGGCGCATTCATTGTGCTACAAGGTGAATTTTGGCTCATTCAGTGTGCTACAAGGTGAATTTTGGCTCATTCAGTGTGCTACAAGGTGAATTTCGGCTCATTCAGTGTGCTACAAGGTGAATTTCGGCTCATCAGTGTGTTACAAGGTGAATTTCGGCTCATTCAGTGTGCTACAAGGTGAATTTCAGCTCATTCAGTGTGCTATAATGTGAATTTCAGCTCATTCACTGTGCTATAATGTGAAAGGGGCACCAGTACTAGATAGTATAAGGGGTTCTACTACATGGGACACGCTCCCTATTGGGTGACCACGCCCCCTTTTTGGGTGGCCACACCCCCTTTTCTGGAGCGCGCGCGACTTCGGCGCGCGCATAATTACATCCTTGACTTTTGCATACCCCCACTTCAAAATTTCCACTTCGACCACTGGTGGTAGGTAGCACGTAACATCTCTTTAAGAGAAATAGAACAGTAGGTTTGATGGTGGGGAGGGGTGGTATGTAGAAACTAACCTCTGGATTTGAGGATTAGAAGTAGGCAAATGATTAATAATTGTGAATCATATTCCAGACCTTTAAAATCTGTTATACGAATTTAATGCAAGAACGAAGCATATATTAATCTTGTGGATCCCCTCCAATGTCTAAGCTGGCTGTGGGCAGTACACAGTCTGACATCGCCATGATACTCTTTTGTGCTTCACATGCAACCCAACATTCCAACGTTAGATCTTCTGTCTTGTCATTCTTGTGCCAACATGGCACAATCACATAGACGATGGCTGTAGCTGGGTAAGCATGTTGACTTGGTGTTGTAATTAGCACAATAGCTACTACAGATGATGGGCACATTAATTCAATATAGTTTTTACTGTAAATAAGAATGGCTTCTTGAGATATCTAAGGCCACCTAGGAAGCACTTGGTAGATACAATATTGATTAACATTGGTCTAAGCAAGATGCATTGATATGCCATATGAAAGGAAACACTCCAACCAATTATATAATTCCCTATTTATTACATGAAATCCTAAACCTCAATCATTAAATGCAAAAATTAGACTTGTACAAGTAAATCAATTGTTCAGCAAATGCCTGCTTACAATGATTGCTCACAAGTTAAGTACTATCCTTGTCTTCCACTCATTTCTTCAGTTGGTTTCTCCATTCTAAAAGCAGCAGGTTTGCGTTAAGGTTGGCCTCAGAGCCGGATAAAGACTATGGGGGCCCCGGAACACTTCAAACAGTGGTGCCTCTAATAAATAGGCAGGCAGATGAATTATATATATATATATATACATATATACACATCCTTTTATTTGGCACTCCCCTCCAGCAGTCAATTACCTGCGTGCCCTTACCACAATTTCATAGGTATCATGTGGAGCAACACCTACATATAGGTGTAGATTCACGGCACGGCACTGCAGGACTTCTTACAGCAAATGATTTATTGACGTTTTGGGCCACACATGCCCCATCTTCAGAATAGGATAGCAAAGTTAACATAAATGATCTTGCCTTATAAACCCCACCGGTGCCCACTGATCTCCTTCCACTGCCAGTAAGGGCGGTGCCGCCCGATAAAGTCATCCCTTGTCCTACCCGGCGGTTGCCATAACAACTCTTATGCTCAGTCCTGGTCAGTGCGCTCATATATATTTATTTTCGGGGATGGGGGTTGTTCCTCGAAAATGTTCTGTACTCCGGTTTCCCACAATCAAAAAATATACTGGTAAATGAATTGGCTCCCAACAAAATTAACCCTAACCTGAATGTGTGTGCGTGTACATGTGGTAGGGAATATAGATTGCAAGCTCCACTGGGGCAGGGAGTGGGACTGATGTGAAGGGCCAAATATTCTCTGTAAAGTGCTGCGGAATATGTATGCACTATATAAATAACTGGTAGTAATAATAATAATAATATTAGCAGCAGCAGCAGTATCTCTGCTTGTATAGTGAGTGAACCAGTGGATGGGCCAATTGGACTGAAAGCAAAGCAGTCTGTTTAATCAGGTCCTCCCTTTTTAAGCCTGTACAAATAAGATGAATATATTACTAATACGACAAGTCTCACTGGTATATAAACTGCCCCTAGCATGCTGCAAAATTGCTAGTTTTAATAGCCACTTGTCAAGTAATACATTCTGCTGCTAAAACACCAGCATTTATGTTACATGGTATGTTAATGAATTAGTTATTCATTTTAGGGTCTGGTTTAGACTGTCGATAATTTTAACTCCCAAAAGCAAAATGGGCTTTGTGCATGTAAAACAAAGTGTAAATTTAAGAACAGTAAATGTTGTATTTTAATCCCCTACGCCTGGAAAGGGGATGTGCAAAGATAAATTGCTTACAGAGTAAGTGCGGCATGGCCCCTGTAGACGCAATGTGCTTGGTATAAGCTTCAAATCCAGAAGAGCCTCTTAGGAGGTGTAGACCTGTGGGTCCTGAAGTCATGCTGTAAGATACATGCTGCTGTCTGTACTAGAAAAGAGAAATCATAAATACATACAAAACATGTCTCCACCACAAAAGTGAGGTTAATTGCATTGATACAGTAATGCACTAAACTTCATTGAAACAATGCAGGTAATTCATACACCAGCAGAATAGCGGTTTCTCCTGCTCCAGATGGAGGCTTACTGAAACCTGCAATTCCATATTCTTAAATCTAACTTTAATGCATTACTCTGACGGTCATTGCACAAGTTGTTGGGAAGTACCCAATTCAGCATAGGAGTCAGTTTTACTGAGGAAGACCCATACATTTTTAGAAAGTAGTCGTAGACTTGGGAAGCAGTTACCTAACCAACGGATGGGATACCGGCGCTGACATCCTGAACAAGGACACTATTCCAGCGCCAACATATCGATGCCGAACAGGATGCCGGCATCACAATACCGACGGCTGGCATCCTGAACGTCCTGACAGCGGGACGTGCTGGCATCCTGCTGCCAAGGGGAGGAGGTTAGGTGTAGGGTGAAGAAGGGAGATTAGGATTAGGGGGAAGCTGTCACGATCCGGGTATCTGGACGCCATTTCTTACCCATCAGATGTCTCCTAAGGCTGGCTCAGCGCTCCAGGACCGGATCCCATCTGTTATCCTAATGTTCACATTCCTGCATCCTCTCCTGTCTCTCTGAGACGCTGTCACAGTAACGCCTTATTACATCTGGCATGGCGTTCCCCGCGGCCTCCGCCGCCGTCCCTGAGCTTCTGCATGCAGAGTGTCAGAGTGGCGATTACGTCAGCCGCGGCCTCCGCTGTGTCCGCGTGGTTGGATGTGCACTTGTCAGCCTGGCGTCTCCTGTCTCCAGTGGCCGGCGCCGCCATTACTGTTTTCATTACCACATGGATTACAAACCAAACTTCCCTCCAAGTGTCTGCATGGGCGCAGCCATCTTGGATTCTGTCAGCTGATCATTTCCTCCAATCTGTTGTCAGTGTTGTTGGTCTGCATGGTTACCTGGCCAATCCCTTCCTTGCTGCAGGTGTAAGTGCACTGTGCCTGAGCGGGGAAGGCGTCGGTGCTTTGGTTGTCAAACCTAGTTCCTGTTTGTCTCTCTCCTGTGATTGTCTTCCAGGTTCCAGCTCCTGTCTCAAGACTTCCACCATAGAGACCCGCACCAGCATTCCACCTGCGGTGTAGCCTGACTCTCCAATCCATTGTGGATTCATCTGTTTCCAGCTACAACATTACCTGCTTCCAGCTCAGCTTCCAGCAGAGTACAGCTTCCCTTAAAGGGCCGGTGTCCTTTCTACACTTTACCACTCTCCACCGGTATTATTATTTCTCCGCTCTCAAGTTCTACATTTCAGTTCATATTTCATCGCTCCCAAGTTCATTTATTATTTAACTGGTTCCAGCCAGTATCCACTCCGTGCTAACAACAGTCTGGTTCCAGCCAGTATCCACAGCAGCTGTTTTATCTTCAGCAACCCAGCTTTTCCTGGAACACCAGCTGGCACAATCCTGGGTTATCTCCATTGCTACAGTCGGGCCTGGTAAGGACTTTCCATCTAGAAGATCATAAGAACTATCTCACACTACCAGTGCCCTGTGGCTCCTGCCATCCTGTAGTACCCAGGAACTGTATTTATTCTTTGCTGACTTTTACATTTTCTTTTACTGCTGCTGTGTTGCGGAGTTGTCATAATAAACATCATTGACTTTTATCCAAGTTGTCGTGGTCACGCCTTTGGGCAGTTATTATTCATGTTACTTACATGTCCAGGGGTCTGATACAACCTCCCAGGTTCCGGTACATCTCAGCCCCTACAACTGAGGCTGCCTCCCGTCAGCTCAGGCCCTCAGTTGTGACAGAAGCACAGGGAAGGGCAGGGACCGGGGAGGGAGGATTAGGGTTAGGCACTTAGAAGGGGAGTTTAGGGTTAGGCATCGAGTGGGGAGGGTTAGGTTTAGGCATCGAGTGGGGAGGGTTAGGTTTAGGCAGCGGGGAAGGGAGGGTTAGGGTTAGGCACCACCAGGGAGAGTTACGGTTAGGGTAAGGAAAGGGTGAGGGTTATTTGACTTACCTGGGGACTGTCGGGATTATGATGGACATCCCATCCATCGGTCATTCATACTGATCCCCATTGTAACTGCGTTATCAGTGCTGTAAGTAACAGTACAACAGTGTCAGTATTATGCTGTCAGCATATTCACTGTGAACATAGGCCCTCATTCCGAGTCGTTCGCTCTGTAATTTTCTTCGCATCGCAGCGTTTTTCCCGCTTAGTGCGCATGCGCAATGTTCGCACTGCGACTGCGCCAAATAATTTTGCTATGAAGATAGTTTTTTTACTCACGGCTTTTTCTTCGCTCCGGCGATCGTAGTGTGATTGACAGGAAATGGGTGTTACTGGGCGGAAACACGGCGTTTTATGGGCGTGTGGATAAAAACGCTACCGTTTCCGGAAAAAACGCGGGAGTGGCTGGAGAAACGGAGGAGTGTCTGGGCGAACGCTGGGTGTGTTTATGACGTCAAACCAGGAACGCCAAGCAGTGAACTGATCGCAGATGCTGAGTAAGTCTGAAGCTACTCTGAAACTGCTAAGTAGTTTGTAATCGCAATATTGCGAATACATCGTTCGCAATTTTAAGAAGCTAAGATTCACTCCCAGTAGGCGGCGGCTTAGCGTGTGTAACTCTGCTAAAATCGCCTTGCGAGCGAACAACTCGGAATGAGGGCCATAGTGACTGTGGACTAAGGTTATGTATACCCATTTTGGGGGCTCCAAGTCCACTAGGTATGTATGCAGATGGGTTTTTCTGTGTTAAGAATTAAATATGTATAACAAAAAATATGTAAACAGGTTTCTTATTTTTTAGTACAAATAAAAGACTGGCAGTTGATGAAAAGATTAATTTCAGAGGGAGCTGTATATTCGAGGACTGTCTTTGCGTCATACAAGAAAGGAAATATTTGTGCTTTGGCTCGCTCCAGTTACTGACTCCAGTGATGGATTGTAGACCAAAGGTTAATAGAATTGTAATTACACTCTCTTTTTTATGTTGTTTGCTACAATATCTTGGGTAAGTAATAAGTTTATGTAAAATGTATTGGGCTATTGTTTGCAGACAATAGGGGTACAGCAAGCCTAGGATTGACTGTCAACCTTGTTATATTAACCCCGAAACGTTGATGTATTAAAGCTTTTCAGCTTGTATTGCACTAATATTTGGAGACTCCGAGTGCCGCTTCTTTCCTCATCTCTCTCTCTCTCTTGGGCAGATTTATTAAGCCTGGTGAAGTGATAAAATGCACGGTGATAAAGTACCAGCCAATCAGCTCCTAACTTCCATGTCACAGGCTGGGTTTGAAAAATGACAGTTAGGAGCTGACTGGCTGGTGCTTTATCACATTCCACTTTATCACTTCACCGAGCTTAATAAATCTGCCCCTCTGTCTCTCTCTCTCTATACAATTAAGAACTGCTGCACTATCATTTGTTACCTCTTGAACTCTGGTACACTGATAAGCGTCCAGGGATAAGTGGCTTATATTTTCCCAGGATTATGCTTTGGTTGGGAAACAGAAAGGAAAATATCTACTGGGAGCAGTGTGCCTATTGGATGTTATCACACATGATGATGCGCATTTTCTCCTACTTTTTGTAAGTGCAATATGAGACTCTCAAACCCTTGTTATTAAAAGGACTATTACACTATAATTGTCAACTGTGTTTCTCTGGCCCTTGATTTGAAAAACTGTGGGGCAAGAGAAACACTTGTCTTTTCAGATTAATTTCTGTGGATGGTGGAATATATCAAACTGCTAATCTGGGAATTTCAAGATACTAAAGGGTGAATCCTTGATATATTTTTTGTGTTTTAATGGTGGAAGGACGCATGTTTCCTTAGATTGCGCTGTAATACTTTGTGCTTTTCTATTGTTCCCTCTCTCTCTCTCTCTCTCTCTCTCTCTCTCTCTCTCTATATATATATATACTGTATATACACTGCTCAAAAAAATAAAGGGAACACTTAAACAACACAATGTAACTCCTAGTCAATCACACTTCTGTGAAATCAAAGTGTCCACTTAGGAAGCAACACTGATTGACAATCAATTTAACATGCTGTTGTGCAAATGGAATAGACAACAGGTGGAAATTATAGGCAATTAGCAAGACACCCCCAATAAAGGAATTGTTCTGCAGGTGGTGACCACAGACCACTTCTCAGCTCCTATGCTTTCTGGCTGATGTTTTGGTCACTTTTGAAAGCTTGCGGTGCTTTCACTCTAGTGGTAGCATGAGACGGAGTCTACAACCCACACAAGTGGCTCAGGTAGTGCAGCTCATCCAGGATGGCACATCAATGCGAGCTGTGGCAAGAAGGTTTGCTGTGTCTGTCAGCGTAGTGTCCAGAGCATGGAGGCGCTACCAGGAGACAGGCCAGCACATCAGGAGATGTGGAGGAGGCCGTAGGAGGGCAACAACCCAGCAGCAGGACCGCTACCTACGCCTTTGTGCAAAGAGGAACAGGAGGAGCACTGCCAGAGCCCTGCAAAATGACCTCCAGCAAGCCACAAATGTGCATGTGTCTACTCAAACGATCAGACACAGACTCCATGAGGGTGGTATGAGGGCCCGACGTCCACAGGTGGGAGTTGTGCTTACAGCCCAACACCGTGCAGGACGTTTGGCTTTTGCCAGAGAACACCAAGATTGGCAAATTCGCCACTGGCGCCCTGTGCTCTTCACAGATGAAAGCAGATTCTCACTGAGCACATGTGACAGACGTGACAGAGTCTGGAGACGCCAAGGAGAAAGTTCTGCTGCCTGCAACATCCTCCAGCATGACCGGTTTAGCAGTGAGTCAGTAATGGTGTGGGGTGGCATTTCTTTGGGGGGCCGCACAGCCCTCCATGTGCTCGCCAGAGGTAGCCTGACTGCCATTAGGTACCGAGATGAGATCCTCAGACCCCTTGTGAGACCATATGCTGGTGCGGTTGGCCCTGGGTGCCTCCTAATGCAAGACAATGCTAGACCTCATGTGGCTGGAGTCTGTCAGCAGTTCCTGTAAGACGAAGGCATTGATGCTATGGACTGGCCCGCCCGTTCCCCAGACCTGAATCCAATTGAGCACATCTGGGACATCATGTCTCACTCCATCCACCAATGCCACGTTGCACCACAGACTGTCCAGGAGTTGGCGGATGCTTTAGTCCAGGTCTGGGAGGAGATCCCTCAGGAGACCATCCGCCACCTCATCAGGAGCATGCCCAGGCGTTATAGGGAGGTCATACAGGCACGTGGAGGCCACACACACTACTGAGCCTCATTTTGACTTGTTTTTAGGACATTACATCAAGGGTGGTCATTCCGAGTTGATCGCTCGTTATTTTTTTTCGCAACGTAGCGATTAGTCGCTAATGCGCATGCGCAATGTCCGCAGTGCGACTGTGCCAAGTAAATTTGCTATGCAGTTAGGTAATTTACTCGCGGCATTACGAGGTTTTTTTCTTCGTTCTGGTGATCGTAATGTGATTGACAGGAAGTGGGTGTTTCTGGGCGGAAACAGGCCGTTTTATGGGAGTGTGTGAAAAAACGCTACCGTTTCTGGGAAAAACGCGGGAGTGGCTGGAGAAACGGAGGAGTGTCTGGGCGAACGCTGGGTGTGTTTGTGACGTCAAACCAGGACGACAAGCACTGAACTGATCGCACTGGAAGAGTAAGTCTCGAGCTAAACTGCACAGAGAAGTCTTTTCGCAATATTGCAAATCCTTCGGTCGCAATTTTGATAAGCTAAGATTCACTCCCAGTAGGCGGCGGCTTAGCGTGTGCAAAGCTGCTAAAAGCAGCTTGCGAGCGAACAACTCGGAATGAGGGCCAAAGTTGGATCAGCCTGTAGTGTGTTTTTCCACTTTAATTTTGTGTGACTCCAAATCCAGACCTCCACGGATTAATAAATTTGATTTCCATTGATCATTTTTGTGTGATTTTGTTGTCAGCACATTCAACTATGTAAAGAACAAAGTATTTAATAAGAATATTTCATTCATTCAGATCTAGGATGTGTTATTTTAGTGTTCCCTTTATATTTTTGAGCAGTGTATATTAGAGACGAGCGGGTTCGGTTCCCTGAGAACCGAACCCTACCGGACTTCACTATCCGAGCCTGGATCCGAGCCCGGCTCGGGGTTTTCCCGCCTGACTCGGAAACCAGAATGGGGCAAAACGTCATCATCCCGCGGTCGGATTCCAGCGAGTTTTGGATTCCATATAAGGAGCCGCGCGTCGACGCCATTTTCACTCCGTCATTGGAGATGGTAGCGAGAGGATGTGTCTCCATCCTCAGTGTCTGCGCGGGAGGGAAAGTGGGGTGACGATTCCAGTGCTGTCTTGTGCTGCTCAGTCCAGTTTAGTGTCTTATGCTGCATCCAGTGTAGTGTCTTATGTCCAGTGGTACTGGCATAAATCCAGTGATACTGCCGTATATGCCCAGTGGTACTGGCGTATAAATCCAGTCCAGTGATACTGCCGTATATGTACAGCGGTACTGCCATACAAATCCAGTGATACTGCCGTATATGTCCAGTGGTACTGCCGTATAAATCCAGTGATACTGCCGTATATGTCCAGTGGTACTGGCATATAAATCCAGTCCAGTGATACTGCCATATATGTACAGCAGTACTGCCGTACAAATCCAGTGATACTACCGTATAGGTCCAGCGGTACTGCCGTATAAATCCAGTGATACTGCCATATATGTCCAGTGGTTCTGCCATATAATTCCAGTGATGGTGCCATATATGTCCAGTGGTACTGCCTTATAATTCCAGTGATGGTGCCATTTATGTACAGTGGTACTGCCGTATAAATCCAGTGGTACTGGCATATAAATCCAGTCCAGAGAAACTGTCATATATGTCCAGCGGTACTGCCGTATAAATCCAGTGATACTGCCGTATATGTCCAGTGATACTGCTGTATATGTCCAGTGGAACAGCCGTATAAATCCAGCGGTACTGGCATATAAATCCAGTGATACTGCCGTATATGTCCAGTGATACTGCCATAAATGTCCATCAATATTGCCGTATAAATCCAGTGATACTGCCGTATATGTCCAGTGATACTGCTGTATATGTCCAGTGGTACTGCCGTATAAATTCAGTGGTACTGGTGTATGAATCCAGTCCAGTGAATCTGCCTTATATATACAGTGATACTGCCCTATATGTCTAGTGATACTGCCCTATATGTCCAGTGATACTGCCCTATATGTCCAGTGATACTGCCCTATATGTCCAGTGATACTGCCCTATATGTCCAGTGACTCTGCCCTATATGTCCAGTGATCCTGCCCTATATGTCCAGTGATCCTGCCCTATATGTCCATGGATACTGCCATATATGTCCAGTGATACTGCCATATATGTCCAGCGGTACTGCCGTATATGTCCAGTGGTACTGCCATATAATTCCAGTGATACTGCCATATATGTCTAGTGGTACTGGCGTATAAATTCAGTCCAGTGATACTGCAGTATATGTCCAGTGGTACGCCATATAAATCCATTCCAGTGATACTGCCATATATATCTAGCGGTACTGCCGTATAAATCCAGTGACACTGCCATATATGTCCGGTGGTACTGCCATATAATTCCAGTGGTACTGCCATATAATTCCAGTGATACTGCCATATATGTCCAGTGGTACTGCCGTATAAATCCAGTGGTACTGGCATATAAATCCAGTCCAGTGATACTGCCGTATATGTTCAGTGGTAATGCCGTATAAATCTGGTGATACTGCCGTATATGTCCAGTGATACTGCCGTATATGTCCAGTGGTACTGCCATATAATTCCAGTGATCCTGCCCTGTATGTCCAGTGTACCTGCCATATATGTCCAGTGATACTGCCATATATGTCCAGTGGTACTGCCATAAAATTTCAGTGATACTGCCATATATGTCCAGTGTTACTGCTGTATAAATCCAGTCCAGTGAAACTGCCATATATGTCTAGTGGTAATGCTGTATAAATACAGTGATACTGCCGTATATGTCCAGGGGTAGTGCCATATAAATCCAGTGATACTGCCATATATGTACAGTGGTACTGCCATATAATTCCAGTGATACTGCCGTATATGTCCAGTGGTACTGTCATATAATTCCAGTAATACTGCCGTATATATGTCCAGTGGTACTGGCATATAAATCCAGTCCAGTGATACTGCCGTATATGTGCAGCGGTACTGCCATATAAATCCAGGGATACTGCCGTATATGTCCAGTGAGACTGCTGTATATGTCCAGTGATACTGCCATATATGTCCAGTGGTACTGCCGTATAAATCTAGTGGTACTGGTGTATAAATCCAGTCCAGTGATACTGCCGTATATCTCCAATGGTACTGCCATATAATTCCAGTGATACTGCCGTATATATCCAGTGGTACTGGTGTATAAATCCAGTCCAGTGATCCTGCCGTATATGTCCAGTGGTACTGCTGTAAAAAATCCAGTAATACTGCTGTATATGTCCAGTGATACTGCCGTATATTTCCAGTGGTATTGCTGTATAAATCCAGTGATACTGCCGTA
Source organism: Pseudophryne corroboree (assembly GCF_028390025.1). NCBI lineage: Eukaryota > Metazoa > Chordata > Amphibia > Anura > Myobatrachidae > Pseudophryne > Pseudophryne corroboree. The sequence continues at coordinate 153,262,519 of NC_086445.1, forward strand.
TATGTCCAGTGGTACTGCCATATAATTCCAGTGATACTGCCATATACTGTATGTCCATTGGTACTGCCATATAATTCCAGTGATACTGCCGTATATGTCCAGTGGTACTTCCATATATTTCCATTGATATTGCCACATATGTCCAGTGGTACTGCCGTATAAATCCAGTGGTACTGCCGTATAAATCCAGTCCAGTGATACTGCCGTATATGTCCAGTGGTACTGCCATATAATTACAGTGATACTGCCATATATGTCCAGTGGTACTGCCATATAATTCCAGTGATACTGCCATATAAATCCAGTGGTACTGGCGTATAAATCCAGTCCAGTGATACTGCCGTATATGTCCAGTGGTACTGTCGTATATGTCCAGTGGTACTGCCGTATAAATCCAGTGGTACTGACGCATATGTCCAGTGGTACTGCCGTATAAATCCAGTGGTACTGGCATATAAATCCAGTCCAGTGATACTGCCATAAATGTCCAGTGGAACTGCCATATAAATCCAGTTCAGTGATACTTCCATATAAGTCCAGTGATACTGCCGTATATGTCCAGTGGTACTGCCATATAATTCTAGTGATACTGCGTATATGTCCATTGGTACTGGCGTATAAATCCAGTCCAGTGATACTGCCATATAAGTCCAGTGGTGCTGCCGTTTAAGTCCAGTCCAGTGGTGCTGCCATATAAGTTCATTGGTGCTGTCCTGTGCTGTATATTATTTACTCCAAATAAAGGGGTTATTAATATTTAATCCAAATAATTTTTACAGGGTTTGCCCTGTGTGGTGTAGAGGTACGCTCTCCTGTGCTGCAAATTGTTATATAACTCCAGAAAAATAATGGTGAACAAACATTTGGAGGATAAAATAGGGAACGATCAAGAACCTCTTTCTTCTACTGCTGCTGCCGCTGCTGTTGTTGCTGCTGGGAGTCGATCGTCATTTCAGAGGGGAAGTCGGAAGACTACTTGTACTACATTATCTAAGCAATTGACTGTCCAACAGTCCTTTACGAGGAAGACGAACTATGACAGCAGTCACCTTGTTGAAAAGTGGATTACTGAGGCCATAACAAGTATGCTGGTGTTAGACGTGCATCCGCTATCCACCATTAGTGCAGTGGGACTGCAGTGCCACTCCTAGATGGGCCAGGTGTTTGTGCCGTACACTTGTGTCACTTACCTTAGTCATACAGCTACCTCATTGCACTTCTTTTACTTCTTTGCATGATGTGCTGTTTGGGGCTTAGTTTTCTTTAAGTGCCAACCTGTCTGCCACTGCAGTGCCACTCCAAAATGGACCAGGTGTTTTTGCTGCACACTAGTGCTTGCCGCACATCTCATATATATATATATATATATATATATATATATTTATATATATATACACTGCTCAATAAAATAAAGGGAACACTAAAATAACACATCCTAGATCTGAATGAATGAAATATTCTTATTAAATACTTTGTTCTTTACATAGTTGAATGTGCTGACAACAAAATCACACAAAAATTATCAATGGAAATCAAATTTATTAACCCATGGACGTCTGGATTTGGAGTCACACTCAAAATGAAAGTGGAAAAACACACTACAGGCTAATCCAACTTTGATGTAATGTCCTTAAAACAAGTCAAAATGAGGCTCAGTAGTGTGCGTGGCCTCCACGTGCCTGTATGACCTCCCTACAACGCCTGGGCATGCTCCTGATGAGGTGGCAGATGATCTCCTGAGGGATCTCCTCCCAGACTCCTGGACAGTCTGTGGTGCAACGTGCCGTTGGTGGATGGAGCGAGACATGATGTCCCAGATGTGCTCAATTGGATTCAGGTCAGGGGAATGGGCTGGCCAGTCCATAGCATCAATGCCTTTGTCTTGCAGGAACTGCTGACACACTCCAGCCACATGAGGTCTAGCATTGTCTTGCATTAGGAGGAACCCAGGGCCAACTGCACCAGCATATGGTCTCACAAGGAGTCTGAGGATCTCATCTCGGTACCTAATGGCAGTCAGGCTACCTCTGGCGAGCACATGGGGGCTGTGCGGCCCCCCAAAGAAATGCCACCCCACACCATTACTGACCCACTGCCAAACCGGTCATGCTGGAGGATGTTGCATGCAGCAGAACGTTCTCCTTGGCGTCTCCAGACTCTGTCACGTCTGTCACATGTGCTCAGTGAGAACCTGCTTTCATCTGTGAAGAGCACAGGGCGCCTTTGGCGAATTTGCCAATCTTGGTGTTCTCTGGCAAATGCCAAACGTCCTGCACGGTGTTGGGCTGTAAGCACAACCCCCCACCTGTGGACGTCGGGCCCTCATACCACCCTCATGGAGTGGATCATTTCAGTAGACACATGCACATTTGTGGCCTGCTGGAGGTCATTTTGCAGGGGATCCGGTCTGAACATCGACAGTGTCTAGGTCGGCAATGTTTAGGTCGAACACTATAGGTCGACAGTCACTAGGTCGACATGGATGGAAGGTCGACAGGGTTTCTAGGTCGACATGTGCTAGGTCGACAGGTCTAAAGGTTGACATGAGTTTTTCACATTTTTTTTTGTGTGGATTTTTTCATACTTAACGATCCACGTGGACTACGATTGGAACGGTAAAGTGTGCCGAGCGAAGCGGTAGCGGACCGAAGGCACCATGCCCGAAGTATGGCTAGCGAAGCAAGCCATGCGAGGGGACGCGGTGCACTAATTTGGGATCCCGGTCACTTTACGAAGAAAACGACACCAAAAAAAAACAAAAAACCTCATGTCGACCTTTAGACCTGTCGACCTAGCACATGTCGACCTAGAAACCCTGTTGACCTTCCATCCATGTCGACCTAGTGACTGTCGACCTATAGTGGTCGACCTAAACATTGTCGACCTAGATACTGTCGATAAAATGAACCACACCCATTTTGCAGGGCTCTGGCAGTGCTCCTCCTGTTTCTCCTTGCACAAAGGTGGAGGTAGCGGTCCTGCTGCTGGGTTGTTGCCCTCCTACGGCCTCCTCCACGTCTCCTGATGTACTGGCCTGTCTCCTGGTAGCGCCTCCATGCTCTGGACACTACGCTGACAGACACAGCAAACCTTCTTGCCACAGCTCGCATTGATGTGCCATCCTGGATGAGCTGCACTACCTGAGCCACTTGTGTGGGTTGTAGACTCCGTCTCATGCTACCACTAGAGTGAAAGCACCGCCAGCTTTCAAAAGTGACCAAAACATCAGCCAGAAAGCATAGGAACTGAGAAGTGGTCTGTGGTCACCACCTGCAGAACAATTCCTTTATTGGGGGTGTCCTGCTAATTGCCTATAATTTCCACCTGTTGTCTATTCCATTTGCACAACAGCATGTGAAATTGATTGTCAATCAGTGTTGATTCCTAAGTGGATAGTTTGATTTCACAGAAGTGTGATTGACTTGGAGTTACATTGTGTTGTTTAAGTGTTCCCTTTATTTTTTTGAGCAGTGTATATATGTATATAGTGCTTCCTCTGTACTAGTTGTCCAAAATTCCCTTTATAACAAGTCTTAGAACTCGCTCCACAGTTCCCCAAGTAGTAATACTTTAATTTAAACACACAGACACACATCCATCTGGTTGCCAGCTGGTATATTATTATGTATCTTGTATGGGATGCACTGCTTGCAAAAACTGTCTGGGACATACCAGTCAACAGACTCGAATATGGCTATAGTTATCCTTTTTATTGATCAACGTTTAATTGCAGCTCAAGATAGAAACTATTTCTCCCATTTATTTTTTATGGGGTTGATGTATCAAGCTACGAAAGAGAGTGGAGAAGTTACCCATAGACACCAATCAGCATCTACAGTACCTATTATATAATAGAATGTACTTCATAAACGCTTCCTTGAAGTTAGTTGGTTTCTATTGACAATTTTTCCACTAGTCCAATTTTCCACTGTTTCCACTGCTTGATACCCCCATGATTTTCATTTGTCATTATTGTACTAGTTACAGGACTACCACTAATCTACATTATAGTCCATGCAAGGAAGAACGGGAGAATGTGCAATAAGATCCATGTCCCTCAAATCCTGCAAATAATGGCAAAGAAGAAGAGATATGAAAGATTTTCTCCAACCAGATCAGAAAGGTCATGTAATAACAAAGTCATATATTTTTAGCACAGTCCAGAGTTGTTAATGCTGGTTAAACTTCATGTATCCATCTCTGCTGTTGCCAAGCATTACGCAAAGATACATTTTATTTCAAACTCACACTCGGTGCAGAAATCTTTTACTTTTACAGATTGCTCTATTGAACAATGAAGGGTCATTCTGACCCGATCGCACGCTGCAGTTTATCGCAGCGGTGCAATCGGGTCAGAACTGCGCATGCGCTGGCACCGCAGTGCACCGGCGTATGCCAGATGGCCAAAGCCCGTCGCTGCAGTACGATCGCCTCTGCCTGATTGACAGGCAGAGGTGGTCGCTGGGTGGGTGGAGGACGAAATGGCGGCGTCTGGCAATGCGTGAGGTCACATGCAGCCGCTGCGGGCCAGGGGGTGACGACTAGCTAACGGCCAGCGCGCTAAAGCTGCGCTGGCCGGGAGCTACTCCTAAAGTGCAAAAGCATCGCAGCTGTGCGATGCTTTTGCATCGGGGGGAGGGGGGGATTTTGACATGCAGGGCGGGATAGCCCTGTGCTGGGCGTCCCCCCGCATGTCTATGGACATGATTGTAGCTGCAGGGCTACGATAAACTCGGAATGACCCCCAATGTCATCCGCCCGGCAATCCACAGTTGGCATTCCAGATTAATTGTTTAAAACCATGAAATACTAATGACCATAGATAAGCCAATTCTTAAAACTGATAAAGATCTGCATTTATTTCCGAGCACGCAATGCATCCGCAGCTGCAGCTGACTTAAATGCAAGTTTGAATTTTGTCCAGAGAAATGAGTAGGGCACTGGATGCTATGTACCTAAATATATGCTTCCCTGACGTGCGGGGGGATGCCCAGCACAGGGCTAGTCTGCCCCACATGTCAGTTCCTGCCCCTTCACACAAGTACAAAAGTATCGCACAGCGGCTGCGTGTGACATCATACAGCCTCCGCGGCCCGCCCCCCCCAACGGTCTGGCTACTCCTGCATTTCCCGGACCGTGCCCCCTAAACGGTGGCCAAACGCTACCGGCCCACCCCCTCCCGCCCAGCAACCGCCTCTGCCTGCCAATCAGACAGAGACGATCGCAGGGCGAAGACAACCATCGGCTGTCTGGCAGTGATCAGGTCTGAATTAACCCCTTTGTCACAAGTCTCTGAAATAAACATACAGTCACTTCCTATTGGACTAGAGGTGGCAACCTTCCACTGTATGCACCTGTTATTGGCAGATGCTAAAACTGTACAAAAATAAAATAACTATTATCCAAACAGCGAAAGCCCTATTGTTGCATAGTATGTCAATGCAATGAAAAAAGATCTTACGCATTGTTAGTGGCTGCGTTCCAATGAGTAAACATAAGGATTTTCTGTTGGACATCTGTGTCTGTAGTCTTCCAATGTAGGTTTCTTCTTACGGGTCAGCAAAAAAATTCAAAAGCAGAAATGCAAAAAATAGCATTATAGAGCAATAGAAAAGCAACACAAATTGCAAGTAAAAAAAAAATGCACATAAGCAAATTTAAACACAACAGACATGTTTGGAATATGGGTGTATGTTGTCCTTTGGACAGTAGTAAGTGCAGTGTACTCTAATCACAAAATGAAGGAAACATTCTTCATGCAGACTTCATAAGGGGGATGATTGTTATTGTTATAACACAAAGCATCCTTCTATCTGCCGTTTAAAAATCCCCCTTGGGAAGAAATGCATAGGGACCTACAAAAGGACTATTTACTGCATATCTGAAATACACAGCCTGTTACTGCATAAGTCTATATATGGAATTTAGTTAAAGAACTTGGTGAGGTCTCGGTGGAATGCACTTAATTTATTTCCACCCTAGACCACCAAGGTGTCGGGCATTAGGCCGGTGGCACGCTCCTTTCTCCGCTAATTATTGTGCCAGGTCATGCATATAAACATACAACAGATTCCTAATAATGCAGTAAGTTTTATTCACTACGTGACTCATGATTGTGACTCACCATTGTATTAACTAGTTTACTCTGAGCTAACTCTTGCCTGGACGATGGTTGGCCCTGTAGGGGTTGATACTCTGGAAAATGTAATATAAATATTGAAATTTGCTAAGTGTATTGAAAATGCTAATTGGATGGTGCAGCATTCTCTATGGTATAATGTAATATATATATATATATATATATATATATATAGTGCAATGTAATTAAGCAAAAGACATGCTTGTTTTAAAGCTGTATATAGATGGGCAACATTGGATTGCCTTTATAATTGCAGCTGAAACTGTATATATTGTGGGCTTTCCATATAGAATTACACATAATAAAATAGCAGAATGTGCCCCCTTTTGTCAGGGCCTCAGGGGGTAATTCAGATCTGATTGCTGCTGTGCATTTTCGCACAGCGGGCGATCAAGCACAAACTGTGCATGCATATGCACCGCAATGCGCTGGTGCGTCACACGGGTACAAAGCGGATCGCCGCTCAGCGATGGATTTGTGCGATAGATCCGTTCACGCGGGTGATTGCAAGGAGATTGACAGGAATAAGGGTGGGTGTTTTCAGGGAGTGTCTGGAAAAACGCAGGTGTGTCCATGATCCCAGACAGGCTGATGTGATCGCAGTGGCTGAGTAAGTTCTGGGCTGCGCAGGGACTGCAAAAAATCTGTGTGTACAGCTCTGCTACACGTGCGTTTGCACACTTGCACAGCTAAAATACCCTCCCCGTGTAGGTGGCGACTATCTGATCGTAGCTGTGCAAAAATCGCTTGCTAGCAATCAGGTATGAATTAGGCCCTCAGTCCGTTGATAGGAGGCCTTTTGCTGGCCTTGCCCCGGAACATGTCTCATCATGAAGACACAATAAGAGGACAGGGCCATTGGCACCAAATGGAGAAACTAAGCACCAGGTCATCCTAAGGCTTTATGGGTGGCTCTTTGGTGGCGTGCGGTCTGGACTAGGGAGACACAGTGGCTCTTTAGGCTGCATTCCAAATACAGGTACCACGGGCCCCTAGGCCTTGCCAAGTTTCTTCCATGTGTTTGCATATCTAAGAAAACTTGTATTACAGCACATTATTTATCTTAGGTCTTGTGTGCCTTTTGTGAAGATGTTTTTGGTGATACTGTATTTCCATAAATTGCTCTACAGAATGTGAAATGATGGTCAGTTTAGAGATACACAAAGTATTGTCTTTGTGATGTACTGTATATAATGTAAGACAAAAGGTTAGAGTAGAAACTGCAATCTCCTTGGGCATATTCATGTGTGTCACAAATTTCAACTCACACAGATGACACAGGAGGAATGCCTCGTGGGGAGGGGCATGATAAGATTGATCCCAGAGAAAGCCCAAAGTGACGGGGAACCCCAATTAGTGCACCGTGTCCCCTCGCATGGGTCGCTTCGCTCGCCATGCTTCAGGCAAGGTGCCTTGCTCCGCTGCGCTCACCACAGGTTATCATTCCCAATTCTAGTCCACTTGGATCGTAAAGTATGAATAAGTCCATAAATTGAAAAAAAATGTGAAAAACCCATGTCGACCTAGTGCATGTTGACCTAATGCCCATGTCGACCTTCAGTGGTTGACCTAATGACTGTCAACCTAAGTTGTGTCGACCTAACGAACGTATCCTGTCATACCTATTTTCTGTTGAATTCTAATCAAACACCCTACTCATTGAGCTATTTGATCCTGCATAAAAACTATGAACACTATATGGGGCTACTGGTACTTTGTAAAAAAAAAAAAAAATAATAATAATAATAATAATAATAATAATAATCAACATTGCAATTGAGTAGATCTATGTAGTGTGCAGCCACACATTCAATCTCTTGCAGCCACACACTACATAGATGTGCTCAGCCGCAATACTGATCATATTTTCACAAAGTACAGGGTAAGCTTCAAATAGTTAGAATTTCCTCTAGCTTAGAATTAACTACCTTTCTTTGCAAGGACATATACTGTAGCTCAATGAACAGAGTGTCTGACTGCAATGCCAAAGGCAAAGGGTTAGAATCCTGGGTATGTCAGCATCTTGAAATGTAATAAAGGACAATATGACAGAATAACAAAGATAGTTGGGTTCATGAATGTTGTATAGGTATTAGCGACAGAAGGGGTCAGGGTAGGAGACAGGGGAGGTCAGGAGATGCTGGTCTTCAAAAAGGAGGGAAGCTGCAAATGAAAAGAATTAAAACGGATAATTGACAAGTGCCACCAACAGCGCCCTGTACCCAGCAGCGCTATGTGTGGTGCCCCCTCTGCGCACATCTAGTTATGGCCCTGAATACTTTTCCAAATGCAATAACAATTCTATAAAGTAAGCATTACTGCATCAGTAGCTGGAAAGGCACAAACACTCAAAGAATTGGTTTGACCACATCTTAAGATCTATACATCATGTAGATATTACCTTTGTAACCTTAGCAGCCAACACCATTGCTAAACTTGATTTAATATTACCAGAAACATTCTGTCCCATAGTTGAAACATAGGCCCTCATTCCGAGTCGTTCGCTCTGTAATTTTCTTCGCATCGCAGCGTTTTTCTGCTTAGTACGCATGCGCAATGTTCGCACTGCGACTGCGCCAAGTAATTTTGCTATGAAGATAGTTTTTTTACTCACGGCTTTTTCTTCGCTCCGGCGATCGTAGTGTGATTGACAGGAAATGGGTGTTACTGGGCGGAAACACTGCGTTTTATGGGCGTGTGGATGAAAACGCTACCGTTTCCGGAAAAAACGCAGGAGTGGCTGGAGAAACGGAGGAGTGTCTGGGCGAACGCTGGGTGTGTTTGTGACGTCAAACCAGGAACGACAAGCACTGAACTGATCGCAGATGCCGAGTAAGTCTGAAGCTACTCTGAAACTGCTAAGTAGTTTGTAATCGCAATATTGCGAATACATCGTTCGCAATTTTAAGAAGCTAAGATTCACTCCCAGTAGGCGGCGGCTTAGCGTGTGTAACTCTGCTAAAATCGCCTTGCGAGCGAACAACTCGGAATGAGGGCCATTATACATATTGCTAACCAATTCTGTTTGAAAAGACACAGCAACAGTAAGCTCACCAATTGCATACAAAACAGTGAAGAAAAATAGAAATATGCAAAAATGTTTCTTGAATTATATTGTTTTTGACAGGCTCTTGGGTAAAATAGGAATAACAATTGAATCAGCATGTATGCATTATAGAGATGAGCGCCTGAAATTTTTCGGGTTTTGTGTTTTGGTTTTGGGTTCGGTTCCGCGGCCGTGTTTTGGGTTCGAACGCGTTTTGGCAAAACCTCACCGAATTTTTTTTGTCGGATTCGGGTGTGTTTTGGATTCGGGTGTTTTTTTCCAAAAACACTAAAAAACAGCTTAAATCATAGAATTTGGGGGTCATTTTGATCCCAAAGTATTATTAACCTCAAAAACCATAATTTACACTCATTTTCAGTCTATTCTGAATATCTCACACCTCACAATATTATTTTTAGTCCTAAAATTTGCACCGAGGTCGCTGTGTGAGTAAGATAAGCGACCCTAGTGGCCGACACAAACACCGGGCCCATCTAGGAGTGGCACTGCAGTGTCACACAGGATGTCCCTTCCAAAAAACCCTCCCCAAACAGCACATGACGCAAAGAAAAAAAGAGGCGCAATGAGGTAGCTGTGTGAGTAAGATTAGCGACCCTAGTGGCCGACACAAACACCGGGCCCATCTAGGAGTGGCACTGCAGTGTCACGCAGGATGGCCCTTCCAAAAAACCCTCCCCAAACAGCACATGACGCAAAGAAAAAAAGAGGCGCAATGAGGTAGCTGACTGTGTGAGTAAGATTAGCGACCCTAGTGGCCGACACAAACACCGGGCACATCTAGGAGTGGCACTGCAGTGTCACGCAGGATGCCCCTTCCAAAAAACCCTCCCCAAACAGCACATGACGCAAAGAAAAAAAGAGGCGCAATGAGGTAGCTGTGTGAGTAAGATTAGCGACCCTAGTGGCCGACACAAACACCGGGCACATCTAGGAGTGGCACTGCAGTGTCACGCAGGATGTCCCTTCCAAAAAACCCTCCCCAAACAGCACATGACGCAAAGAAAAAAAGAGGCGCAATGAGGTAGCTGTGTAAGTAAGATTAGCGACCCTAGTGGCCGACACAAACACCGGGCCCATCTAGGAGTGGCACTGCAGTGTCACGCAGGATGTCCCTTCCAAAAAACCCTCCCCAATCAGCACATGATGCAAAGAAAAAGAAAAGAAAAAAGAGGTGCAAGATGGAATTATCCTTGGGCCCTCCCACCCACCCTTATGTTGTATAAACAAAACAGGACATGCACACTTTAACCAACCCATCATTTCAGTGACAGGGTCTGCCACACGACTGTGACTGATATGACGGGTTGGTTTGGACCCCCCCCCAAAAAAGAAGCAATTAATCTCTCCTTGCACAAACTGGCTCTACAGAGGCAAGATGTCCACCTCATCTTCACCCTCCGATATATCACCGTGTACATCCCCCTCCTCACAGATTATCAATTCGTCCCCACTGGAATCCACCATCTCAGCTCCCTGTGTACTTTGTGGAGGCAATTGCTGCTGGTCAATGTCTCCGCGGAGGAATTGATTATAATTCATTTTAATGAACATCATCTTCTCCACATTTTCTGGATGTAACCTCGTACGCCGATTGCTGACAAGGTGAGCGGCGGCACTAAACACTCTTTCGGAGTACACACTTGTGGGAGGGCAACTTAGGTAGAATAAAGCCAGTTTGTGCAAGGGCCTCCAAATTGCCTCTTTTTCCTGCCAGTATAAGTACGGACTGTGTGACGTGCCTACTTGGATGCGGTCACTCATATAATCCTCCACCATTCTATCAATGTTGAGAGAATCATATGCAGTGACAGTAGACGACATGTCCGTAATCGTTGTCAGGTCCTTCAGTCCGGACCAGATGTCAGCATCAGCAGTCGCTCCAGACTGCCCTGCATCACCGCCAGCGGGTGGGCTCGGAATTCTGAGCCTTTTCCTCGCACCCCCAGTTGCGGGAGAATGTGAAGGAGGAGATGTTGACAGGTCGCGTTCCGCTTGACTTGACAATTTTGTCACCAGCAGGTCTTTCAACCCCAGCAGACCTGTGTCTGCCGGAAAGAGAGATCCAAGGTAGGCTTTAAATCTAGGATCGAGCACGGTGGCCAAAATGTAGTGCTCTGATTTCAACAGATTGACCACCCGTGAATCCTTGTTAAGCGAATTAAGGGCTGCATCCACAAGTCCCACATGCCTAGCGGAATCGCTCCGTGTTAGCTCCTCCTTCAATGCCTCCAGCTTCTTCTGCAAAAGCCTGATGAGGGGAATGACCTGACTCAGGCTGGCAGTGTCTGAACTGACTTCACGTGTGGCAAGTTCAAAGGGCATCAGAACCTTGCACAACGTTGAAATCATTCTCCACTGCACTTGAGACAGGTGCATTCCACCTACTATATCGTGCTCAATTGTATAGGCTTGAATGGCCTTTTGCTGCTCCTCCAACCTCTGAAGCATATAGAGGGTTGAATTCCACCTCGTTACCACTTCTTGCTTCAGATGATGGCAGGGCAGGTTCAGTAGTTTTTGGTGGTGCTCCAGTTTTCTGTACGTGGTGCCTGTACGCCGAAAGTGTCCCGCAATTCTTCTGGTCACCGACAGCATCTCTTGCACGCCCCTGTCGTTTTTTAAAAAATTCTGCACCACCAAATTCAAGGTATGTGCAAAACATGGGACGTGCTGGAATTGGCCCAGATTTAATGCACACACAATATTGCTGGCGTTGTCCGATGCCACAAATCCACAGGAGAGTCCAATTGGGGTAAGCCATTCCGCGATGATCTTCCTCAGTTGCCGTAAGAGGTTTTCAGCTGTGTGCGTATTCTGGAAAGCGGTGATACAAAGCGTAGCCTGCCTAGGAAAGAGTTGGCGTTTGCGAGATGCTGCTACTGGTGCCGCCGCTGCTGTTCTTGCGGCGGGAGTCCATACATCTACCCAGTGGGCTGTCACAGTCATATAGTCCTGACCCTGCCCTGCTCCACTTGTCCACATGTCCGTGGTTAAGTGGACATTGGGTACAGCTGCATTTTTTAGGACACTGGTGACTCTTTTTCTGAGGTCTGTGTACATTTTCGGTATCGCCTGCCTAGAGAAATGGAACCTAGATGGTATTTGGTACCGGGGACACAGTACCTCCAACAAGTCTCTAGTTGGCTCTGCAGTAATGATGGATACCGGAACCACGTTTCTCACCACCCAGGATGCCAAGGCCTCAGTTATCCGCTTTGCAGTAGGATGACTGCTGTGATATTTCATCTTCCTCGCAAAGGACTGTTGAACAGTCAATTGCTTACTGGAAGTAGTACAAGTGGGCTTACGACTTCCCCTCTGGGATGACCATCGACTCCCAGCGGCAACAACAGCAGCGCCAGCAGCAGTAGGCGTTACACGCAAGGATGCATCGGAGGAATCCCAGGCAGGAGAGGACTCGTCAGACTTGCCAGTGACATGGCCTGCAGGACTATTGGCATTCCTGGGGAAGGAGGAAATTGACACTGAGGGAGTTGGTGGGGTGGTTTGCGTGAGCTTGGTTACAAGAGGAAGGGATTTACTGGTCAGTGGACTGCTTCCGCTGTCACCCAAAGTTTTTGAACTTGTCACTGACTTATTATGAATGCGCTGCAGGTGACGTATAAGGGAGGATGTTCCGAGGTGGTTAACGTCCTTACCCCTACTTATTACAGCTTGACAAAGGGAACACACGGCTTGACACCTGTTGTCCGCATTTCTGGTGAAATACCTCCACACCGAAGAACAAACCACCTCACCATCAGAATCCTCCTGGTCAATTTCCTCCCCAGCGCCAGCAACACCCATATCCTCCTCATCCTGGTGTACTTCAACACTGACATCTTCAATCTGACTATCAGGAACTGGACTGCGGGTGCTCCTTCCAGCACTTGCAGGGGGCGTGCAAATGGTGGAAGGCGCATGCTCTTCACGTCCAGTGTTGGGAAGGTCAGGCATCGCAACCGACACAATTGGACTCTCCTTGTGGATTTGGGATTTCAAAGAACGCACAGTTCTTTGCGGTGCTTTTGCCAGCTTGAGTCTTTTCAGTTTTCTAGCGAGAGGCTGAGTGCTTCCATCCTCATGTGAAGCTGAACCACTAGCCATGAACATAGGCCAGGGCCTCAGCCGTTCCTTGCCACTCCGTGTGGTAAATGGCATATTGGCAAGTTTACGCTTCTCCTCCGACAATTTTATTTTAGGTTTTGGAGTCCTTTTTTTTCTGATATTTGGTGTTTTGGATTTGACATGCTCTGTACTATGACATTGGGCATCGGCCTTGGCAGACGACGTTGCTGGCATTTCATCGTCTCGGCCATGACTAGTGGCAGCAGCTTCAGCACGAGGTGGAAGTGGATCTTGATCTTTCCCTAATTTTGGAACCTCAACTTTTTTGTTCTCCATATTTTATAGGCAGAACTAAAAGGCACCTCAGGTAAACAATGGAGATGGATGGATTGGATACTAGTATACAATTATGGACGGACTGCCACGGTTAGGTGGTATAAAAAAACCACGGTTAGGTGGTATATAATACAATTATGGATGGACGGACTGCCTGCCGAGTGCCGACACAGAGGTAGCCACAGCCGTGAACTACCGCACTGTACACTGGTTGATAAAGAGATAGTAGTATACTCGTAACAACTAGTATGACGACGGTATAAAGAATGAAAAAAAAACCACGGTTAGGTGGTATATATTATAATACAATTATGGTTGGACGGACTGCCTGCCGAGTGCCGACACAGAGGTAGCCACAGCCGTGAACTACCGCACTGTACACTGGTTGATAAAGAGATAGTAGTATACTCGTAACAACTAGTATGACGACGGTATAAAGAATGAAAAAAAAACCACGGTTAGGTGGTATATATTATAATACAATTATGGTTGGACGGACTGCCTGCCGAGTGCCGACACAGAGGTAGCCACAGCCGTGAACTACCGCACTGTACACTGGTTGATAAAGAGATAGTAGTATACTCGTAACAACTAGTATGACGACGGTATAAAGAATGAAAAAAAAACCACGGTTAGGTGGTATATATTATAATACAATTATGGATGGACGGACTGCCTGCCGAGTGCCGACACAGAGGTAGCCACAGCCGTGAACTACCGCACTGTACACTGGTTGATAAAGAGATAGTAGTATACTCGTAACAACTAGTATGACGACGGTATAAAGAATGAAAAAAAAACCACGGTTAGGTGGTATATATTATAATACAATTATGGTTGGACGGACTGCCTGCCGAGTGCCGACACAGAGGTAGCCACAGCCGTGAACTACCGCACTGTACACTGGTTGATAAAGAGATAGTAGTATACTCGTAACAACTAGTATGACGACGGTATAAAGAATGAAAAAAAAACCACGGTTAGGTGGTATATAATACAATTATGGTTGGACGGACTGCCTGCCGAGTGCCGACACAGAGGTAGCCACAGCCGTGAACTACCGCACTGTACACTGGTTGATAAAGAGATAGTAGTATACTCGTAACAACTAGTATGACGACGGTATAAAGAATGAAAAAAAAACCACGGTTAGGTGGTATATATTATAATACAATTATGGTTGGATGGACTGCCTGCCGAGTGCCGACACAGAGGTAGCCACAGCCGTGAACTACCGCACTGTACACTGGTTGATAAAGAGATAGTAGTATACTCGTAACAACTAGTATGACGACGGTATAAAGAATGAAAAAAAAACCACGGTTAGGTGGTATATATTATAATACAATTATGGATGGACGGACTGCCTGCCGAGTGCCGACACAGAGGTAGCCACAGCCGTGAACTACCGCACTGTACACTGGTTGATAAAGAGATAGTAGTATACTCGTAACAACTAGTATGACGACGGTATAAAGAATGAAAAAAAAACCACGGTTAGGTGGTATATAATACAATTATGGTTGGACGGACTGCCTGCCGAGTGCCGACACAGAGGTAGCCACAGCCGTGAACTACCGCACTGTACACTGGTTGATAAAGAGATAGTAGTATACTCGTAACAACTAGTATGACGACGGTATAAAGAATGAAAAAAAAACCACGGTTAGGTGGTATATATTATAATACAATTATGGATGGACGGACTGCCTGCCGAGTGCCGACACAGAGGTAGCCACAGCCGTGAACTACCGCACTGTACTGTGTCTGCTGCTAATATAGACTGGTTGATAAAGAGATAGTATACAATACTACTAATATACTGGTGGTCAGGCACTGGTCACCACTAGTCACACTGGCAGTGGCACTCCTGCAGCAAAAGTGTGCACTGTTTAATTTTAATATAATATTATTTATCATGTACTCCTGGCTCCTGCTATAACAACCTGCAGTGCTCCCCAGTCTCCCCCACAATTATAAGCTTTATATACAATACATTGATGTGCAGCACACTGGGCTGAGCAGTGCACACAGACTGAGTCACTGTGTGACTGTGTATCGTTTTTTTCAGGCAGAGAACGGATATATTAAATAAAACAAACAACTGCACTGTCTCTGGTGGTCACTGGTCACTGTGGTCGTCAGTCACTAAACTCTGTCTGCACTCTCTTCTAATCTACAGTATCACAGCAATCTCTCTCTCTCTCTTCTAAATCTAATCTAAATGGAGAGGACGCCAGCCACGTCCTCTCCCTATCAATCTCAATGCACGTGTGAAAATGGCGGCGACGCGCGGCTCCTTATATAGAATCCGAGTCTCGCGAGAATCCGACAGCGTCATGATGACGTTCGGGCGCGCTCGGGTTAACCGAGCAAGGCGGGAAGATCCGAGTCGCTCGGACCCGTGAAAAAAAAAGTGAAGTTCGTGCGGGTTCGGATTCAAAGAAACCGAACCCGCTCATCTCTAGTATGCAATGCTAAGTGGAGAACACATCATTTTACCAAAGAATAACTGAAAGATCAAATTAATTTTCTCCAAATGCAGCTATCAGATTCTCTATTGCGCTTAGACTCACTGTGTCCTAGAGTTCCAATTATATGTTTTCATGAGAACTACAGCCACAAGATAATACTTTTCTGGCAGGTCTTAAATAACTCGATTGAGTGTTTTTGCTCACTTGGATGGTAAACTACGCACATGTTCTCTGATATTGGAATGTAGTTGTAATGCCTGCCAAATGTTACAAAATGCATACAAAACATCTTTCTGTATCAAGGGAATATAGCAGGGATAGGTAATATTCAGGACTAAAACTATTAGCAACACCTCCCATGGCGCACAATCATTGGCATACAATAAGAGTGGCTATAATAAGGTTAAATTAAGTTAAGGTGAAGTAAATAGGCATATTCAGTTATAGCCATGACTGAAAATTACAAGAAGACTAAACATCTGGTGTCTCATGTGATACCACATACTATAAATTGTGACACACTCATTTTCTGCTCTGCATGCTTGTTCCTACTGTCAGCATGTTCTCGGTGACCAAAGACAAGTCAGCAGAAGCAAAGAGATGACTGACCACAACCGAAATGATGCAGGTCACTTAGAAGGTGCCAAAGAGCAATACCATAGCCTTTATGTGGGCATTGGCAGCTACAGTTCCTCGTGGATTTGAGGAGGCAGATGGGCATTTGTGGAGGAACATGAGAGCTGTGCCTGTAAGTATGAAGAACACACAGTTCCACCTACTGTAGCACTGAAAACATTAGATTCCATATGGGAGGATAAAGGGTTGAAAGGGAACATTGTTAGGCACTTCCCTTGGTTTGTAGAAGGGACACCACCGTTTCCACGCCACAAAACCACTTGGTGTTTGCACATCTCAGAGATAATACAGCTCAGTCCTTATCCTTATAATGGGATGCACTTTGCATTGTCCACTTCTGCTGAGAAATTAATTTCTAAATAAAATAATTATTATACGGTATGCATAAAACAATGCCACAAGTAACAAAGGCAGGGCCTAATTCAGACCTGATTGCTAGGGTGCGTTTTTTGCATCCCTGCGATCAGGTAGTCGCCACCTACGGGGGGAGGGGGTAGTCGCTGTGCAGGGGTGCGGTCATGTGCAGAGAGCTGCACAAACAAAAGTTTGTGCAGTCTCTGCACAGCTCAGGACTTACTCTTCCAGTGTGATGATCCAGCCAGGAACCCTCCCTTCAAACAGCTGGACACGCCTGTGTTTTTCCGGACTCTACCAGGAAACGGTCAGGTGACACCCACAAAAGGCCTCTTCCTGTCAATCTTCTTGCGATCGCCAGTGCGATTGCATTCTTCGTTCGTTCCGTCGCTGTCCAGCGATCCCCATCGCCGTGGTGCGACGCACCTGCTCATTGCGGTGCATACGCAGTTCTGACCTGATCGCAGTGCTGCACAAAAAGCTAGCGTGCGACCAGGTCTGAATGACCCCCGCAGTCGGAATGTCATTTCACTCTTATTATGGCCATAAATGAGAAGAAACTGTGCAGTGTTTTAGAAGATTAATGGAAATGTTTTAGTTAGTGAAACAGAGGTTCAACAGTGGCGAGAGGTTTCGCAGTATGTGGTGTTGTGATTATGGGCCTTGTTCAGAGATGGATGCAAATCGCTGCATAAGCAGCAAGATCTGCATCCATCTCCTCACATGCTGGGTGTCACAACTGAGGGCTGGTGCCGACCAGGGGGAAGCCTCAGTTGTAGGGGCTGAGGTATATGTGTACCGGGGAGGCAGTACAGGGTTCTTAGACATGCAGGGAACCTTTACCACAGATGCCCGAAGGCGTGACCACAACAAAGGAAAGTTCAAAGGTTTTATTGAAACTCAGCTCACAAGCATATGTCGGCAGTTAGCAATATTAAGAACAGCATATAAGTCACAGTTCCCAGGAGTGCATATAGGCAGTCTCTAGGTGTGGTATAATTAAGCACAGTCTTGAAGGACTTGGAGATGATATGTCCTTACCAAGACCGATGCACTGGGTAGCTGATGGGAAACAGAAGCTGATGACTGAACTGCCGGGAAATGCCGGATAGAACCGACACAGGTGGTGAGCTGTGAAATGGTGTCAGACACCAGTTTAATGGAAGATCAGATGCAGAAACACTGGTGATGCTAGAGATCGATGACAGAGCACCGATGGTGACTTGGGATCGATGACGGAACACCGGTGGGGACTTGGGATCGATGGCAGAACACCGATGGTTACTGGAGATCGATGGCGGAACACCGATGGTTACTGGAGATCGATGGCGGGACACTGATGGTAACTTGGGATCGATGGCAGAACACTGATGGTTACTGGCAGGGCAGAGCACCACTGGAAGCTGGAAGCCAGTGTCGGGTAACTGCAAGTCACAGGGTGCAATGATGAGACACTGCAGAGTCAGGCTGTACTGCAGAGAAAGTCCATGGGAGAACTGCACACTGGAATCACTGAAGACAATTGAAGCACTGACATCTTTCCACCCCAGGAACAGAATATTTATACCTGCTGGGAAGCAGGGATTGGCTGGCTGATTAAGCAGAGTCTAGAGTGCAGCTGCTGGATAATTAGGCTGAGACCAGAGTGCAGCTGATAGGCTGAAAGGTAACATGTGACTAGGAAAACATGGCTGCGACCATGTTAGCTTTTGGAGGGAAAGCTTGTTTGTAACTTGCATGTGAAACCTAACCCTGATGCTGCCAGAATCACAGTAAAGAGATTTGAGACAATGAGATGCAGCGTGCTGCACACAGACAGTGCAGATGGAATCCAGGCTTGGAACACTGGGACAGTCTCAGGAGGCATTTAGAAGGTAAATACTGATAAGGAATTACCTGGATCGTGACAGCACCCCCTTCTTTAGGAGTGGCCCCAGGACACTTTTTATAAATTCTTTACCTGAACAATCGGAAGGATCTAGATTGAATCCTGATGAACTTGAACTGGCTGGAACCAGAGGAGACTGTACCGGACTTATGGACGAGACCAGATTGAGTCCAGACAAACTTGAACCGGCTGAGACCGGTGGAGACTTTGAACCGACGGATAGGACCGGATTAGATCCGAAGGTGCTGGAATCAGCTGGAACCGAAGGAGGCTGATCCGGGAAGACGGATGGGACTGGATTGGGTCCGGAAAAGATTGAACTGGCTGGGACCGGAGGAGTCTTTGGATTGACATTCGAATCAGCTGGAACTGAAGGAGTCTTTGGACCTACGGATGGAACCGGATTGGGTCCAGAGATATTGGAATCGGCTGGAACCGAAAGAGTCATTGGACCTACGGATGGAACTGGATGGGGTCCAGAGATATCGGAATCGGCTGGAACCGAAGGAATCTTCAGACAGACGGATGGAACCGGATTGAGTCTGGAGACAGTTGAATCAGCTGGAACTGAAGGAGTCAGAATCCGGTTAGAACCGGAATGAGTGGTATCCGAGTGTTCAGTTAGACCATCCTGGACCTGGTCCATGCTGGATGCCAACAGGGTGGTGCTCTCTGAAGACGGCAAACAGGAGTTCATAACTGCATCTGTAGCACAAACATTTCCATCTGGGAACTTGGCTTTGGATACTTCCCTTGGGGCTGAAATTTCGGTGACCCCTCCTGGGGTTGACGAATCAGACACCTCTCTCAGGGTTGTTTTCTCCTGCACCCCTCCTGGGGTTGACACAGACGCCCCTTCTTGGACTGTAGACACAGATGCCCCTTCTTGGGCTGTAGACACAGACGCCCCTTCTTGGGCTGTAGACACAGACGCCCCTTCTTTGGCTGTAGACACAGACGCCCCTTCTTTGGCTGTAGACACGGACGCCCCTTCTTTGGCTGTAGACACGGACGCCCCTTCTTGGGCTGTAGACACAGACGCCACTTCTTGGGCTGGGAAGATGGTCAGTGCTTACTGTCACAACTGAGGGCTGGTGCTGACCAGGGGGAAGCCTCAGTTGTAGGGGCTGAGGTATATGTGTACCTGGGAGGCAGTACAGGGTTCTTAGACATGCAGGGAACCTTTACCACAGATGCCCGAAGGCGTGACCACAACAAAGGAAAGTTCAAAGGTTTTATTGAAACTCAGCTCACAAGCATATGTCGGCAGTTAGCAATATTAAGAACAGCATATAAGTCACAGTTCCCAGGAGTGCATATAGGCAGTCTCTAGGTGTGGTATAATTAAGCACAGTCTTGAAGGACTTGGAGATGATATGTCCTTACCAAGACCGATGCACTGGGTAGCTGATGGGAAACAGAAGCTGATGACTGAACTGCCGGGAAATGCCGGATAGAACCGACACAGGTGGTGAGCTGTGAAATGGTGTCAGATACCAGTTTAATGGAAGATCAGATGCAGAAACACTGGTGATGCTAGAGATCGATGACAGAGCACCGATGGTGACTTGGGATCGATGACGGAACACCGGTGGGGACTTGGGATCGATGGCAGAACACCGATGGTTACTGGAGATCGATGGCGGAACACCGATGGTTACTGGAGATCGATGGCGGGACACTGATGGTAACTTGGGATCGATGGCAGAACACTGATGGTTACTGGCAGGGCAGAGCACCACTGGAAGCTGGAAGCCAGTGTCGGGTAACTGCAAGTCACAGGGTGCAATGATGAGACACTGCAGAGTCAGGCTGTACTGCAGAGAAAGTCCATGGGAGAACTGCACACTGGAATCACTGAAGACAATTGAAGCACTGACATCTTTCCACCCCAGGAACAGAATATTTATACCTGCTGGGAAGCAGGGATTGGCTGGCTGATTAAGCAGAGTCTAGAGTGCAGCTGCTGGATAATTAGGCTGAGACCAGAGTGCAGCTGATAGGCTGAAAGGTAACATGTGACTAGGAAAACATGGCTGCGACCATGTTAGCTTTTGGAGGGAAAGCTTGTTTGTAACTTGCATGTGAAACCTAACCCTGATGCTGCCAGAATCACAGTAAAGAGATTTGAGACAATGAGATGCAGCGTGCTGCACACAGACAGTGCAGATGGAATCCAGGCTTGGAACACTGGGACAGTCTCAGGAGGCATTTAGAAGGTAAATACTGATAAGGAATTACCTGGATCATGACAGCACCCCCTTCTTTAGGAGTGGCCCCAGGACACTTTTTATAAATTCTTTACCTGAACAATCGGAAGGATCTAGATTGAATCCTGATGAACTTGAACTGGCTGGAACCAGAGGAGACTGTACCGGACTTATGGACGAGACCAGATTGAGTCCAGACAAACTTGAACCGGCTGAGACCGGTGGAGACTTTGAACCGACGGATAGGACCGGATTAGATCCGAAGGTGCTGGAATCAGCTGGAACCGAAGGAGGCTGATCCGGGAAGACGGATGGGACCGGATTGGGTCCGGAAAAGATTGAACCGGCTGGGACCGGAGGAGTCTTTGGATTGACATTCGAATCAGCTGGAACTGAAGGAGTCTTTGGACCTACGGATGGAACCGGATTGGGTCCAGAGATATTGGAATCGGCTGGAACCGAAGGAGTCATTGGACCTACGGATGGAACTGGATGGGGTCCAGAGATATCGGAATCGGCTGGAACCGAAGGAATCTTCAGACAGACGGATGGAACCGGATTGAGTCTGGAGACAGTTGAATCAGCTTGAACTGAAGGAGTCAGAATCCGGTTAGAACCGGAATGAGTGGTATCCGAGTGTTCAGTTAGACCATCCTGGACCTGGTCCATGCTGGATGCCAACAGGGTGGTGCTCTCTGAAGACGGCAAACAGGAGTTCATAACTGCATCTGTAGCACAAAAATTTCCATCTGGGAACTTGGCTTTGGATACTTCCCTTGGGGCTGAAATTTCGGTGACCCCTCCTGGGGTTGACGAATCAGACACCTCTCTCAGGGTTGTTTTCTCCTGCACCCCTCCTGGGGTTGACACAGATGCCCCTTCTTGGACTGTAGACACAGATGCCCCTTCTTGGGCTGTAGACACAGACGCCCCTTCTTGGGCTGTAGACACAGACGCCCCTTCTTTGGCTGTAGACACAGACGCCCCTTCTTTGGCTGTAGACACGGACGCCCCTTCTTTGGCTGTAGACACGGACGCCCCTTCTTTGGCTGTAGACACGGACGCCCCTTCTTGGGCTGTAGACACAGACGCCACTTCTTGGGCTGGGAAGATGGTCAGTGCTTACTGTCACAACTGAGGGCTGGTGCTGACCAGGGGGAAGCCTCAGTTGTAGGGGCTGAGGTATATGTGTACCTGGGAGGCAGTACAGGGTTCTTAGACATGCAGGGAACCTTTACCACAGATGCCCGAAGGCGTGACCACAACAAAGGAAAGTTCAAAGGTTTTATTGAAACTCAGCTCACAAGCATATGTCGGCAGTTAGCAATATTAAGAACAGCATATAAGTCACAGTTCCCAGGAGTGCATATAGGCAGTCTCTAGGTGTGGTATAATTAAGCACAGTCTTGAAGGACTTGGAGATGATATGTCCTTACCAAGACCAATGCACTGGGTAGCTGATGGGAAACAGAAGGTGATGACTGAACTGCCGGGAAATGCCGGATAGAACCGACACAGGTGGTGAGCTGTGAAATGGTGTCAGATACCAGTGTAATGGAAGATCAGACGCAGAAACACTGGTAATGCTAGAGATCGATGACAGAGCACCGATGGTGACTTGGGATCGATGGCGGAACACCGATGGTGACTTGGGATCGATGACAGAACACCGATGGTGACTTGGGATCGATGGCGGAACACCGATGGTTACTGGAGATCGATGGCGGAACACCGATGGTTACTGGAGATCGATGGCAGAACACCGATGGTTACTGGAGATCGATGGCGGAACACCGATGGTTACTGGCAGGGCATAGCACGGCTGGAAGCTGGAAGCCGGTGTCGGGTAACTGCAAGTCACAGGGTGCAATGATGAGACACTGCAGAGTCAGGCTGTACTGCAGAGAAAGTCCATGGGAGGACTGCACACTGGAATCACTGAAGACAATTGAAGCACTGACGTCTTTCCACCCCAGGAACAGGATATTTATAACTGCTGGGAAGCAGGGATTGGCTGGCTGATTAAGCAGATGCTAGAGTGCAGCTGCTGGATAATTAGGCTGAGACCAGAGTGCAGCTGATAGGCTGAAAGGTAACATGTGACTAGGAAAACATGGCTGCGACCATGTTAGTTTTTGGAGGGAAAGCTTGTTTGTAACTTGCATGTGAAACCTAACCCTGATGCTTCCAGAAGCACAGTAAAGAGATTTGAGACAATGAGATGCAGCGTGCTGCACACAGACAGTGCAGATGGAATCCAGCCTTGGAACACTGGGACAGTCTCAGGAGGCATTTGGAAGGTAAATCATACTTGCCTACCTGACCCTCTCCATGAGGGAGAAAATGCTCTGTTCCTGGACTTTCCTGGTAATGTATGATTGCCATCATCTGTGGTGAGCTAGTTAATTGATAAGAAAGGTGTTTCACCACAGGTGATGGCAATGCGTATGCACCGCAATGCACAGGCATGTCGTACGGGTACAAACAGCATTGTTGTTGTGCAATGCTTCTAGCAACGATTCCATTCGCACAGCCGTTCGCAAGGAGATTGACAGAAAGAGGGCGTTAATGGGTGTCAAGTGACCGTTTTCTGGGAGTGGTAGGGAAAACGCAGGCGTGTCCAGGCGTTTGCAAGGCGGGTGTCTGATGTCATTTCCGGGACCGGACAGGCTGCAGTGATCGCAAGGGCTGAGTAAGTTCAGACCTACTCAGAAACTGTAAAAAACTTTTTCGTCCCGCTCGGCTGCACATGCGATCGCACACTTGCAAAGCGAAAATACACTCCCCCGTGGGCGGCGACTATATGTTTGCACGGCTGCAAAAAGTAGCTAGTGAGCGATCAACTCGGAATGAGGGCCTATGTACGGAATCAATCACAGATTATTCGATTTCCTATACATTTCTGTGTGTTTCAAATGTGTGCCCTGTAATTAACCAGCCTATGCCCTATAAATTACCTATTCTGTGTTGCCAAAGAAGCAGAGACAATTATTTAAACAAAAAAGCAGTTTACGTTCTCTGCCTTCTGATCTATTTAACCCTCGCAGATGCCTGGAAACCCCTCAGAAAAGAGCTAACAGTTTTAACGTCCCTGAAGCCAGTGTCTCTGACTCTGTAGAAATTACAAAACCAGGAACTAGGGGGTATATTTACTAAAGATCAATTTACATAGATTTAATTCTGTGAAAATCAATTTAAATTAATGTTGTGTTTCAGGGGCTAAAACACACATTTTTTTTTATATTATTTATTTAAATGTTAGTAAATGTGTGTGTTAGTCCCTGAAAACATTGATTTAAAGTGATTTTCATTAATAAGAATCGACCTTTAGTAAATATACCATTAGGCCTCAGTTTATGAAAGGTTGGGTATGAGGTCAGGAGACGGGTTTCGTATGATTTGCCGGTCATCGGGATGCTGGCGGCCACGTGACCTACTCTGGCATATCGACATTGAAAATCCTGACATTGAGGGGGTAAGTATTTTTACCTCCCTCTCCCCTACCCTAACCCTCAAGGAGTGGTGGCTAGAACTGACACATCTGGGGGGTGGCAGCTAGGGCTAACCCTCTGGGGGTGGTGGCTAGGGCTAACCACCCAGTGTCTAACACTAACCCCCCCATTGTCTAACCCAACCCCCCCAAGTGCCTAATCCTAACCGCCCCAAGGCCAAAACCCTAAAAGTGACCGTGTTGGCTGTCAGTCCAATGGCACTGGCCCACCGAGTGGTGTTGGAATTCCAGCATTGGTCACATGACTGCTGGCATCCTGTCCATCGGGATGCTAAATGGGGATCCGGGGAGCCAGAGGAGATCCTTTCTGCACAGTTCTCCTCTTCTACACAACTAGGGATACGGTGAGCAACGTCGCATGTAATTCCACCTGGCCAGGTAAGATACACCTGGCTCCGGTCAAATCACATGTGACAGTGCCAGGCAAATGGTTAACCCTTAATGGTGGCAACAAGGTTGTGTTAATAACTGTGAGTGGTGACGTGACCATAACCACTGATAGCAGTTAAAGATTGTTGTATCTTGGAACCGTCTGGTTGTGACACTACCTCAGTCTATTACTTCTTCCCGGTCACCATATACACTGATTGCAAGAGAGCTCATTGTTATACCAGTAACCAGTGTTCCCTCATGCAGAACCGTAATTTGCAATGCAAAATGGAAGAAGAGCAGAGAAGGGAGGATGACCTCACCCAGTGCCTTCACATTTCCTGCAGCTATTGCTCTGGAACACATGGCCCCATCTCTGTGAGGCAGACTGTGTTCTTATGCTACCCAAAAACTCTCTTTCCCGCAGGTCAGCATCACCATAAAACTTGTGAAGGAAGAAGGGCAGTGTTGAATGCAGTGACCTAATTAATAACAAATAATCTGAATGGATGAAAGTAGTTTCTTAACTGCACCTTTCACAGTTTTCCCATATATCTATTACTATTATACAGTGATTCCTCCAGTGAGCGCAGGTGTGCAGCGTCGGTGCTCTGGGAAAATCATCTAGGTGCTTAGAGCCATAAGTAGACTTTATGGTGCCCTGTTCCAGAAAGAGAATTGGTGCCCCACCCATTTTTT
Source organism: Pseudophryne corroboree (assembly GCF_028390025.1). Taxonomy (NCBI): domain Eukaryota; kingdom Metazoa; phylum Chordata; class Amphibia; order Anura; family Myobatrachidae; genus Pseudophryne; species Pseudophryne corroboree. The sequence goes on from NC_086445.1 coordinate 153,288,270, forward strand.
TTTGGTAATAGAGACAGTGGCATGACAAAATTAATCCCAGAGAAAGCCCATGCTATGATGCCCATTCACACACACATAATATATATATATATACACACACACACACACACACACACACACACACACACACACACACACATTTATAGAACACTGAAAGAAAGTGGATTTGGACACAAATCGTCTTTACTGTATATCACATTCATGTGCTCAGGCCGAGAGCTTGCTGCCATTCAGCCATGATATCCCTCATTAAATAACACATTTCAATATACTGCCACACCCGGGACTCAAACCCACAACCTGCTGCATCCCAGCCACACACCCCACCCACGAGCCACTTGATCCCACATAAAAACGATGATATTTATAACTATATGAAGCTACCTGTACCCTGTAAAAAAAATAAAAAATAACCAGCACCATAATTGAGCAGATCCATGCAGTGTGCATCCACACATCAAATCCCTTGCAGCCACACACTACATAGATCTGCCCAGCCACAGATAAGTAAGTGACCCTTAAATGCTATTGATGTGCTCTGTGCATCGATGGCTATATGGAGTTAGAGTAGCATTGTCTGTGGATTCTGCTGGGATATCAATATGATAACACCTCAGGAGCTCAGCAAATCAGAGACAAGAGGAGCAGAAGGGCTAATCGCATAGTCACTTGGCCCAGAGCCGTAACTAAGGGGGGGCTAGGGGGGCATGTGACCTGGGCGCCGGATTGGAGGGGGCGCCGCAACGCTTACACCCCCTCCGAGTCCCGATGCGCACAGGTCCCTTCGTCGGAGCAGCACAAAGCAGTCCAGGCTCTACTAGCTGCTGTGTGATGAAACTGAAAATAAACTACAGCTCCCAGAAGCCCTTGCTGCGGGAGCTGTAGTTTACTTTCAGTTTCTTCTATGCTGACAGTCGTGTGCTGCCTGTTGTGCCCTAAGATGAGGTGCAGCAGCAGCACACACCAAAGCCTAAATAGTGAGTGTGACACTGTTAGTGTGTGCAACTACTATATGTGTGTGTGTATGAATGTGTTGTGCATGTGTGTGACTGTATGTGAATAGGTATGTCACTACATATCTGTATGCGTGCTTGTGTGTCACTGTATGTATGTATGTATGTATGTATGTATGTGTGACTATGTATTAGAGATGAGCGCCTGAAATTTTTCGGGTTTTGTGTTTTGGTTTTGGGTTCGGTTCCGCGGCCGTGTTTTGGGTTCGAACGCGTTTTGGCAAAACCTCACCGAATTTTTTTTGTCGGATTCGGGTGTGTTTTGGATTCGGGTGTTTTTTTCAAAAAACACTAAAAAACAGCTTAAATCATAGAATTTGGGGGTCATTTTGATCCCAAAGTATTATTAACCTCAAAAACCATAATTTACACTCATTTTCAGTCTATTCTGAATACCTCACACCTCACAATATTATTTTTAGTCCTAAAATTTGCACCGAGGTCGCTGTGTGAGTAAGATAAGCGACCCTAGTGGCCGACACAAACACCGGGCCCATCTAGGAGTGGCACTGCAGTGTCACGCAGGATGTCCCTTCCAAAAAACCCTCCCCAAACAGCACATGACGCAAAGAAAAAAAGAGGCGCAATGAGGTAGCTGTGTGAGTAAGATTAGCGACCCTAGTGGCCGACACAAACACCGGGCCCATCTAGGAGTGGCACTGCAGTGTCACGCAGGATGGCCCTTCCAAAAAACCCTCCCCAAACAGCACATGACGCAAAGAAAAAAAGAGGCGCAATGAGGTAGCTGTGTGAGTAAGATTAGCGACCCTAGTGGCCGACACAAACACCGGGCCCATCTAGGAGTGGCACTGCAGTGTCACGCAGGATGGCCCTTCCAAAAAACCCTCCCCAAACAGCACATGACGCAAAGAAAAAAAGAGGCGCAATGAGGTAGCTGTGTGAGTAAGATTAGCGACTCTAGTGGCCGACACAAACACCGGGCCCATCTAGGAGTGGCACTGCAGTGTCACGCAGGATGGCCCTTCCAAAAAACCCTCCCCAAACAGCACATGACGCAAAGAAAAAAAGAGGCGCAATGAGGTAGCTGTGTGAGTAAGATTAGCGACCCTAGTGGCCGACACAAACACCGGGCCCATCTAGGAGTGGCACTGCAGTGTCACGCAGGATGTCCCTTCCAAAAAACCCTCCCCAAACAGCACATGACGCAAAGAAAAAAAGAGGCGCAATGAGGTAGCTGACTGTGTGAGTAAGATTAGCGACCCTAGTGGCCGACACAAACACCGGGCCCATCTAGGAGTGGCACTGCAGTGTCACGCAGGATGTCCCTTCCAAAAAACCCTCCCCAAACAGCACATGACGCAAAGAAAAAAAGAGGCGCAATGAGGTAGCTGACTGTGTGAGTAAGATTAGCAACCCTAGTGGCCGACACAAACACCGGGCCCATCTAGGAGTGGCACTGCAGTGTCACGCAGGATGTCCCTTCCAAAAAACCCTCCCCAATCAGCACATGATGCAAAGAAAAAGAAAAGAAAAAAGAGGTGCAAGATGGAATTGTCCTTGGGCCCTCCCACCCACCCTTATGTTGTATAAACAAAACAGGACATGCACACTTTAACCAACCCATCATTTCAGTGACAGGGTCTGCCACACGACTGTGACTGATATGACGGGTTGGTTTGGACCCCCCCCAAAAAAGAAGCAATTAATATCTCCTTGCACAAACTGGCTCTACAGAGGCAAGATGTCCACCTCATCTTCACCCTCCGATATATCACCGTGTACATCCCCCTCCTCACAGATTATCAATTCGTCCCCACTGGAATCCACCATCTCAGCTCCCTGTGTACTTTGTGGAGGCAATTGCTGCTGGTCAATGTCTCCGCGGAGGAATTGATTATAATTCATTTTAATGAACATCATCTTCTCCACATTTTCTGGATGTAACCTCGTACGCCGATTGCTGACAAGGTGAGCGGCGGCACTAAACACTCTTTCGGAGTACACACTTGTGGGAGGGCAACTTAGGTAGAATAAAGCCAGTTTGTGCAAGGGCCTCCAAATTGCCTCTTTTTCCTGCCAGTATAAGTACGGACTGTGTGACGTGCCTACTTGGATGCGGTCACTCATATAATCCTCCACCATTCTATCAATGTTGAGAGAATCATATGCAGTGACAGTAGACGACATGTCCGTAATCGTTGTCAGGTCCTTCAGTCCGGACCAGATGTCAGCATCAGCAGTCGCTCCAGACTGCCCTGCATCACCGCCAGCGGGTGGGCTCGGAATTCTGAGCCTTTTCCTCGCACCCCCAGTTGCGGGAGAATGTGAAGGAGGAGATGTTGACAGGTCGCGTTCCGCTTGACTTGACAATTTTGTCACCAGCAGGTCTTTCAACCCCAGCAGACCTGTGTCTGCCGGAAAGAGAGATCCAAGGTAGGCTTTAAATCTAGGATCGAGCACGGTGGCCAAAATGTAGTGCTCTGATTTCAACAGATTGAGCACCCGTGAATCCTTGTTAAGCGAATTAAGGGCTGCATCCACAAGTCCCACATGCCTAGCGGAATCGCTCCCTTTTAGCTCCTTCTTCAATGCCTCCAGCTTCTTCTGCAAAAGCCTGATGAGGGGAATGACCTGACTCAGGCTGGCAGTGTCTGAACTGACTTCACGTGTGGCAAGTTCAAAGGGCATCAGAACCTTGCACAACGTTGAAATCATTCTCCACTGCACTTGAGACAGGTGCATTCCACCTACTATATCGTGCTCAATTGTATAGGCTTGAATGGCCTTTTGCTGCTCCTCCAACCTCTGAAGCATATAGAGGGTTGAATTCCACCTCGTTACCACTTCTTGCTTCAGATGATGGCAGGGCAGGTTCAGTAGTTTTTGGTGGTGCTCCAGTCTTCTGTATGTGGTGCCTGTACGCCAAAAGTGTCCCGCAATTTTTCTGGCCACCGACAGCATCTCTTGCACGCCCCTGTCGTTTTTTAAAAAATTCTGCACCACCAAATTCAAGGTATGTGCAAAACATGGGACGTGCTGGAATTTGCCCATATTTAATGCACACACAATATTGCTGGCGTTGTCCGATGCCACAAATCCACAGGAGAGTCCAATTGGGGTAAGCCATTCCGCGATGATCTTCCTCAGTTGCCGTAAGAGGTTTTCAGCTGTGTGCGTATTCTGGAAAGCGGTGATACAAAGCGTAGCCTGCCTAGGAAAGAGTTGGCGTTTGCGAGATGCTGCTACTGGTGCCGACGCTGCTGTTCTTGCGGCGGGAGTCCATACATCTACCCAGTGGGCTGTCACAGTCATATAGTCCTGACCCTGCCCTGCTCCACTTGTCCACATGTCCATGGTTAAGTGGACATTGGGTACAACTGCATTTTTTAGGACACTGGTGAGTCTTTTTCTGACGTCCGTGTACATTCTCGGTATCGCCTGCCTAGAGAAGTGGAACCTAGATGGTATTTGGTAACGGGGGCACACTGCCTCAATAAATTGTCTAGTTCCCTGTGAACTAACGGCGGATACCGGACGCACGTCTAACACCAACATAGTTGTCAAGGACTCAGTTATCCGCTTTGCAGTAGGATGACTGCTGTGATATTTCATCTTCCTCGCAAAGGACTGTTGAACAGTCAATTGCTTACTGGAAGTAGTACAAGTGGGCTTACGACTTCCCCTCTGGGATGACCATCGACTCCCAGCGGCAACAACAGCAGCGCCAGCAGCAGTAGGCGTTACACGCAAGGATGCATCGGAGGAATCCCAGGCAGGAGAGGACTCGTCAGAATTGCCAGTGACATGGCCTGCAGGACTATTGGCATTCCTGGGGAAGGAGGAAATTGACACTGAGGGAGTTGGTGGGGTGGTTTGCGTGAGCTTGGTTACAAGAGGAAGGGATTTACTGGTCAGTGGACTGCTTCCGCTGTCACCCAAAGTTTTTGAACTTGTCACTGACTTATTATGAATGCGCTGCAGGTGACGTATAAGGGAGGATGTTCCGAGGTGGTTAACGTCCTTACCCCTACTTATTACAGCTTGACAAAGGGAACACACGGCTTGACACCTGTTGTCCGCATTTCTGGTGAAATACCTCCACACCGAAGAGCTGATTTTTTTGGTATTTTCACCTGGCATGTCAACGGCCATATTCCTCCCACGGACAACAGGTGTCTCCCCGGGTGCCTGACTTAAACAAACCACCTCACCATCAGAATCCTCCTGGTCAATTTCCTCCCCAGCGCCAGCAACACCCATATCCTCCTCATCCTGGTGTACTTCAACACTGACATCTTCAATCTGACTATCAGGAACTGGACTGCGGGTGCTCCTTCCAGCACTTGCAGGGGGCGTGCAAATGGTGGAAGGCGCATGCTCTTCACGTCCAGTGTTGGGAAGGTCAGGCATCGCAACCGACACAATTGGACTCTCCTTGTGGATTTGGGATTTCAAAGAACGCACAGTTCTTTGCGGTGCTTTTGCCAGCTTGAGTCTTTTCAGTTTTCTAGCGAGAGGCTGAGTGCTTCCATCCTCATGTGAAGCTGAACCACTAGCCATGAACATAGGCCAGGGCCTCAGCCGTTCCTTGCCACTCCGTGTGGTAAATGGCATATTGGCAAGTTTACGCTTCTCCTCCGACAATTTTATTTTAGGTTTTGGAGTCCTTTTTTTACTGATATTTGGTGTTTTGGTTTTGACATGCTCTGTACTATGCCATTGGGCATCGGCCTTGGCAGACGACGTTGCTGGCATTTCATCGTCTCGGCCATGACTAGTGGCAGCAGCTTCAGCACGAGGTGGAAGTGGATCTTGATCTTTCCCTAATTTTGGAACCTCAACATTTTTGTTCTCCATATTTTAATAGGCACAACTAAAAGGCACCTCAGGTAAACAATGGAGATGGATGGATTGGATACTAGTATACAATTATGGACGGGCTGCCGAGTGCCGACACAGAGGTAGCCACAGCCGTGAACTACCGCACTGTACTGTGTCTGCTGCTAATATATAGACTGGTTGATAAAGAGATAGTATACTCGTAACTAGTATGTATGTATAAAGAAAGAAAAAAAAACCACGGTTAGGTGGTATATACAATTATGGACGGGCTGCCGAGTGCCGACACAGAGGTAGCCACAGCCGTGAACTACCGCACTGTACTGTGTCTGCTGCTAATATATAGACTGGTTGATAAAGAGATAGTATACTCGTAACTAGTATGTATGTATAAAGAAAGAAAAAAAAACCACGGTTAGGTGGTATATACAATTATGGACGGGCTGCCGAGTGCCGACACAGAGGTAGCCACAGCCGTGAACTACCGCACTGTACTGTGTCTGCTGCTAATATATAGACTGGTTGATAAAGAGATAGTATACTCGTAACTAGTATGTATGTATAAAGAAAGAAAAAAAAACCACGGTTAGGTGGTATATACAATTATGGACGGGCTGCCGAGTGCCGACACAGAGGTAGCCACAGCCGTGAACTACCGCACTGTACTGTGTCTGCTGCTAATATATAGACTGGTTGATAAAGAGATAGTATACTCGTAACTAGTATGTATGTATAAAGAAAGAAAAAAAAACCACGGTTAGGTGGTATATACAATTATGGATGGGCTGCCGAGTGCCGACACAGAGGTAGCCACAGCCGTGAACTACCGCACTGTACTGTGTCTGCTGCTAATATAGACTGGTTGATAAAGAGATAGTATACTCGTAACTAGTATGTATGTATAAAGAAAGAAAAAAAAACCACGGTTAGGTGGTATATACAATTATGGACGGGCTGCCGAGTGCCGACACAGAGGTAGCCACAGCCGTGAACTACCGCACTGTACTGTGTCTGCTGCTAATATATAGACTGGTTGATAAAGAGATAGTATACTCGTAACTAGTATGTATGTATAAAGAAAGAAAAAAAAACCACGGTTAGGTGGTATATACAATTATGGACGGGCTGCCGAGTGCCGACACAGAGGTAGCCACAGCCGTGAACTACCGCACTGTACTGTGTCTGCTGCTAATATAGACTGGTTGATAAAGAGATAGTATACTCGTAACTAGTATGTATGTATAAAGAAAGAAAAAAAAACCACGGTTAGGTGGTATATACAATTATGGACGGGCTGCCGAGTGCCGACACAGAGGTAGCCACAGCCGTGAACTACCGCACTGTACTGTGTCTGCTGCTAATATATAGACTGGTTGATAAAGAGATAGTATACTCGTAACTAGTATGTATGTATAAAGAAAGAAAAAAAAACCACGGTTAGGTGGTATATACAATTATGGACGGGCTGCCGAGTGCCGACACAGAGGTAGCCACAGCCGTGAACTACCGCACTGTACTGTGTCTGCTGCTAATATATAGACTGGTTGATAAAGAGATAGTATACTCGTAACTAGTATGTATGTATAAAGAAAGAAAAAAAAACCACGGTTAGGTGGTATATACAATTATGGACGGGCTGCCGAGTGCCGACACAGAGGTAGCCACAGCCGTGAACTACCGCACTGTACTGTGTCTGCTGCTAATATATAGACTGGTTGATAAAGAGATAGTATACTACTAATATTATATATACTGGTGGTCAGGTCACTGGTCACTAGTCACACTGGCAGTGGCACTCCAGCAGCAAAAGTGTGCACTGTTTAATTTTAATATAATATTATGTACTCCTGGCTCCTGCTATAACCTATAACTGGCACTGCAGTAGTGCTCCCCAGTCTCCCCCACAATTATAAGCTGTGTGAGCTGAGCAGTCAGACAGATATATAATATATATAGATGATGCAGCACACTGGCCTGAGCCTGAGCAGTGCACACAGATATGGTATGTGACTGACTGAGTCACTGTGTGTATCGCTTTTTTCAGGCAGAGAACGGATATATTAAATAAACTGCACTGTGTGTCTGGTGGTCACTCACTATATAATATATTATGTACTCCTGGCTCCTGCTATAACCTATAACTGGCACTGCAGTAGTGCTCCCCAGTCTCCCCCACAATTATAAGCTGTGTGAGCTGAGCAGTCAGACAGATATATATAATATTATATATAGATAATAGATGATGCAGCACACTGGCCTGAGCCTGAGCAGTGCACACAGATATGGTATGTGACTGAGTCACTGTGTGCTGTGTATCGCTTTTTTCAGGCAGAGAACGGATTATAAATAAAACTGGTGGTCACTGGTCACTATCAGCAAAACTCTGCACTGTACTGAGTACTCCTAATGCTCCCCAAAATTAGTAAATCAAGTGTCTCTCTAATCTATTCTAAACGGAGAGGACGCCAGCCACGTCCTCTCCCTATCAATCTCAATGCACGTGTGAAAATGGCGGCGACGCGCGGCTCCTTATATAGAATCCGAGTCTCGCAATAGAATCCGAGCCTCGCGAGAATCCGACAGCGTCATGATGACGTTCGGGCGCGCTCGGGTTAACCGAGCAAGGCGGGAAGATCCGAGTCGCTCGGACCCGTGAAAAAAAACATGAAGTTCTGGCGGGTTCGGATTCAGAGAAACCGAACCCGCTCATCTCTACTATGTATGTATACTGGTGTGTGACTATGTACGTGAGTGAATGAATGTATGCGTGCGTGTATGTGTTTAGATGTGTGACAGTATGTGTGTGATTTTACATATGTATCAATGTATGGGGTATTATTTCCTTTTTAACTTCATCTGTAGCCCAAATGTCTAACTAAGGGGGTCATTCCGAGTTGATCGCACGTAGCAATCAACTAGACACCGCCTATGGGGGAGTGTATTTTAGCATAGCAGGGTTGTGATCGCTTGTGCAGCCCTGCTATGCTAAAAAAGTTTTGTGTAAAACAAGACCAGCCCTAGACCTACTTACCCTGTGCGAGGGATCTAGCGATGAAGGTACCGGAATTGACATCAGACATCCGCCCTCCAAACGCCTGGACACACCTGCGTTCGGATCTCCACGTCTGGGAAACGGTGAGTTGACACCCCGGAACGCCTTCCTCTTGTCAATCTTCGCCGCTGCGACCGCTTTCTTAGTATGCGGCGTCGCTGCCCAGAGACTGCCGTCACCAGGCAATGACGCGCCTGCACAATGCGGCCGCCGCACACGCGCAGTTCTGAACCGTTCGCACCGCTGCAATGAACCGCAGCGTGCAAACGGGTTGGAAATGACCCCCTGAGTCCAGCTAAATGTCTAGAAAAGAAGCTATATAGCAGCTACCAGCCCTTTGCTCTCATGGAGTATATATGGGTTGGGGTTACGTGGCCGGTGCACGGTCAGCATACCGACGCCAGGATCCCGGCCACCAGAATGCCGTCAGGGGGTGAGTGTAAAAAAGCCCCTTGTGGGCTCGGTGGCTCGCTGCGCTCACCACAGGTTCTATTCCCACTCTATGGGTGTCGTGGACACCCATGATTGGAAATAGCCCGTTAGCTGGTACTGGCTGATGGCATTGTCAGTCTTCGCACAGAGTTACACGTGGTGGTGGTGGTGGTGGTGGGTTGGTTGTCTGTGCGCGCGTGTGTGTGTGTGTGTGTGTTTGTGGGGGGGGCACTGGATTACTGTTTTGCCCCGGGTGACAAGAATCCTAGTTTCGGCCCTGCTTGGCCAATTAGGTTGATTTCCAATAGAGTCTGTAGCTCAAACTGATATGACAAGCTGGCAGAATAGCTGGCAAAGGCTGTAAATACTGGATGCTGTAGTGGTTGCCTCTCCCCTTAAGGCCCATACACACTAAACGAGTCCCCGGTGGGGTGCCGACATTGGCAAGTGCATACACACTTGCCAGTTCCAGCAGGGAATGGATCAACGGTGGGGGGCGGCGGGGGGGAACGATGCCCATGCTGCATCTGCAGCATGGCTGTCATTAATAAGGACCTCCCTCGTCTGTACATGTTCAGATGAGGGGGGGGGTCGTTAACGATGTGCGGGAGCGCGCATCGTTAATGACATTGCGTGTACACACTAGATGAGATTGTAAAAGCTCTTGCTCAGATCGGTCCTTCTGAGCGAGATCTTTTACTTTCTCGTCTAGTGTGTATGGGCCTTTACTGTGCAGAGAGGCTCTGGCGGAGTCAGGGCATACTTGCCTACTCCCCTGGAAACATGGCAATCTTGGCTGGTGCTCCCAGCCACCCAGAAGAGCATTGAAGTCTCCCAGAGCTGCACTGCATCCACCAGCGTCGGCTGACCACTTCCTGAGTAAAGAGGGTAGTCCAGGCGGCTGATGATGTGTTTCATGCTGAATTGCGCCATCAAAGCCATGCTTCCTACTTTACAACACCAGTAATCTCAGCATTTTATAGCAGGGGTGATGTTATTGTGCTGTCACACCCCGCACACTGCTGACCTATGCCACACCACACTGCCTGCATACTGTACATCTTAATGAAGACGATAGGGTGCAAAGTCATTAAGGCAGCTTGCGCAGTGAACATCTACTCTGGGATAAGAGATCAATCTTTGGACTAGGGAAGAGCTTGAATGGAACAAAGGTGGGTCCAGTTTTCACTGCTGTGTGTATGCCAGGTGTTGATCCATGGTGCTTCTGAGATGCATTAAGGAGAAAAGTATTGGTGGGCTTGAGGTCGCATCATTGCTCAGGCCAATGAATACTGCTCCCAGCAATCTCAGAGATGACTTATAGGCTGTCAAAAAGTTCAAAGCAGGTTCTCAACACCTAATACAGAAATGAACTGTAAATGAAGGCAAATAAATATATGTAAATGGGTATGAAGTATGAAGCCACTCCCCTTGTATATTGTACTTTTATTGATCTTGTTTAATTTAGTTCAGTTACAGTCACCAAATCTTTCTTAAAGATTAGACTTATAAAGAACAAACCAGTGGGTGGTCGCCACATTTTTCTATGCAGAGGGCACAACGCCAGCTTAAAGGGAATTTATATTGGTCAAATTTTATTACTTTTATCGTTCCAAAGCACAAGGGAGTCTGGTTGTAATATTTCTGCATATTATGAATGAATTTGCTGAACAGAAAATAAAAATTATGAAGAAATTGAAAGGCAGAGGAAGAGGTTTGTGGAACCAAAAATGGATTTGATTATGATAAAGGAAATAACAGGGGAATGACAATAAAGGGTCTGGGTCCAATTGCAATGAAAAGAGTAGTTCTAGAGGCAGAAACAAAAAGCTGGAAAAATACTTCTCGTAAGTGTGATTTTCTTTGGAAGAATTTTAAAATTAGTTGAAAGTGTGCAGAAAGTTCCAAACCTGGTGTTGATAATACCAAGCGAAAAATGTACTGGCTGATAAAACCCACTTGATACTGGAACGGAAAATATAACTACAAAAGAATTGGATAAAGTTGTGTAAAGATTTAAAAATACACTGCAGCAGTCACTGTGTGATTATTTATTGGGTTTCGTAATAAATACATTAAAAGTAACTGATTCATATGCTTTTCCTAGGACTCATTCAAAAACTTTCCAATGTAGATGCTATTCTATTAATGAAAAATGCCTGTATATGAGGATCATTTCATACAGGCAACATTATACATTTTAAGGCTTTATTTTTTATATATATATATATATATATATATATATGTGTGTGTGTAAATGCGAAAGCCCTCACTCACTCACTGGCTCATCACTCATTCTCTTCCTGATATGTTAGGAAGATGAAATTTAGCATACTGTAGATATTCTTCAGGTGGGAAATAGGAAAACTACGCAATTAGAATTTTAATAAACCTTCTCTAAGGGGATGAAAAGGGTGTTGACATAATGACGTCATTACCGATGCGTGGATTGCGGTGCAGGAACGATAACGTCCAAACGGACAATCGGATCAAAATTTGGATTGCCCCTCCAGTGTGTAGAATTTAAGAAACTACAAAAATGCTACAGAACCCGCTGCGCTACTGTTAGCGTCAAATTTACTCTCGTCAGAGCATGCGCATGCTGACAACATGGTTTTATCCCTCTTCTAGAAAATTGTACCAAGCATTACTGGCAGTGCTTAAAATGGTCCTAGAGAGATGGTGGAACTCATTCCCCCCCATGCCCATGCATCTGCGGCCCGTGCCACCAGAGAGGAATGTGATCTCAGAAATAAAGGGGCATGGTCACCCAATAGTATTCCCAATTCAAATTACGCAGCACAGTAGTACAATCTTATTCACATTACACCACATAGTAGTGTCCCTTATTCATGTTATGACACACATTAGTGCCCCTTATACACAAAGCCCACAGTAGTAGTACCCCAAATACACATAATGCTCACAGCAGTAGTACCCCTTATACAATGCCCACAGAGGTAGTGCCCTCTATGCAATGCCCACTGTAGTGGTAGTGCCCACAGTGGTAGTGCCCCTTATGTAGAGCCCATGGTGATGGTGCCCCTTATACAGTGCCCCAAGTAGTAGTGCCCAATATGTCCCTGGAAGTGATGCCCCTTATGAAGTGCCCCCTATGCAATGCCCTCATTAGTAGTGCCTCCAGTAGTATTGCCCCCAGTAGATATGCCCCCTGTAGTTATGCCCCCAGTAGATATGCCCCCTGTAGTTATGTCCCTTGTAGATATGCCTCCAGTATATATGCCCCTTTTAGTTTTGCCACCTCTAGTAGTGCCCCTTACACACAAAAACAAAACACAATATACTCACCTTAAGCCCCGCTCCTGCATCCAACCGCTGCCATCTTTCCTTGCTGCCCACTCCTCATAACTATGGGAGAGATGTCATGACATCTCCATCATAGCGCATCGCTCACTTTAACCTCTGATTACCGGTGCCAGGACCAATTAACCAACCCCCATAAAAAGATCAAAAATGGGAGAGTGCAATGGAATCTCTGATATCTGATGCAGTTCCTTGTAGATACATTCATGGGATCCTTAATATTTGCAGGTACACTCCCACTCCCCCCAACAATATGTAAACACAACTAATCTGTATTTCTGTCTGCCTTTCAGTCTGTCTGTCTGTCTGTCTATCTATCTAAGAAAACCCTTTGTCTCACGTTTCATTTAAGCCATAAATATTACATGAATAAAGAGGTGGTGCTGAATTTGTTGCATTAGTAGATGATTTTGTACTGTTTCCACTAAGTGCATTTTAGGTAAATCTGCATACCTAGGCAGTGTAACTTTCCAGTTTCAAGGACAGATATTCAGGTGTGACCCTTGAAATACGCTATCAGGAAAACTAGGTGCACTTGTTCTGATAAAGGAGGATTGCGGATTTGCACTTTTTTGTGGTTCGGTAATGACCCTTTTATTGTTTGTAGCTGGCACTGTAAAACTTGTATTGTATACTGTACCTGTATTTTTCTGATGTCATTACATCCCAATTCCAATTTGAAAATATAATGATCAACATTATTATATGACATGCATCCATGAAATCATGACCAGACTGGGACCAGCAAATGATATTTTATATTATAGTAGAGATACAGGGCGGGATGTACTAAGGGAAAAATGCAGTAAAACCCCCGGGGGTTTTACCGCATTTTTAAATGTACTAAGACCCGGCTGCTGGGTTTTCGCCACCAGGGTATACCCTATAGAAGCCTATGGGCTTCTTATCGCCGGCCGCCGCAACCCGCCGCCTCCGCCGCCCCTTGCTGCAGATGGCGACCCCCCTCCACCCCGGCATACCTTCCTCCAGGCGGCCTGGACCCGGAAGGTAAACTTCTCCTCCCCTAAGCAACGCAGTCCTTCCGGCTGCAGGGAGGAGGAGGAGGCACCGGGGACAGCCTGCTGCCTTGTTTCCGGTAGCTGAGGAGGAGGAGAGCACAGGGAGGTGATGAAGACCCCCCGCAGACCACCTCACAGGTATCGCGGGGGGCCTCCGTCACTGCATTGCCATGTTGATCGCATATGTTAATACATATGCAAACAACAACGCAGCGAGGGGCGGCGATGTATGTTAATTCATCTTGCCCACAGTATCTCTAGTGAAATGATCAGAACACTCACATCAGTGGTGGAACTAGTGAGCGGTGGGCCCAGGTGCGACAAAATGCTTTGGCCCACCCCCTCATCCCATCCAAGTCCACCCCCTCACCCCTGGAGAGGATCTGGTGAGGGGGACCTGCTCAGGGCCGGAGAAATGGATACCTAGCAACAGTGCAGTAACTAGACATTTTAGCACTGTGTGCAAGAAATGGCATCGGAGCCCCACCCCTACATGCAAAACAGGGGCAGTGCACGGCGTAGGCACACGTAAAAAATATAGGGGCGTGCTTTGTGGTGAACAAAATAATACCAATTCATATAACGGGGCCCAGTAGTCTCCATTATTTAAATTATGCCGCACAGTAGCCCTTTTTTACACATTACAACAGACAGCGTCCCCTTTTTTACACATTAAGGCAGACAGCGTGCCCTTTTTACACATTACAGCAGACAGCATCCCCTTTTTACACATAACGGCAGACAGAGTCCCCTTTTTACACATTACGGCAGACAGCGTCCGCTTTTTACACATTACGGCAGACAGCGTGCCCTTTTTTACACATTACAGCAGACAGTCCCCCTTTTTATGCATTACGGCAGACAGCATCCACTTTTTACACATTACGGCAGACAGCGTGCCCTTTTTTACACATTACGGCAGACAGTCCCCCTTTTTACACATTACGGCAGACAGCGCCCCCCTTTTTACACATAACGGCAGACAGCGCCCCCCTTTTTACACATAACGGCAGACAGCGCCCCCCTTTTTACACATTATGGCAGACAGCGTCCCCCTTTTTTTACACATTACGGCAGACAGTGTCCCCTTTTTTACACATTACGGCAGACAGCGTCCACTTTTTTACACATTATGCAGACAGTGTCCCCCTTTTTACACATTACGGCAGACAGCTCCCCTCTTTTTACACATTATGGCAGACAGCTTCCCCCTTTTTACACATTACGGCAGACAGCGCCCCCCTTTTTACACATTAAGGCAGGCAGAAAAGAAAGAAAGAAAGAATTATATTTACTCTCTCCGCTGGCTCAGGCTCCTCAGTGCAGTTTCTGCAGAGATCCCGGGCAGGAGAGTAGGAGGAGGAGGTGGGGGGTGGAGGAGGGAGCCACAGCAGCGCTGTGCAATTGGTGGAGGCGCTGCTGTTGCTGTTCCTCTGCTTCACCATAGGCTGTTCTCCGCCGCTGTGAATGCTGGGATGCGCTTCCCAGCATTCACAGTGGTGGAGGGCAGCCTAGGGTGAAGCAGAGGGACAGCAGCGCCTCTACCAACTACACAGCGCTTCTGCGGCTCCCTCCTCCACCTCCCTCCTTCTCCCCCTGCGCTCTTCTCCTCTCCTAAGCGGGCGGCTGTGTGCTGTGAGCGGCGGTTGCCCGCAGCACACAGCGGCATGTAATGAGTCAGCTTGACTCATTACATGCTTTGGGTCCCTGGACAGTGGCGGGCCCCAGTGCAAGGCACTGCCTGCACTGGCGGTAGTTCCGCCACTGACTCACATAGCATAATGCAGTTCAAAATCTACATTTAAAAAGAAAACAATTAAAGAAAAACACTGATAAATCCATGCAAAATAGCAAATCATTTAACAGCACTGAATTACTGAATAGTCAAGCAACAGCAAAGCTATTATTGAAGAACTAGTATTTATTCTGCATGACCAATAACAGTGGTCAGCATTTGACTGTGGTTAAACATTAAGTACAGTGTAGTATTTTTCTGTATAATAAGTTACTATATGGAGTAGTGGCGTGTAGTGAGGTGAGGAAAAGCCTTTCCTGTCATACTCTATTATAAAACTTAGAGTTTTGACTATATAAATTATTCTCTAAATATCTTCTTTGCATTATTCTAATAATTTTTATAGTCAAAACTCTGGAGTAAAAAGTCTACGACAGGTGAGGCAGTGTCCCCCCTGCCTATCTTTTCCACACATCTCTGATCAAAACTATATTACTAAATGTCAATAACTATATAATGCTGCACCTGTATATAATACCCACATGAACCCTTGGGCTGTTATATTGTGTGTAAATTTTACTATGGTACTAGCTAGTGCCTCTTCAGCCATTCACATGCGGTGAGCATGTCACTGATAAGGAGGGAGGTGTAGGTTAATCATTATAATTGTGGCCACCTAAATCTTGGCCTAAAGTTCTATATTTAACATTCCGTTTGCAGCGTGCTGAAGCTTGGCATACGTTACAGCAGGAGTTTGACATAAACTGAACTGTTTGCCAAGGCTGTTATATTTTGCCCATAGTTTGTCAGCTGTTATTGCATGGATATCATGTTAATAAAATGAGAGAATATGTATGATTGGATGATGTATGTTTTCAGTGGGTATGGGACTCATGGTCGACAGTGTCTAGGTCGACACCCCTTGGTCAACGGTGAATAAGTTGACAGTAGAAATCAGTCGACACGGCCATTAGGTCAACGTGAACAAGGTCGATATTCAAAAAGGTTGACATGAGTTTTTCATGTTTTTTGGTGTCATTTTCTTTGTAAAGTGACGGGGAACCCCAATTAGTGCACCGTGTCCCCTCGCTTGGCTGGCTTCGCTCGCCATGCTTCGGGCAAAGGTGCTCCGCTCCGCTACCGCTGCGCTCGGCACAGGTTACTGTTCCCAATCGTAGTCCATGTGGATCGTAAAGTATGAAAAAGTTAAAAAAAAGAAATTTTTTTGAAAAACTCATGTCGACCTTTTTGCATGTCGACCTTGCCCATGTTGACCTAATGGCCATGTTGAACTATTTCTAGTGTCGACCTATTCACTGTCGACCTAAGTGGTGTCGACCCAGAGTCCAGATACCGTTTTCAGTCAACATCTCGCTAATGTGAGCATTACAGTGTTTAAGGGAGTTTCCTAATACTTACTGCATTGAACATCATCCCTCAAATAATACTGCCTTTCAAAGAAAAGTAATGGTTACTAAGTAATGAGCGACAAGTTTCCAATACATAGGACGGAGTAGTTGGTAATTTTATTTATTATTGCTGCAAGAATCCGTAAGCCACCATAGCTTTTAATATTCCACATTTTGAATAGAAAAAAAAAGATTTTAACTTTTAAAATATTTTTTTCCAGTTATGAATGATAACTTGGAGCTCAAGTCTTTCTTGGTCACACAAGGTCAGCTGGACTGGGTCCTTCAAACATCCAGCTACTTAAATGATTGCATAATGAAACGTTTGCCAAGTCTAACACATACAATAGAAGTAATTCTAGCACAGCCTGGAAAAAACGAAGCACTGGCGATACAGGATTTTACTGCGCAAGAAAGGCTTTTATCTTTGTTTCACCACATAAAATATTCTGTGATTAGTCCAAGTGGGTGGGAACTGGCTTTGAACAATTACAAAGCCATATTTAATATTTCTGGTGTCCTATTTAGTGCAGACATACCATATATGTTTCAGAGCAAATACACTGTATGTACTACTCATGTTTTGTGCAAATTAGAGATGAGTGGTTTGGATTTGAGTATATCTGAGGCTGCCATGGCTTGGGTTTTATGCGAGACCCAGATTCCAGATCAAGGTAAAATATCATTGGATTCTCACAGGTTTTGGATTCTATATAAGAGCCCCGCGGAGGTGGCTTTGCACCATTTCACTCTGTTCTCAGGCACGCTGCTTTGTGCTCTCTGTACTTTTCTGGTTCAAGTGGCTGTGCTGTGTCCATGCAAGTGGCAGCATTGTGTTCATACTCCAGACAAGTGGCTGTGTTGTATCCATTAAGTGGCTGTGCTGTTTCCATCAAGTAGTAACTGTGCTGTGTCCATCCATAAGTGGCTGTGCTGTGTCCATTAAGTGGATGTGCTTTGTCCATCCACAAGTGCGGTGTCCATCCACAAGTACTGTTCCGTGTCCACCCACAAGCTGTGTCCAGTCCCCATTCTAATTCTGCACACAGTGGTGCAACACTGACTCAGCAGGCCATACCCCACCCACTGCATTCATATATAAGCACTACAGTGTGTATTGTCAGCTGCGAAAAAAGTAAAACAAAGTAAAAAAGTTAAAACATTTTTAAAAAGTTAAACACATTGATTATTTTTAGTCTGCACAACCTATGTGTGCTGTACCCCAGTGCATTTGTTCACATACATATAAAAGCGGTCTCTTCGCAGTGTGAGCTGAACTGCTTGTAAAAAAAATATAAAAAATATATTTTTCTATTGTTTGTACTGTTCTGGCACACTGTACCCCTGTGCATCTATTATTCACATATATATAATAACCCTTTGAATTGCCTCAGTGCGAGTTTAGCTGTAAAATGAAAAATATATATAATGTTCTATTGTTTTGTACTGTTCTGGTACTGTTCTGGTACACTGTACCCTTGTGCATTTATTATTCACGTGCATATAAAAAGAAAAAGCCCTTTGAATACCTGCAGTGTTCTCCAAGATGAAAAATGGATAATGATCACTTTAGAGAAGAGCAACCAAATACTATTGCTGCGGCTTCTGCCAGCAGTCATGATGATGATACTATTCCTTCAACATCATCTACTAAAGCCTATGCTCAAGGTCATAGAGGATTTAAGTCAGGACATCTCAAATCTAAAAACCAATATACAGTGGTAAAGAAAAAAACACCTCTAATAAAGGGAAAGTTTGGTGCAGAAAAACATTAAATTGCCAACATGGCATTCAACATGCAGTGTCAAGGAAAGACACAGGCCTTGGCCTTTATTTATGAGGGTTGGTTCTGCAATTGTCAGTAAGGCATCTTCTGCCTCTCATGATGATGCAAGACCTTTTCACTCAGAGTCTAGAAGAGGTGTCAAAAATTGAAACCCACTCAGGCAGGAGATCAAACTGTGTGTTCAGAACCATCACACATCCTGAAGAGAGTCTAGGGGTGTCCACGTTAGCTATGTATGTGTCCTCATAGAGAAGCTTCTTTCACCTCCGTCTACCATTTCTGCACCATCTGCACATGTGGGGAGCAGTACAAGTAAAGATGGTGATGAGGACATAATAGAAATTGAAGATGCTTGTGTGGAAGTGGAACAAAATGAGGTGGATATGTTGACACTGAGGATGTTGATTATGTTTCTGTAAGTCAGCCACCAGTGGCTGCAGTTCTTGCCCATAATAAAAAGAAAGCCATTGTGATGCTTGGGCATAAGACCAAGAAAGCCAACTATTGTGTGTGTAATAATTTTTACCCAAATCCTGACAACATTTGTAAAGCGATCTGCTCAATTTGTGAGGCCAAAGGAGGGACTTTAGCCATCTAGGCACCTCCTCCATGTTATGTCATTTGCGGCGAGTACATTAAACATATTTTACAAGATTATAATGTGATTAACACCTTCATCATCATCAACCTCCTCATTAGTGATTGGAGGATGTCCTGCCAAAAAATTGTTTGTGGGGGCCCAAACAAAACACTTCAGCCATAAAAGTGTCAGTCCCTGTCGCTGATAAGTGACATAAGGGTGGGTGGGAGAGCCCAAGGACAATTCCATCTTGCACAACTTTTCCTATTCTGTCACTGCTGTATAGTAAGGTTTAATAGATGTGCTATAAAATGCCATGTGTTTGTGCCCTTGCTCTTTCACTTAGTAACCAGCCAACTTGCTTCAGCCTTTGGCCCAAACTGGGTGAAAACAATATTGTGAGTTGTGAGGTGGTCAAAATTGACTGGAATTAACTGAAAATTAATGTTATTGAGGTTAATAATGCTGCAGGAGACTTCCGGTTCCGGCTGCAATGTGAACGGCAGCGTGAGGAGAGAGCTCCGTGCTGCCCGCCAGCTACCGCATCTTTAACAAGGCTATTAGCCTCCAACGACAACCACAAAAGCCTCCCCACTGCAGCCAAAAGCCGGGACCGCTGTATGGAGCGGTATCTAACGCCGAACATGACCACCAGAAAGAAGGAGAAGGAAAAAGAGAAGCGCCGCACAGAATCCAAAATGGCGCCGGACGCCGGAGCTCTGCTACACGCTCCGTCCCCTTCTCCTACACCCATCCTGCACAGCCTGTCTGAGGTCCCACCTGCATCAACCACCCAGGTCAGTGACCCCAAGACTATACCCTCAGGGGACCAAATCCTATTTACCCCAGCAACACCTGTCACGTATAATGACATGGTGGGGGCTATTCGCATAGCCATGGGTCCTCTGTTACAGGCTCAAACGGCAGATATAAGTAAACAGATAGCACAGCTCTCACACAGAGTGTTACAAACCGAACAACGTACTGGGGAACTATTCCAAGACGTATCTGTGCTTAAGCAAGACATGCAGCATATCACTAAATCACAACACCAGATTTGGAATAAACTGGATGATCTTGAAAATCGATCTCGCAGATCGAATCTCCGTGTAATAGGTCTCCCAGAAACACTTAAAGGCACCGAATTATACACATTTCTGCGAATCACCCTACCCGAGTTACTCGGTATATCCGCTGCCTGCAACGATATGGTGATCGAGCGTGCACACAGACTTGGCGCCCAGAAAACACATGATGGGGCCAGACCACGAGTGGTGCTTTTTAAGTGTCTAAATTTCTTACATAAAGAGGTGATATGGAGGGCATCCCGTAAAACACGCAATATTACATGGAATTCCTATAAGATCCTGTTGTTCCAGGACTATTCAGCAGAACTTTCCAAAGCACGAAAAGCTTTCTCTCCCCTTTGCTCTCATCTCATTCAGCAAAACAGAAAGTTTTCCCTATTGTATCCTGCACGATTACGCATATACTCAGGCACATCCTTTGCTGACTTTCTCTCCGTAGCGGACGCTGAAGCCTTCTTGAAAGAAGAAGAGAATTACGCTGATACACCTGATGACAATGATGAGAATTGACACGATACCAGTTGTTTACTCACAGAATATTCCACATACCTAAACCTGAATGTGCCGGTCATCACTCGCTAGATCACACATTAATACACCCCCCGGACACTTCATTACATATGTGTGCCCACACCGGCACATACATGGGACTTCTGCACTGTAATATGATAGACAATCATATACCTCCAGGCATAATTTCTGCCTACGATCAAATGGCAATACAACACTGCTGCGGGACGATTCCCAGATTACTAACCCGATCTTAATGCTGGCGGGATCGGCGAGGGCACGCTCTGTCCTTGTTCTGATCCTTACATATATACTAGTAAACCACGGAAGTCGTGATGTACTCATATTCATGTTTAAAATTGTTGGCTACATGCCTTGTAAGTACCCCTTTGCTAGTCAGGGGGTTACTTTCCTTTTACTTACAAAGTTATGTTCTTGGTACAGATAATTCTAACTGTACCATATTGTTCCTATTCTCACAACTTTCTTTCCTCCTCTTCTACCCCCCCTCCACTTTCCCAGTTATCCCCCCTCCACACAGAGCAATGCCATTGTATTACTGTACATTCAGAGTATGCCTATTTCTAACCACGTATAATATGAATAATGTCTACAATTAAATTAGGCTCCTGGAATATTGGCGGGATTAACTCGCCGCAGAAAAGGAAGAAAATACTATTGTACTTGAACAAACTGAAACTAGATATTGTATACCTGCAGGAAACACACTTAGTGGCATCTGAAATATTGAAGCTTAATACTTTGAAATGGAAGGTGCTAGCTGCTTCTCCATTTTCCTCTAAAGCCAGAGGAGTGGCGATCTTAGTCAAGAATACAATCCCTATTGAACTCACATCAGTGAAGGAAGACCCTGAAGGTAGATATATTTTAAGTAATGTGTTATTGAATCAACGCCCATACCTCCTGTGCAATGTATATGCTCCCAACACCAAAATACCTATTTTTTTTACGTAAAATGCTACATATTCTCACACCACTACATGACACACCTCTCATTCTGGGTGGCGACTTCAACATGATCACCTCTCCTCAACTAGATAAACAAGCCACAGGCACTAGGGGCACCTCCCTACCCAAAAAAGGTATATCATGGTTTACACAATCCCTGCATCTTTTAGACACCTGGAGGTCATTTAACCCCATAGAAAAAGATTATACGTGTCTCTCAGCAGCACATGGAACATTGTCTCGAATAGACTATGTTTTTATTTCTGAGCACCTACTGCCCCGCACCCGCAGGGTCATGATAGAGCCCATTGCACTGTCTGACCACGCGGTAGTTTGGATAGAACTACACATGCATACTGAGAAAAGTTCCTTCCGATCTTGGAGATTCCCATCCTTGCTATCCCACTCCCTTACCTTTAAGAACAAACTTGAATCAACCTGGGACTCATTTTGCGACACCAATGCCGAAACCCTCACAGACTCACCTCAGATGTTTTGGCAAGCCTCAAAAACAGTCCTTAGAGGCGAGATTATCTCATATACTTCCCAAACATACAAATCCCTAAACTATGAATACTTACAGGCACAGTCTACTTTGACAGACTCATTCCAATCCTACAAATCTGACCCGACTCCGAATAACAGAACCCTATACCACTCAGCTAAACGAGAATTCGATAGCTTACTTCTTAAAATGGAGTCTAGATATTCCTTTAAAAAAGATGCTAGATTCCACCGGTTTGGAAACAAATCCGGCAAATTACTCTCACACCTTCTACAAGGCCAACGAACACCGAAATTGATACACCCCCTCAAGACTCCTGGAGGGTCACTCACCTCAACTAATGCCCAAATTGCCCAGATCATGCATCAATATTACAACACTTTATACTCCAAACCAACCACACCCTCTTCCTCAACCCAGACCAAAAGCTTTTGGAATGATTTACCCATTCCACAACTTGACCCCAACTTAGGAACCGCACTAACGGCGGCTGTAACTGAGACGGAGGTCTCCCGGACCATAGCTCACCTGAAACCCGGGAAGGCCCCAGGCCCAGATGGTCTTTCCTCTGAATTCTACAAAATATTAGCACCTAAATTGACGCCATTACTAACGAAGGTTTTCAATAATATTCTCTCCACAGGACAACTACCCCTATACTTTAACTCTGCCACAATTACCATCCTACCCAAACCGGGCAGAGACCTGTCGGACCCTGGCTCTTACCGCCCAATCTCCCTGCTTAACCAGGACTACAAAATGTTGACAAAAATACTTGCAGAAAGACTCAAACTAGTACTGCCTTCAATCATTCATGGAGACCAGACTGGTTTTATCATGGGCCGCTCCTCCACGGTGAACATTAGAAAGGTCTTATCGGCAATTATTACTTCCCAGTGTGCCATGCCCGATATTCCCGCAGCTATACTATCTTTAGATGCGGAGAAAGCTTTTGATATGGTACACTGGGATCACCTATTTGACACAATGTCTAGATTTGGACTTCCTCCCCGTTTTATTGACTACATAAGAATCCTATATAATAACCCTGATTCGAGAATCCTCTGCAATGGTTTTATGTCACAACCTTTTCGTATCCAACGGGGTACCCGTCAGGGCTGCCCGCTATCCCCACTACTATTCGCATTGGCATTAGAACCACTAGCCATATCAATCAGACAATCCCCCCAATACCATGGCATTAAAGTAGGTGATCTTGACCTCCGTCTCTCATTATTTGCCGATGACATGTTGCAACTAATGTCCCACCCAGATTTAACACTGCCAACAGTTTTTGACCTAATCAATGCTTTTGGTACATTCTCTGGATATTCCATAAATATACATAAATCAGAATTACTCCCACTGAACGGCCCACCCACCTATTTAGATACACACGGCCCGTATAACACCATTAAAATAGCTACTAAAGCTATAAAATATCTAGGGGTACAAATACCCATACACCCCCGAGATCTGTATTATCTGAATTTCACCCCGGTCATCAAGGCTATCTCCAAGAAACTGGATAACTGGACATCTCTCCCACTCTCAGTATTGGGTAGAAATGCATTGATCAAGTCGGTACTCTTTCCCCAATTGTCATACCTAATACAATTGCTCCCCCTACGCATGTCAAAATCAGACATACAATTGGTAGAATCCCTGTTCAGTAAATTCCTTTGGAAAGGAGGCAAACCTAGAATAGCAAGTAAATTCTTGCAGCTACCACGTGAGGGAGGGGGTGTCGGTTTTCCGGACATATCTCTCTTTTCTCAATCGGTTCACTTTAGATATGTACTAGACTGGTTCTATGAACGCAGTGTGTTCACCTGGTTTGAATTAGACTGTGCTCTTTTCGCCCCATACTCTCCTTGCGCTTTGCTACACACACCCAGCTCCATGATCCCAGACAAAATACGTTTCCATGTGCTGTTCAGAGACATTTACCTGTCATGGGGTGCAATTAACAGGAAATTATCTAGAAACCCAATGTATTCTCATTTTCTACCTCTGTGGGGTAATCCACTCTTCTTACCAGGCATGGAAGATGCAATCTTCCACCGCCTACAATTAAAAGGCATAAAGAAAATTGCAGACGTATTTGACCCGGGTGGAACTCTCTTACCATTTCCCTCTTTACAAGAGAGATTTGGTTTACATGCCTCACACTTCTATGCTTACCTTCAAATGCGACACTACATTAACTCGTTGCCCCCAGCGATGAGTGACACCACCTTGTCTGACCCTCTCTTCCCACTGCTGAATATATCACGCTCCCGCCCATACAAAACCAGATACCTATACAAAGACTTACTCAACACCACACGCGACAAATTACAAAACAAAATTGCAACTTCTTGGTGTAGTTTTATTCCAAGTATTACAAATTCGGAATACATATTCCAACATTATGATAAAACATTACAAATACTGAAGACATCCTCTCTACAAGAGATTCATGTTAAAACTGTGTACAGGGCATATATCTCCCAGGCACAGAGACGACATTTCGTAGAGGAAGAGACTGGAAGTTGTATGAAATGCTTTCACTCTTCGGCAACCTTTTTCCACAACTTCTGGGAATGTGGTGTCATTAAAAAGTTCTGGAATAAAATAGTGCAATATATTAACAATAATCTTGGAATAAGGGCTACACTACATCCACAGGCATTACTACTGACAAACTTCTCGGTATGGGACTTAGACATATCCCAAACACACCTTCACCCATTCCTAACTATGCTAGTAACCATTGCAAAAAGGGTTATTCTCCAGAAGTGGATATCTAAACACACCCCAACTCTGTCAGCAGTACACACTATACTCCTCAAGGTTTTATATATAGAACGTTTTTCTACTATAGCTGACTCAGAAGGAGGTGTGAAAAAATTCTACAAACGGTGGAGCCCCTATATTAATACACTTTCACATGCAGCTCAAGAACAGATCTTTTCCAGATTTGATTCCACTGATTGGTACTTGCATCGGAAAGGGCAAATGACACCCTGACTATATACTCTGATGAGTTGTAGTGTTGGAGTACTGTATCCGGCAGTTGATCTTGATCTGTATCGATAAGAAAGTTGCTAATCTCATATATCCAAATATAGATTTATGCCACTATATCCCTCCCCCATTAAAATGTCTTCCATGCATATTGATATCAACTACACCAGAATATACGAGCCCAGTGATCATATAGCTAGGCATTGACTACTCCTACCCCACCTCTCCCTCTTCCCTTTCTCCCCCTCTTCTCTTCTCTTACTCTGTTTTCTCTGTTATGTTAAATTTAGAGGTCAACCCTAAGACTGTATGGACTTGCATCTTATACAAAGTTCATAGATCCTCCATAAGATAACTATATGTTCCAATTATGTCACATTTTCTGACCCAACTATACCTACCCATGATTGACCATGTTGGTCCATATTTTGTCTACTGCAAATGTTTGTTACTTCATTTATGAAAACTCAATAAACATTATTTGAAAAAAAAAATAATGCTGCAGGAACAAGAGAAATTATTTAATATTTGATTTTAGCTTTTTTTGTCAATTAAAAAAAAAAAACTAGTCACAGCATTTGGACAAAACCAAAACCCAAACTGGATGACGAAATAGGATCAAAACCAAAACCAGCAAATAATGGCCCAGTGCTAGTGCAAATAGATATTTTTTTATTGGTATACGTTTCTGTTCTCCAGAAATCCAAATTCAAAAATTGAAAATTTGTGGATCCGAACCAAAACCCTGTCTAGATCCCCCCAAGAAAATATTTTTTTTAATTTTTAACATCATTTGAATATCGTTTTGAAATAATAAAAACATATTTTAACCTTTTTATAATTTTAAATTAGGAAATCCCACTTGTTCAAAGTTCACCATTAAAAAAACTCAAAATGTATCTATCTAGGAGGCATCTATTTGGACAAATTTAGCTAGATTTTTTTCTTTTTTAAGTTGAAGTTTCAATAAAGTGGTTTCAGAAACAATTTGCTGGAGATACCACTCACAAGTATTTATTCTTAATGTACATTGTATAATACTTTCCTGTCCTTTTCTTATCCTGAAACTGATCAATTAATTTAATAGACTGTCCAATCATCATAATATAATTATTGCAACACTGTAGTGCGCTGCTGCATATTGATTAATCCTCTGCTGTGAGAATAGACATTACTATTATTCTAGCTCCATTAAGATTCCTAATTAAAGGCAAAATGGTTATTTCTGTGTACAGCATTTGGTAAAAACAAAGTCCACTTGGAAGGATATATTAGAATGGATCTCCATTAGTGGCATAACTAGAGTGGTGGGCCCATGTGCAAAAATATGCTTTAGGCACCCCGCCTACGACTATATGGGGCCGATTCAATTTTTTGCCTACCCTATCACCACTAGATTGCGCCCAACTAAGAAATTCAATTGCTGCTCCGTTCGAGCGAGCATGCCGCCAGGGAAACACATTTCAGCTCGCAGCCTCCTGAGGTGTGAGCTGAAATGTGTGTAAAGTACGTGGTTTGGGCACTCGAACAGGAGGGCACTATTCTTTTGGCGGACCCCTGTGCAATGTACTGGAAGTTCTGCCACTGGTCTCCATACCTCCTAACATGACCATTTCCAGGAAAACAAAATGCTCTGTTCCTAGACTTCCCTCTTAATGCATGATTGCCACCACCTGTGGTGAAACACCATTGTTATCAATTAGCTAGTTCAACACAGGTGACATCAACAATAAATTAAGAGGGAAGTCCAGTAACAGAATTTTGTCTCTCCTGGATGGGGTCATGTTGGGGGGTATGTGCCTGTCTCTGGTAAGGGGGCTTTGTGTACTACTGTGAATCAAACCCAGTGGTGCAAGTAGACATTTTTTCTTAGTGGTACTGATAGCAAAAATGGGCGTGGTCACGTGTCATGAGGGGGCGTGGTCACAATAAACTAGGGGAGTGGCTACATGACAATAGGGGCATGGGCACATTATGCCACACACCGTAATTCCCATTACATGTTATGCCACACACCGTAATGCTTATTACATATTATTCCGCATACCGTAATGCTTATTACACATTATGCCACACACCGTAATGTCAGTTACACATAATGCCAGACACTGTAACACCCCTTACACATTATGCCACACGTCATAATGCCCATTACACATTATGCCACACACCGTAGTGCCTTACATGTTATAGCACTCACCGTAATGCCTATTACATATTATGCCACACACAGTTATGTCACTGACACCATTTTATGTCCCAAACACAAAAATGCCCCTTATAAATTATGCCCCAGCAGTGGGCTGGTGGTACTGAGTACCACCACATTTCTTAATGGTACTCTGTACCACCCCGTACCTCCCTACTTTCAAACCCATTGTGTGGACCAGATTTGTTGGGAATGTGTTTGCAGTTTTTTGGGTGAACAGAGTACTTTACACACCAACTGTTATTGTGTAGGCAATGACCAGTCCAGTAACTTCAAAAGGCTCTGGGGTCTATTTGTGCATGGGCATACTCACTGTTATAAAGAATGGTTCAGCAATGGAACAGATCCTCTAGCGGAGCAGGGGTGTAGGCAGATCACCAGCTGGTGACTGTCCTCTCTCAGTATAGCAGTGCAGGGTTCTAGAACAGTGGTTATTGCAGGGTAAAGTCGAGCTATGAGGACCTTCCTCCACCATGTTGCTCATACACAGTGGCAAAATGGTGCCGCATATACACAAATACACTGTCTGTGGCCATCTTGGTTAGGGAGTGAAATTTACCCCAGAAAAACCATTTTGTTGGCAACTGCATAGTAGCACTCTCCACAAGATTAAATCATGATAATGAACATGACTCAAATGTTGTGAATCACAAGAATGTATCATATGAACAGCATACTACATGAAAGAGAATAATAAATATTAAAAGCACTGTACAGAAAGTATTTGTCATCCACAGCAGTTCATGTCCCATTGGAGCTAACTTTCTAAATGTACCCTAATGTGTGTGTGTGTGTGTGTGTGTGTGTGTGTGTGTATGTGTGTGTACATAATATTAGTAAAATAGTAAAATAATACAAATAGATTGCAGTAGCCACACTAACAACATTTATAGTATCGTTGGAATCTTGGATGTTCATCAGGCACAGCTTTATTTACTGGAATATGATTCATTGATGTATGCAACTGCATTCCCAGCTGCGAATGTGTATGCAGCAGCTATGTGCAAATATGCAAATGTCGCTTGCTCCTGGATTTGCATTGAGAAGCTCACCAGCGGTTTTGCAAACTCCATCAGCTATGTAAAAAGACACAGCGTTGCTCACAGATCAGCTGATCATCAGAGTTTTGAGTAGCCCCATTGGAAGTGAGATGTCAGAAACATTGTTGTTGCATTTGGGATCGCAGTCACAACCTTGTCCCAAAATGGTTGCGTCACATCTGCATTTTTCCCGCCATTTTCCTGTTTACCTCCCTAAATGCCTCTTGTCTGTAAATCCTCTCTGTGACTGTCATCAGAAGTCCATCTCTGCACATACTCAATGTGACTTAGAAGCTTGCGCAGACCAACGATAATTGGTTAACTTTGAAAATATATCGGGTATGCGTACAACTATATTTTAGGCCCTCAATACTTGCCATTGAACATGGCCTTAGTTAGATCTCACAAGCCTTGCCCCATGTTACCTACTAGAGACCAATGGGTATGTAAGTACCTAAGGGTAACTGCAGATCATGGTTACCATCACGGGAACATCTGGAACTTATGGGACCAGCAGATAATCTTTTATGATCGCTGTGACCTCTTCATAAGAACAAATGACCTTGCTCAATTCTCAAAGTCCACCCATGAAAATATCAAATCTTATATCATTCAAACGGTCACCATATTCCATAAAAATTCTAGTATCATTATCCTCCAGCATTCAATGCCAATTATCTTCATGGGAACAAATTCAGTTTGAAATCTTTTGAAATATTCAAAGTAATTCTACAGTACTTGTTTTGATTGCTACTCTGTATTTAGTCTAATCCCACAACTGTCTTGGGATGGTCTCCAACCACAGCGACGCCACCCTTTGGCTCAAGATTGAATCAAAATATATAAATATATATTTTTATCTTACATCAGTAACAAAAAACAAAGGAATTGTGAACTTTTCACCAAGCACTTTGGCATATAAAGAAGTGTATTGTAACGGCCCAGAAGCTTGAAAGGGGCCAAACTCAAAAACCTGTCTCAGAATGCTCTCTTGGAATTACTCTTAACCCAAAGCTGCAAAAAATATTTTAGGGTTGCTTGGAATAAAGTACTAGCACCTGGGCAAATTTGGCAGCAGCACATACATGTGAACTATTCTTTCAATGAACTGACAAAGCAGAAAAGGAACAACCGCTGTTTGACTCGAGTCTACAAGTTTCAAAAACATCCAAATGTAGGCTTGATAGGTTCTGTCATTGTCCTTTTTCTGTAGCATCAGTCTGCCAAAATTCTACCGCTAGAAACAGGATTTATTATCCAATATATTATTATGAATGTTAAGTATTTAGGATTGAACTATGGGCCATATTCAGCTTCAGTTGCAAAATTGCAAATCAGGCGATTATGGGCAGCCTGCGCATGTGCTGTGAAAGCATTGCACGTGCGCGGTTGCAATTTATCGAAATGCAATCGCAATTTAATTGACAAGAAGTGACCATACATGGGTGTAAACATGGCATTTGTGGGGAGTGGTTGGAAAAACGCAGATGGAACATTACCGTTTTCGGGCATGTATCTGACATCAATTGCAATGGATTGCTACTAAAAACATGGAGTCGGTGCGACTTTATTCAACGGCAATTGCCGATGGTACTTGATTTCTGCGTATTCATCGCAATTCTGCAATTGCATCGGTGGAGATTTTTTACCTTTCTGGGCGGGTCTTCAAATTAGATTTTTAGCAGAAGCAGGATTGAAAAAAAAAAATCACAATTTCTGTCTAGGTAGTGATCCAAGCTGAATTAGGTCCTATGGTTTATTTTGTAGAAAAAGCAAGACTACGGATGTTTTAACTCAGTATCCACTCTTTGGGCTTGATCCAATTGTTTCTTGGGCAGCTATAATTAATGGGCACCCAATGGAGCAATTCAGGTGCTTTGGGCACTCAATTATGATTGTCACTCCCAAAAGCACCATCTTTTGCCGAGCAATGCATCTAAATCCATCTAAACTTATGGGAGCAATGCAAAAGTGCCATTTGCACATTTGCACATTTCTGCAAGCCACATCTCGTGACTTTGAGCAGAACGTAACAACTGAATTGCTCCAGCGGGCGCTCAATAATTATCGCTGCCTAAGAAACAGTTGAATTGTCCACGTTAAGTCCAATAGGTGAACTAAACATAGGATTTTAATACCTACCGGTAATTCCTTTTGTCGTAGTCCATAAGGGATATTGGGGGAAACTAGTACGATGGGGTAACGACGGGGTCCAAAGGAGCCAGTGCACTTTAAATTTCTTCAACTGGGTGTGCTGTCTCCTTCCCTCTATGCCCCCTCCCACAGGCAGTTATAGGTAAAAACGTGATCGAAGGAGAAAGGACATATATGATAAAAGGAACATGATAACAAAAGGTGGTGAGATTTACATACTAGCACACCACTTACATAGAACAACCAGCAACGGCTGGCAACAGCAACAGCTGAACAGGTAACTATAGAACAAGAACCTGCAGAAAAGTCAACGCACTGAGGCGGGCGCCCAATATAGTAGTGATACACACAGCCCACGACCCCCACACCTCAGCGCTGCACAGGATAGGGGACTGACAGGCGGGACGCCGCACTGGTCATACCCCCAAAACATACAAGTAGGACACAGCTTCAGAGGGCACATAGGCACCCACCACACCTATGGTAAAGGTGACCCGCAGGGTCTACCCGACATTTACCTGAGCTGGGGTTCCTTTTCGGGTATACCACTAGGAAGGTATACCGTGCAAAGGGTAGTCTGCAGGACATACCTGACAGTGGTGAAGGAACGTCTGTGATAAGGAACTGTTGGTACAATATTTAATATAAGAAGGTTGCTGATAAAAGGGCAGCCTGCAAGATTTATCTGAACACATATCATTCTAATAAAGTAGACGATTAGAAAGCACCGTTAGATTGTTCATTGTCATAAACCCATATCCACACGCAAACAGATTAGCATATCTACAAATCTATAGCTGCATCCCTTCCCTGTACTATCTCCTCTCCTCTCTCTTAATTTCTATTAAGGAGCGCGCTGACCACTCCATGTCATAAAAGCCCAATATAGGAGGCATATTGGGGGAGACTTAGTACGATGGGGACGTCCCAAAGCTTCCAGAATGGGCGGGAACGTGCGGAGACTGCTGCAGAACTGCCTGCCGAAAATGGGTATCCTCTTTGGCCAAAGTATCAAACTTGTAGAACTTCACAAAGGTGTTCTTTCCCGACCAGGTAGCTGCTCGGCATAGTTGCAAGGCCGAGACCCCACTGGTAGCCACCCAGGAAGAGCCCACTGATCTGGTAGAGTGGGCCTTCAGAGACTTTGGAACAGGTAAGGCTGCCGACACATAGGCCTGTTGGATAGTAAGCCTAATCCAATGAGCAATGGACTGCTTTGAAGCAGGGCAACCCTTTTTCTGCGCATCATAGTACACGAACAAAGAATCCGTTTTTCTGACCCGAGCTGTGCGCTTGACATAGATCCTCAAGGCATGCACAGCATCCAATGCCTCCGGAGGAACAGAAGCGTCAGAACTGGATGGAATTACAATAAGTTGACTCAGGTGAAACGTGGAGACAACCTTCAGCAGGAACTGCTTTCTAGTCAAGAGCTCTGCTCTGTCCTCGTAAAAGACCAAGTACGGACCTTTACACTATAATTCCGAGACTCGTTGATCAGAAGCCAGGGCCAGTAACATCACCATCTTCCACGTGAGGTACTTGTCTTCTACCATCATCAGAGGTTCAAACCAGAAGGACTGTAGAAATCCCAACACTACATTCAAATCCCAAGGTGCCGTAGGCGGCACAAAAGGAGGTTGTATGTGGAGTACCTCTAGCAAGAAGGTCTGAACTTCTGGCAACACTGCCAATTTCTTCTGAAAGAAAATTGAGAGAGCAGAAATTTGGACCTTAATGGAACCCAGACATAAGCCCTTATCCACACCAGCCTGCAGGAAACGTAAAAAACGTCCCAAATGAAAGTCAGCAGATGGATACGTGCTTTCCTCGCACCAATAGACATATCTCCTCCAGATATGATGATAGTGTTTTGACGTCACAGGTTTCCTGGCCTGAACCATGATAGCAATAACCTTCTTGGAAAGGCCCTTCGGAGCTAGGATGTTCTGTTAAACCTCCATGCCATCAAACGAAGTCACCGTAAGTCCGGGTAGACGAACGGCCCTTGTTGAAGAAGATCTCTTCTGAGTGGAAGAGGCCAAGAGTCTTCAACGGACATTTCCAGAAGATCCACATACCACGCCCTCCGAGGCCAATCCGGGGCAATCAGAATTGCCTGGACACCTTGGTTCCTGATTCGCTTTAGCACCCTTGGGAGCAATAGGATCGGAGGAAACAGGTAGATTAGCCGGTATGGCCAAGGCGATGCCAGTGCATCCACTACCCTTCCCTGAGGGTCCCTGGTTCATGAACAATACCAGGGAAGTTTCTTGTTGAGACAAGAAGCCATCATGTCTATTTGTGGTATACCCCACTGGTCGATTATCTGCTGGAAAGATGGTGGAGCACCCCGGGTGGAGATCGTGACGACTCAGGAAGTCCGCTTCCCAGTTGTCCACACCCGGAATGAAGATTGTTGACATTGCTCTTGCATTTCTTTCTGCCCAGAAGAGTATCTTTGACACCTCTCGCAGGCAGGATCTGCTTTTTGTCCCTCCTTGACGATTGAAATACACCACTGCCGTGGCGTTGATTGACTGTACCTGGATCGCATGATCCTTGAGCAGAGGAGAGGCCTGAAGTAGAGCATTGTAGATCTCCCGAAGTTCCAGAATGTTGATTGGAAGGAGGGCCTCGTGAGCTGACCACCTGCCCTGGAACTGTGCCCCTTGGGTGACAGCTCCCCATCCCCGTAGACTTGCATCCAGCGTGAGGAGGGTTCAATCCTGAATCCCGAAACTCCTGCCCTCCAGGAGATTGGAGGACTGTAGCCACCACAGGAGGAAAATTCTGGCCTGAGGTGACAGCTGAATCATCCGGTGCATCTGGAGATGCGATCTGGACCACTTGCTCAGGAGATCCAATTGAAATGTTCTGGCATGGAACCTCCCATACTGAATCACCTCGTATGAGGCAACCATTTTTCCCAGCAATCTTATGCAAAGATGAATGGACACTTGAGTAGGCCGGAGCACCATGCAGACCATCTCCTGAAGTGTTTTCGCCTTGTCCTTTGGTAGAAACACCTTCTGGGCCACAGTATCCAGCAACATCCCCAGGAACAGGAGCCTCTGAGCTGGTTCCAGGTGGGACTTCTGCAAGTTGAGGATCCACCCGTGGTCCGAAAGAAGATGGATAGTGCGGTCGATATGGAGCAACAGAAGCTTCCTGGATCGTGAAGAAGATCGTTCAGATAAGGGACCCCACTGACCCACTTGACCCGGAGTTTGAACATCATCTCCGCCATCACCTTTGTGAATACCCTCAGGGCCGTGGACAGGCTGAAGGGTAGTGCCTGGAATTGGAAATGATTGTCCAGGAGGGCAAACCGCAGGTACGCCTGATGAGGCGGCCAAATTGAAACATGGAGATAGGCGTCTTTGATATCCAAGGAGACCATAAATTCCCATTCTTCCAGGCCCGCAATCACTGCTTTCAGGGACTCCATCTTGAACTTGAACACCTTCAAGTAAGGATTCAAGGATTTGAGATTCAAAATGGGTCTGACCGAACCATCCAGTTTTGGCACCACAAACAGGTTTGAGTAAAATCCTGTGCATTGTTGCAGTAGTGGTACTGGATTAATGACGTGGGACTGTACCAACTTTCAATTTGCCTGTTGCAATGTAACTTGCATATCCTCAAAAGCTGGTAAGCTTGATTTGAAAAATCGTTGATGGGAAGTACTGTCGAACTCCAGCCTGTAGCCCTGAGAAACGAGATCTCTCACCCAGGCATCCTGGCAGGAGGTCTCCCAGATGCAGCTGAAGTGGCGCAGTCGAGCTCCCACCTCAAGATTCCCTCGATGTGGGTGGGCACCGTCATGCTGAGGCCTTAGTGGAAGCAGAACCGGTGGACTGTTCCTGAAAACTGGTGCTTGCAGGTTTTCTGGACTTACCTCTGGTGCCTCTAGCCGCATTGGAGGCACCTCTGGCCTTAGATCGAAATCAGTATGCATGAAAGGACTGGACAGACGGCCCCGGATAGGAACATCTCGCCGGCGGGGCCCCAGAGAGGAGAAACGTGGATTTCCCAGCCGTAACTTTGGAAATCGAGGTATCCAATTCAACCCCAAAAAGCCATTCCCACGAAAAGGGTAGGGATTCCACACTATGTTTGGATTCTGCATCCTCAATCCACTGACACAACCACAAGGCCCTGCACGCCGACACTGCCATGGCAGAAGTCCGAGCATTAATGTTCCCCATCTCCTTGAGCGAATCACAGAGGACACGGGTAGTGATGTGAATGTGCTTCAGGAGGGTTACCAAAGTAACTAAGGGCATATCTCCCGAGAGGCCACCCTGAATTTGAGTGGCCCAAGAATGGATAGCATCCAGCAACCCGCATTGACCAGTCTTTGTGATATTCCGGCTGCTGTGTATATAGATTTTAGGGTAGTCTCTATCTTCCTATCCCCTGGCTCTTTCATGGTAAAGGAGCCCAGTGTGGGTAGCATCACCTTTTTAGACAGGCGAGATAATGAGACATCCATCCCAGGGGGTTCCTCCCAAAATGTTCTACCTTCAGGGGCAAATTGGAAAGTGCGCAAAACTTTTTGGACACTTTGAATTTTTTGTCTGTTTTTTTCCAGGCCTGTTTGAATAAGTCATCTAACTCTGTAGACTCGGAGAAAGTGACAGGAGGCTTGTTTTGTACAAAGAAAAGCGACTGCTATGATGCAGCATCCTCTAGAGGGAGCTGTAACACATCCCTTATAGCCAAATGAGGGGTTCAATGCCCTGAGCAGCATCTGTATCCCCACTAACGGGGTCCAGGTTATCCCCATCATGTATCAGATAGAATAGCAGGTAAACCACGCTTCTGGGGACCTGCATGAGAGAGGGGGAGCTGTGCATCTGCCCTGGCAGCAAAATCTGCAACAGCTTGTTGTAGTAGCTGAGTTTTCCACACATTAGCATTGAGCTGGGATGACTTAGCTGACATCATAGTTTTTAGACACCCTAACCAGTGGGGCTCTGGACCCTCTCCTCCAGCCCCTTCACTGATTTTTGAAGATTGACTGCATTGTTCACAGGAAACAGAGTCATTAGATAATGGAGATAATCTGGTGTGACATATACTGCACAGCTTGTGTTTACCCATATTCACAGTAAGCACAATAACATACACATACACACAGTTATAATGCAAGCCTGCCCTACTCTATGTGAGAGGGGACACAGAGAAGAAAGGACACCAGCACACCCTGAGCTGCACAGCTCCAGTGAGACTGTCAGCTCCCTGTTACACAGTAAACACTAACAACTATTGTCCTAGATAGGATCAGGATAGTGTACACAGGCGGCTATTACCTTTTGCTACACCATGTACCACATTTCCAGCGTGTCTGAGGATCAGTAAGCGCTGTGTGTGCTGTCTGTGCTGCAATAAGCAGAGGAAGGCGCCAAAATGCCTCAGGTCCCGCTTTGAGGTAACTCCGCCCCCTCCTATGGCGCCGGAGTTACATACATAGATTATACTGGCAAAAGTCTCCTTTTGAGCTTAAAACATCACACAGGTGCTAGTCAAGCCCTTTTGTGCCAGTTCTACACAGGGGATCTTAGCGGGACCCCCCTGGGAGGGTCCCATATGCCGTGCCCATGGTCAGCCACACTCTGGACTGGGGACCCTCCTAGCGGGGCCCCATGTTTGTACTCACCACCGATGTCACCATCAGACAGCATTAGTGGTGTGCGGCGTGCTGCAGCTGTGACAACCAAGGCGCAGTTCCCCGCTGAGCAACAACCCCTCTGGTCCTGCAGCGGGGAAGTGGCTCTGCACCACGTAAGGCCGGTGAGCGCCCCCCCCCCAACTCCCATGGTACAGGTATGCTGTAGCCCAGACAACATACTGAAAATAATAAAAGATTTAAAAGAAATTGAAGAAAACACTCTGGAGCTGCAGAGATGTGCATCCTCTCCTGAGGGCACATTTTTCTAAACTGCCTGTGAAAGCGGGCATAGAGGGGAGGAGCCAGCACACCCAGCTGAAGAAATTTAAAGTGCACTGGCTCCTTTGGACCCCGTCTATACCCCATAGTACTAGTTTCCCCCAATATCCCTTATGGATGCTAGAGAAATGTTATTTAGTAAATCTTCATAAGATGATACTCCTTGGGGATGCCATGTAGTTTCCAACTGACTTCTCAAAGTGATAACTGTTATATATGTTTGAAAAGATGATTATGTAGGGCACAGTGCTGATCTAAATTGCAGCCATCAATAACTTTGTCTGCATGGCACCACAATGACACCATTTGACAGGCCAGCACAAACAAAGGATAACTTGTAGTAAAGTAAAACTTCATCACATCAGAATGATCTTGCAAGCAACATCAAATGATTGATTAAAGTTAATTATTTCAACATGCTTAATTTTACCAACAAACAACATTTTTACCCTATGAACCAGTTTTTTTCAATACTGCCAACTTTCCCAAGTGGAAATTAAAATAGATTTTGCCATTTTATCTATGGAATCTTTATTCTTAAAAAGGCAAAGGATATACTTTCAGGATCCCGACGCTGGAATCCCGACCACGTCAGCATCCAGACGCCGGTATACCGCCAGCCAAGATTTTGAAGGTAAGTATAGTCGGGAGGTTATAATTTGACTGCGGGGGGAGGGGGGTGTTAGGTTTAGGGGTGCCACCTGTGGGGTTAGGCTTAGGCTGCGGGGAGGGGGGGTTAGGCTTAGGCACTAAGGGGGGAGGGTTAGGCTGCGGAAAGGGGAGGTTAGGTTTAGGCACTAAGGGTGAGGTTAGGGTAAGGCAATAAGGGGGAGGTTAGAGTGAGGCTGCGGTAACGGAGGGTTGGGGGGGTAGAAGACTTACCTCACCTCTGTCATGATCGTGAACATTGGAGTGCTGGTGGTTACAATACTGACACCAGCATCCCAATGTTCACGATCATGACAGAGGTGAGGTAAGTCTTCTACACCCTCTACCCGCCTTACCCTAACCCTCCGTTACCGCAGCCTAATCCGAACCTCCCCTCCACCAGGATTACATGCCGATCTCAGGCAAAGTTTGCAATCAGACCTACTGTGACTTTTAAGTCATCAAAGAATGTTAAATGTATAAACTACCGAC
Source organism: Pseudophryne corroboree (assembly GCF_028390025.1). Taxonomy (NCBI): domain Eukaryota; kingdom Metazoa; phylum Chordata; class Amphibia; order Anura; family Myobatrachidae; genus Pseudophryne; species Pseudophryne corroboree. Next base: position 153,326,000 of record NC_086445.1, read on the forward strand.
ATCACTGGATCATTTCTGCTCCTTATTTCCACTGGTACTTAGGAAGCCTTGGCTCCATCTCAAGGAGGCACTTTGGCGTCTTCTTGTCTACCTCCCTTGCTATTTCTTCCAGGGATTCTCTAACACTTGAAGCACCTAAGAACCTGAAAGTGATAATAACAAACTTCAAAAACCTCCATTGTACAGCAACTATGGCACTGTGCCCGCTGGCCCTTGTGAGAAGCAGATGTAATACTGTATATCATGAAAAACATAAAGCCAGAGCAAAAATAATGGCTGCTGGCTCATGATCATGCACATTCACATATTGCAGGTATTCCAGCCAACATCAGATCTAATGCCTAGTTTGCATGTGAACTTTTTCCTCATAACATTAGCAAATTGAGCCTCCATACATCTTGCCTGCATCCCAGATACAATTTGCATAGACTTACAGTTCTAAAACATTTCTGCAACTGGTTTTGCCCAATAACACAAGTTGAAACACAGAATGTTTGCAGTCAGATTCCCAAATGTATGAAATCATTAATTCTAGCAATGTGTTTTGGACTGTGGATTCAAGAGGGATCAAAGTGTTCTTAGGTCTATAAATAGGAGTTTACCACTAATAATAATTGACTACCATCATCCTCCTAGTCCAAATACCATTAACATTAAATGAAACACTCATGGTGGCATTTGGGTGAGCAAAGGGTGCTTTTTGGGACTACAGTAGCATTCTGACATTTGCTCTCAGCAATGACATCCCTGTGGAGAACTGAGAGAGGCAGAAGTAGAGGTAGATGTAGAATTGCCAGAGCTCTCATTGGTTTTAGATGAGAATTGGAAGATATGCCAGGGTAGAGCCAACTATGTTAATTACTTGTCTTTTTAACCTTCCATCAGGTCAAGATCTCATATACACAAGAGGCAATTGGGTGACAGAAAAGAGTATGGCCTGGACTGCCTCACAACTAGAGTAGGTGTGGTTTTAGTCTTCAAGCATCATCTAGCAGACCTGAATAGCAGTAGCAGGAGCAGAAACCTTATATAATGAAAGAGGATCCAGGGGATTGACAATCCACTAATGGGCCAGGCAATGCAGTTTATACTGTATAACCCTACAAGTAGTCTTTGTAGCTTCCAGATGAGGAGTGGTGCTGGAAGAAGTAAAACATTATGCAGCAGACTGCCAGGGGTACAGGAAATAGAGAAGAAGAAGTTCTCCTGGAGAAAACAACGATCCAGGATACTGCATCAATAGCAGCTAAAGTGTGACAGATAGCTTCTGTGCACACGACCTCCTCTAGGGATGGAGTAAAGGTGGGTACAGATGTGTATCTAGAATTACTGTATAACTAATGTGGCTTGTAGAGTGCATACCTCTACATTGTGTCAATGACCATAGAGTTTTTCTTCCCACATGCTCTCCTATTAGAGTGAGTGTAGACAGCTTGACCCATGGTATCGGCATCCTTTGCTGAATTTATTCATTCAGCTACATGAACCTTGTCTGCATGCTATAAACTGTACTTACTGTACTCAGTGGATTCATTGAGTCGCCACAGCTGACCTACAGTAAAACTACATCTGTATCCCATGTGGATTGCAATTACAGGGCGCTTACCCCTTCTAAACCCACATCTACCTCTCCCACTGTTGTGTAGTCCAAAGGGAATTACATCATGCAAGACACTTTGCCTTTAAAGATTGCCAGGAAGCCTGTAATCATTGTAATGTAAAATTTAATACTCAGAAAAATACTTTCTATATGTCTGTAGTGGAGTGATACTATTTTAGCAGTTATTTCTTGAATATATGCTTTGCTGGAGTAACAGGTTCAAAGCTAAATGGGCAAAGTACAAATTGAAAGAGCTTAAATACTGAATAGTGCTCTGTGAACAGGGTGAGAGTCTAAATACCTTTTCAACGTAAAACGCTTTACAACGTATAAACTTTCGGAAAAAGCAAAAATACAAGAAGGACAATGAAATACTGTATAAAGCAGAGCCGGCCCTAGCCAATTTGATGCTCTAGGCAAAATTTTGTCTGGTGCCCCCTAGCTCTGCCGCTAGTTCTGCATCTGTACCTGCAACGCTCAGGTAGTGGGGCCCACCGGGGGGTTACCCTGTGGGCCAGTTCAACTCTGCACAATGCCACACAGTAATGACCATAATCATACCTCCCAACTTTACTGTTCTGTGCGCTCCCGAAAAGGGACGTGGCCTATGAAAAGGGGGCGTGGCTTCACGGGAGGACCCGCTATCGCGAGCCACGCCCCCATTTTCGTCACTGAGGGGGCATGCCCAGCGCTCTGTGAGCCGCTGGCATGCTCCCTCTCCTTCTGACTCCACTGAATAGATGCTGTGCGCATGCGCACAGCGTCTATTCAGAGCGATTGACAGAGCCTCCCAACTGACCCCCCCACCGCGGGACACTGCAGCCCGCGGGTGGGACAGCGGGACAGTCCTCAAAAAACGGGACTGTCCCGCGAAAATCGGGACAGTTGGGAGGTATGCCATAATACATATAATTCCACACAGTAAAGGAACCTTACACATATGCCCCACATTAGTAATGCCCATAATACACATAATGCCACACAGTAATGCACCTTACACATATGCCCCACATTAGTAATGCCCATAATACACATATACTGCCACAGATACTGCCACACTTGCTGGTTATACAAAAAGATCAGTATCAAACATGTAGAAACTGTCCATTCTCTCCACTATTCAGTGTGTTTGCTGGTGTCTGTTACTCCCGTTAACTGCATGCACTTTACTTTATACTGTGGGAGCTAAATGCTCTGCCCTCCAGTCTGATGTGTCCAAAAGTCACGCTGCACTGATGTTTCATATAGAAATAGCACAACGCAACTTACTGACCACGTTACAGTGCTAGATGGCAGGGGAATTTTACGGTATGGACTGACTAGGAAATAAAGTGTGGGGAGAACACTGCCCATGTTATGTCCCTGCAGACACCTGGGGTTTGCACAGGGATAAGGGACACACACAGGATGGCAGGGTCCCCCTCCCCCATGTGCACAAGCAGTATAGGTGATGTCAGGTTTCTGTGAAGCAGTCTTCCAAAATACACATGTGTTATCATAAGAAGCCATCCAGTAATAACCTTATATAGTCAGTAAAAATGTCACAGGTCCAGGAATTGCATTTACTGGGCTTCTGCTGTCTGTCTGAGGTCTCACAACTCAGGGGCATTCAAGCATGTCAGAGGAAGTTTAAAGCACAGTGTGCATTTTTTTGACAAATGTAAACAGCAGTGTATACAAGTACTGATTGAATACATTTGGAAAGTAACAGTTAGTTTGCGGACTGTCCCTCTCAGCATGAGATGCTGCAGGGACATGCTTGGATGCCCCTAGACATGCTTGAATGCCCTAGGCAAATGCCTAGCCTGCCTATAGCTAAGGCCGGCTCTGGTATAAAACCATTGATGTCAGTACAGGAAAGTGTCTTAACCATCAGTCGGTTAATTATTAGTTTTGGCCACAATGTATTATAAAAATAATAATAAAAAAGATCTTTACAAGCTGCCATACAGAACTCAGACTTTTATTTTGGTATAGTTATATTGTTTTATAGCTCTCATATTATTCTTGCATGGTTTTAATGTAATCAAATGATGCAGGAACTGTTCTCCCATAAAGTAACCTTTCTTCCCCCACTTCCACTGACGAGGAAAAGTCAGTCACTTGCGTTTCTTTTATGTGAGCTGACGCTGTAAGTGCTGAATAATTTATGCTGCTTTTGGAAAATCCTCCACCTCTGCCAAGAACACGCGCATGGACATGCTATTCTACTGTAGACTTGTATGCTTTATTGTAAGGAAGACTCTGATGTCTTTGTACAGACTCACAAAGGAAATATCTATGTGGCTTTTCATGACTTCCAACGCATCCTAAATGATAAACATACATAAATTCCCAGTTTATGATGTAGTTCTATTGCATGCAATGATTTATTCCATTGTGGAGACAAGTTTTCATGAAACATTTAGATAGATGAATATCTCTTGGTACAGTACACTTTGATTGCATGCCTTGCTTAGTAGTGACTACGTTATTAGGTATTGTGATGAGCAGAGGTAAAAAGACTTTCCTATAAATGGCAAAATTCTACTGAATAACTGTGGACCAAGTAAATGAATGCTCATGGGATGAAAATGGCATCGTACACACATACAAAATAGTTTGATACAACAGTAGCGCAATGTGTGCTGAGCGAGGGGGGGGGGGGCATGGTTGGTTCGCTCACTCCACCCAGCAGTGAAATGAGCGTCCTCACTAGATTTGGCAGGCATACATGCCAAATCTAGAGCTGGCAATAGCAACGCACGGGACTGCACATTGCTGTCGCCGGCACCCTACACACGGAGAGATCCTTGCTTAATTTCTAAGCAGTCTAGTCAGATTGCTTAGAATTTAAGCATGGATCTCTCCGTGTGTTCTCCCCTTAACTCTCTCTGCACATGTTACATCTACCGCACCTGCAGTGCAACATGGTTTTGACCAATTGCTAACTTTTTTGGTTTGCGAACAACTCTGAATAACCCCCGAAATTTGGCTAATAATTATCCTATTAATTGATTAAATAACCAAGGGGAAACATTGCATTTAATATAAAACACAAGATAGATTTTAACTAAACCTGTTTCTTGATTGCGCAAGTACACCAACATTTCTACCAGGGCATAGAATTGCCCATTTGTCCACACTTGCACATCTCATACAGTCCTTTTGATATTTTCTTTTGTTTAGTAATTGCTACGTTTTATTTTATTGGGCCTCAGTTTTAATTGTTAGTAAACAACCCTATAGTATTAATTAATGCATCAGTGTGCTGGGTATCCGGTCTAGAGATCAACAGTAAAAAGGTAGACAGTCAATAGGTTGACCACTAATGGTTGACATGCATTAGGTCAACATGTAAAAGGTCGACAGTACTTATGGCTGACAGGTACAAAATGTAAACAGGTTCAAATGGTTGACACAAGTTTTTATGTTTTTTTTTTTTTTCCCACCTTTTTCATACTTCCATGTGGACCTGTTTTCCCTAACACGTTTTAACTAAACATGTTTCTTGATTGCACAAGTGCACCAACATTTCTACCAGGGCTCATAGAATTACCCATTTGTCCACACTTGCACATCTCATACTGTACTTTTGATACTTTCTTTTGTTTAGTAATTGCTATGTTTTATTTTATTGGGCCTCAGTTTTAATTAGTAGTAAACAAGGCACCAAGAATGGGGCTGAATACAAAATACCTAAGCCTGAGACTGTCTCTGGGTCTGGGTTAGCAAAGAAGTTTAGCCAAACCCCCAATATTGTCTGAAGATGCCCATCTATTGCCACAGGGCTGCTTTGCTGAGAGATATTATGAGAAGTATCATGCCTCGGATAGAGAAAAAGTGGAGATTTTGCCCAAAGCAGTGGTCATTTATCTAGCACACTCTTTGACACTCATAAGCTGATTGGTTGCATTGGGCAACTACTCCTCTGTATATCGCTCCAAGGTTTGATACATTCCACCCTTAGCATCTCCGTGCAGGCCTGGTACCTTGATTGGCCACACCCTCTTACAAAGTACTGTGACCTAGAACTTTTCTTAGCAGCCCTGTTTGCAAGATAAATCCAATTAACAAACAGCGGGGTCTCTACATATGTCAGACATGCAAATACATTTGCTCAGGTATGTATATGGAACTTAAACTGGCCCTGCAAAAAATTCTGGAATTGACAAGTGACCTTGTCAGTGGGAGCCACTCAACTATAGTCAGGGCCAACACAAAAGTAGACAGGGTTAAAATGTATTTTCCCTAGCAGTGTAAAAGAAAATCAAATTACATTGCCTTTGCCTTCCTGTACCCAAAGCTTAAAGTATCCTAGAAATATACAATACAGATAGCATCCTATTTGCAATCATATGATACAGAGAACATTCTATGGACTAATAAATAATACACAGAGTATCCTTGCGACCAATATAAAATACAGAGTCCATTTTAATGTAAACTACACAGTGCATCCCAGTAACAGCCACTCAGTGCAGAGAGTATCCTAATGAGTGTCATACAACACAGAGAGCATCCTATGATTCATTGTAAAATTCAGAGATACTCCTGGTGACCCCATATAGTATAGAAAGCATCTTAGTGATTGCTATATTATACAGAGTGCAAACCAGTTAATGCCATTTATGGTGTCACATACTGTAATGTTGTATTTGTGACAATGATAAATCCTTTTAGCATTTGGAACATTCATTTCTCTTAGCTGGCCTGGTGTTATGCATCAGCAGCTTCCACCAACGCCAGTCTAACATCGCAGGATGTCTGGGAGAAGGGTGCACATGCACATTACAAGGAAGTTCACAACAAGCATATTTGGCTTGGTGATTGGCTTCAGTTACCATCAGCCTGTTCTTCAATCATGCTGGCTGATGCTGCAAAATCTGGAAAGACACTTGTGCACCGAACTCTGGGGGTCATTCTGACCTAATTGAACGCTAGTATTTTTTGCTGCGCTGTGATCAGGTCAGAACTGCGCATGCGTATGCACCGCAATGCGCAGGCATGTCGCAATGGTACGAAGCGGATCGTTGCTATGCGATGGAATGTACGAAGAATCGCAAGGAGATTGACAGGAAGAAGACGTCTGTGGGTGGCAACTGACCATTTTCAGGGAGTGTTTAGAAAAAAACAGGCGTATCCAAGCGTTTGCAGGGCGGGTGTCTGACGTCAATTCCGGACCCGGACAGGCTGAAGTAATCGCAGCAGCTGAGTAAGTCCTGGGCAACTCAGACAGTGCACAGAACTTTTTTGTACCGCTCGGCTGCACATGCGTTCGCACACTTGCAAAGCAAAAATATAGGGGGTTATTACGACCCAATCGCTCACTGCAGTTTGTCACAGCGCAGCGATCGGGTCGGAACTGCGCATGCACCGGCGCCGCAGTGCGCCGGCGCATGGCAGCTTTCGTTGCCTAGCGATCGCCTCTGAGACAGAAGCGGTCGCTGGGCGGGAGGGGGCTGAACGGCGGCGTTAAGCCGCCATTTAGGGGGAGCGATCCGGCCAATGCAGGCGTGGCCGGACCATTGGGGGGGCGGGCCACGGCGGCTGCGTGATGTCTCACGCAGCCGCTGTGGCCAGCGGCAGCAACAGTTAACTCCCGGCCAGCCGCAGGAGCTGCACTGGCCGGGAGTTACTCCACAAATACAAAAGCATCGCCGCTGTGCGATGCTTTTGTATTTGTGCGGGGAGGGCCGGCACTGACATGCGGAGTGGACTAGCCCTATGCTGGACGTCCCCCCGCATGTCTGAGTATCTGATTGTAGCTGTGCTAAATTTAGCACAGCTACGATCAACTCGGAATGACCCCCATACTCCCCTATGGGCGGCGACTATCTGCTCGCAGGTGCAGGCTGAAACAAATGGACGGAGATGATTCTCACAGTTGTTAATCTTTTATTTCAATTGCTTCTTCACTTACAGATCCCTGTAAGGAGACAAGAAACACCACAGACGTGCAGAGCCTAAACTTAACATGTCACTCTTCTGCGCTTACTACAATCAGTGCCAGATTAAGGTCCACATGGGCCTGGAGCTGAAATTTATGAAGGGCCTATTTTGTGCCATGGCAGGGTGTGTGATAAGCGCTGTGGCGATATAACTAGTGATGTGGGGGTGTGACCAGTGTGGTGTGGGTGTGGTCTACATAAGGGGTGTGGCTATCTCTATGACCAACATAGCTAGTGCTTGCCTTCAACCACTTAATAGTGCAGCTATAAAAAGAAGATGTTTGTGACCACCATATAATACAGAGAATCAGTGACCGTCGTAAGATACAAAGAGCATTGCAGTGACCACCATATAATACAAAGCACATCACAGTGATTGCCATGTGACACAGAGAACATTGTAGTGAATGTCATATAATACAGAGATTATCACAGTGACTGCCACATAAAGAAAAGAGTAACAGTGACCAAATTATAATACAGAGCGCATTGCATTGACTGCCATATAATACACCTATCATTACAGTGACCTCAATTGCAGTAAATGCCTTATGATATAGAGAACTCCCACAACCACCATAACATACAGAGGACACCACAGCCAGGGGGTGTGACACAGGTCAGTTTGGGTTAAGACTGAGGCACAGGCAGTCTAGGAGATTGCTAGACTGGGTGCTCCTATGGGTGTGAGCAAGTCTCTGGATGAAGGGACACCCGGTTGGGGGCCTTTGGATGAAAGGTCAGCATGTAGGGATAGTGGTACCTGGATGCATGCATGGACAAGGTATAAGGGTTACAGTCCCTGGATGCAGGGACAGGGTTTAGGGGTGAGGATGCTTGGATGCAGGAACAGGGTGTAGAGGTAAGGGTATCCAGGTGCAAAATATAAATACATTAGGCTATAACACATGCGTCTCATTTGTACATTGAGGTGACTGTATCAACATACAAAGCAGGTGGAAATGGGAGCAACAATTGGGCAAAAAAGCAGATGTCGAAAGATCAGAAAAGATGGGGGCAATACAGATCAAATGTGGAAAGGGGAGCAGAGATGTGTAGACACATAGTAGAGTCCTCCTTTTTACATATTACGGCAGCAGAGTCCCCCTTTTTACATATTACAGCAGCAGAATCTTCTTTTATACATATTACGGCAACAGAGTCCACTCCGTACACATTATGGCAGACAGTGTCCCCTTTTTTACACATTAGGGCAGCAGAGTCCCCTTTTTACACATTACGGCAGACAGCGCCCCCCTTTTTACATATTACGGCAGACAGCGTCCCCTTTTTACACATTACGGCAGCAGAGTCCCCTTTTTACACATTACGGCAGCAGAGTCCCCTTTTTACACATTACGGCAGACAGCGCCCCCCTTTTTACATATTACGGCAGACAGCGTCCCCTTTTTACACATTACGGCAGCAGAGGAGTCGCCATTTTTACACATTACGGCAGCAGAGTCGCCCTTTTTACACATTACGGCAGCAGAGTTCCCTTTTTACACATTACGGCAGGAGAGTCGCCCCTTTTTATACATTACGGCAGGAGAGTCGCCCCTTTTTATACATTATGGCAGGAGAGTCGCCCTTTTTACACATTAGGGCAGCAATGTCCCCTTTTTATACATTACGGCAGGAGAGTCAGCCTTTTTACATACTACGGCAGGAGAGTCGCCCTTTTTACACATTACAGCAGGAGAGTCGACCTTTTTACACATTACGGCAGGAGAGTCGACCTTTTTACCTATTACGGCAGGAGAGTCGCCCCTTTTTACACATTATGGCAGGAGAGTCGCCCCTTTTTACACATTATGGCAGGAGAGTCGGCCTTTTTACACATTACGGCAGGAGAGTCGCTCTTTTTACACATTACGGCAGCAGTGTCCCCTTTTTACACATTACGGCAGCAGTGTCCCCTTTTTACACATTACGGCAGGAGAGTTGGCTTTTTAAACATTATGGCAGCAGAGTTGCCCTTTTTACACATTATGGCAGCAGACTTCCCTTACTGGCACACACCACTTACTGACATGACACACTATTTACTGACACACACAACAGATAAACTTACTAACATGGATCACTTACTGACAGACAGCCCTTACTGACACACAGAGACAGATATATTTAGTGACACAAAGAACTTACAGAAATAGGGGGAGAGGGAAGACTTCTGGGCCGGTGTGCTCTGCGCCTCAGCAAGTGTAGCATGACCGCGCTCTGCTGTGAAATTCACGACATCCAGCTCTCCTCACAAATAGCAGCCTACTGTATTTCTCCAGTGAAGGTCCTTCCCCTTTTTCATCAGTGATTACTGATAGTCACAGGAAGCAGAGGAAATAGTGAGCAGCAATTGCAGACAGGCCAGCGGAGCTTCGGTTGGTATAAGGTTTAAGCTTCGGACTGGCCTGGGAAAGGAACTTCGATGGGTCGGGGGTGGAGCTTCAGCGGGTCGGGGAGGAGCTTTGATGGGTCAGGGGCGGAGCTTTAATTGGTATATGGACGAAGTTTCAGACTAGTCGGGGTCCGGGGATGGAGCTTCAGTGGTGGCGGGGCTTCAGCTGGTGTGTGGACATAGCTTTACACCAGTAAGGCGGCGGAGCTTTGGCATGTCCAGAGGCTGAGAGTGGGCAGGTCCTGGTCAGCAGAGTGTCAGACCGACAGTGGGGTGTTCGGCAGGTCAGCTGGAGCTACCTTTGGCAGCCGTGAGATGAGGGAGCTGAGCTGCTGGTGGTAACAGGAATTTTTTTTCCTGTCAACACTGGCTGCACTGCATTGGATCCTGTGGGCCTATTTTCAATGGGGGGCCTGGAGCTGCAGCTCCATCCGCCCCATTGTTAATCCGGCCCTGACTACAATAGCATCGCCCTCAACCTATTACTGTGTGTGTAGTGCAGCACAAACTTTAACAAAACAGTCCTAACAAATTTACTCTGCACAGAAATAACAATCAACACCACAACAATACAAGAATAAATAACTGCCCCATCACTTTAAATCCCCGCCTATAGAGAACTGTTTGGTGAACCTCTACCTACTTAGAGCTGGTCATTTCTGTAAAGGCACCGGATATTTAAGCAGGACTGCCAGCCCTCTGCGTGAATAAAGGTTACGCCTAAGTGTGGGAAACTGGACCATTTCTCCACAGAGGGGATGTAACTGGAAGTTGAGAGCCACACAGCCTGCCCACCTCTGCTCACAATACTAAACTGGGTCTGTTGCTCAGGCCGTCACAGGAGTGCAAAACACAGTACCTACTAGTCAGACACAAATGATCAGGGGAAACCAAATTATATTATTAGAATGATCTCACTAATGAGTTCAGGCTGTTCCTGCCTAATTATATATTTAGTAACCTTGTTCTATTGCCCAGAGTCACTCTTATTTGAGCTGAGGCCTGTCTCCTGCCCACTGTCTATAGTGAAGTGGCCTGGACCTAATGCCCAGAGCCACTTTTTTCTGAGGCTCAGGCACAAGGCACGTTGGAGTGACTTGCGCCTAATGCCAGAGTCACTCTGGTTTTGAGGCTCAGGCTTAAAGCCCGCCGACCTGTCGGTATTTTGAAGTGACCCGGGCCTAGTGTTTAGATTACTTTATTCAACTAGAGGGCGGGGGAGACAGTTAAATCAATAGAGTCTAGTGCTTTTTTGGTGCATCGGGCTGAGGGGCCCACCTACTGTGTCATAGGCCTAATGTCTGACAATACCCACAGGCCTAGTGCCTGATCACTGGTGGTATATGGAGGGTAATAATAGTTGGGCCTCACAATGGGCCTACTTGTAGGGTGGGAGAGGCTGCCATGGGCAGCTTTGTTAGTGCTTTTATATCCCACCACTGCAGTACTCTCCAGCCCTAAGCTGCGCTCTTCTGCCGCTGGCTCATCCTGGCCAGAGGCACCACTACTTTTTCCTCTCTTCATCCAGCCAGCGTCGCCTGTCTTCTTTGATCAGTGCGCCGTCTTCTGGCCTCTTCCGGGACCACTGAAGCTCTTCTATCAGCGTCTTTTTTCTTACTCCGGTGCCACAACTCTGGCTCTTCTGCCCAATGGCGCCTGACATCAGGGTGGGAGTGGAGGGCCGAGTTATGATGTGGCGAGCTCTGATTAGCTCTCTGCAGCTGCTTCCTAATGGCTGTTGGTTCACAACCCGTGATTGGCTCGTGGGCAGTGCCAAATTTAAACTACCTCCGCCAATCATTTTCATTGGCTGCGATTCAGTGTCAAGTTTGAATCGCTGCTTCCTTGGCGCTGCCCGGCTCTGCTGTATGACTTCCCCGGGATCATCCAGACTGTCCTAGCGCTGGGACACATTTCCAGCGTACTGAACTCTGCCTTCTACCTGGACTTACATCTGTCTCTTCTCTGATCAAAACTATGCATACAGTATAGGTGAGATATTCTTAAGTATTTCTTTATATATATCTTGTATCTACATAAACATATACGAATAATTGGGCGCACAATTAAAAATTAGTAATAATTACAATCTCATATAAAGAAAAGTATTTTGGTGCATGTACCTCAAGAGTTATAAATGTTTGCAGCTCCTAAAAGACAGTCTGGATGTCAATTATATAAATACTAGGTGCTTCATCGCGCCCTACGGGCGCTCTTCACACCGTCACAAGGGGCTACGCCCCCTTAACCCTTGCATGCCTTTCTCTGGTTCAATATTAGTATTATATAGAGTATTACCTGCATTCCTTTGTTAGTGGTTAAATATTGCACAATGAAAGGGCGTGCGTTGGTGAAGGAGGCGCAGCCCCTTGCGATGGCGTGAACAGCACCTGCAGGGCATGATGTACAGAATGTAGCGGGTGCGGGGGGGACTGCGGATGGGGGAGGGTGTCTGTAGATGCTGCGGGTGGAGGAGGGGGCGGATGCGTGGGGGGGCCCGGATGGGGAAGGGTCGGGAGGTGCTACGGATGGGGGAGGGGCAGAGGAGTGGGGGCTGCAGATGGGGGAGGGGTCCAGAGGCACTGCAGGTGGGGGAGGGGCAGGGGTGCCATGGGTGGGAGAGGGGCAGGTGCGGGGATGTTGCGGATAGGTGAAGGATTCCAGAGGTGCTGTGGGATGGGAAGGGGCGGGGGTGGGGTAGGGGGTCTGGAGGCACCATGGGTGGGGGAGGAGCAGGTACAGGTGATGCGGCAGATGGGGAAGGGGGTCTCGAAGCGCTGCAGGTGGTGGAGGGGCAGGTGTAGGGGTGCCGTGGGTGGGGGAGGAGTGGGGGGGAACCACGGATTGAGGAGGGTGTCTGCAGATGCTGAGGGTGGAGGGGGGGCAGGTGTGGGGGGAGACATATATGGGGGGTGGATGGTGGAGGGGGCCTGGAGGTGCTGTGGGTGGTGGAGGGGCGGGGGAGTGGGAGCCGTGGGTGGTGTAGGGGGTCTGGAGGCACTGCGCATGGGGGAGGGGTGGGGTGCCGCATGTGGTGGAGGGGAAGGTGCGGAGGTGTGGTGCATTGGGGAGGGGTCTGGAGGTGCTGCGGGGACTGTACCTGCCAAAAAATTAGTGGGAGGGTATGCAGTAACAGGGCCAGGACAGGGGTGACAGGGCCAGGACAGGGGTGACAGGGCCAGGACAGGGGTGACGGGGCTAGGACAGGGGTGACGGGGCCAGGACAGAAATGACAGGGACAGGATAGGGGTGACATGGCCAGGGTAGGGGCGGCAGGACCAGGACAGGGGTGACACGGCCATCATAGGGTTGACTGGGCAAGTACAGGGGTGACAGGGACAGGATAGGGGTAACAGGGCCAGCATAAGGGTGACAGGGCCAGGATAAGGGTGAAATGGCCAGGATAAGGGCCAGGATAAGGGTGAAATGGCCAGGATACGGGTGAAAGGGCAAGGATAAGGGTGACAGGGCAAGGCCAGGGGTGACAGGGCAAGGCCAGGGGTGACAGGGACATGACAGAACACAGGGCACGGGAGAGATTGGTATTAGGGACAGAACAGTGGTGACAGACAGATGTGTCTTACCGGAGTCACTGCTGCTGGCTGCTGCTGTTCCACTCCAACCTGTTGGGATCTGCTGCTGGTGGAGACTTGGCATGGCTGACTCTCTCAGGCTGGAGTCCTGCTTCCTCTGCCTGTCCGCATCCCTTCCTCCCTCCTCAGTCACACACCGCAGACCTCACACAGCTGCCAGGCACTGTGGTAATGGGAGACTGGGAGTGACCGGTTAGTCCCCGGGAGATGCTGCGGCTGGAGGGAGTCATATAGCATGCACACGGCGCGGACCTCGCGGCTGCCAGGCACTGTGGTAAGGGGAGACTGGGAGTGACTGGTTAGCCCCCAGGAGACGCTGCGGCTGGAGGAAGGAGGGGGTCGTGGCATGCACGCGGCGCGGGCCTCGCGGCTGCCGGGCAATGTAGATAGGGGACACTGGGAGTGACTGGTTAGCTCCCAGGAGACGCTGCGGCTGGAGGGAGGAGGGGGTCGGAGCCTGCAATCAGCGCGGACTTCTGCAGCGCTACCCGCCGGCTAAAGTGTGTGAAGGAGCTGGGCGCACCTCACTGCAGGTGGCAGCGCTGCAGCTAGCGGTGGGGTTGCCGGGGCTGTCGATAACAGAGGCACTATGGAACCTGCACAGCGGCAGGTGCCCCACAAAACTGCAGCTAAGAAGCGTGGAGTGTGCCAGAAAGTGACGCTCCTCCGCGCCAGAGAGCCCCTGCTGAGTTTGCTGATGTGGGAGGGGGGGGGCAAACACACAGTGAGCCGGTGCCCATCTTTCTGTACGGCATACCCCCTCACACAACCCCATACCTCCCCACTGTCGCGATTTTCGCGGGACAGTCCCATTTTTTGGGGTATGTCCCGCTGTCCCACCCGTGTCCCGCGGTGAAGGGGGGTCAGTTGGGAAGCTCCTGAACTCGCTGTTCTGCTTAGCAGAACAGCGGTGAATAGATGCGCACAGCGTCTATTTAGTGGAGACAGGAGGAGAGGGGGCATCAGGGGGTACGGATTAAGCGGGGGTTCTGGCAGCAGAGCCGGATTAAGGGGGGAGGGCCAGGGGGTACGTACCGTGGGCCCCACAGTTTTAGGGGCCTCCCTGGCTGGAGTAGCTCTGTCCCAGCTCTTAAGCTCCCGGTCCTGCCAGTAACAGCAGCAGCATTGTGCTACAGACAGCGCACGCTGCTGCGTGTTGGCAGGTCTGTGGTGTTGCAGGGAGGCAGCAGCCTCCCTGCTTTCTTCTGCCTGTGCGGGTGTGTAGTGGGGAGCGACCACCCCCTCTGGATTTACCCCTAGCTGAGGGGCCAAAATCCCATGAAAAAATATCCGGAATTTGCATAAGGGGGCGTGGCCACGCAGCCGTGATTAGGCCACGCCCCCAAATCCACAGCAGGCACAGCAATGAGATAGGGCCCCCCTGTCTCAAGTGCCCTGGGCCCCCCGGACTCATAATCCGCCCCTGGGGGCATGCCAGCAGCTCACAGAGCGCTGGGCATGCCCCCTCACTGATGAAAACGGGGGCCCTCCGGTGAAACCACGCCCCTTTTCGTTGACCACGCCCCCTTTCGCCGCATGTGTGTCCCTCCTGCCTGAAGAAAGCTGGTAGGTATGCACCCCTGCCTGTGCCATGCCCATACCATCTGCTTCTGCTCCTAGTCTCCTATAGATTTGCCCAGATCTGTGACTCATTTGACTAACTCCGCCCAGTGTTGTGACTCCGCCCAGCATTAGCAAATGAGTCACAAAGTCACAGATCTGGGCTATTATATAGGAGATTACATTGATAGTTGATACTAAATAGAACAATGATTAAGAGCGCTTATAGAATTATATAAACATTTAATTACATAAAACAGAAATTTCACAATAACTCAAAAATCACAAAAATCTCTGATGTTAAGAACTTAGCGGGAGATGTACTAAGAAGTGAGAAAAGTGGAGAAGTGAGCCAGTGGAGAGTGGAGACTCACCCATGGCAACCAATCAACATTGATGTAACATTTATAATTTGCATACTATAAAAGTAAACAGAGCAGCTGATTGGTTGCCATGGGCAACTTCTCCACTGGCTCACGTTTCATGCCCACTTACAGTGCACTTTGCATGGGAGCTATTTTGTCTGATTTAAAATTTAAGGCAAGATCTACTTTCCAGAGTAGATTTCATGTCCTGTCGCAGAAAAGAATGGCAAGAACCCTGTGAATGTTGAGAAAAATAAAGCAAATGCAATACACCCAAGAGCTAATATAAACACAATCATTTAATTAAAATGCTGGTTTTATTTAAAGAACCATAACAACATGCTTTGTACTATTGCATTAAAAATACTAATAAAAAGCATGGAATGAACCATGGGTGGGAGTACTTAGACTAGTGATGTGCACCGGAAATTTTTCGGGTTTTGTGTTTTGGTTTTGGATTCGGTTCCGCAGTCATGTTTTTTGGATTCGGACGCGTTTTGGCAAAACCTCCCTGAAAATTTTTTGTCGGATTCGGGTGTTTTTTTTACAAAAACCCCTCAAAAACAGCTTAAATCATAGAATCTGGGAGTCATTTTGATCCCATAGTATTATTAACCTCAATAGCCATAATTTCCACTCATTTCCAGTCTATTTTGAACACCTCACAATATTATTTTTAGTCCTAAAATTTGCACCGAGGTCGCTGGATGACTAAGCTAAGCGACCCAAGTGGCTGACACAAACACCTGGCCCATCTAGGAGTGGCACTGCAGTGTCAGACAGGATGGCAGATTTAAAAAATAGTCCCCAAACAGCACATGATGCAAAGAAAAAAAGAGGTGCAATGAGGTAGCTGTGTGACTAAGCTAAGCGACCCAAGTGGCCGACACAAACACCTGGCTCATCTAGGAGTGGCACTGCAGTGTCAGATAGGATGGCAGATTTAAAAAATAGTCCCCAAACAGCACACGATGCAAAGAAAAAAAGAGGTGCAATGAGGTAGCTGTGTGACTAAGCTAAGCGACCCAAGTGGCCGACACAAACACCTGGCCCATCTAGGAGTGGCACTGCAGTGTCAGACAGGATGGCACTTCAAAAAAATAGTCCCCAAACAGCACATGATGCAAAGAATAAAAGAGGCGCAATGAGGTAGCTGTGTGACTAATCTAAGTGACCCAAGTGGCCGACACAAACACCTGGCCCATCTAGGAGTGGCACTGCAGTGTCAGACAGGATGGCAGATTAAAAAAATAGTCCCCAAACAGCACATGATGCAAAGAAAAAAAGAGGCGCAATGAAGTAGCTGTGTGACTAAGCTAAGCGACCCAAGTGGCCGACACAAACACCTGGCCCATTTAGGAGTGGCAATGCAGTTTCAGACAGGATGGCACTTCAAAAAATAGTCCCAAAACAGCACATGATGCAAAGAAAAAAAGAGGTGCACCAAGGTTGCTGGATGGCTAAGCTAAGCGACCCAAGTGGCCGACACAAACACCTGGCCCATCTAGGAGTGGCACTGCAGTGTCAGACAGGATGGCACTTCAAAAAAATAGTCCCCAAACAGCACATGATGCAAAGAAAAAAAGAGGTGCACCAAGGTCGCTATATACTATATATATACTGCGCACAAAAACTTAAATGCACCACAGGTATGGATGAATAGTATACTTGACGACACAGAGGTAGGTAGAGCAGTGGCCTACTGTACCGTACTGCTATATATTATATACTGGTGGTCAGCAAAATTATGCACTGTCCTACTACTATATATATACTGCGCAAAAAAACTTAAATGCACCACAGGTATGGATGGATAGTATACTTGACGACACAGAGGTAGGTAGAGCAGTGGCCTACTGTACCATACTGCTATATATTATATACTGGTGGTCAGCAAAATTATGCACTGTCCTACTACTGTATATATATACTGCGCAAAAAAACTTAAATGCACCACAGGTATGGATGGATAGTATACTTGACGACACAGAGGTAGGTAGAGCAGTGGCCTACTGTACCGTACTGATATATATTATATGCTGGTGGTCTGCAAAATTATGCACTGTCCTACTACTGTATATATATATATACTGCGCAAAAAAACTTAAATGCACCACAGGTATGGATGGATAGTATACTTGACGACACAGAGGTAGGTAGAGCAGTGGCCTACTGTACCGTACTGCTATATATTATATACTGGTGGTCAGCAAAATTATGCACTGTCCTACTACTATATATATATACTGCGCACAAAAACTTAAATGCACCACAGGTATGGATGGATAGTATACTTGACGACACAGAGGTAGGTAGAGCAGTGGACTACTGTACCGTACTGATATAATTCTGGTGGTCACTGGTCAGCAAAATTCTGCACTGTCCTCCAACTATATACTACATACTACAATGCAGCACAGATATGGAGCGTTTTTCAGGCAGAGAACGTATAATACTGGTGGTCACTGGTCAGCAAAACTCTGCACTGCCCTCCTACTATATAATACTGGTGGTCCCCAGTCCCCACAATAAAGCACACTGAGCACAGATATTTGCAGCACACTGAGCACAGATATGGAGCGTTTTTTAGGCAGAGAACGTAGATATTTGCAGCACACTGAGCACAGATATTTGCAGCACACTGAGCACAGATATTTGCAGCACTGAACACAGAGAGAACGCCAGCCACGTCCTCTCACTATCATCTCCAATGCACAAGTGAAAAATGGCAGCGACGCGCAGATTCTTATATAGAATACGAATCTCGCGAGAATCCAACAGCGGGATGATGACGTTCGGGCGCGCTCAGGTTAACCGAGCAAGGCGGGAGGATCCGAATCCGCTCGGAACCGTGCAAACATGGGTGAAGTTCGGGGGGGTTCGGATCCCGAGGAACCGAACCCGCTCATCACTAACTTAGACTGGTTTGTATCTGTAGTTATAATCCAGGCCAGTATATTTAATATTGCTGAATATACAAAGCAGATGATTACATTACTGTATAATTATTTCACCAGAAAGAATAAAATGGTATGAAACGAAATCAAGAACGTCAGGAAAATATGATTTGTAAGCCACATGGAAGGTTCATACTGTATATGTTACATGAGGATGCCAGTGGTTTGGGGAAACTGTAGGCTGGAATGATCCCTGTTAATCCAAATGTATTAAACTGACATCACTTTCACAGACATCATTAAATGAGATAAACAAACAGCTGATTCCTGGTAAAGGTGGCTGAATAATATATGAGAGATGCTTGTGACACAAACCCTATGCCACCCTGTCTATGGCTAGCAGAACGAATCTGTGATTTTAGGGTTCCGTTAAGGTTCGTACTGTTGCTGACACCACCTGGTGCCTTCACTGGTACCTTAAACCACTTTCTTCTGGGTGTTCTATATAGCTGATGCATTGCCATCACCACTTTGGTGGTGACAGTGATTGGTCTCTTCTCACCATTTACTTTGGATCATTACTGTAGGGTAGCAAGTAGAGAGTTGTATCAGGGTGATAGATTAAATGCAGAAAAGCCAGGGAATGCATTAGCAGGCGCCAGAAATGTTAGGTGGGGGGGGGCTTAGCATGCAGGGATGTGGCCATGTCCCATTGTGCATACTAGGACCCCTGGAGGGGACATGACCATACAATCTTTAAGACATAACTTCTCCATAATCAGGATGGTGCTCCTGGACAGGCCCCTGGAACCCCTCAACTCTCATCTGTAAGTCACAGTGTTCTGCAGGCAATAGGCTCAGTCACTACATTGCAAGCAAAATTATGTTTATTGCTCAAAGGTGGCTCTGACAAAAGCTAATACACACCAGTTAAGGCTACTGGTGATAATGTAGAAGATACCGCTGCTAATGGGCTCTATTATCCTGTTCTTGCACGTCTTCCCTGTCACGATCCTGACTGTAGTTCTCGTATTTGGTGACTTACCCCTGCCATCTGTCCTGGATCCTGTGCCTTTTTGCTCACTGAGATAAACAGCATGCCAATACCATGAGTTTCCTGAGTTCTCTGCCTGGAAGGTAATAGTTAATGAGCTCCACCTGTGGTGATCTTCTGTGTGAGTCTGAATTCAGCAATCTGAAGTTTAGGCCTAAAAAGCCAGCATCCTCTGTTTGTTTGCAGAAGTTCAGGCTTCAGTGTTCTCTCGGCCTGCTAGGCCTCGCTCCACTTCACAGCCTAGTCTAGAGTACTCACATGACAGTGACTGTTCACCTGACCCAGAGCTATTCAATCCTGTGCCAGCCTGAGACTCTCTGAATCACCTAACACTGCTCACCAATCACCAAGGACCAGGAAGTATAAGTCTGAAGGCTGGAGTTGGAAACACTGCCAGTTCCTCGTGTCACACACAGCTCTGTGTGAGCTTTGAAGCTGAGCTCCCTAAAGGTAACCCTTGTACTTCAGTTCCTGTAAAAACCTCTGTTCCTTTGTTACCCAGTTTGATTACATTTGTGTTACCATTGATACACAGTATTCCACAGTCTCAACTTAAAGGCACAGTTGCAGTGTTTCATCTTAAAGGCACAGTCACAGTATTCCACAGTCTCAATTTAAAGGCACAGTTGCAGTGTTTCATCTTAAAGGCACTTTCGCAGTATTTCAGTCTCAACTGAAAACCACAGCTGCAGTATACTACCGTCACAGCCGCAGGGTTCTTCAGCCTCGTACTAGAGTTATAGCCACAGTCATCGTTCTACTTTCAGTTGCGTTTCCAGTTATATCCGGTACCAGCCCGCATTACAGTTGCATCCCAGTCTCACCAGTAACCAGTCCGTCTTACTATCTTGCCAGTAACCTTGAGTACATAAGCACCTACTCCTGTGACACTATATCCAGTACAGTCTCACCTATACATTCAACATTCTGCTATCAAAGTCCCTGGTGATCCAGTGGTCAGGATACGGCTTCCTCTGCCGAGGCCCGGGTTCGATCCCCGGTCAGGGATTGCTCCTTCTTCTCACTGATTCCTACAGACCAGCCTAATATTCACATAGTCCTCCAGTTGCCCGCAC
The DNA here is from genome assembly GCF_028390025.1 of Pseudophryne corroboree. Taxonomy (NCBI): domain Eukaryota; kingdom Metazoa; phylum Chordata; class Amphibia; order Anura; family Myobatrachidae; genus Pseudophryne; species Pseudophryne corroboree. The sequence goes on from NC_086445.1 coordinate 153,346,473, forward strand.
AGACTTCACTAACACCGGGTTCACAAAAACCACAGTCATGACAGTAGGAACTGGCCACATGGACCCGGCCGAAAGTGTTTGTCTGACGCAGGACCTCCTAAGCAATATTGCAGGACGCTTGGAGGGGTTGGAGTCGACTCAGCATCAATTGGCACAGTGTCTGCAGCGGAATTCGTTCACCAGAGATTCTCTGACTTTCTGCACTAAGACTCCTGACCAACTTCAGATTTTCTACCAGATGTTATTACAGTTACAAGAACTTTTGTCTAGTATTCTTTCTGTGATGCCTGATCGCTTCAGGAATACTACCAATGTTGTTGATCCTGTTTTGTCCCATCCAGTTAATAAAGTCTCTTCCTCTGTGCAAGGAAAAGTTGTTCATCAGAGCTATCCACGGCCCAAACTCTCTGAAGCTGAACGTCAGCAGCGTAGGGAGCTACACCTTTGTCTTTACTGTGGAAATTCCGGTCATTTTGTTAAAGATTGCAGTCTTCGCAAGCCAGGAAATGGTGACAAATCTCAGTATCATAGCGCTCATGTCTACAAGTCATCCACAGTAGCCGATCCTGCTACTGCTGACGGGGGTGTCAAGAAGGCTACTCTGAAAGAGATTCAAATTTATGACTGGGGTCCGGTGATTAAAAGACCTTATCTCAAGTTGGGTGTCCAGAGAAGAATGTTCCAGCCATTTAGAGTCACAGAGGAGTTCGTGTCTACAGCCCAAGGAGGGGCGTCTGTGTCTACAGCCCAAGGAGGGGCGTCCGTGTCTACAGCCCAAGGAGGGGCGTCCGTGTCTACAGCCCAATGAGGGGCGTCCATGTCTACAGCCCAAGGAGGGGCGTCCGTGACTACAGCCCAAGGAGGGGGTTCAGAGCGTGTAGCCCCAGGAGGGGGTTCAGAGCGTGCAGCCCCAGGAGGGGGTTCAGAGCGTGCAGCCCCAGAAAGGGGGTTCAGAGTTTGCAGCCCAAGGAGGGGGTTCAGAGCGTGCAGCCCCAGGAGGGGTTTCCGAGTCTGCAGCCCCAGGAGGGGGTTCAGAGCGTGCAGCCCCTGAAAGGGGGTTCAGAGTTTGCAGCCCAAGGAGGGGGTTCAGAGCGTGCAGCCCCAGGAGGGGTTTCCGAGTCTGCAGCCCAAGGAGGGGGTTTAGAGCATCCAGCCCCAGGAGGGGGTTCCGAGTGTGCAGCCCAAGGAGGGTTATCCAGTGTTCAGGCTCTAGTAGGGGCATATGAGTCTTCTACTCAGGAAAGAGTGTCTGATCTGTCAACCCCAGGAGGGGTTCTGGAGATAGCAACCCTGAGAGTGGTGTCTGATTCATCAACCCCAGGAGGGGTCACCACAGTTTCAGCCCCAAGGGAGGTATCCAGAGTCAAGTTTCCAGATGGGAATCTTTGTGCTACAGATGCAGTTATGAACTCCTGTTTGCCGTCTTCTGAGAGCACCACCATGTTGGCATCCAGCATGGTTCAGGTCCAGGATGGACCATCTAAACACTTGGATTCTACTCACTCCGGTTTCAGCCGTAATCCATCTCACCTGGTTCCATCCGGTCCAGCAATACTCCAGGCCATGCCTGGTCAGTCCGTCCCGGTTCCAGCCGGTCCAGCAAAACTCCAGGCCCAGCCTGGTCAGTCCATCCCGGTTCCAGCCGGTACAGCAATACTCCAGGCCCAGCCTGGTCAGTCCGTCCCGGTTCCAGCCGGTACAGCAATACTCCAGGCCCAGCCTGGTCAGTCCGTCCTGGTTCCAGCCGGTACAGCAATACTCCAGGCCCAGCCTGGTCAGTCCGTCCCGGTTCCAGCCGGTACAGCAATACTCCAGGCCCAGCCTGGTCAGTCCGTCCTGGTTCCAGCCGGTCCAGCAATACGCCAGGCCCAGCCTGGTCAGTCCGTCCCGATTCCAGACGGTCCAGCAATACTCCAGGCCCAGCCTGATCAGCCCGTTCCAGCCAGTCCAGTAATGCTCCAGGACCAGCCTGGTCAGTCTCCTTTGGTTCCAGCCAATTCAAGTATCCTCGGATCCAATCCAGTCCTACTCATCCAGCCAAAGATTTCTCCAGTTTCAGTCTGTTCAAGCTTATCTGGACTCAAACCGATTCCAAACATTGGTCCGAGTAAGGAACTTTTGGCAGTTGGTCCCAGTAAAGGACTTCCACCATCTAGTTCTAAAATTAGACTTCAGTCTGTCTCTGATTCTGTTTCCTTGTCTTCCAGCATTGAGTCCACAGCTTCTGCAAGGAAATCTAATACCTCTTCTCATCATTGTCAGAATAATTCTGCTGTAGACGCTAAAATCAAGAAAAATCCCAAGGCTACTCACTTAAAGTCTGAACGTGCTACAGAGCTGGATACCGATCTAAGTACAGTTTTCTCAGCTTTGTCCCTAAGCTTGTCTGAGCAACCTAATGTTCCATCTGCTGATTTGGATACAGGACTTCAGGCTAATTTCGCTGAGAAGGACACCAAAGTTACTTCCTCAATCCAGTTACCAGAGTTGTTTACCTCAGTCGCAGACGCAAGTGGTGCAGCTTCGGGGATAATTACTAGCATCTCCATACAGAAGGAGATTTCAAGTGATTTCTCAGTCTTATTTGAGGATTTCAGCCAGACTACTTCAGAAGGGATAGTTTCTCATCAGCCTGACGTTCCACAAACTAACTCCAATCTAGCTTCTGAGAGTGCATCATCGGTTTCAGCCTCTAAGCTTTCGTCTGATGGTTTACCACCTATTTACTTTGATGGAGATTTATTACAATATGCCGCTGTGGTTGATCAATTTCTCTCTCTGATGGAGTCTGATCCTTCAGGTGCAGTAACTCCTTCCAACGTTACTCAATATCTGTTCCTGGCATTCAGAGGAAGAGCTTTGGAGTGGGCCAACATGCTTTTTAAGAGTAATAATCCTGTGTTCGATGATTTACAGACTTTTAGTAATGCTGTGGTTAAAGAATTTAGTCCTAAACCTTTGGAATCTGACTCGGTAAAGAATTATGCTCTAATGGGAATGCAGAAGGAAGTTTGTGCTGTCCTCCCAGGGATAATCTAAGTATCTCCTTCGGTAAGAATCCGACCATTAAAATTGCTCATGTAGGAGTCTCTCCTAGCCCAGAGAATTTAAAACTCCAGTGCACTTCCTTTTCATCTGCAAACTGTGTATCCAAGGGAGATTCATATCTTCCATTAGACTTGAACTCAGACTCTGAATTTGATCCAGTTCATGATGCTACTCCTTTCATGGGAGGTCCCATGTTTTCTAAGAAGGGGCATCGACGAAGGTCCTAAGTTCTTCTGTATGAATTTCTCAAGTTCCTCTAAGACCAAAGATGGGTGTCAGGAGTACACCCTTGAAGAGGGGGGTACTGTCACGATCCTGACTGTAGTTCTCGTATTTGGTGACTTACCCCTGCCATCTATCCTGGATCCTGTGCCTTTTTGCTCACTGAGATAAACAGCATGCCAATACCATGAGTTTCCTGAGTTCTCTGCCTGAAAGGTAATAGTTAATGAGCTCCACCTGTGGTGATCTTCTGTGTGAGTCTGAATTCAGCAATCTGAAGTTTAGGCCTAAAAAGCCAGCATCCTCTGTTTGTTTGCAGAAGTTCAGGCTTCAGTGTTCTCTTGGCCTGCTAGGCCTCGCTCCACTTCACAGCCTAGTCTAGAGTACTCACATGACAGTGACTGTTCACCTGACCCAGAGCTATCCAATCCTGTGCCAGCCTGAGACTCTCTGAATCACCTGACACTGCTCACCAATCACCAAGGACCAGGAAGTATAAGTCTGAAGGCTGGAGTTGGAAACGCTGCCAGTTCCTCGTGTAACACACAGCTCTGTGTGAGCTTTGAAGCTGAGCTCCCTAAAGGTAACCCTTGTACTTCAGTTCCTGTAAAAACCTCTGTTCCTTTGTTACCCAGTTTGGATTACATTTGTGTTACCATTGATACACCGTATTCCACAGTCTCAACTTAAAGGCACTGGTGCAGTGTTTCATCTTAAAGGCACAGTCACAGTATTCCACAGTCTCAACTTAAAGGCACAGTTGCAGTGTTTCATCTTAAAGGCACAGTCGCAGTATTTCACAGTCTCAACTGAAAACCACAGCTGCAGTATTCTACCGTCACAGCCGCAGGGTTCTTCAGCCTCGTACTAGAGTTATAGACACAGTCATCGTTCTACTTTCAGTAGCGTTTCCAGTTATATCCGGTACCAGCCCGCATTACAGTTGCATCCCAGTCTCACCAGTAACCAGTCCGTCTTACTATCTTGTCAGTAACCTTGAGTACATTAGCACCTACTCCTGTGACACTATATCCAGTACAGTCTCACCTATTGTTAGGGTCTCCTGCTCTGTGCTGCCACGTCATCATGGCAAGCGGGAGACAAGTGCTAGCGGAGTAACCTGAGCGTAGCTGATACTCCGGTTCGGGTCTTTTGCTGTGCAGTGGTTACAGGCTCTGTGCACGGCAGGGGATCCGGTGCTGGTTTTTGTGCTCACAGTCTGTGAGGTCTGAGTGGGGCGTGGACAGCACCTGCTATATAAACCCTCTTCTCAGGTTAGGCAGATGCTGCTGAATCTTTGTTGGTTAGTCAGTTCCTGAAAGCTAGCTAGTACTGTGAAAACTTTGTATTTGTTTGTTGCTTACTGCAAATAGGCCTTGGGATTTGGTATTACACTCTACCAATCCAGACCTAGCAGTAAGACTGGAGTCAGTCGTTTAACCTGCTGGGGTTCTTTTGCTACTCTGTGAACCTAGCAAGTTTGCGGCTGTATTCTCAGACTTGCCTGCCAAAATCCTTTCTCACTGTGCAAGGTGTTCAGGTGTCAGTTTAGTGGCAGTAAGCTGAACCAGTGCACTGCAAGTGAGGACTAGGATTGTGGAGACTCTCCTTGTGTCTATTATTCCATCTCTGACCAAGGAGTTTACTGCCACACCCGTTGGTAACCCTTTAGGGTTTTGCTGTTGCCCTTAGCAACAGCATTTCGGGTTCTCTACGTATTAAATGACTACATCTTGCTTCTTTCCATCTGAGCATTCCTAATACTAGGGAGACACCCAGTTTCTTAGCCTTTGGGCTTCTCTGTTCACTTTGTGTTTATTTTGTTACCCTATCACCTTCTGTGTATGTAATGTCATATTCCCCAGTCTGTCTGTGAGTTCATTTGTTTTGCATCCCTCACCGTTCAGACACCAGTACATTCCTGCTGGCACTGGTGTGCATAACATATTCAGCAGCCTAATACTCCTGTTGAAATTTTGTGGGAATATGGAGCATACCCCTCAAAATACTTTGCAACAGGTGGTCGATCAGGTGCAGGTCCTGACTCGACAATTTAATGATTTGTCCATTAAAATGCACACCTCGCAGGCCGCTGGCGGAGCTCCCGCAGCAGCAGTACCTTCAGGGGTTAAGGAGCCGAAAGTAAATCTCCCGGATCGTTTTTCTGGAGATCGCTCGCAGTTCTTTTGTTTCAAGGAGAGCTGCAAGCTATATTTCCAGCTTAGGCCTCAGTCTTCTGGGTCGGAGATTCAGCGGGTGGGCATAGTTATTTCCTTGCTACAAGGAGCCCCACAGGTCTGGGCATATGGGTTGCAGCCTGACTGTCCATCGCTTAAAAGTGTTGATGCTTTTTTTACGGCACTGGGCATGTTGTATGATGACCCTGACAAGACGGCCTCAGCCGAGGCTCAGATTTCGATCCTTAAGCAAGGGCGAAGGCCAGTTGAGGTTTATTGTACGGAGTTTCGGAGGTTGGCCCATGATACCCAGTGGAATGACCCAGCCCTGAGACACCAGTACCGAAGAGGTCTTTCTAACCAGTTAAAAGACCAACTGGTACAATATCCCTTGCCTGATAGCTTGGATCAGCTCATGCAGTTATCCATTCGGGTGGATAGACGGCTGAGAGAGCGCAGGCTTGAAAGGGAGACCGAGGTTTCCTTCTTTCCCAAGGGAACCTCAGACTCTGAGGAATTTTCCGAGGAGCCTATGCAGATTGGGGCTACCCGCCTCTCCTCGCGTGAGAAGACGCGGAGGAGACAGCAGGGGTTATGTTTGTACTGTGGGAATAAAGGTCATGTGGTAGTATCATGCCCAGAAAAGCCGGAAAACTTCAGGGCCTGAGGGTGATGGGAAATATCCTGTCAGGCCAGAAGTCAGAATTTCCCAAGAATACTTTTATCATTCCGGTGACTTTGAAGATTCTCGGTCAAACTGTCAAGACTGAGGCCTTTGTGGACAGTGGGGCCGACGGGGTTTTTATGGACCGCCAATTCACCCTGAAACACTCTGTTCCCTTAGTACCCTTGGCATCGGAAATTGAGATTTGTGGGTTAAACGGGGAACCAATATCCCAGGGTATAATTACCTCTTGCACTAGCCACATTTCTTTGTTTATTGGACCCACACACTCTGAAAAATTGTACTTTTATGTGACTGTCTGTACTTTTGCCCCATTGGTGTTGGGGTTACCCTGGTTAAGGGCCCACAATCCTCAATTTGACTGGGTCTCTGGGGAGATTCTTAGTTGGGGTACTGATTATTTCAGGAGTTGCTTGAGCCTTCCAGTCAGGCTTTCGCAGCTAAGTTTGCCAGGATTGCCAGGATGTTATGCAGATTTTGCGGACGTGTTCTCCAAAAGAGTTGCAGAGGTACTACCTCCCCATCGCCCCTATGACTGTGCCATTGATTTGTTGCCGAATGCTAAGCTTCCCAAGAGCAGGTTGTACTCCCTGTCACGTCCTGAGACTCAGGCTATGGCAGAGTACATTCAGGAGAACTTGGCTAAGGGATTTATCAGACCTTCACAGTCTCCAGTTGGGTCGGGGTTCTTCTTCGTGGGTAAAAAGGATGGTTCGTTGCGACCTTGCATCGACTTCAGGGAATTGAACCGTATCACGATTAAAAACTCATACCCACTGCCTCTCATTTCGGTCTTGTTTGACCAGCTACGTACTGCCACCATTTTTTCTAAGATTGACCTACGCGGTGCGTACAATCTAATCCGAATAAGAGAGGGGGATGAATGGAAGACTGCCTTTAATACCCACTCAGGGCATTATGAATATTTGGTGATGCCTTTTGGGCTCTGTAATGCCCCGGCAGTCTTCCAGGACTTCATGAACGATGTGCTCAGGGAATATTTGGATAGATTCTTAGTTGTATACTTAGATGACATCCTAATCTTCTCCCATTCCCTGGAGGAACATCGGAAGCATGTACGCTTAGTCCTCCAGAAACTCAGAGACCACCGGCTTGGGGCGAAGCTGGAGAAGTGCGAATTTGAAGTTCAGCAAATCGCATTTCTAGGATATATTATCTCCCCGAAGGTTTCCAAATGGAGGGTTCCAAGGTACAGGCAGTCCTGGATTGGGTGCAGCCCACTAGTTTGAAGGCGCTTCAGCGTTTTCTGGGCTTTGCGAATTTTTATAGACGATTTATCGCTGGATTTTCGTCTATAGTGGCGCCCTTGGTGGCACTCACTAAGAAAGGGGCGGATGTTGCTCACTGGTCTTGTGAGGCCAAAGCGGCTTTTGCCCGTCTCAAAAGGGCATTTGTCTCGGCCAAGGTGCTGCGACACCCAGATCCAGAGCGTCCTTTTGTGGTGGAGGTGGATGCCTCTGAGATGGGTATTGGGGCAGTGCTCTCTCAGATGGGGGTGTCTGATAATCGCCTTCATCCCTGTGCTTACTTTTCCCGTAAATTTTCGCCTGCCGAGATGAATTATGACGTGGGTAACCGGGAATTGTTGGCTATTAAGGATGCACTCGAGGAGTGGAGACACTGGCTTGAGGGTGCTAAGTTTGTGGTCTCAATTCTCACCGACCATAAGAATTTGGCATATTTAGAGTCAGCGAAACGCCTCAATGCCAGGCAGGCATGATGGGCTTTGTTTTTTGCTCGCTTTAATTTTTTAATAACATATCGCCCTGGGTCAAAAAACATCAAGGCTGATGCGCTCTCGCAGAGTTTTGCTCCAATCCAGGAGACCACCGAGGAGCCATTGCCCATTGTGTCCCCATCATGTATTAAAGTGGGCATTACCCAGGACCTCTTGTCATTAGTCCTTAGAGCACAGGAGCAGGCTCCTCCAGACCTTCCGGTAGGTCTTTTGTTTGTGCCTCCTAGGTTAAGACAGCGAGTGTTCCTGGAATTCCATGCCAAGAAGTCGGCAGGTCACCCGGGTATTGCCAGAACTCGGGAGTTGCTATCTAGGGCGGTGTGGTGGCCCTCGGTGGCTAGGGATGTGGATCAGTGGGTTCGGGCATGTGACATCTGTGCCCGAAATAAGACTCCTAGAGGGGTTCCTGTTGGCCCATTACATCCACTCTCTATTCCATCTAAGCCATGGACCCACATTTCAATGGATTTTGTGGTGGAGTTGCCCAAATCCTCGGGGATGACAGCCATCTGGGTTGTCGTTGACAGGTTTTCGAAAATGGCGCACTTCGTTCCATTGGTTGGGCTGCCATCGGCCAGACGCCTGTCTGAAATATTTATGCTGCATGTTGTGCGCCTCCACGGGTTGCCACTTGATGTGGTCTCTGACCGCGGTTCCCAGTTTGTGGCCAAATTCTGGAGGGCATTTTGTTCCGATCTCCAGATTTCTGTCAGCTTGTCGTCAGGCTACCATCCACAGTCTAATGGGCAGACTGAAAGGGTGAACCAGTCCTTGGAGCAGTTCCTCAGGTGTTATGTCTCCAAGTATCAGACTGACTGGGTTGCTCATCTGTCCATGGCGGAGTTTGCCTATAACAACGCGGCTCACTCTGCTACAGGGATCTCTCCCTTCCTTTGTGTGTATGGGCATCATCCTAAGGCCAATTCTTTTGACCCCCTGGACTCCACGCCTGGTGGTTCCTCTGTGGTTTCGGTCCTTAGAGGTATTTGGAGGAAAGTGAAGAAAGCCCTTGTGTCTGTGTCATTAGTGACCAAAATGGTTTTTGATAAGCGGAAAAGACCCTGCAGCTTTAAATTAGGAGACTTCGTCTGGTTGTCTACCAAGAATTTGAAGTTGAGACAGCCATCTCATAAGTTAGGCCCCCGGTTCATCGGTCCTTATAAGATCACTAGGGTTATCAATCCGGTGGCATTTCAGTTAGATCTACCCCGTTCTTTGGGTATCAATAAAACATTTCATTGTTCCCTTTTAAAACGGGCGATTAGTAATCCTTCTTCCAGTGGAAGACCTTCCCCTCTTCTGATACGTGGCCAGAGGGAGTTTGTTGTTGAAAGGATTCTTGACTCCAAGATGGTTCGGGGTCGGCTGTCATTTTTGGTGCACTGGAAGGGGTATGGCCCGGAGGAGCGGTCGTGGGTGCGCAGTTGTGATCTTCATGCCCCCAGACTGTTACGCTCTTTCTTCTCGCAGTTCCCCGATAAACCCGGTGGTAGGGGTTCTTTGACCCCTCGTCAGAGGGGGGGTACTGTTAGGGTCTCCTGCTCTGTGCTGCCACGTTGTCATGGCAAGCGGGAGACAAGTGCTAGCGGAGTAACCTGAGCGTAGCTGATACTCCGGTTCGGGTCTTTTGCTGTGCAGTGGTTACAGCCTCTGTGCACGGCAGGGGATCCGGTGCTGGTTTTTGTGCTCACAGTCTGTGAGGTCTGAGTGGGGCGTGGACAGCACCTGCTATATAAACCCTCTTCTCAGGTTAGGCAGATGCTGCTGAATCTTTGTTGGTTAGTCAGTTCCTGAAAGCTAGCTAGTACTGTGTAAACGTTGTATTTGTTTGTTGCTTACTGCAAATAGGCCATGGGATTTGGTATTACACTCTGCCAATCCAGACCTAGCAGTAAGACTGGAGTCAGTCGTTTAACCTGCTGGGGTTCTTTTGCTACTCTGTGAACCTAGCAAGTTTGCGGCTGTATTCTCAGACTTGCCTGCCAAAATCCTTTCTCACTGTGCAAGGTGTTCAGGTGTCAGTTTAGTGGCAGTAAGCTGAACCAGTGCACTGCAAGTGAGGACTAGGATTGTGGAGACTCTCCTTGTGTCTATTATTCCATCTCTGACCAAGGAGTTTACTGCCACACCCGTTGGTAACCCTTTAGGGTTTTGCTGTTGCCCTTAGCAATAGCATTTCGGGTTCTCTACGTATTAAATCACTACATCTTGCTTCTTTCCATCTGAGCATTCCTAATACTAGGGAGACACCCAGTTTCTTAGCCTTTGGGCTTCTCTGTTCACTTTGTGTTTATTTTGTTACCCTATCACCTTCTGTGTATGTAATGTCATATTCCCCAGTCTGTCTGTGAGTTCATTTGTTTTGCATCCCTCACCGTTCAGACACCAGTACATTCCTGCTGGCACTGGTGTGCATAAAACCTATACATTCAACATCCTGCTATCAAAGTCCCTGGTGATCCAGTGGTCAGGATACGGCTTCCTCTGCCGAGGCCCGGGTTCGATCCCCGGTCAGGGATTGCTCCTTCTTCTCACTGATTCCTACAGACCAGCCTAATATTCACATAGTCCTCCAGTTGCCCGCACAGACTTCACTAACACCGGATTCACAAAAACCACAGTCATGACATTCCCTAGGATATGTCACATTAGTATTAATTAGAGATGTGCAGTTTGGCTTCCTTTGCAACAAAAACCACCAGAACTTACAATATTCGAGTATATTCAAGTCCTGGCTCGGTATATCCCACCAAACTTGGGTCCAAAAATGAAGCAAAGTTTCATCCTCCCGGCATCATATCCTGCATGTTTTGGATTCAATAAAAGTCCCCTCTCATGGTTTAGGTGCCATTTCACACCGAACGCCATGGGGAGAGGGTGTGTGGCAGGGTGTAGTGTGATTAAGGGCTACTGAAGGCTACTGTGACTGATAATAAAGAGTTACTGTACCTGTGATTAAGGACAGTGGGATACTGTATCACTGTCAGACGCAGTGTCAACAGTGAAAGGATTTGGGCTGCAGTATTTTGATTAAGGGCTACTGTGACTATTACTAATAATAATTATTATAATAATATAAACAAGAGCTACTGTGACTAAGGACAGTAGTATACAGTGTCACCCTCATACTCTGTGTCGTCAGTGAAGGGCTGTGGGCTGCAGCACTGTGACTCTGTCAGTGTTAGGAAAATCATCATAAAACAATAATAAATAATGTTTTGTTGTTCAAGCAGTGACTAATGTTCAGTAGGCAGGGTCAAAACTATGATTTTCATCACCCGTGCAAGGCAGTCATTTGGAGCCCCTCCTGGTGTCTCTGCAGCAGCTTGTGTCCCACAGCACATCGCAGAGCAGATAGTGAAAAAAGCTTTAATGTTCCGGGGGATCCCTGTCCCTCTATGCCTTCACCCTGCTGATAAGTCCAGCGGTGCAGGCATGGAGCCCAGTAACAATCACCGAACCGAACAGCAGCTAAAGATGGGGGGCTACAATTGGGGGGGGGCTGATAAAAGAGGAGCACCCCTCTTTGGCCCCCCTTAATACGAACCGGGCCTACCTTCTAAAACTTACCCCCATCACTGCATGCTACTATTTCATTATGGGTTTTCCCCACTTTTTGTCTCTAACTGCCTCGTCGCCCCCTCAAATACCAGAGAGTGGCGGGCTTCATTGAAATGTATGATTACAGAAAGGGTGGATACCCCTAGGAGAGGTGGGGATCATGCTAAAATGTTACTGAAGCATGAAGCATCCTGGATTTTCCGACTGGACACAATACAACCTCGTGGCCTGAATGACGGGATTCATTGCAGCATTTTTTTGAACTAACCTGGATATTTTTATTTTTTTATTTTTTTATCTGATCTTGTCTTTCTGGGTAATAGTCTGTGACCATTCAATTCAATAATACCAGTTTCTAAATGATGTATTGTGCCGTATTTGATTATTAGATGCATATTGTACCACTTTAAACTCTCTATAGAAATGAGATGGCTTTTTTGTACCTTGCAGACTGTGATAAATGATCTTTTTTCTAATGAAATTACTATTTGGTTACTATCTCCTATATATTAGCCCAGATCTGTGACTCCGTGACTAATTTCCTAACGCTGGGTGGAGTCACAACGCTGGGCAAAGTCAGAGTCATAGAGTCACAGATCTGCCCAAATATATAGGAGAGATGGCTGGATGCAGGCCATGATCCTTTAACTTTCTGGTGAGTAGCTGATGCACCTAAGACACAGAGGTCGCGCTCCCTGCCTGACCACACCCTGCTTCATCCATTTCCATTCTGAACCAAACACTCGCCCCTCCCCCAACCACAGCACCACCGCACCCGCCCCTCCCCCACCCGCGGCACTCCTGCACGCGCCCCCTCCCCCACCCACAGCACCCGCCCCTCCAGCACCAGCGGCACCCTGCACCCGCCCTTCCCCCTGCGACACCCTCACGCCTGCCCCAAACCCACCCAGATGCTGCTAAGAATGGAAACTGCTATGTTTATGTTTCATAGCTATGTTTCATAGCTATGCTATGGATGCCCGCTCGTGTTTTGGATCTGGATTGGTTTTGCCAAAACCACCCTTTCGAGTTTTGGTTTTGGATCTGGACGATTTTAAAAAAAAACATAAAAACAGATAAAATCACAGAATTTGGGGGTAATTTTGATCCTACAGTATTATTAACCTCAATAACATTCATTTCCACTCATTTCCAGTCCATTCTGAACACCTCACACCTCACAATATTGTTTTTAGGCCAGAAGTTTGCACCGAGGTCACTGGATGACTAAGCTAAGTGACACAAGTGGGCAGCACAAACACCTGGCCCATCTAGGAGTGGCACTGCAGTGTCAGATAGGATGGCAGTTTTTAAAACTAAGCCCCAAAGAGCACATAAGGCAAAGAAGAAAAAGAGGTGCAATGAGGTAGCTGTATAACTAAGCTAAGCGACACAAGTGGGCAGAAAAACACCTGGCCCAGATAGTAGTGGTACTGCAGTGTCAGACAGGATGGCACTTTTAAAACTAGGCCCCAAACAGTACATCATGCAAAGAAGAAAAAGAGGTGCAACGAGGTAGCTGGATGACTAAGCTAAGCGACCCAAGTGTGTGGCACAAACACCTGGCCCATCTAGGAGTGGCACTGCAGTGTCAGACAGGAAGACACTTTTAAAAACTAGGCCACAAACAGCACATCATGAAAAGAAGATAAAGAGGTGGATGACTAAAGCGACCCAAGTGTGCGGCACAGACACCTGGCCCATCTAGGAGTGGCACTGCAGTAGCAGACAGGATGGCACTTTTAAAAAGAAGGCCCCAAGCAGCACATCATGCAAAGAAGAAAAAGAGGTGCAATGAGGTAGCTGGATGACTAAGCTAAGCGACACAAGTGGGCGGCACAACCACCTGGCCCATCTAGGATTGACTCTGCAGTGTCAGACAGGATGGCACTTTTAAAAAGTAGGCCCCAAAGAGCACATCATGCAAAGAAAAAAAAGAGTTGCAACGAGGTCACTGGATGACTAAGCTAAGTGACACAAGTGGGCGGCACAAACACCTGGCCCATCTAGGAGTGGTACTGCAGTGTCAGACAGGATGGCACTTTTAAAAACTAGGCCCCAAACAGCACATCATGCAAAGAAGAAAAAGAGGTGCAATGATGTAGCTGGATGACTAAGTTGAGCGAGACAAGTGGGCCGCACAAACACCTGGCCCATCTAGGAGTGGCACTGCTGTGTCAGACTGGATGGCAGTTTTAAAAACTAGGCCCCAAACAGCACACACTTGACAATGTACTTCACTTTAATTTAATTTAATTAACACTTGGCAACGACTTCTGATGAATGCGCTGCAGGTGACTTATAAGGGAGGATGTTCCAAGGTGGTTAACATCCTTACCCGTACTTATTATGGATTGACGAAGGAAACAGATGGCTTGACACCTGTTGTCCGGATTTGTGAGAAATAATTCCACACCAAAGAGGTGGCTTTTTTGGTATTTTACCAAGTCATGACAATGGGCTTTTTCATCCCATGGCCAACAACTGTCTCCACTGGTGCCTTATTCAAACAAACCACATCACTATCAAAATCCTCATCGTCAACTTCCTCCGCAGCACCAGCTACACCCATATCCTCATCCTGGTGTACTTCAACAGTGACATCTTCAATTTTTATATATCAGAAACTGGATTGTGGGTGCTCCTTCCAGCACTTGCAGAGGGCGTGCAAATGGTGGAAGGAGCCACCTGTTGTGAAGGTCAGGCATCGCAAACGCCGACACACTTGGACTCTCCTTGGGGATTTGTGATACCATTTTAGAACGCACAGTTCTTTGCTGTGCTTTTGCCAGCTTAACTCTTTTCATTTTTCTAGCGGGAGGATGAGGGCTTCCATTGTCATGTGAAGCTGAACCACTAGTCATGAACATAGACCAGGGCCTTAGCCGTTCCTTGCCACTCCATGTTGTAAATGGTATATTGGCAAGTTTACGTTTCTCCTCAGAAGATTTTAATTTATTTTTTGGGTCATTTTACTGAACTTTGGCTTTTTGGATTTTACATTCCGTCTACTATGACATTGGGCTTTGTCCTTGGCAGACGATGTTGATGGCATTTCATCATCTATGTCATCATGACTAGTGGCAGCAGCTTCAGCACTAGAAGGAAGTGGATTTGATCTTTCCCTATTTTATCCTCCAAATTTTTGTTCTCCATTTTTTTTAGTTATATAACAATATGCAGCACAGGAGAGCACACCCCTACACCAAACAGATCAAACCCTGTAAAAATTATTTCGATTAAATATTAATAACCCCTTTATTTGGAGTAAATAATATACAGAACAGGACAGCATAACTGGACTTATACGGTAGTACCCCTGGACTAATACGGCAGCACCCCTGGACTTATAAGGCAGTACCCATTGACTTATACAGCAGTAACGCTGGACTTATATGGCAGCACCACTGTACTGGTCTTATACGGCAGTACTCCTGGACTTATACAGCAGTACCGCTGGACTTATACGGCAGTACCCCTGGACTTATATGGCAGTACCCTTGGACTTATACAGCAGTACCCCTGGACTTTTACGGCAGTAATGCTGGACTTATACAGCAGTACCCCTGGACTTATAAGGTAGAACCACTGGACTGGACTTATACGGCAGCACCACTGGACTGGACTTATACGGCATCACCACTGGATTGGACTGGACTTATACTGCAGCACCACTGGACTTATGGCAGCACAGGACCCCACTACTGCAGTAACTGGACTGATGCAGCACAAGACAGCACCACTGGACTGGACATTTACAGCACCACTGGACTTATACGGCAGCACCACTGAACTTATACGGTAGCACAACTAGACTGGACTTATATGGCAGCACCACTGGACTGGACATATACAGCAGTACCCCATGACTTATATGGCAGTACCCCTGGACTTATACGGCAGTACCCCTGGCCTGAACTTATATGGCAGCACTACTGGTTTGGACTTATACGGCAGCACCACTGGACTGGTCATATATGGCAGCACCACTGGACTGGACTTATACAGCAGCACTGCTGGACTTATGGCAGCACAGGACACCAACACTGGACTTATGGCAGCACAGGATACCACCACTGGACTTATGGTAGTACAGGACACCACCACTGGAGTGACTAGACTGATGCAGCACAAGACAGCACCACTGGACTGGACTTATACAGCATCACTGGACTTATACGGCAGTACCCCTGGACTTATAGGGCAGTACCCCTGGACTTATACACCAGCACCACTGGACTTATACAGCAGCACCACTTGACTGGACATATATGGCAGCAACACTGGACTGGACTTATATGGCAGCACCACTGGACTGGATTTATACAGCAGTACCACTGGAGAGGACTTATACAGCAGCACCACTGGACTTATGGCAGCACAGGACACCACAACTGGACTTATGGCAGCACAGGACACCACCACTGGAGTGACTGGACTGATGCAGCACACGACAGCACCACTGGACTGGACTTATGCAGCACCTCTGGACTTATACAGCAGTTCCACTGGACTTATACAGCAGTACCACCGGACTTATATGGCAGTACCCCATGACTTATACGGCAGTACCGCTGGACTTATACAGCAGTACTACTGGACTTATACGGAAGTACCCTTGAACTTATACGGCAGTACCGCTGGACTTATATGGCAGTACCCCTGGACTTATACGGCAGTACCCCTGGACTTATACGGCAGTACCGCTGGACTTATACGGCAGTACCGCTGGACTAATATGGCAGTACCCCATGACTTGTACGACAGTATTCCTGGACTTATACAGCAGCACCACTGGACTTATACAGCAGCACTACTGGACTGGACTTATGCAACAGTACCCATGGACTTATACGGCTGCACCACTGGACTGGTCTTATACGGCAGTACCCCTGGACTTATACGGCAGCACCACTGGACTGGACTTATACGGCAATACCCCTGGACTTATATGGTAGTACCCCATGACTTATACAACAGCACCACTGGACTTACATGGCAGCACCACTGGACTGGAGTTATATGGCAGTACCCCTGGAGTTATACAGCAGTACCGCAGGACATATATGGCAGCACCACTGGACTTATACGGCAGCACCACTGGACTGGGCTTATATGGCAGTATCCCTTGTTTTTATACGGCAGCACCACTAGACTGCACTCATATGGCAGTGCCCTGGACTTATATGGCAGCACCACTGGACTGGACTTATACGGCAGTACCCCAGGACTTATACGGCAGTACCCCTGGACTTATACAGCAGCACCACCACTAGATTAGACTTATATGGCAGTATCCCTGGACTTATACGGCAGTACCACTGGACTTATACGGCAGTACCCCTGGACTTATGTGGCAGTATCACTGGACTTATACAACAGCACCAGTGGACTGGACTTATAAGACAGCACCACTGGATTGGAATTATATGGCAGCACCACTGGACTGGACTTATACTGCAGTACCCGTGGACTTATACGGCAATACCCCTGGACTTATATGGCAGCACCACTGGACTGGACTTATATGGTAGTACCCCATGACTTATACGGCTGTAGCCCTGGACTTATATGTCAGCACCACTGTACTTATACAGCAGCAACACTGGACTGGACTTATATGGCAGTACCCCTGGACTTATAAGGCAGTTCCGCTGGACTTATACAGCTGCACCACTGGACTGGACTTATACGGCGGCACCACTGGACTTATGGCAGCAAAGGACACCACCACTGGACTTATGGCAGCACAGAACACTGGACTGATGCAGCATGAGGACAGCACCACCACTGGACTTATGGCAGCACAGGACACTACCACTGGACTGATGCAGCACAAGACACAAGACAGCACCACTGGACTGGACTTATACAGCAGCACTGGACTTATGGCAGAACAGGAGACCACCACTCTGGCTGGACTGATGCAGCACAAGACACCACCACTGGACTGATGCAGCACAGAACACTGGACTGATGCAGCACAAGACAGCACCACTGTACTAGACTTATACAGCAGCACTGGTCCTATAGCAGTACAGGACACCACCACTGGAGTTATGGCAGCACAGGACACCACCACTGGACTGATGCAGCACAAGACAGCTCCACTGGACTGGATTATACAGCAGCACTGGACTTATGGCAGCACAGGAGACCACCACTCTGACTGGACTGATGCAGCACAAGACACCACCACTGGACTGATGCAGCACAAGACAGCACTGTAATGATACAAAAGAGCAGGTCGCCACCCCACACGCCACACCACTTTCCCGCACAGACACTGAGGAGACACATCCTCTTGCTGCACTCTCCGGGACCGGAGTGAAAATGGCAGCGATGCGCGGCTCCTTATATGGAATACAAAACCCGCGAGAATCCGATAGCGGGATGATTAAGTTTTGCCTTGTTCTGGTTTCCGAGTCTGGCAGGAAAACCTGAGCCGGACTCAGATCCGAATTCGGAGCGTGAAGTTCAGGGAGGTTCAGTTCTCAGGGAACTGAACCCGCTCATCCCTAATATATATTATTTTATGTGTACTATTTGGACTGTATTGTGCACTTTACCCTAGTCACTTGCATCTATAAACCATGTGACTCACGCAGTTTGAACCAAGCTGCAAGTTAAAAAACTGGGGGGGGGGGGGGGGGGAATAGATACAGTTTATCTATTGTTTGTACTGTTTGGTGCACCATACCCTAGTGTGCTTTGATCATGTGCATCCATAAGCTCTGTGATCCACGCAGTTTGAACCGAGCTGCAAGTTAAACAAATATATATATATATATATATATATATATATATATATGCCCAGCTTTTTTTTTTTTACATGTACCAGGGATCATCTATCTATGTGAAATCTCACCAAGACAACAGAAAGTAAAGAAAAGGACAGAAGAACTCATCTTTTATTTTGGGATAAGAATTAGGATGACCATAATATCCCTTTTACCTTGGACACTTATAAATTACACAGGTTCTGTGGCTGGCTGACTTCAAGTCTGTATGTTGCCTGGTTTTAGTCAGCCCCAGAACCTGTGTAATTTATGAGTGTCCCAAGTAAAAGGGATATTATGATCAGCCTAGATACTGTAAGTATAAATTCACTTTTTCCCTACTAATGTTGGTAAACACTCTACTGGTCCTTCCCATGCATTAAGCCTTTTCCCTCTCATACATTTTTGCAATCCAGGAAATAGGGAAAGAGAATGAAAGGTGCTCTATCTCCCCCATCATGGCACCCACAGTCTCAGGGTCACCCTTGTTTGACAGAGGGTAATCCCATGACTATTACCATTTATTGGTGATGCATTTAGTGCTTTAAACATTTTTCTTTTAGAATAGTGAAAATCAACTGGTATGAACTACCCCTTTAACTGACAGGCATTTTCTACTTTGCTAGGAAATCTTTGTACTCTGATTTACCTTCTCTTTAATGTAGACATGTGTGCGCTCATCACTGTTTTCTGAGACTGAAGAATAATGGAGACTGTCAGTCGTTAACACATTTTAGGCACATCTGTCAAGAAACAGTTCCAGTGTAAGACAGCTAAGTGTTTATTATTGTTTTATAACCTTTGGAATTTTTGCAATCCAGGAAATAGGGAAAGAGAATGAAAGGTGCTCTATCTCCCCCATCATGGCACCCACAGTCTCAGGGTCACCCTTGTTTAACAGAGGGTAATCCCATGACTATTAGCATTTATTGGTGATGCATTTAGTGCTTTAAACATTTTTGTTTTTCTTTTCTTTTAGGATAGTGAAAATCAACTGGTACGAACTACGCCTTTAACTGACAGACATTTTCTACTTTGCTGGGAAATCTTTGTACTCTGATTTACCTTCTCTTTAATGTAGACATGTGTGCGCTCATCACTGTTTTCTGAGACTGGAGAACAATGGAGGCTGTCAGTCGTTAACACATTTTAGGCACATCTGTCAAGAAACAGTTCCAGTTTAAGACAGCTAAGTGTTTATTATTGTTTTATAACCTTTGGAATTCAGGTTACAGTTTATGATACTGCATACCGCATGCATGATGTTTATGTATATATCATGTACTGGGCTTACTGTACTATATTTGTTGAAGCAATGTCAATGCATTTTTTATTTTTGGTAACAAGAGTAATGCAATTTATATTGTAATACTGTTAAATTTGTTTTTAGTTTTGTCATTTATAACCCTTTATGACTGCAGGTGGTTTTCGCCTGACTGACCCGACCGAACAATTATGTGACCCCACGGCTTTAGTTACATTGTAAATAATAACTAAGCATTTGAAAAAAAAAAAAAAAAGATAAGGGTTTCATTAGTATTTATTGCTATATATATATAGACACAGTTTTATCTTATTTAATTGACACTTCTTGCACAGAGAAGGTAACATTTGTCAATTACTACAAATATAGTCAGGCCATCTGTCTACGCTATAGCTATAAGTATGAACACGTTATTATTATTATTATTATTTTATTATTATCCTTTATTTATATGGCACCACAAGGGTCCCGCAGCGCCCAATTACGGAGTACATAAACAAATAATTAAAACAGGAAAACAGCAATTTACAGTTGAAGACAGTATAGGACAAGTACATGGTAAATAAACATAGTTACATCAGCAGATGACACTGCAATAAGTATCAGGTGGCAGAAGACTGCGGGATTTAGTGCAGTTGAAGATTTTTAAAGTAAGAAAAGGATAAGCACATGAGGGAAGAGGGCCCTGCTCGTGACAGCTTACATTCTAAAGGGGAGGAGCAGACAGACAGGGATGACACAGATGGGGTAGACAAAGAACATGAAATGGTGGGTTATAATGAGCTGGGTTTGGTGAAGTGGGTCTTGAGAGCCCATTTGAAGTTTTGCAGAGAGGCGGAGAGTCTGAGGGGGAGAGGTAGAGAATTCTAGAGAAAGGCAGCAGCACATGAAAAATCTTGGAGGTGGCAGTGGGAGGAAGTAATCAGTAGGCAGGAGAGTCGGCGTGCATTAGCAGAGCAAAGAGGATGGGTGGAAGTGTAAAGGGAGATAAGGTCAGATATGTAAATGGGAGAGGAGTGAGCGAGGGCTTTGTAGGCGAGTGTGAGAAGCTTGAAATGGATTCTGAAAGGGAAGGGTAGCCAGTGAAGGGCTAAGATAGGGTAAGTGGATGTAATATGTTTGGTGAAGAAGATGAGCCGGGCTGCAGCATTGAGGATAGATAGGAGTGGAGAGAGGTATTTGTCAGGGATGCCAGTCAGAAGGAGATAACAGTAGCACAGTCTGGAGATGACCAGTGAGTGGATAAGGGTCTTAGTAGCATCCTGGGTCAGAAAGGGTTTGATCCTGGAAATATTTTTGAGATGAAAACGGCAGGTTTGTGAGAGGTACTAACTGTGTGGTTTGAAGGAAAGGGAGGAGTCAAGGATTACTCCAAGACAGTGTACTCGTGTGCTAGAGGAGATAGTTGTACCATCAATAGATAATGAGATTGTGGGAGGTGAGGTTGTGCAGGAGGGTGGGAAGATGATTAGCTTAGTCTTAGACATGTTAAGTTTAAGAAAGTGCTGGGATATCCAAGAAGGAATAGCAGAGAGACAGTTGGAGATACGAGTGAGGAGAGCTGGGGAGGGGTCCGTACACCTGGGGAAAATACTACTGTTTTTGAGTAGGACACATATAGAGATACATTTGAGTCAACATGCACACCTAAGTAAAAAGTTTTTTTGTAGTTGTGCAAATGCAAGTTTTTTTCATAAAAGTACTGACACCTCCGGCAACCCTGCAGTGAGGCCACTGCCAGCACTGCTAGCACCCCTGCAGTGATAACACCCCTGGCACCCCCACACTGCCAACACAGCCAGCATTACTGACTCTGCCAGCAACTCTGCACAAGGACACTGCCAGCACCCACGCATTGAGGACACCACCATCACTGCTGACACTGCCAGCACCCCAGCATTATGGACACCACTGGCAACCCCACACTGACTACACTGCCAGCACTGTCAACACTGTTAGAGTTAGATTTGGGTTGGTTATATTGTTTCTGTGCAGGGTAAATACTGGCTGATTTATTTTCACACTGCAATTTAGATTTCAGTTTGAACACACCCCACCCAATTGTAACTGTCTCTGCACATGTTTTATCTGCCCCACCTGCAGTGCACATGGTTTTGCCCATTAGAGGAAAATGTTGTTTTGCAATCAACCTTGAATTAGGCCCTATATCCATCCCACACTGTATCCAACCCACACTGTATCCCACCCGCACTGTATCCAACCTGCACTGTAACCAACCAGCAATGTATTTCTCACTATATCCCGCACTGTATCCAATCAGCAATATATCCAGCACTGTATCCGGCCCTATATCCATCCCACACTGTATCCAACCCAAACTCTATACGACCCACATAGTATCCAACCCACAATGTGTCAGACCCGAAGTGTATTCCGCACTGTATCCAACCTGCAGTGCATCCCGCTCTGTGGGGGTCATTCCGAGTTGTTCGCTCGCAAGCTGCTTTTAGCAGATTTGCTCACGCTAAGTCGCCGCCTACTGGGAGTGAATCTTAGCTTCTTAAAATTGCGAACGACGTATTCGCAATATTGCGATTAGACCTCTCTTAGCAGTTTCTGAGTAGCTCCAGACTTACTCGGCATCTGCGATCAGTTCAGTGCTTGTCGTTCCTGGTTTGACGTCACAAACACACCCAGCGTTCGCCCAGACACTCCTCCGTTTCTCCAGCCACTCCCGCGTTTTCCCCAGAAACGGTAGCGTTTTTTCAAACACTCCCATAAAACGGCCAGTTTCCGCCCAGAAACACCCACTTCCTGTCAATCACACTACGATCACCAGAACGATGAAAAAGCCGTGAGTAAAATTCCTAACTGCATAGCAAATTTACTTGGCGCAGTCGCAGTGCGAACATTGCGCATGCGCACTAAGCGGAAAAATGCTGCGATGCGAAGAAATTTACAGAGCGAACAACTCGGAATGACCCCCAAAATTCCTAACTGCATAGCAAATTTACTTGGCGCAGTCGCAGTGCGAACATTGCGCATGCGCACTAAGCGGAAAAACGCTGCGATGCGAAGAAATTTACCGAGCGAACAACTCGGAATGACCCCCTGTATTCAACACACACTGTATCCAAGCTGCACTGTTTCTGATCCGCACTGTGTACAACCTGCACTGTATCTCGCACTGTATCCTGCCCACACAGTATCCAACTAGCACTGTATCCAACCTGTCCTGTATCCTGCACTGTATCCAACCCACACCGTATCTGACCCGCACTGTGGGCCTAATTCAGACCTGATCGCTCCTCTGCGAATTTGCAGAGGTTTGCGATCGGATAGTCGCCACCCAGACAGAGTGAAAATCTGCCCCGTGCAAGTCTGTGTATGCCGTGTGAAAAGCTTTGCAAACACCGGCCAGCTGCAAATCCGTTCGAAACTCACTCATCATCGAATGATTTTTCCAGTCTGTGCAGTCTGTACATACAGAAGCCCAGGACTTACTCCAACAGTGTGATAGAAAAGGCTGATCAGGCCGGAGCTGATGTCACACACCTTCCCTGAAAATGCTTGGAAATGCCTGCTTTTCCTGACACTCCCAGAAAACGGACAGTTACAACCCCCAAACGTCCGCTTCCTATCAGTCAGTCTGAGTTTGCCCAGCGATAACAAAAGATGCTTATTTCTTTCACAGTTTGGCCTCACAAACCCACACTATATCTGACCCGCACTGTATCCTGCCCACACTGTATACCGCAGTTTAGCCAGTCAGCCTTTGGCCAATATTGGTAAAAACAATAGTGTGAGCTGTGAGGTGGTCAGAATTGAGTGGGAATTACTATTAATGTTATTGAGGTTAATAATACTGTAGGAACAAAAAAAAAAGGCCCAAATTAAGTGATTTTATTTTATTTTTGTAAATTTATGAAATAAATGCAAATCCAAAGCCAGTTACGTCAGTTTGGCAAATCCAAATCCAAAGACAGGCAACGAATCAGCAAACCAAATACAGAAAAAATGGTCCGTCGCACATCCCTAGTGTTGATATATAATTACTTGAGTAAAGAGTATATAACATACCTCTTGGCAAACTTATCAGCTCTTTCTGTATGTGGATGATACTCAACTCTACCTGTCCTCTCCAGATTTGCCACTATCTGTTTTGGTCTGCGTCACTGAATGTATTTCTGCTGTTTCATCTTGGATGTCATCTCGCCAACCTCAAACCAAAACAGAATTGATAGTATTTAGTAATTGATTAAAGGGCTTGAGGGACTGGATTACGAGGAAAGGCTTACTAGGTTGAACACTGGAATACACTGGATAAGAGGCATCTAAGAGGAGATATTATTAATGTCTTCAAATATGTAAAGGGGCACTACAAAGAGTTATCAGAGGAATTATTCATTAAAAGAACTCTGTTTAGGTCACGCGGGCACTCGCTGAGGCTGGAGGAGAGAAAATTCTGCACGCAACGGAGGAAAGGGTTCCTCACTGTTAGGGCAATGAGGATTTGGAATTCTTTGCCAGGGAAGGTGGTAATGGTGGACACTGTAAATGCATTTAAAAGGGGATTGAATGAATTTCTGATTGAAAAGGATATCCAAGGCTACAACACTTAAAATATTGAAGTTGTTAATCCGGGTGTAACGTTATTTGTAGTTGTTAACTAGTCATAAAACATTCTTCAGCGGGTACATTAAAATCAAGTCAACTTAATACAATAAAAAGGTTGAATGCGATAAGCATTTTGCCTCTTTTCAACCTCAAATACTATGTTACTATGTTACTATGTTACACCGGCCAACAGTAGTTGCCAACCTGAAATCTCTATCACTGTTGATATCTCGACAATCAATCCTAGCCCATATGTGTCATCCTTCACTCTGAACTGTCCTTTGTTCCCCACATTCAATCTGCTTAAAATTTCTTATACATACTGTGAGGAAATGAGAGCTTTGTGACAATTAATATAGCTATGCTTCATTTCCCATGTCAAATATGTACTTTTTATCCCCATATCCCTATACATTCAATTAATCTGTTTGCCCATTCTCCATAACATGTCCATTACTGCTCACCCAATATTGTGTTTAAATCAACCTTAATATTGTTAATATATGCAATTGTGTTATGTTATCTGTTACCCTTTATGTTAGACCTAGTTTCCTATTGTTTTCATACACCACAGTGGACACTCTGAGGGTGAGTCATATAAGGTACCATTGTCCCTTTTTGTTTACTCCTTATTGTCCAACAGTGAGCTGATCAGACAGGGTGGCTCTCTGGCACCTTGATTAAAATATGTATTGTCTTCCAATGCTGTAAGAACCTAAGACAAAGAACTCAAACACACCCTTGCAATATGAAGCATCTGGGGTTTAAGTAGAGCTACCTAGAGAGCTGAAGAGAGATTCTATGCTCCTTGACTAAGAAGTAATGTTCTGTCAGGAGTTTGTGGTGGGATTTGTCATGTGGAATTGGATTACAGAGGTTTGCTGAGCTGTTTATAACCCATTCTGTTAAATAAACCATTGTTGGTTTTTCATCTACCACTGTGCCTGAGTGATTTGGAACCCGATATTAGTGATGTGCACTGGAAATTTTTCGTGTTTTGTGTTTTGGTTTTGGATTCGGTTCCGCGGCCGTGTTTTGGATTTGGACGCGTTTTGGCAAAACCTCCCTGAAATTTTTTAGTCGGATTCGGGTGTGTTTTGGAGTCGGGTGTTTTTTTTACAAAAAACCCTCAAAAACAGCTTAAATCATAGAATTTGGGGGTCATTTTGATCCCAGAGTATTATTAACCTCAATAACCATAATTTCCACTCATTTCCAGTCTACTCTGAACACCTCACACCTCACAATATTATTTTTAGTCCTAAAATTTGCACCCAGGTCGCTGGAGGGCTAAGCTAAGCGACCCAAGTGGCCGACACAAACACCTGGCCCATCTAAGAGTGGCACTGCAGTGTCAGACAGGATGGCAGATTTAAAAAGTAGTTCCCAAACAGCACATGATGCAAAGAAAAAAAGAGGTGCAATGAGGTAGCTGTGTGACTAAGCTAAGCGACACAAGTGGCCGACACAAACACCTGGCCCATCTAGGAGTGGCACTGCAGTGTCAGACAGGATGGCAGATTTAAAAAATAGTCCCCAAACAGCACATGATGCAAAGAAAAAAAGAGGTGCGATGAGGTAGCTGTGTGTCTAAGCTAAGCGACCCAAGTGGCCGACACAAACACCTGGCCCATCTAGGAGTGGCACTGCAGTGTCAGACAGGATGGCAGATTTAAAAAGTAGTCCCCAAACAGCACACGATGCAAAGAAAAAAAGAGGTGCAATGAGGTAGCTGTGTGACTAAGCTAAGCGACCCAATTGGCCGACACAAACACCTGGCCCATCTAGGAGTGGCACTGCAGTTTTCTAGCGAGAGGATGAGTGCTTCCATCCTCATGTGAATCTGAACCACTAGCCATGAACATAGGCCAGGGCCTCAGCCGTTCCTTGCCACTCCGTGACGTAAATGGCATATTGGCAAGTTTACGCTTCTCATCAGACGCTATTAATTTTGATTTTTGGGTCATTTTACTGAACTTTTGTAGTATACTTGACGACACAGAGGTAGAGCAGTGGACTACTGTACCATACTGCTATATATACTGGTGGTCACAGCAACATTCTGCACTGTCCCCTCCTACTATATACTGCGCACAACTAAAATGCAGCACAGGTATGGAATGGATGCATAGTATACTTGACAACACAGAGGTAGAGCAGTGGACTACTGTACCGTACTGCTATATATATACTGGTGGTCACAGCAACATTCTGCACTGTCCCCTCCTACTATATACTGCGCACAACTAAAATGCAGCACAGGTATGGATGCATAGTATACTTGACGACACAGAGCAGTGGACTACTGTACCGTACTGCTATATATATATACTGGTGGTCACAGCAACATTCTGCACTGTCTCCTCCTACTATATACTGCGCACAACTAAAATGCAGCACAGGTATGGATGCATAGTATACTTGATGACACAGAGGTAGAGCAGTGGACTACTGTACCGTACTGCTATATATATATACTGGTGGTCACAGCAACATTCTGCACTGTCCCCTCCTACTATATATACTGCGCACAACGAAAATGCAGCACAGGTATGGATGCATAGTATACTTGACGACACAGAGGTAGAGCAGTGGACTACTGTACCGTACTGCTATATATATACTGGTGGTCACAGCAACATTCTGCACTGTCTCCTCCTACTATATATACTGCGCACAACTAAAATGCAACACAGGTATGGATGCATAGTATACTTGACGACACAGAGGTAGAGCAGTGGACTACTGTACCGTACTGCTATATATATACTGTTGGTCACAGAAACATTCTGCACTGTCCCCTCCTACTATATACTGCGCACAACTAAAATGCAGCACAGGTATGGATGCATAGTATACTTGACGACACAGAGGTAGAGCAGTGGACTACTGTACCGTACTGCTATATATATACTGGTGGTCAGCAAAATTCTGCACTGTCCTCCTACTATATATACTGTGCACAACTAAAATGCAGCACAGGTATGGATGGATAGTATACTTGATGACACAGAGGTAGAGCAGTGGACTACTGTACCGTACTGCTATATATATACTGGTGGTCAGCAAAATTCTGCACTGTCCTCCTACTATATACTACAATGCAGCACAGATATGGAGCGTTTTTTCAGGCAGAGAACGTAGATATTTTCAGCACACTGAGCACAGATATTTGCAAGCACACTGAGCACAGATATTTGCAGCACACTGAGCACAGATATGTGCAGCACACTGAACACAGAAACTGAGAGAACGCTGCACGTCCTCTCGCTATCATCTCCAATGCACGAGTGAAAATGGCGACGACGCGCGGCTCCTTATATAGAATACGAATCTCGCGAGAATCCGACAGCGGGATGATGACGTTTGGGCGCGCTCGGGTTAACCGAGCAAGGCGGGAAGATCCGAGTCTGCCTCGGAACCGTGTAAAATGGGTGAAGTTCGGGGGGGTTCGGATCCCGAGGAATCGAACCCGCTCATCACTACCCGATATCTTCACATTTACATCTAAAAAACATATCCAGAATATGCCCATATCTTACACTAGACTAGAGATGAGCAGGTTCGGTTCTCTGAGATCCGAACCCCCTCATACATCACCTATTTTACACGGTTCAGAGGCAGCCTCGGATCTTCCCGCCTTGCTCAGTTAACCCGAACGCACCCGAACGTCATCATCCCACTGTCGGATTCTCGCGAGATTAATATTCTATATAAAGAGCCGCGAGTCGCCGCCATTTTCACTCGTGCATTGGAGATTGAACGGAGAGAACGTGGCTGCGTTCTCTCCCTGAAAAGCTCCGTAATCTGTGCTCAGTGTGCTGCAAATATCTGTGCTCAGTGTGCTGCAAATTTCTGTGCTCAGTGTGCTGAAAATATCTACGTTCTCTGCCTGAAAACGCTCCATAGCTGTGCTCAGTGTGCTGCAAATATCTATGCTCAGTGTGCTGCATTGTGGGTACTGGGGACCACCAGTATATAATTATAGTAGTACGGTACAGTAGGCCATTGCTGTATCTTGCAGCTCTGTGTCAAGTATACTATCTCTGTGCTGCATTATTGTGAGCAGTATATAGTAGGACAGTGCAGCATTTTGGTGACCAGCAGTATACATATAGTACAGTACAGTAGGCCATTGCTGTATCTTGCAGCTCTGTGTCAAGTATGCTATCTCTGTGCTGCATTATTGTGAGCAGTATATAGTAGGACAGTGCAGCATTTTGGTGACCAGCAGTATACATATAGTACAGTACAGTAGGCCATTGCTGTATCTTGCAGCTGTGTCACTTCTAGCATCCTGATCAGTGCTCAATATCTGCTGCATTGTTGTGACCAGTATGTATACTGTACTGTGCAACGTGTGTTATACACCTGGTGATTTTATACATCCTGTAATCTGTACTGAACGATGTGTGAGATACACCTGGGGATTATACACCTTGTATACTGTACTGTGCAACATTTGTGATACACCTGGTGATTATACACCCTGTATACTGTACTGAGCGATGTGTGATATACACCTTGGGATTATACACCCTATATACTGTACTGTGCGATGTGTGTTATACACCTGGTGATTATACATCCTGTAATCTGTACTGAGCAATGTGTGAGATACACTTTGGGATTATACACCCTATATACTGTACTGTGTGATGTTTGAGATACACCTGGGGATTGTACACCCTATATACTGTACTGTGTGATGTGTGAGATACACCTGGGGATTGTACACCCTATATACTGTACTGTGTGATGTGTGAGATACACCTGGGGATTATACACCCTATATACTGTACTGTGCGATGTGTGTGATACACCTGGTAATTAATTATACACCCTGTATACTGTACTGTGCGACGTGTGTTATACACCTGGTGATTATACATCCTGTAATCTGTACTGAGTGATGTGTGAGATACAATTGGGGATTATACACCCTATATACTGTACTGTGTGATGTGTGAGATACACCTGGGGATTATACACCCTATATTATTATTATTATTATTATTATTATTATTATCCTTTATTTATATGGCACCACAAGGGTTTCGCAGCACCCAATTACAGAGTACATAAATAATCAAACAGGAAAACAGCAATTTACAGTTGATGACAGTATAGGACAAGTACAGGGTAAATAAACATAGTTACATCAGCAGATGACACTGGAATAAGTATCAGGTGGCAGAAGACTGCTGGATGTGGTACAGTTGAAGATTATTAAAGTAAGACAAAGGATAAGCACATGAGGGATCTAAAGGGGAGGGGTAGACAGACATGGGTGACACAGATGGGGTACATAGAGAACATGGAACAGAGGGTTAGGATGAGATTTGGCTGTGTTTGGTGAAGAAGTGGACCCCCAGAAGGCACAAGTCAATACTTAACATTGCAACATTTTACTGGGCTATGCAGGAGAAAATTTAAAATAGGGGAAAAAAAAGAAAAAAAAAAGAATCGATAACGTCTACCGCTTTCAAAAAGGTCAATGGAAGCTGAAATAATGGACAACTACCTCATGGAAGCCAGATACAGTATACCAAACAGTACTTAGCAGAGTTAGGAATGAGTGCTTATGAAATACAGTAACATTTTGTCATAATATTTCAGAAACTGCATGGCTGGTCTCTTGCACTCTTTTGCTCTAATACACCACCTGCTTTAGGATTTATATTCAAAAACATTATGTCTCCATAATCCCAAAAGCGTCAGTCTTCTTGGAAAGTGGTTTGTTCCTTTGTAAGGGAAAGAGAACAAACGTTCTCAAACAACGGTTTCTCAATTTCTTTTTCCTCTGGGAAGGGATTGTGGATTCGCAGGAATATCTGAGCATTTCTGTAATCAGAAAGCAGCGACTTTCTACAAATGTTTACGAATAATTCCAGTGATTTTGTCATTTTCTTCCAGTGATTTGGACCAATAATACCATTGATTAGAACAGTCATTTTGTCATTTTCTTCCAGTGATTTGGACCAATAATACCATTGATTAGAACAAATAATTCCAGTGATTTTGTCATTTTCTTCCAGTGATTTGGACCAATAATACCATTGATTAGAACGAATAATTCCTGTGATATTGAGGTGTTTGTGTCGCTTAGCTTAGTCGTCCAGCGACCACAGTGCACCTCTTTTTCTCTTTTCTTTGCATCATGTGCTGTTTGGGGCCAATTTTTTTAAGTGCCATCCTGTCTGACACTGCATTGCCACTCCTAGATGGGCCAGGTGTTTGTGCCGCCCTCTTGGGTCGCTTTGCTTAGTCATCCAGCGACCTCGGTGCAAATTTTAGGACTAAAAATAGTATTGTGAGGTGTGAGGTGTTCAGAATAGACTGGAAATGAGTGGAAATTGTGGTTATTGAGGTTAATAATACTATAGGATCAAAATTACCCCCAAATTCTATGATTTAAGCTGTTTTTGAGGGGCTTTTGAAAAAAAAACACCCAAATCCAAAACACACCCGTATCCGACAAAAAATTTTCAGGGAGGTATTGCCAAAACGCGTCCAAATCCAAAACATGGCCGCGGAACCGAATCCAAAACCACAACACAAAACCCGAAAAATTTCCGGTGCACATCTCTACACTAGACACTGCAAAAACTTTAATTCATGCTCTCATTATCTCCCACATTGATTGTTGCAATAGTCCGAAACAGACTCTCACCACCACAATGCATTTTGAATGCAGCAGAAATGCTGATTTTTTTCACGCTAAATGCTCAACATCTTCTGCTCAGCACTATTACTCCCTCCATTAGTTACCTGTATTCTACCTACCTTTATCCAAACAACATCAAAATACATGTCTTCACTAGAGATGAGCAGGTTCGGTTCCTCGGGATCCAAACCCCCCGAACTTCACTAATTTTACACGGTTCCGAGGCAGCCTCAGATCTTCCCGCCTTGCTCAGTTAACCAGAACGCGCCCGAACGTCATCATCCCGTTGTCGGATTCTCGCGAGATTCGTATTCTATATAAGGAGCCGCGTGTCGCCGCCACTTTCACTCGTGCTTTGGAGATTGAACGGAGAGGACGTGGCTGCTTTCTCTCCCTGAAAAGCTCCGTAATCTGTGCTCAGTGTGCTGAAAATATCTGAGCGCAGTGTGCTGCAAATAATCTGTGCTCAGTGTGCTGAAAATATCTACGTTCTCTGCCTGAAAACGCTCCATATGTGTACTCAGTGTGCTGCAAATATCTGATCAGGGTGCTGCATTCTGGGAACTGGGGACCACCAGTATATAATATATAAACTTTTCTATAGCTTCTATACTGCTTGTCAGGACACATGGTCACAGTTAAACCACTCTGTACTGATATATACAATAATATATAAACTTTTCTATAGCCTCTATACTGCTTGTCAGGACACACATGTGTCACAGTTACACTGCTCTGTACTACTACTGATATACAGTAATATATATACTTTTCTATAGCTTCTATACTGCTTGTCAGGACACATGGGTCACAGTTACACCGCTATGTACTGATACATGCAATAATTTTAAATAATTTTTCTATAGCTTCTATACTGCTTGTCAGGACACACATGTGTCACAGTTACACCGCTCTGTACTGATATATACAACAATTTTAAATCATTTTCTATATCTTCTATACTGCTTGTCAGGACACACATGGGTCACAGTTACACCGCTCTGTACTACTACTGATATACAGTAATATATATACTTTTCTATAGCTCTATACTGCTTGTCAGGACACATGTGTCACAGTTACACCGCTCTGTACTGATATATACAATAATTTTAAATCATTTTCTATACTTTTCTATAGCTTCAAGTATTGCAGTGCAGCATTTTGGTGACCAACAGTATACATATATAGTACAGTACTGTAGGCCATTGCTATTGATATATTACTGGCATATAATTCCGCACCATAAAAAATGGAGAACAAAAATGTGGAGGGTAAAATAGGGAAAGATCAAGATCCACTTCCACCTCGTGCTGAAGCTGCTGCCACTAGTCATGGCCGAGATGATGAAATGCCATCAACGTCATCTGCCAAGGCCGATGCCCAATGTCATAGTAGAGAGCATGTAAAATCCAAAAAACAAAAGTTCAGTAAAATGACCCAAAAATCAAAATTAAAAGCATCTGATGAGAAGCGTAAACTTGCCAATATGCCATTTACGACACGGAGTGGCAAGGAATGGCTGAGGCCCTGTCCTATGTTCATGGCTAGTCGTTCAGCTTCACATGAGGATGGAAGCACTCATCCTTCCGCTAGAAAAATGAAAAGACTTAAGCTGGCAAAAGCACAGAAAAGAACTGTACGTTCTTCGAAATCACAAATCCCCTAGGAGAGTCCAATTGTGTCGGTTGCGATGCCTGACCTTCCCAACACTGGACGGGAAGAGGTGACGCCTTCCACCATTTGCACGCCCCCTGCAAGTGCTGGAAGGAGCACCCGCAGTCCAGTTCCTGATAGTCAAATTGAAGATGTCACTGTTGAAGTACACCAGGATGAGGATATGGGTGTTGCTGGCACTGAGGAGGAAATTGACAAGGAGGATTCTGATGGTGAGGTGGTTTGTTTAAGTCAGGCAACCGGGGAGACACCTGTTGTCCGTGGGACGAATATGGCCATTGACATGCCTGGTCAAATTACAAAAAAATAAAAAAAAAATCACCTCTTCGGTGTGGAATTATTTCAACAGAAATGCGGAAAACAGGTGTCAAGCCGTGTGTTGCCTTTGTCAAGCTGTAATAAGTAGGGGTAAGGACGTTAATCACCTAGGAACATCCTCCCTTATACGTCACCTGGAGCGCATTCATCAGAAGTCATTGACAAGTTCAAAAACTTTGGGTGACAGCGGAAGCAGTCCACTGACCACTAAATCCCTTCCTCTTGTACCCAAGCTCCTGCAAACCACACCACCAACTCCCTCAATGTCAATTTCTTCCTTAGACAGAAACGCCAATAGTCCTGCCGGCCATGTCACTGACAAGTCTGACGAGTCCTCTCCTAACTGGGATTCCTCCGATGGATCCTTGAGTGTAACGCCTACTGCTGCTGGCGCTGCTGTTGTTGCTGCTGGGAGTTGATCGTCATCCCAGAGGGGAAGTCAGAAGACCACTTGTACTACTTCCAGTAAGCAATTGACTGTCCAATTGTCCTTTGCGAGGAAGATGAATTATCACAGCAGTCATCCTGCTGCAAAGCGGATAACTCAGGTCTTGGCAGCTGCGGTGGTGTTAAACGTGTGTCCGGTATCCACCGTTAATTCACAGGGAATTAGAGAATTGATTGAGGTACTGTGTCCCCGGTACCAAATACCATCTAGGTTCCATTTCTCTAGGCAGGCGATACCGAGAATGTACACAGACGTCAGAAAAAGACTCACCAGTGTCCTAAAAAATGCAGTTGTACCCAATGTCCACTTAACCACGGACATGTGGACAAGTGGAGCAGGGCAGACTCAGGACTATATGACTGTGACAGCCCACTGGGTAGATGTATTGCCTCCCGCAGCAAGAACAGCAGCGGCGGCACCAGTAGCAGCATCTCGCAAACGCCAACTCGTTCCTAGGCAGGCTACGCTTTGTTTCACCGCTTTCCATAAGAGGCACACAGCTGACAACCTCTTACGGAAACTGAGGAACATCATCGCAGAATGGCTTACCCCAATTGGACTCTCCTGGGGATTTGTGACATCGGACAACAACACCAATATTGTGCGTGCATTACATGTGGGCAAATTCCAGCACGTCCCATGTTTTGCACATACATTGAATTTGGTGGTGCAGAATTTTTTAAAAAACGACAGGGGCATGCAAGAGATGCTGTCAGTGGCCCGAAGAATTGCGGGCCACTTTCGGCATTCAGCCACCGCGTGCCAAAGACTGGAGCACCAGCAAACACTACTGAACCTGCCACGCCATCATCTGAAGCACAAGGTGGTAACGAGGTGGAATTCAACCCTCTATATGCATCAGAGGATGGAGGAGCAGCAAAAGGCCATTCAAGCCTATACATCTTCCTACGATATAGGCAAAGGAGGGGGAATGCACCTGACTCAAGCACAGTGGAGAATGATTTCAACGTTGTGCAAGGTTCTGCAACCCTTTGAACTTGCCACACATGAAGTCAGTTCAGACACTGCCAGCCTGAGTCAGGCCATTCCCCTCATCAGGCTTTTGCAGAAGAAGCTGGAGAGATTGAAGGAGGAGCTAAAACGGACCGATTCCGCCAGGCATGTGGCACTTGTGAATGGAGCCCTTAATTCGCTTAACCAGGATTCACGGGTGATCAATCTGTTGAAATCAGAGCACTACATTTTGGCCTCCATGCTCGATCCTAGGTTTAAAGCCTACGTTGTATCTCTCTTTCCGGCAGACACAAGTGTGCAGAGGTGCAAAGACCTGCTGGTGAGACACTTGTCAAGTCAAGCGGAACGTGACCCGTCAACAGCTCCTCCTTCACATTCTCCCGCAACTGGGGCTGCGAGGAAAAGACTAAGAATTCCGAGCCCACCCACTGGCGGTGATGCAGGGCAGTCTGGAGCGAGTGCTGACATCTGGTCCGGACTGAAGGACCTGCCAATGATTACTGACATGTCGTCTACTGTCACTGCATATGATTCTGTCACCATTGAAAGAATGGTGGAGGATTATATGAGTGACCGCATCCAAGTAGGCACGTCAGACAGTCCGTATGTATACTGGCAGGAAAAAGAGGCAATTTGGACGGTGGCCCTTGCACAAACTGGCTCTATTTTACCTAAGTTGCCCCCCTACAGTGTGTACTCCGAAAGAGTGTTTAGTGCGCCGCTCACCTTGTCAGCAATCGGCGTACGAGGTTACTTCCAGAAAATGTTGAGAAAATGATGTTCATCAAAATTAATTATAATCAATTCCTCCATGGAGACATTCACCAGCAATTGCCTCCAGAAAGTACACAGGGACCTGAGATGGTGGATTCCAGTGGGGACGAATTAATAATCTGTGAGGAGGGGGATGTACACAGTGAAAGAGGTGAGGAATCGGACGATGAGGAGGAGGTGGACATCTTGCCTCTGTAGAGCCAGTTTGTGCAAGGAGAGATTGATTGCTTCTTTTTTGATGGGGGCCCAAACCAACCAGTCATTTCAGCCACAGTCGTGTGGCAGACCCTGTCACTGAAATGATGGGTTTGTTAAAGTGTGCATGTCCTGTTTATACAACATAAGGGTGGGTGGGAGGGCCCAAGGGCCCAAGGACAATTCCATCTTGCACCTCTTTATTTTTTATTTATCTCTGCATCATGTGATGTTTGGGGCTAATTTTTTGAAGTGCCATCCTGTCTGACACTGCAATGCCACTCCTAGATGGGCCAGGTGTTTGTGCCGGCCACTTGGGTCGCTTATCTTAGTCATCCAGCGACCCCGGTGCAAATTTTAGGACTAAAAATAATATTGTGAGGTGTGAGGTGTTCAGAATAGACTGGAAATGAGTGGAAATTATGGTTATTGAGGTTAATAATACTATGGGATCAAAATGACCCCCAAATTCTATGATTTAAGCTGTTTTTGAGGGTTTTTTGAAAAAAACAAAACACCCGAATCCAAAACACACCTGAATCCGACAAAAAAGTTTCAGGGAGGCTTTGCCAAACGCGTCCGAATCCAACACACGGCCGCGGAACCGAATCCAAAACCAAAACACAAAACCCGGAAAATGTCCGGTGCACATCTCTAGTCTTCACTTACATAAAATATCTTCCCTGAAGGGGTAGCTACCATAGGTGCAGGTAGCAGGGACGTGCGGTGAGCTGAAAGGCTAAGGAGGCACTAGCGAGCACCAGAGCCAGATTTACATACAAAATCTGAGCCAAAGCGTACATCTGGGCATTATACACCGGTGCAGCAGTATAAACTCCTGGAAATTTGGTCAGAGATGTGCGGAAAAGATAAGCAGGTGATGCACTGCCTCACCTGCCATAGACTTTTTACTCCAGAGTTTTGGCTATAAAAATGATTAGAATAATGCAAAGAAGATATTTCAAACATATTCTTTGTATTTTTCATATACTTTATACAGTCAAAACTCTGGTACAAACGTAAGTATGACAGGAAAGGCTCTGCCTCACCTGCCTCACCCCACCGCACGTCACTGGCAGGTAGTGCAGCTGCTATGGGGCCCAGAGCTGAGTGGGGCCCATCTTCCATGTCACAGTTACATGTGTTATATACATTTTCCACAATTGGGTGGTACATAGGGACCCTTACACTTTTGCCTTTCAGCCTACAATATATCTAGTTACACCCCTGGACCTGCTCATTGCACTGTGGTATAAAATTAACTGGAGGGCATTATAATGTTACATACAGTAATATGAACTGGTTCACTGTAATGTGGCACAATATGAAGTGGATGCACTATAGTGTGGCACAATATGAACTGGGGACACGGTATATAGTAGTGTGAATGAGGGGTACTGTATTGCATATTATGTACTGGCAGCCCTACAATGTGACATACTATGGTTTATAAAATAAACAAGGGCAGTACTATGGGGCATAACATCATCTAAGGCACTACTGTAGTTCAATAAATGAATGAGGGCACTCTTATGGGCCATACAATGAACAAGTGATGCAGAGAGGTGTCTCTCTAGAAGCATTGGGACAGGGGCCCCTACAATATGTTGCTTTGTGGCCGAAACTACACCCCTGTCTCCCCTCGTATCCTCCAATGGTCCATGCATATAATAGGCATAATTTTATAGATGTGATTTTACCAGGCAGTAACTTAAAAACAAAGTGAGGTAAATTTAGTAAATGCAGGGTTTGCAAACCATCAGTCTTTTTTCATCTTCCTGAGGTATTTGCATTTAGCTTATGTATTAAGGTCCAAACTGCTGCCAAAACAGCAATTTAGGAGAAGGCATTAAACATATTCCAACTTATTTTTACATGGAAAGCTTGCAAACCACAAGATATACCAAGCGATAGTTCGGGAAACCACCAAAAAATTATGGCAAAAATGAGTTGCCTCTGATTGATGAGATTGATTGAAAGGAGCTGCATGGATTGTCTCTTCTCACACCCCTGGGTGGTGTGAAATTAACAATTAGAAAATTTAGCCCAGCATCTCTTTTAGGTAAGAAAGAGTAGTCTTTATGTAGCTAGTAGTGCTCAGCAAAACAATATGTTTAGGATATTGTACAGGTCATTTTTATGTCAGTTCATGTACAATTTCATTTTAGATTCAAACTGCATAAAACCATATATTTCATGAATCCACTCTGGAGAACATTAGCAGATTAGCAATATTTTCCATTATGACCTAGAATGGCCTTTGATGTGAAATTATATTGCACCGTGGAATTAGCATTCTTAATAGCTTTCTCATATACTTACATTGTTCTCAGTTATGTCCTGTCCAAGAATGTTTGCGGCAAAAGACATATTATGCACAATTTAGCTGTCTTTAATGTTTGATAGACATTGTGTGTTGCCAGCAATGATGCAATACTGTAATTCTGTTTTCAGAACAAATAGCGTTTGATTTGAAAAACCTTCAAACCCTTGGGCTGGCATTGGCCAACTTCATGTGTCAATTCACTCAGATCTGTTATCAAGGTACCATGGAGTCCAAGTATAGCCAGTGATTAGTTCCTTGGCTGTAATGAGTTGAGTTGCTTTTTTGGCACTAGAGGGGCGGTTATGCTGTCAAATAAAAATATTTTTTGGGCTTGTGGGTCAGACTTTATTAAAATATGTGAAAAATAAATAATTACATATATTGTGACACAAGGGGGATGGGACTAAACTGGGTGTCCATTTGACAATGGGGGTCTTTTTCTTAAGGGGGTGTGAAATAATACTGAAGTGGAGACACATGAACACTGGCTGGGGGGTGGGGTGCAAAACATCCGCAATGTTAAATATTTTTTAAATAAAATATTTAAATATATTTAAAAAAATATTTCTTAAACTTTCTTAAATTAAAAGACTGTTAAATGTATTTATTTATTATTTATTAGCAATTTCTTATATAGCGCAGCATATTCCATTGCGCTTTACAATTAGAACAACAGTAATAGAACAAAACTGGGTAAAAACAGACAGACAGAGGTAGGAAGTCCCTGCTCGCAAGCTTACAATCTATTCTGAGCTGTTTTAATAAAATAAAAAATAAAAAAATTAAGTGGTTAAAAATATACTTCCATCAAACAAGTGACTTTCAATAAAAAAATGGTCCAATTTATAAAAAATAAAAGGGATAGGATATAGCGGGTGTTTTCACAGCGTACCCACAATTAATATGTATTCCCTGAATGTACTGTATGTTTTCTATTATTTTCAATTTAAAAAGCAATCTCTAGTCTATAGGTCTCGATGGTGGGTATTGCTGAATTTACCAAGATACGGACTGCAAAGCACTTTCATGGAAAATGCGATAACTTTTCTTTTACACATGCTGGGATAGGCGTTAAGTCGGTGCCTCTGGCCCTGCATGTGTGCGATGAGACATCCCAGCGGTACCTACTTTATTACTGCCGCAATAAGAAATTATAATTATCAGGCCTGAAACATGATAAAAAATGTAGTCCATAAGGTTCAAATTTGCTTCTTCAACATGACACCTGTGAACTTTAGTTTAGACTATATAACATTGCGTGGCGTGCCCTGGTCATGATCTTTAGTTTAGACCAGCAGTTGCCAACCCGTCGCTCGCAGCCGCAATCCGGGTCGCTCGACCCGTGCTGGCTGTTACTGCTGCCCAATTTCAGGGAGGAGTCCTCAATTGACTCCCCCAGTCGATCCCTAGCACTCCTCCATCGCGGAGGAGACTGGCGCTAGAGGTCATACTTGACCTCTAGTGTCTGTCAGGCACAGTGCCGTAACTAGACATTTTAACGCTGTGTGCAAGAAATGGCATAGACGCCCCCCCCATGCAAAATAGGGCCAGTGCGTGCCATAAGCGCACGTCCAAAATATGGGGGCGTGGCTTCATGGGGAAGGGGTGTGTCCACAAAAAAATACCAATTCATATTACAGTGCACAGTAGTCTCCATTATTCAAATTGTGCCGCACAGTAGCGCCACTACACCAGGTAGAGCCCCTTCTACACATTACGGCAGACAGTCTACCTTTTTACACATTACGGCACACAGCATCCCCTTTTTACACATTATGGCAGACAGCGTCCCCTTTTTACACATTATGGCAGACACCGTCCCATTTTTACACGTTATGGCAGACAGCGTCCCCTTTTTACACATTACGGCAGTGTCCCCTTTTTACAGATTATGGCATGCACTCCCTCTTTTTACACATTACGGCAGACAGCGTCCCCTTTTTACACATTACGGCAGACAGCATCCCCTTTTACACATTACGGCAGAGAGCGTCCATATTTTACACAGTACGGCAGACAGAGTCCCCCTTTTTACGCATTACGGCAGACAGCGTTCAGATTTTACACATTACGGCTGACAGCGTCCCCTTTTACACATTACGGCAGAAAGCATCCATATTTTACACATTACGGCAGACAGAGGGGTATATTTACTAAGGTCCCGATTTTGAGCGAGATGCCGTTTTTTCTTCAAAGTGTCATCTCGGTAATTTACTAAGCACAAATTACGGTAGTGATGAGGTCATTCGTATTTTTTTGGAAGTTCTAGTGAATAAATACGAATCAATACACCATCGGTCAAACGCGGCTGTTTAGGTATGAATCTCGGTCATTTACATTCGTATTTGTATTGTGTACCGTGAAAATGCTTTTGCGGTCGTGAAAAATTACAAATCGTAAAAAAGTGCTAAAAAAAAGTAGACCTGCTTTTGATAAGCGTGTTTACATGTGTATTCAATTATCCATTAGTCACACCTGAATGTTTGGCCCTATAAAACAGTCCCAGGCACATTTTGAAAATCTCTCACTCTGAAATGGCTGCTGTTGTGTGTACAGATTTTCTTGTTGCTGGTGGATACCTGAGACTGCTCCATGAGTCTTCAAGTAATCTGGGCCAGGTAAGTCAACATGGTCAGCAGGTTGTACAGGTGCCGCGGAGGCTGCGCCAGCCACGTTTTTTAGGAGGTGTTTAAACTTAAACGCATTGTCTGATGATAGGGTCATACAGATGTTTCGCCTAAATAGAAACAACATTTTCCGTCTGTATGACCTTGTCAAACTGGGCCTAGACCCTGAGACAGCACGCTCTCGCTCTGTCTCAGGCCTGCACAAACTCCTGGCTGTGTTGCACTTTATAGCTACTGGGAGCTTCCAGGCTGTGACAGGCGACGTCATTGGTATCTCCCAGCCCACCTTTTCCAAATATTTGACTCAGGTAAGTTGAAATATACATACACGTCTATGTCTAAGTGTTGCTTCTGTTAGGTCTTACAACACAGTATTGTATTGATTACAGATCATGACACTCACCTTATATTTATTAATGTCCACTCAGGTTTTGGATGTCTTGGTACCCCATATAGATGCCTCTATCTGCTTCCCTACCCAGGAGTCGGAGTGGCATGCAGTCAGGGTAGCTTTCTATGAGCTTGCTGGCATGCCCAATGTGCTGGGTGCCATAGATTGCACACACGTTGAGCTGAGACCACCTAGTGGCAGGCAATATATATTTACCAATTAGCATTCTAGCCAATCAACTAATGTCCAGGTGGTTTGTGATGCAAATCTAAAAATTATGAG
Organism: Pseudophryne corroboree; assembly: GCF_028390025.1. Lineage (NCBI taxonomy): Eukaryota > Metazoa > Chordata > Amphibia > Anura > Myobatrachidae > Pseudophryne > Pseudophryne corroboree. Next base: position 153,387,226 of record NC_086445.1, read on the forward strand.
TGTGGTTGCAGGTTACCCTGGCGGCTGCCATGACTCCTTCATCCTCAGTCAGTCATCCCTCTTTGATAAATTTGAAGACGGACAAATGCCTGATGGCTGGCTGCTGGGTATGTTCCAAGTGTGTTGTGTGTATGTGTGTTAACTTCAAACTCCTGTTTTTTATTTAGGTAATTAATCATCATACACATGTACTAATGTTGCCTATATCTGTATTTCAGGTGATGGTGGTTATGGCTGCTACTCTTGGCTCCTTACTCCATTGTCCCAACCTGATTCTCCTGCTGAACACAGTTACAATCATGCACATAAGTCAACGCGGAATGTGATAGTAAGATGTTTTAGGGTGCTGAAATCTAGGTTTCGGTGTCTGGATAAATCTGCTGGGCTTTTGTTGTATAGTCCCTCAAAGGTGACTAGGATTGTGTTCTGCTGCTGTTTTCTTCATAATCTGTGTTTGAAACAACATCTTCCACATGTTGCTGAAGAAAACAGCCAGCAAGCAGAGGAGTTAGAAACATCTGGTGACAGTGTGAGTACAGATGTAGGGAGGCAGGTAAGGCAAGAAGTTATTTTGCGTTATTTTACGGGTAAGTATTTTTTAATTTTAACTAACCTTGACTAACCACTTTTATTAAATGTATTGTTTGTTTTTTGTTGTTGTTGTTGCGTTACTGTTTATTCTTTATACTGGTCTGCACATTTATACTGTAATTTGAATAACTTACAGTGTCACTCATTACCCCATTAAACCATACATTGCGTATTTTAAAATGATTTGCACGGACACAGGGTTTTCTGGGAATACAATTGCTTAAAATTTATTGTGTTCCAAACATTTCAGGCAGCCTTCATTTTTTTGTGTGTGTGCTGGGTGCAGAGGTTTGACCAGGGTCGTTGGCCCGTGTTCTGCTTGAGCGTCGAACAGGGGAGGTAACTGGGGTCTGGCTTGGGGTAGTCGTTCCGAAGCTTGAGCTGACTTGTTGGCCTGCCATCACAGTAATACTTTGGCTGAGGTTGTGTATACTGGCGTTAAGTTGTATATTTGTGGCAGTGTGGCTGGCAATAATTCGCGACAAACTTTCATTCACCACTTGGTTATGCTGTATTACTTGTATTAGTGTTTGTTGCTCATCGATTATTCTTGTCAAGTTTGCTAGCATTTGAGTGTTGTCCGCCCTGATCTGCTCCATTGAAGTTGCTATTCTGCCAACCTGAACAATCAGTCTGCCCGAGTTCCGACTAATGCGAGGAAGATGATGGGGCAGACTGGCAAGGTGTTGTGTGTGTGTGTTCAGGTAGGCAGAATTTTGGACCTGTTGTGTGGCCCAACTGTTCCAAAAGTCAGGGGACATTTGTTGCTGGGGTGGAGTTGGAATTAATTGGGGGCTAACGGATGCTTGTGGGATATCCTGCTGCGGGGTTGGCTGGGTAGGATCAACGGGCTGCAGGTGTAGTGTGAAGGTAGGCTGTTGGTCAGGTTCCTGCTGGGCGTCCTCGACCATGATGGGTGGTTCTGTATGGGGTTGAGAGCAGCCACTATTTAGTATAACTAACAGTTTTTTGCTTGTCCTTAACATGGCTTACTTAATAATACTCATGTTGAAAATGTGTCCGATTTTGTGTGTTTAAATAAACTATGAATCTTTCCAATAGAAACACATATGTGCCTTCACAGGCGTGCGCAGAGACTGACTCGCGGGTTCCGCTCCAAACTTCACCCCCTCCACAGCATTATAGTGTTCTCTCACCTCCCCTGTCCTGGATATAGACTGCTCACCTGGACGGGCCAGAGGTGCGGACCAGGTGAGCAGTCTTTATAAAGGACAGGGGAGGTGAGAGAACACTGTAATGCCGTGGAGGGGGGGGAAGTCCTGTGCGGTTCCCGCAATTCAGTTTCTGCGCAGGCCTGTGTGTGCCTTCTAAATTTCCAAAATGACTGTTTGTTAAAATTTGTTAGTTCACAGACTATAAAACATAATGATATGGGATACACAAATTTCTTTCGCCATTTTACATGAATGCATTTCAAGATTGTGTATGCCCCTTCCTTTTGAGAAACACACACAATGCATTAAATGTGGTTTGTAACACACTCATTAATTGATTAAGCCAGTCAGTGTTTTTTTATAATTATTAGTAAACAATTTTAAAATTTAAAAATCTTCATGAACCCTGCAAATGTCTTAAGGAGGCCTATGTTTCTAAATGGAGATGTTGGCCATGGCAAACTTTTTTTTTTTTTTTTTGTAAAAATTCTTGTGGATTTCAATTTTAAAGCACAAAATGGTTTCTATGGCCAACATCACATATGAAAATGGTTTTCTAAAATTTTAATTAAAAAAACATGTGCTTGTTGTTTGACATTATGGGCAGGAATAATAAATTACACAAATATAATTGTATTGACACTACACAAACAGTGGTGCAGTAGAAATAACCTGGAGAAGACCTAAGGTTTTGAAAAGACAATCATATGTGCAAGGTGATAAAGGCACAAGACAAACAGAGACGTTTTACATTTTTAAAGATTAGTATTATTCTTTTTATGCATATAACACCTTGCACATATAATTGTATTTCAAAAGCATTATGCCTTATACCATTCATAGACCACAGTGTGTATAACTTATATATATTTTTTTCATTTTGTATACTCACCAGACAGCTGAGGTGATTGTGGCTCATCACTTTGTGGACTTGCCAAAATTGCCTGTGGTGGCTGGGGCAACACTGCGGAGATGCGCCGCCGGGGTGGTGATGATGGAGCCGCAGACTCAGGCTCAACGCGACGTGTCTTGCTTGGCCTCCTAGGCACACTCACCGAGCCCTGTGATGGGCGCCTTAATGGAGGGCGGCTTGCAGAAGAAGAACCTATGTGAAAAGAGAAACATTAATATTTTGAACTTCTATGTGTTTGCTGAATCTGTGATTACAGTGACTTCTTACCTGCTTCACCAGCATCTGCATCACTTGGCAGTGTTGGCTGGGGCCTGGCTGTGGTGCTTCTCTGGCGTACTGTTGAAAAATGTGACAAAACAAAATGAACATACTTTGAATACTCATTGTTATCTGAAATTCCTTATTGTGATGTAAACATCTGGAACATAATGATAAGCAGAGGCGTAACTAGGGTTTTTGGAGCCCAGGGCAAGATCAATAATGGCGCCCCCCCCCACCCCACCCCCCCCCCCACCCCCGAATTTTTTTTTTTTATAAAAATAATAAATAAATAAAATGATAATAATAAAAAAAAAAACAAAAGGAAAGTATGTGCAGACGCCACCGGTGTCACTGCATATAAAGATGTCAGGGTGTGTATGTACAGATGTAGGTGCAGTGGTCGAAGTTGAATTTTTGAAGGCGCGCGCGCTCCGGAAAAGGGGCGCGGTCACTCAAAAGGGGCGTGGCCTTCAGTGTAGTAGGACCCCTTATACTATCTAGTACTGGTGCCCCTTTCACATTATAGCACACGGTATGAGCCGAAATTCACATTATAGCACACAGTATGAGCCGAAATTCACATTACCCCACACGGCATGAGCCGAAATTCACATTATAGCACACAGTATGAGCCGAAATTCACATTACCCCACATGGTATGAGCCGAAATTCACATTATAGCACACGGTATGAGCCGAAATTCACATTATAGCACACGGTATGAGCCAAAATTCACATTACTCCACATGGTATGAGCCAAAATTCACATTACCCCACATGGTATGAGCCGAAATTCACATTACAGCACACGGTATGAGCCGAAATTCACATTACAGCACACGGAATGAGCCAAAATTCACATTACCCCACATAGTATGAGCCGAAATTCACATTATAGCACACGGTATGAGCCAAAATTCACGTTACAGCACATGATATGAGCCAAAATTCCCATTATAGAGTTAGGAGATCCTACCCCCAGAATTAACATGGCCTGTGGGGCACTATGATGAGGGGAGCCCACCCCCTTAATAGACTAATTGCAGTTTAGCAGCGGAAGGGCTGCAGCGGTTTCTCACCCCAAGCTGCGGCGCTTCTGCCACCTCCGACACTCCACATCTTCGGCACCACCCGGGATGCAGAGCACCGCACCGGGTATGCACCCTTTTCAGTGTGGTCTGCTGCGCTCCGAAGGGGTTCTTGTTTCATGCTGCAGGATCCCGATGTACGCCTTCCTCCCCGCTGTTACTGTCACGGTAAGCATTAGTATCGTTTACCGCAGAGGCCATTTTCTGAGGCATATGTGTTAAACCTCAGGAACTGAGATGCCCTTCTCACCATACAGCTGTGTGGCCGAGCCAGGCGGGGGGACAGCCAGCAGCAGCATGCCGGATATCAGCAGCAGAGGGTGCGGGCTGTACATACTTGAGGCAGCTGGATATTCAACAGTGCTGAAAGAGTCCGGAGCCCGCACCCCCGGAGCTGCAGTACACCGGCAGAGGACACCCATCCCCCGAACCCTGCATAGCCCAAAGCCGGAGATCAGCAGCATGTTGAACGCGGAAGCAGAAGCTGCTTATTGCCGGTCAACATGCTGCTGATCTCCGGCTTTGGGCTCCGCACGTGCCATACAGCCCCCACCCTCGGCTGCTGATATCCGGCATGCTGCCCCTGCTGCTGGCTTTCCACCCGCCCGGCTCGCCCACCCAGCTGGATGGTGAGATGAGAAGGGCATCTCAGTGACCGTGGTTTAATACATATTTCTCTTCGGTAAATGGCCATTAGTACATCCCACACACACTGATTACACACACACAGACTGGCCACCCCCAAATCCTACACACACCCACTCAGACTACACACACATTCTCATACTTTCCTCTCCCCCACACACACACTGGACTGCAAAAATTTACACACACTGACACTGTTCCACACACACACAATTAACACACACTCACACTGTCCCACACACACAATTAACACACACGCACACTGTCCCACACACCAGTGGCGTGCGGTGAGGTCAGTGGCGTGCGGTGAGGCACTACAGCCATAATGTCTGCCGAATCCTGCCAATGACCCCTACTGCCACCGAGCCAATGCCCGCCACTGCCTCTGAGCTGATGCCCGCTGCCACCACCAATGGCTTACAAACTCGCCCACCGTCAACTGACCCAGCCCTCCGCCACTAATTTGCAACTCAGTCCAAAGCCGCCAATGCCCGCTGCATGCCTGCTCATCATACTTGTGATATATTGTACATTTTTATAGAAAAAAATAATTATTTGTGTTTGGGACTGGGAAGGGAGTGGGAGGAGGACATGAATGCAATTTTGTTGTCCAGGGCTTCCATTAACTTAATGGAGAAGGGTCTGAATGGTTTAAAAATGTAAAAAAAAAAACTGCGTGAGGTCCCCCCTCCTAAGTATAACCAGCATCGGGCTCTTTGAGCCGGTCCTGGTTGTTAAATACTGGGAAAAAATTGGACAGGGGTTCCCCGTATTTAGACAACCAGCATCGGGCTCTTAGTCCGGTCCTGGTTCCAAAAATACGGGGGACAAAAGATGTAGGGGTCCCCCCGTATTTTTAAAACCAGCACCGGGCTCCACTAGCCAGGGGCATAATGCCACAGCCGGGGGATACATTTATGTAGGTCCCTGCGGCCGTGGCATTACCCCCCCAACTAGTCACCACTGGCCGGGGTTCCCTGGAGGAGTGGGGACCCCTTAATTCAAGGGGTCACCCCCCCTCCAGGCACCCAATGGCCAGGGGTGAAGCCCGAGGCTGTCCCCCCCATCCGTGGGCTGTGGATGGGAGGCTGATAGCCATGTAAGTAAAAAAAGAATATTGTTTTTTGTTGTGGAACTACAAGGCCCAGAAAGCCTCCCCCGCTTGCTGGTACTTGGAGAACCTCAAGTACCAACACGCAGGGAAATAACGGGCCCGCCGGTACCTGTAGTTCTACAACAGAAAAAATACCCAAATAAAAACACAACTCACACACCGTGACAGTAAAAATTTATTAAAACACACTGACACACTCACACATACTTACCTATATCCCACGCCGGTCACGTCCACTTGTCCAGTAGAATCCAAAAGGGGTAGCTGTAAAAATGAGAGACACATTACTTACCTACATCCCACGCCGGTCACGTCCACTTGTCCAGTAGAATCCAATAGGGGAATCTGTAAAAATGAGAGACAGATTACTTACCTAAATCCCACGCCGGTCACGTCCACTTGTCCAGTAGAATCCAATAGGGGTACCTGTAAAAATGAGAGACAGATTACTTACCTACATCCCACGCCGATCATGTCCACTTGTCCAGTAGAATTCAATAGGGGTACCTGTAAAAATGAGAGACAGATTACTTACCTACATCCCACGCTGGTCACGTCCACTTGTCCAGTAGAATCCAGTAGGGGAATCTGTAAAAATGAGAGACAGATTACTTACCTAAATCCCACGCCGGTCACGTCCACTTGTCCAGTAGAATCCAATAGGGGTACCTGTAAAAATGAGAGACAGATTACTTACCTACATCCCACGCCGATCATGTCCACTTGTCCAGTAGAATTCAATAGGGGTACCTGTAAAAATGAGAGACAGATTACTTACCTACATCCCACGCCGGTCACGTCCACTTGTCCAGTAGAATCCAATAGGGGTACCTGTAAAAATGAGAGACAGATTACTTACCTACATCCCACGCCGGTCACGTCCACTTGTCCAGTAGAATCCAATAGGGGTACCTGTAAAAATGAGAGACAGATTACTTACCTACATCCCACGCCGATCAAGTCCACTTGTCCAGTAGAATCCAATAGGGGTACCTGTAAAAATGAGAGACTGATTACTTACCTACATCCCACACCGATCACGTCCACTTGTCCAGTAGAATTCAATAGGGGTACCTGTAAAAATGAGAGAAAGATTACTTACCGACATCCCACGCCGATCACGTCCACTTGTCCAGTAGAATCCAGTAGGGGAATCTGTAAAAATGAGAGACAGATTACTTACCTACATCCCACGCCGGTCACGTCCACTTGTCCAGTAGAATCCAATAGGGGTACCTGTAAAAATGAGAGACAGATTACTTACCTACATCCCACGCCGGTCACGTCCACTTGTCCAGTAGAATCCAATAGGGGTACCTGTAAAAATGAGAGACAGATTACTTACCTACATCCCACGCCGATCACGTCCACTTGTCCAGTAGAATCCAATAGGGGTACCTGTAAAAATGAGATACAGATTACTTACCTACATCCCACGCCGATCACGTCCACTTGTCCAGTAGAATCCAATAGGGGTACATGTAAAAATGAAAATGATACTTACAAACTTCAATCCACAGGAGGAGAGAGAGAGAGAGAGAGAGAGAGAGAGAGAGAGAGGGGTGGGGGAGGAGGAGGGGGGGGGGGGGGAGAGAGACTAACCTGCTGCTGCTGCTGGGGAGACCGGCACACACTGCAGGGCCACGACGGGAGGACGGAGCCGGCGGAGGAGGGGGAGAGCCGCACACCGCCGCTCCTGTCAGCGGCAGAGGACGGGGCGCACACTACAGACGCCAATAATCGCCAGGACAATTAACACACACGCACACAATTAACACACACGCACATTGTCCCACACACACACACACACACACACACACAATTAACACACACGCACACTGTCCCACACACACACACACACACACACACAATTAACACACGCACACTGTCCCACACACACAAATAACACACACGCACACTGTCCCACACACACACAATTAACACACACTCACACTGTCACACACACAATTAACACACTCACACTGTCCCACACACACAATTAACACACTCACACAATTAACAATTAACACACACTCACACTGTCCCCCCCCCCCCACACACACACACACACACACAATTAACACACCCACACAATTAACACACATTCACACTGTCCCACACACACACAATTAACACACATTCACACTGTCCCACACACACACACACACACACACAATTAACACACTCACACTGTCACACACTCACAATTAACACACACTCACACACAATTAACACACACACACTGTCCCGCACCCCCCTCTCCCGACAGAAAAAAATATAAACATAATTTGAAAGCCCGCTCACCTGTTAAGGCGCGCGCACCTCCGAGGTCGCGGTCGCGCGCACGCGCGATCGTGTTCAGTACAATGTGCAGGGAGGAGGGGGGGGGTGAGGGGAGGCTCCTGGCGGCCGCTGCCTGTCCAGTGTGACAGGCACAGCAGCCGGGGAGACAGGGAGAGCGCCGCAGGTAGCGCCGGCGGAATCCCTGTCGCATGGGGTGAGCGGGCCGTGCCGGTGGCGCCCCCTCTCTGTTGGGGATTCCACGGCGCCCAGGGCACGTGCCCTGCTTGCCCCGTGCTAGATACGCCTCTGATGATAAGTAAACTATTTTATGTTTAAGCTATTCTGGATTACTTAATTGAGTGTGTATTATTAAAATAAGATTGTATTGCACTAAATAATCCATATTCAAACCCAAAATCAGCACAATAGTGTTTTTTTTTGGAAAAAAAAAAAAAGCATTTAATAAAAAAAAAAATGTACACAAAAAAACAGTTATGGACAAGCAGGAACTATGATTATGTATTAGAACTACACATACCAGCATGCACTGCAACAGATGTAGCATTCACTATTTCCAAAACTGAGGCAATGCATGATGGGACTTGTAGTTTGGCAACACCTTTAGAGCTACAGGTTGCACAGGCCTGCACGACATCACCAACACAATGTAACAATTTTAAAAATGACAATCACAATTAGCAGGATTAAATGTAATTTAAAATAACAAAAAAGACAAAAAAAAATAAACAAAATAAACTCACCATCCTGCCTTGGCCGGTCAGAATCCCGCACATGAGTGGCACCAACCACTTCGGGTGGAATAAGGGAACGTACAGGCTCCTCCCAATCCCGATAAGAAGCACGGAAGGGGTGTCCACCCCCGGTTTGGCGGGCTGATTTGGCCTCCTTGGCCATCTTGGCCTTGACACGGCGCTTTATGTCATAAAAGCGCTTGCGACATGTGTCCTCAGTCCGCCTCACCACACCCTCACTATTAACTGCCGCAATCACTTTACCCCACAGCACAGACTTCTTACGTGTGGACACCTTGGCAGCATCCTGCCCAAACAATTGCCGATAATGCCTCATCAGCTCCCGCACCAATGCCATGTTTTCAGCATAGCTGAACTTCACATTGCGCCCAGTCTTGGTAGTGGTGCGTGGCTGCGGAGCTACAACACTATCACTGGAAAACGCAGCAACAGGCACCCCCTCCTCCTCACTAACCTCCTCCACCTCACTCACCTCCTCCCTCTCACTAACCCCCTCCACCTCACTCACCTCCTCCCTCTCACTAACCTCCTCCACCTCACTCACCTCCTCCCTCTCACTCACCTCCTCCACAACACTGACCTCTGACTGAGACATAATACAAACAAACGACAAATAACACAGAGAAAAAAATACAGAAAACACACTCCTCCACTACCACTACACACCACACACCCAACACACACACACACACACACACACACACACACACACACACACACACACACACACACACACACACACACAAACAATGACAATAGACTTTGAAAAAAAAACAAGGACAAAAAAATATACAAACTTTGAAAAACCTACACAACAAGTATGACAAGACTACTTACACACACAGTACAGCACTCAACAATCGCAATAATCCGCACAAAATCCACCAAAAACTCCACCAAACTCACCAACTCCTAATACACCTTCCTCTCTCCTCTCCACTAGCTAAACCCACGAGGTGCGGACGGTTTGGGGCGTTTTTATAGTAATGTGCACAGACACTCCTCCATCACGAATACAACCAATCACGGACGAGTGACAAAAACGAAACTTAGGAACAAAATGCGGCCGGGAACGGACAAACACTGCCGTAACCAACATGTGACGCAGTCGTAACAAAATGCACAAAACACGGCCGACAAACCACAAAATCGGCCGCAATCTACATTACAAATCCACGAATTACATCGACATCGGAACAAAATACAAATACAAATACGACAGCTTAGTAAATTAGTCGTACTAAATTCAAAAAGTTGCACCTTTACACTTTCGATGTCTTTCGTGATCGTACTTTGACCACAAACGGAAAATTACGAATCTTAGTAAATTTACCCCAGAGTCCCCCTTTTTACACATTACGGCAGACAGCATTCATATTTTACACATTACGGCAGACAGCGTCCCCTTTTTGCATATTACGGCAGACAGCGTCCATATTTTACATATTAAGGCAGATAGAGTCCCCCTTTTTACACATTACGGCAGACAGCGTCCATATTTTACACATTACAGCAGACAGAGTCCCTATTCAAATGGATGCATTTTTTTTCTTTATAAAATGTAATTTCGTAATTTACTAACCAGAAGGAGGAAAATGAGGATCTCCTCCTCCTTCAACTATAAGCTCCTAGCTCGCTGTGCAGCGGTACGGCAGGGTGCATGGCAGTGTGGGATAGTCTCTGTGTAAACTGAAAGAGATGTCTGTCATCATCATGTCTCTCCTGAAATGCAGGGGGACCGAGCCGGCATTCAGAGCTGGGCCAATTAGCAGAGGCAGACACTGATCACAGCACTGCCACCAGCAGCGGTGGGTGATGGGAGACAGGCGGCATCGTCAGTGGGACTCAGGCGGCGCCATCAGCGGGACACAGGCAGCGGCGCCGCCGGCAGTGAGTGTGTGCACTACATGGGACTCGAAATAGCGGCCGTGCAGGTGTGCCGCCAGATGGTGCGCCCTCAGTGCATTTGCGCTGTGGACAAGGCATCATCGGCACACACCTAGTTACGGCCCTGGTCAGGCAGCACACAGCACTATAGATACCCGGAAGTGACGGGAGCGCTCAGTGCTGGCGCTCCCGTCACTTACATAACACCCCTGTAACGACTCGTTACAGGGCTGTATCTAGCCATTGGCCAGGATGGCATTTGCCAGGGGCGCCGGCCAAGGGGGGGGCAAGCCTCTTGGAGATGCCACCAGGCCCTGCCAACAACACAGATATGACGTGACTCACCACCATCAGAGGTTGACCAGGAGAGAGCCTGCCATCTCGCCCAGCTTGCCTGAGATGCATCTCTCAGAGATGCCTCTGAACTTCCTGCGGACGTACACCAGTCTGAGTGGCTTGCTGCTGCTGCGCCTCAGCCACCTCAGTGCCTATCAGAGCCTGAGCGAAGAGCTGGGGGAGACAGAAGTGGGAGGCCTGGCAGAGGCAGAAGAAGGCTGGGCGCAGGAGACGTCGGGGAGGTGGCGGCTGAGCTAGGTCATTTTCTGGTGTCAGACAGTCTGCGAGTGTGGTTGAGGGCAGGGGCTGGGGAAGAGCTGCTGTATACCATGCTGTCATTTGGTATCATGTGTGCACCAAGTACAGTATGCCCCTCGTTCATATGTGACAATATTTTACCCAGTGCTTAGGCAGATACAGTATACTACTGAGAGGTTTTATATATACACATAAATATATATATATATATATATATATATATGTGTATATGTATATATATATATATATATATATATATATATAAATAAAAATTGTTGATCAATGCGCTTATCCTCCGTTCAGTAATCCCTTTCGTGGATCAACGGTATCAGGATACAAAGTCTCACTAGATACCAATTCACAGTGAATTATCAGAACTAATTAGTCCTGTGTACACCCTCCACTCTTCTTGGCGGCAGCTCAGTTCTTCAGAAATGACCTGGGTACATTCAGCCATAAATTTCTGCGAGAAAAGAGGAGAAGCACAAGCACCTTATGGTGTAGTAAGTTAATAAAGGTATGCTGTAGACACGCATATAAGAATTGCGTACCAAAAGATAGCTTGTATCAAGGCCTATCAACCTCCTTTCCAGTCGATTCTCTCCACCTCATGGGTCGACTACTTGAAAGTGAAATCTAGAAACTCAGGTGTAGCAGGAATTCACTTAGGTGAGAACCTTTAGTGGATCAGCAGTGATAGCCTTGTCTCTGAGTCATATATATATACATACACACATATGTCCCAAAACTATACCAGAGCTGAGGCAGCTTGGCAAGAAGAATTCATGCTCCCACAAGCATTGATATCAGCGGTAAGGGAGAATATGGGGGTGGGGAGGGGGGGCTCAGATCGCTAGATACACCCCTGGTGGTGACAAGCATTACTAGACCGCTTACAGCGAGCATGACATGCAGAGCATTACAACCCTGGCAACTAGATGCCTGACAGCGAACATGACATGCAGAGCATTACACCCCTGGCAACTAGACGCCTGACAGCGAACATGACATGCAGAGCATTACACCCCTGGCAACTAGACGCCTGACAGCGAACATGACATGCAATGTATTACACCCCTGGCAACAAGGCCCCTGACAACGAGCATGACATGCAGAGCATTACACCCCAGGCAGCATGAGATCCCTGACAATGAGCAGGTAATTTCAAATTAATTTGAAGCCTTACTGTTCAGCATAATGTGTAATGGACATTACAGTGTGTGGCATAATGTATCACCGGCATTGCAGTAGGTGGCATAATGTGTCAGGCATTATGGTGTGGGGCATAATGTATCACGGGCATTGCAGTGTGTGGCATAATGTGTCAGGGGCACTGCGCTGTGTAGCATAATGTGTAACGGGCATTACGGTGTGTGGCATATTGTGTAAGTGGCATTACTGTGTGTGGTATAATGTGTCATGGGCATTATGGTATGTGGCATAATCTGTAAGGGGCATTACTATAAGGAGGAAAAATGAAAAATAATGTAAGGGGCATGAATCAGGATTATTTTTTCCTGTGGTGTCCAATGCCTGGGCGTGCAGGTTACAAAACTGGGGTATAAGGTAGTATTTTCCTGCAATACCATGCCTCTTGAAATTACGCTACATCCTCTTTTTGGAGCACGCTCACCCACAGAGCCCGCTAATTCTTTACTTTTACCATAGCAATGGGAGGGGCGCCAGAAACTGTTTTGGCAGGAGGGGGCAAAATGTATAGCTACGCCACTGCTCACGAGGCCAGTCTTTAACACTGAGAGCGCGCCAGCAACCATTCAAGTACAGCCTTTTTTTTCAAAAACTTTAGTAGCTCGTCAGGAGGTTTAATTTTTCTCGAGTAGCTCACACCCCAATTAAGGTTGGAGAGCACTGGATTAGACTATATAACATTGCCTTCCCCTGGTCATGCTCTAAGTTTAGACTATATAACATTGTTTGGCTTCCCCTGGTCATGCTCTTAGGTTTGGTTGCTCTTGATAAAATACAGTAGAATAATATGCAGCCTTGAAACTAACTAGCCCGACCCATCCCATTTACAAACAAATTCTGTGTCACTTTCTCTACAATTATTAGGCAGAATGGTAGCAACAGCTACTCCAACATACTGTACTACAGGCAGCTTAATCAGGGTTGCCGACTCTCTGGCTGCCCCCACCGGGAGAGGGCAGCCATCTCGGCACAGCAGGGGGTGGAGATGGTGGGCGTGATATGGCATAGGGGACGTGGCTATGTATTTGAGGCCACACAGGGGGCATGGCACTTCCAGTCAACGTGGCGACACCCTGCTATACAGTGCTGCTATTGCAGGCATTGTACAGCAGGGGACGGGGCTATGATGACGCGATTCATCACGAATTGCGTCATCGGGTCTCCTCGGACCACCCACTTGTTCTCTGTGGTGATCGAAGGGGGAGCTGCGGCGCTGAGGGAGACTTGCCCACCTTTCCAGAGCCTCCCGGATATTCCGGGAGGGTAGGCAAGTATGAGCTTAATGTGATGTCACAGGGGTGACACAATATAGTGTAGTGCTGAATCAATGCATCCAACAGATAATGGCAGGAGTACAGTAGTTTACTACTGCAATCATAGCACAGAGTGAAAGCTACATGGCCTTTGCTAGGGACATACTGAGTGCCTACAAAAGTCATTCTTTGCTAGCAGTAATAAAACATAAGCAAATACATTGGGCAAACATTCTATACAAAATATTACGTATGTGTAATAACTTATGAAAATTGAGCCTAATTCATAGTTGTGCGCTAATGCCGCTGCAGATCCGCTTTTTGACTCTGAGGATGGGCGAAAATATGCTAATGAAACAGCTGCAGGGATTTGTATAGAGATGCCCATGGAGCCTTTGCTGCTTCCTGCAACTGCGTACAAATTGATATCATCAACGCAGATCCGGAAAACATCGAACTCCTGAATGAGTCTACGATCTCTCAGAATTGCTGCCACAACAGAGACACTGGAGACGTGTTCCCTGCATATGACATCACACTTGTGACTGAAATACTCCACTGAAAATGGTGATGACACACCCATGTTTGTGCCGCCACTTCCCATTGCCTCCCACAAAATGGATGCTTCGTGACAATTGCTTCCGAATGAATCCTCACTGTGACTGTTACATCATCATCTCATCCCCAATACCAACAATGACACCGAACCTTTGGGTTCAGCCGGCGCTGGTTTTCTGGGTATTAATGGGTAAATTTACCGAGGTGGGAGTTTTTTTATTAGAATTGGCGATGTTGCCCATAGCAACCAATCACATTCTGTTTTATCTTCTAGAAGTAGCTAGATAAATGTTAAGTAGAATATGATTGGTTGCTATGAGCAACATCACCAGTTCTAAAAAATCCCACCTTGGTAAATTTACCCCTATGACTGTATACTGTATGCAGCATTTGTTATATGGCTTGTATCCCATTCTCCCCATGCTCTGCAATGTTTCATACTGTACTGTAAGTCTTTTTTCTTAAAAATAAATAAAAAATTGCAGCATTGTTTGTCCAAGTAAAGAGTTACTAGATCTTTTTGCTTTGATCCTAACTCAACATCATTATGATAAAATACATGTCTGTAGAACAGGCATTCCCAACCGCGGTCCTCAAGGCACACCAACAGTGCAGGTTTTAGTGATATCCAGGCTTCAGCACAGATGGTTAAATCAAAATAACTGAGGTACTAATTAAGTCACCTGTGTTCAAGCCTGGATATCACTAAAACCAGAACTGTTAGTGTGCCTTGAGGACCGCGGTTGGGAAACACTGCTGTAGAATATACTGTTACTATATAAATGAAGTATAACTGAATAGATTATAGGTATGTTAGGGCATTGTAGAGAGGAAAATATATTCCATTAACAAATAATTAAATTATTGCTCAAATAAAAACTGTATACACGTATGAATTAAGTTTTCTAAATGTCAGGTCTTTGATGGCAGGTAATCTGAATGCTCTTTTGTTAGGTTTTTAATTAGCATGTTCATCATTTTGGAAGTATGAGAAGGTGGACCTGTATAGTTTCAATTTAAATGTACATCCCTTATGATGTCCTGTGAGTGGGAAAACGTAATTGCCTGACAGGATATGGTAAACATAGCCTTTTTTGTATGCTTGCATCTAGATTACTCAGAGATGAATATCTGGCATCAAACACAGCAGGGGTAATCACTCAGTAGTCTGGTCACCAGGTGTGACTGTATAAATGGAGATCAAAGACCTAACAATATTTTATCTGCTTTTGACAGAAAATTTATATTTCTGTAATAGCTGAGAGCTTCCAAAATCATAAGAATATACCTGAAGTCTGTATATGGGTCTGATGTGATTTGGGAGTGACTTGGACTTATAGTTTTGGAGAAATTAGGCATCTAACCAATCACACAGCAGTCTTGCTTGCACGCATATTGTAGCATAAATAATGGATTTTCATGAGAACATACTATATTTCA
The DNA here is from genome assembly GCF_028390025.1 of Pseudophryne corroboree. NCBI lineage: Eukaryota > Metazoa > Chordata > Amphibia > Anura > Myobatrachidae > Pseudophryne > Pseudophryne corroboree. The sequence continues at coordinate 153,403,010 of NC_086445.1, forward strand.
TGTGGTTAGTACACAGGGAAATTATGTACAGTTATTTATACATACACAGACCTGGGTGAAATAACAAGCCAGCCAGTCCTCATAGACTTGGTCATGAAGTCATCTATGTGGGGAGGAGGGAAAGTGAAAAACATTTTGGGAGTCTTGATCTGTGTCAGACTTGGGGGATCAGTTCTAAGTTGAAGCCTGGTCCTGCATCTTCCTGCCATTTTAACCCATCCAGAATAATCCACATGTAATTCTGTGTAAACTTCACACTTTCATTTTGAAATGGCAACACGTTTGTTTGTTTATGTAATATGTAACACTTTTTATTTAATCAATTATGTAACTAAGCATTTTCAAATAAAGTGTTCATTTGTTAATATATTTTCACAGTTGTGTTCTCATACACCTTGGGCCTAATTCAGACCTGATCGTAGCCATGCAAAATTTTTCATGGCTACAATCAGCTACCCTGACATGCGGGGGGATGCCCAGCACAGGGCTAGTACGCCTCACATGTCTGGTCCTCCCCCCGCCACACAGGTACAAAAGCAATGCTTTTGTACCTGAAGAGTAGCTTCTTATCAGTGCAGCTCCTGCGCGCTGGCAGGGTGCTACCCGCCACTCTCCAGGTCACAGCAGCTGCTTGTGATGTCACGCAGTCCAAGCGGCCCACCCCCATGCACGGTCCGGGCATGCCTGCTTTGCCCGGACCGTGCCCCCAAAATGGTACAGGTAAAGTACAGGTAAAGATAGTGATGAGGACATAATAGAAATTTAGGATTCTTGTGTGGTAGTGGAACAGGATGAGGGGGATATGTGTGTACTACTACTATCTGACACTGAGGATGAGGATGTTGATGATGTTGTTTGTGTAAGTCAGTCACCAGTGGCTGCAGTTTTTGCTCATGATAAAAAGAAAGCCATTGTGATGCTCCACCATTTCTGCACCCTCTGCAAACGTAGAGATAAGCAGTACATGTAAAGATGGTGACAGAAATTGAGGATGTTACTGTGGAAGTGCAACAGGATGAGCGGGATATTTGTGTATATAAGTGTAATAGGGATGTTGATGAGGATGTTGATAATGAGGATGTTGTTTGTGTCAAAGTAAGTCAGCCCCCAGTGGCTGCAGTTCTTACCCATGATAAAAAGAAAGCCATCGTCATGGGTATAAGATCAAGTTTTTAAAAAAAAACCTGTAAAATAATAACAAGCAGTCCAGTATTAGCTACCAGCAGTTTAGACCAGTACATGCATTCTCCACTGCCAAAACCCTCATTATCAACCTCCACATGAATGATTGGAGGTAGTAGTCCCAAAAAATTATTTTGTGGGGGCCTAAACAAACCAAGCAAGTCTTGCACCATTTTTCTTTTCATTATGGGTTGTATTTTTGGAGGGCATTGGAGACAGTCTTTTTTTGAATAGTCAAACATTTTTATTGGTTATTGCGCTAATCCATTACTAATTTGCATTTTTTTTAAGCAGAAATACCTACCGTGTCTTTGTGGTCTGTTGCTTAGTTTAGTCAGCCAGTCTTTGCCCACTGTCGGCAAAACAATATTGTGAGTTGTGAGTAGAGATGAGCGGGTTCGGTTTCTCTGAATCCGAACCCGCCAGAACTTCATGGTTTTTTTCACGGGTCCGAGCAGACTCGGATCTTCCCGCCTTGCTCGGTTAACCCGAGCACGCCCGAACGTCATCATGACGCTGTCGGATTCTCGCGAGACTCGGATTCTATATAAGGAGCCGCGCGTCGCCGCCATTTTCACACGTGCATTGAGATTGATAGGGAGAGGACGTGGCTGGCGTCCTCTCCATTTAGATTATAAGAGACTGAGAGAGATTTACTGGAGCTGACTAGGAGGAGTACTGTTACTGTAGAAGTGTAGAGACTGAGTGGAGAGAGTTTACTAGTGAGGACAGTGCAGTTTACTTTATAATCCGTTCTCTGCCTGAAAAAAGCGATACACAGCACACAGTGACTCAGTCACATACCATATCTGTGTGCACTGCTCAGGCTCAGGCCAGTGTGCTGCATCATCTATTATCTATATATAATATTATATATATCTGTCTGACTGCTCAGCTCACACAGCTTATAATTGTGGGGGAGACTGGGGAGCACTACTGCAGTGCCAGTTATAGGTTATAGCAGGAGCCAGGAGTACATAATATATTATATAGTGAGTGACCACCAGACACACAGTGCAGTTTATTTAATATATCCGTTCTCTGCCTGAAAAAAGCGATACACACAGTGACTCAGTCAGTCATATACCATATCTGTGTGCACTGCTCAGGCTCAGGCCAGTGTGCTGCATCATCTATTATCTATATATAATATTATATATATCTGTCTGACTGCTCAGCTCACACAGCTTATAATTGTGGGGGAGACTGGGGAGCACTACTGCAGTGCCAGTTATAGGTTATAGCAGGAGCCAGGAGTACATAATATATTATATAGTGAGTGACCACCAGACACACAGTGCAGTTTATTTAATATATCCGTTCTCTGCCTGAAAAAAGCGATACACACAGTGACTCAGTCAGTCACATACCATATCTGTGTGCACTGTGCAGTGCACTGCTCAGGCTCAGGCCAGTGTGCTGCATCATCTATATATATTATATATCTGTCTGACTGCTCAGCTCACACAGCTTATAATTGTGGGGGAGACTGGGGAGCACTACTGCAGTGCCAGTTATAGGTTATAGCAGGAGCCAGGAGTACATATTATATTAAAATTAAACAGTGCACACTTTTGCTGCAGGAGTGCCACTGCCAGTGTGACTGACCAGTGACCTGACCACACTGACCACCAGTATAGTTAGTAGTATACTTATATTGTGATTGCCTGAAAAAGTTAAACACTCGTCGTGTGACTTCACTTGTGTGTTTTTTTTTTTTTATTCTATAAAAATAAAACTCATTCTGCTGACAGACAGTGTCCAGCAGGTCCGTCATTATATAATATATAATATATACCTGTCCGGCTGCAGTAGTGATATATATATATTTTTTATATCATTTATCATCCAGTCGCAGCAGACACAGTACGGTAGTTCACGGCTGTGGCTACCTCTGTGTCTCTGCACTCGGCAGGCAGTCCGTCCATAATTGTAATACCACCTAACCGTGGATTTTTTTCATTCTTCTTTATACATACATAGTTACATAGACATCTTCTCTTTATCAACCAGTCTATATTAGCTGCAGACACAGTACAGTACGGTAGTTCACGGCTGTGGCTACCTCTGTGTCTGCACTCGGCAGGCAGTCCGTCCATAATTGTATACCACCTAACCGTGGTTTTTTTTCATTCTTCTTTATACATACATAGTTACATAGACATCTTCTCTTTATCAACCAGTCTATATTAGCTGCAGACACAGTACAGTACGGTAGTTCACGGCTGTGGCTACCTCTGTGTCTGCACTCGGCAGGCAGTCCGTCCATAATTGTATACCACCTAACCGTGGATTTTTTTCATTCTTCTTTATACATACATAGTTACATAGACATCTTCTCTTTATCAACCAGTCTATATTAGCTGCAGACACAGTACAGTATGGTAGTTCACGGCTGTGGCTACCTCTGTGTCTGCACTCGGCAGGCAGTCCGTCCATAATTGTATACCACCTAACCGTGGATTTTTTTCATTCTTCTTTATACATACATAGTTACATAGACATCTTCTCTTTATCAACCAGTCTATATTAGCTGCAGACACAGTACAGTACGGTAGTTCACGGCTGTGGCTACCTCTGTGTCTGCACTCGGCAGGCAGTCCGTCCATAATTGTATACCACCTAACCGTGGATTTTTTTCATTCTTCTTTATACATACATAGTTACATAGACATCTTCTCTTTATCAACCAGTCTATATTAGCTGCAGACACAGTACAGTACGGTAGTTCACGGCTGTGGCTACCTCTGTGTCTGCACTCGGCAGGCAGTCCGTCCATAATTGTATACCACCTAACCGTGGATTTTTTTCATTCTTCTTTATACATACATAGTTACATAGACATCTTCTCTTTATCAACCAGTCTATATTAGCTGCAGACACAGTACAGTACGGTAGTTCACGGCTGTGGCTACCTCTGTGTCTGCACTCGGCAGGCAGTCCGTCCATAATTGTATACCACCTAACCGTGGATTTTTTTCATTCTTCTTTATACATACATAGTTACATAGACATCTTCTCTTTATCAACCAGTCTATATTAGCTGCAGACACAGTACAGTATGGTAGTTCACGGCTGTGGCTACCTCTGTGTCTGCACTCGGCAGGCAGTCCGTCCATAATTGTATACCACCTAACCGTGGATTTTTTTCATTCTTCTTTATACATACATAGTTACATAGACATCTTCTCTTTATCAACCAGTCTATATTAGCTGCAGACACAGTACAGTACGGTAGTTCACGGCTGTGGCTACCTCTGTGTCTGCACTCGGCAGGCAGTCCGTCCATAATTGTATACCACCTAACCGTGGATTTTTTTCATTCTTCTTTATACATACATAGTTACATAGACATCTTCTCTTTATCAACCAGTCTATATTAGCTGCAGACACAGTACAGTACGGTAGTTCACGGCTGTGGCTACCTCTGTGTCTGCACTCGGCAGGCAGTCCGTCCATAATTGTATACCACCTAACCGTGGATTTTTTTCAGTCTTCTTTATACATACATAGTTACATAGACATCTTCTCTTTATCAACCAGTCTATATTAGCTGCAGACACAGTACAGTACGGTAGTTCACGTCTGTGGCTACCTCTGTGTCTGCAGTCGGCAGGCAGTCCATAATTGTATACTAGTATCCATCTCCATTGTTTACCTGAGGTGCCTTTTAGTTGTGCCTATTAAAATATGGAGAACAAAAATGTTGAGGTTCCAAAATTAGGGAAAGATCAAGATCCACTTCCACCTCGTGCTGAAGCTGCTGCCACTAGTCATGGCCGAGACGATGAAATGCCAGCAACGTCGTCTGCCAAGGCCGATGCCCAATGTCATAGTACAGAGCATGTCAAATCCAAAACACCAAATATCAGAAAAAAAAGGACTCCAAAACCTAAAATAAAATTGTCGGAGGAGAAGCGTAAACTTGCCAATATGCCATTTACCACACGGAGTGGCAAGGAACGGCTGAGGCCCTGGCCTATGTTCATGGCTAGTGGTTCAGCTTCACATGAGGATGGAAGCACTCAGCCTCTCGCTAGAAAAATGAAAAGACTCAAGCTGGCAAAAGCAGCACAGCAAAGAACTGTGCATTCTTCGAAATCACAAATCCACAAGGAGAGTCCAATTGTGTCGGTTGCGATGCCTGACCTTCCCAACACTGGACGTGAAGAGCATGCGCCTTCCACCATTTGCACGCCCCCTGCAAGTGCTGGAAGGAGCACCCGCAGTCCAGTTCCTGATAGTCAGATTGAAGATGTCAGTGTTGAAGTACACCAGGATGAGGAGGATATGGGTGTTGCTGGCGCTGGGGAGGAAATTGACCAGGAGGATTCTGATGGTGAGGTGGTTTGTTTAAGTCAGGCACCCGGGGAGACACCTGTTGTCCGTGGGAGGAATATGGCCGTTGACATGCCAGGTGAAAATACCAAAAAAATCAGCTCTTCGGTGTGGAGGTATTTCAACAGAAATGCGGACAACAGGTGTCAAGCCGTGTGTTCCCTTTGTCAAGCTGTAATAAGTAGGGGTAAGGACGTTAACCACCTCGGAACATCCTCCCTTATACGTCACCTGCAGCGCATTCATAATAAGTCAGTGACAAGTTCAAAAACTTTGGGTGACAGCGGAAGCAGTCCACTGACCAGTAAATCCCTTCCTCTTGTAACCAAGCTCACGCAAACCACCCCACCAACTCCCTCAGTGTCAATTTCCTCCTTCCCCAGGAATGCCAATAGTCCTGCAGGCCATGTCACTGGCAATTCTGACGATTCCTCTCCTGCCTGGGATTCCTCCGATGCATCCTTGCGTGTAACGCCTACTGCTGCTGGCGCTGCTGTTGTTGCTGCTGGGAGTCGATGGTCATCCCAGAGGGGAAGTCGTAAGACCACTTTTACTACTTCCACCAAGCAATTGACTGTCCAACAGTCCTTTGCGAGGAAGATTAAATATCACAGCAGTCATCCTACTGCAAAGCGGATAACTGAGGCCTTGGCATCCTGGGTGGTGAGAACCGTGGTTCCGGTATCCATCATTACTGCAGAGCCAACTAGAGACTTGTTGGAGGTACTGTGTCCCCGGTACCAAATACCATCTAGGTTCCATTTCTCTAGGCAGGCGATACCGAAAATTTACACAGACCTCAGAAAAAGAGTCACCAGTGTCCTAAAAAATGCAGCTGTACCCAATGTCCACTTAACCACGGACATGTGGACAAGTGGAGCAGGGCAGGGTCAGGACTATATGACTGTGACAGCCCACTGGGTAGATGTATGGACTCCCGCCGCAAGAACAGCAGCGGCGGCACCAGTAGCAGCATCTCGCAAACGCCAACTCTTTCCTAGGCAGGCTACGCTTTGTATCACCGGTTTCCAGAATACGCACACAGCTGAAAACCTCTTACGGCAACTGAGGAAGATCATCGCGGAATGGCTTACCCCAATTGGACTCTCCTGTGGATTTGTGGCATCGGACAACGCCAGCAATATTGTGTGTGCATTAAATATGGGCAAATTCCAGCACGTCCCATGTTTTGCACATACCTTGAATTTGGTGGTGCAGAATTATTTAAAAAACGACAGGGGCGTGCAAGAGATGCTGTCGGTGGCCAGAAGAATTGCGGGACACTTTCGGCGTACAGGCACCACGTACAGAAGACTGGAGCACCACCAAAAACTACTGAACCTGCCCTGCCATCATCTGAAGCAAGAAGTGGTAACGAGGTGGAATTCAACCCTCTATATGCTTCAGAGGTTGGAGGAGCAGCAAAAGGCCATTCAAGCCTATACAATTGAGCACGATATAGGAGGTGGAATGCACCTGTCTCAAGCGCAGTGGAGAATGATTTCAACGTTGTGCAAGGTTCTGATGCCCTTTGAACTGCCACACGTGAAGTCAGTTCAGACACTGCCAGCCTGAGTCAGGTCATTCCCCTCATCAGGCTTTTGCAGAAGAAGCTGGAGACATTGAAGGAGGAGCTAACACGGAGCGATTCCGCTAGGCATGTGGGACTTGTGGATGGAGCCCTTAATTCGCTTAACAAGGATTCACGGGTGGTCAATCTGTTGAAATCAGAGCACTACATTTTGGCCACCGTGCTCGATCCTAGATTTAAAGCCTACCTTGGATCTCTCTTTCCGGCAGACACAAGTCTGCTGGGGTTGAAAGACCTGCTGGTGAGAAAATTGTCAAGTCAAGCGGAACGCGACCTGTCAACAACATCTCCTCCTTCACATTCTCCCGCAACTGGGGGTGCGAGGAAAAGGCTCAGAATTCCGAGCCCACCCGCTGGCGGTGATGCAGGGCAGTCTGGAGCGACTGCTGATGCTGACATCTGGTCCGGACTGAAGGACCTGACAACGATTACGGACATGTCGTCTACTGTCACTGCATATGATTCTCTCACCATTGAAAGAATGGTGGAGGATTATATGAGTGACCGCATCCAAGTAGGCACGTCACACAGTCCGTACTTATACTGGCAGGAAAAAGAGGCAATTTGGAGGCCCTTGCACAAACTGGCTTTATTCTACCTAAGTTGCCCTCCCACAAGTGTGTACTCCGAAAGAGTGTTTAGTGCCGCCGCTCACCTTGTCAGCAATCGGCGTACGAGGTTACATCCAGAAAATGTGGAGAAGATGATGTTCATTAAAATGAATTATAATCAATTCCTCCGCGGAGACATTGACCAGCAGCAATTGCCTCCACAAAGTACACAGGGAGCTGAGATGGTGGATTCCAGTGGGGACGAATTGATAATCTGTGAGGAGGGGGATGTACACGGTGATATATCGGAGGATGATGATGAGGTGGACATCTTGCCTCTGTAGAGCCAGTTTGTGCAAGGAGAGATTAATTGCTTCTTTTTTGGTGGGGGTCCAAACCAACCCGTCATTTCAGTCACAGTCGTGTGGCAGACCCTGTCACTGAAATGATGGGTTGGTTAAAGTGTGCATGTCCTGTTTATACAACATAAGGGTGGGTGGGAGGGCCCAAGGACAATTCCATCTTGCACCTCTTTTTTCTTTTCTTTTTCTTTGCGTCATGTGCTGTTTGGGGAGGGTTTTTTGGAAGGGACATCCTGCGTGACACTGCAGTGCCACTCCTAGATGGGCCCGGTGTTTGGGTCGGCCACTAGGGTCGCTAATCTTACTCACACAGCTACCTCATTGCGCCTCTTTTTTTCTTTGCGTCATGTGCTGTTTGGGGAGGGTTTTTTGGAAGGGACATCCTGCGTGACACTGCAGTGCCACTCCTAGATGGGCCCGGTGTTTGGGTCGGCCACTAGGGTCGCTAATCTTACTCACACAGCTACCTCATTGCGCCTCTTTTTTTCTTTGCGTCATGTGCTGTTTGGGGAGGGTTTTTTGGAAGGGACATCCTGCGTGACACTGCAGTGCCACTCCTAGATGGGCCCGGTGTTTGGGTCGGCCACTAGGGTCGCTAATCTTACTCACACAGCTACCTCATTGCGCCTCTTTTTTTCTTTGCGTCATGTGCTGTTTGGGGAGGGTTTTTTGGAAGGGACATCCTGCGTGACACTGCAGTGCCACTCCTAGATGGGCCCGGTGTTTGGGTCGGCCACTAGGGTCGCTAATCTTACTCACACAGCTACCTCATTGCGCCTCTTTTTTTCTTTGCGTCATGTGCTGTTTGGGGAGGGTTTTTTGGAAGGGACATCCTGCGTGACACTGCAGTGCCACTCCTAGATGGGCCCGGTGTTTGGGTCGGCCACTAGGGTCGCTAATCTTACTCACACAGCTACCTCATTGCGCCTCTTTTTTTCTTTGCGTCATGTGCTGTTTGGGGAGGGTTTTTTGGAAGGGACATCCTGCGTGACACTGCAGTGCCACTCCTAGATGGGCCCGGTGTTTGTGTCGGCCACTAGGGTCGCTTATCTTACTCACACAGCGACCTCGGTGCAAATTTTAGGACTAAAAATAATATTGTGAGGTGTGAGGTATTCAGAATAGACTGAAAATGAGTGTAAATTATGGTTTTTGAGGTTAATAATACTTTGGGATCAAAATGACCCCCAAATTCTATGATTTAAGCTGTTTTTTAGTGTTTTTTGAAAAAAATACCCGAATCCAAAACACACCCGAATCCGACAAAAAAAATTCGGTGAGGTTTTGCCAAAACGCGGTCGAACCCAAAACACGTCCGCGGAACCGAACCCAAAACCAAAACACAAAACCCGAAAAATTTCAGGCGCTCATCTCTAGTTGTGAGGTAGTTAAAATTGACTGGATATTACTGGAAATTACTGAGATTAATAATAGTGTAGGAACAAAAAAGGCCCAAATTATGTGATTTTAGTAGTATTTTTCAATTAATGGAAAAAAGTACAGATCCAAACCAAAACACGTGAGGTAAAACCAAATCTAAAACATGAAGCTAATACAGATCCAAAACCAAAACATGGGGGTCGGCGCACATCTGTAATTCTATGTGTTGGATGTTAAATATAGTTACAAATATTAAAAGGGCAAGTGCAGTTAATTACTACACTAAGGAGGAAGCCTTCTAAAAAGGACATATGAAAAGTTGCCTATAACAGCCAATTAGCTTCAAACTTTGATTTATCAAGTACATTCTATAAACTAATAGGTAGAAGCTGATTACTTGCTATAGGAAACTTTACGTCTGATGCTCTTTAGAAGGTTTTGTACATCTCCCCCCAAATATCAAAGTATAAAAAAATAGAAAAGTTTGAAACAATATAATCTATACAGATGGAGCCATGCTCATCTTGGCTTCTCTGCTGCGTCTAGGTGCACCATGGTTTATTAGCATAAGCCTTTCATCTATTGTTCTCAGATGCAATACAATACAGACAGAGCAATACAGCAAGGGATTAAGTCATTACAGCAGGGGATTAAGTCTGACTGCCCTGGCTCAATTAATCATATTAAAGGCAAAGATGAAGAGGGCTCCATCTGTATATTAAAAGCAGTAGGACGACTTTTATGAGTGACATATTTCCATGATGCTGCTGCCTGAGCAGGACATATCATATACCAAAGGTCTTGACCCGTAGATTTGCAAAAAAAGTATTGGCATTGTAATTGGTAGCTTTGTTTCAGAGTTATGTGACAAAACGTCTGCCTGCCATATACAATGCATCACCATTGTGCTCTGGAAAATGTGACAGTTGGTGTACTCTCCCTGTGAAACTGCTAGGTGACCTGCAACATGTGACTTGCTTGGAGAGCTAGAAACTGTGACAGTTATTTACACCAACCCACTAAGCAGGGATTTTTTAAAATTCGACTCCTAAAGGGGTGAAAAGGGGTAAAAAGTTCCACCCAGCAAACCTTTGTCCAAGTGAAACTGGGCACATCAGTTGGTATTTAATTAGTCTTGTAATTATTGCACGCACTTGTTTTCACTAAAACCGTCAGACATTGGGATTTCTATTCTAATCTTGGGTATCAAACGTCTGGGAATAGTCCCTGTCAGTCGGCATACTGACTGTCCGCTGGTCAAATAACTACATCCCGATTACATACCTGACATAACTGAATAATGTTGCCTTTTCTTTTACAGTCTAAATTTGTGGCTTGTTTAAATGCTTATTACGTAAGGCCTGTAGTTTTGACTTTAAACAGATATACAGTAACTTGGAGACTTTTTTTCTTAAACATTTTATCCATTGTCTGGATTAGAATATTTGCATAATTTTGTTTTTCTTTCTTACCAATGTATATTAGAAAAACCAAAAGAGACTTAAAAGCAGCACATTTTATGGCATCCCACAACTGTATTATTTAGGGTTACAAATACTGTAAATATGAAAACTTCAGCAGACAGGAATTATTATTATTATTATTATTATTATTATTATAGTGTTGTGGTATTTCTTATTAATATGCTTTGTCAGTGTTTTATTTAATGTTAAGGAACTGAACATTTTTCAGAAAAAAGCTATAATATTTTGATGACAATACAATTACTTAAAGGTGGTCATATATAGTTAAATGGTGAATTGCTGCATGCCATCTGTGGTGGGTTATTGTGCATGACTTATCTGTATTAATAAAAGCATATGTCTGAACAAGTATTATTTACCAAGACACTTGACTTGTTTACATGTCTCTATAAAAGTGTCTGCATGTGCACAAGTCTGTTGATGTGTTATTGGAGGATCACAATGCTGTACAGTTGTATAGTACTTAGGGGGTAATTCTGAGTTGATCGCAGCAGGAACTTTGTTAGCAGTTGGACAAAACCATGTGCACTGCAGAGGAGGCAGATATAACATGTGCAGAGAGAGTTAGATTTGGGTGTGGTGTGTTCAATCTGCAATCTAAATTGCAGTGTTAAAATGAAGCAGCCAGTATTTACCCTGCACAGAAACAAAATAACCCACCCAAATCTAACTCTCTCTGCACATATCTGCCTCCCCTGCAGTGTACATGGTTTTGCCCAACTGCTAACAAAGTTACTGCTGCGATCAACTCAGAATTACCCCCTTAGTCCAGGAGAAATTGATACCTTATCGTATTGACTGTTATTTGTCTTCTATCATGTTTATCCTATTTATCCTGTTATATTCAATACAGCCTACTCTGTTTTGAAGTCAACATGTGGACTAATCTCCTTGTCATATTCTGGATTTGTACAGGGGATTCTATTTTATAGATTTTGGAATTAAGTAAAAAAAATCCTTTCATAATAAGCTTAAAACAGACACTGTTTAGTAGTTAAATTGTTTCAAATACATAACAAGCACCTCTGAGTCAGAAATTTAATGGGAGAGATGTGCTAAGCCTTGAAAAGTGATACATTTCATGGTGATAAAGTACCAGCCAATCAGCTCTTAACTGTCATTTTACATGCTGGGTTTGAAAATGACAGAAGCTGGTTGGTTTATCACCGTGAAATGTATCACTTTTCAAGGCTTAGTACAGCTCCCCCAAAGTGTTGCTTATTCACAGTCTTATATAATGATTTTAGTAGTACAGTATATATATAAAAGGGTAAAACGATTTTTACACATTATAATATATAATTTTACCTGCAGTGAAGCCTCATCCACCACACTGTGTATTTCAGCTACATTAAGCACTGCAGCAAGTATACAGCAAGATACATTTACTATAGAGATGTGAGTTCCGTCCTCGCTTATGCCCAGAGGCGTAACTAAGGGGGGTCGAGCAGGGCACGTGCCCTGGGTGCCATGGCAGGCCCAGCAGAAGGGGACGCCGCTGGCCAGGGCATCGTACCTGCTCGCCCGCCCCCGCCTACATTGATGTGCTGCTGCTGCCGCCGGGAGCCTGCTGTGTAAGAACGAGGAGCAGCAGCAGCTCAGCAGCAGAAGAGAGTAACCTGTGACAGTGGGGTCAGAGGAGCATGTGCTGAGCCCAGATTGGTGGAGCCCAGCACATGCTCATCTGACCCGAGCAGGGGGCGGGGCTACATCTGGATCTTCTGCAGCTCTGCTGCTCTTCTCCTGGGCCTGGCTGGCAGCGTGGAAGAGGAGGCAGGAGCTGCTGGAGGCTGCAAGTCATCAAGGTGAGGGCACTTCTGTGTGTACCTGAGTGTCTCCATGCCCCCCATCAGCAGTGTGTGTGTCTCCATGTCCCCCTCCCCCATCAGCAGTCTGTGTCTTCATGTCCCTCTCCCCACGGTAGATGCTAGAATCAAGTGGGCTAAGGGACCTTTTCCGTCTGGGGGAGGAGTCACAACACAAGGGGGAGGAGCAAGGCCAGCGGGATAGTTCCTCTACTATCCACGCCACCAACTATTACCTTTAGTAATCAGGTGGCGAGCGAAGCGAGCCACTGAGCCCGAAGCGTGGCGAGCGTACTTTTTGGGTACCCTGTTTGCCCGTAGCTCCTCCCCCTGGTGACGTGTCTCCTCCCCTAGATACGTCAGAAGGTCCCTTCTCCCACTCCGATGTAGAATCAACCCTCTCCCCACACCAGAGTGTCTCCATGCCCCCCTACCCCCCATCAGCAGTGTGTGTGTGTGTCTCCATGCCCCCCTACCCCCATTAGCAGTGTGTGTGTCTTCATGCCCCCCTACCCCCATTAGCAGTGTGTGTGTCTCCATTCCCCCCTACCCCCCTTCAGCAGTGTGTGTGTGTGTGTGTGTCTCCATGCCCCCCTACCCCCCCATCAGCAGTGTGTGTGTGTCTCCATGCCCCCCTACCCCCCATTAGCAGTGTGTGTGTGTCTCCATGCCCCCCTACCCCCCATTAGCAGTGTGTGTGTGTCTCCATGCCCCCCTACCCCCCATCAGCAGTGTGTATGTGTCTCCATGCCCCCTACCCCCCTTCAGCAGTGTGTGTGTGTGTCTCCATGCCCCCTACCCCCCCATCAGCAGTGTGTGTGTATGTCTCCATGCCCCCCTACCCCCCATCAGCAGTGTGTGTGTGTGTGTGTCTCTATGCCCCCCTAACACCCATCAGCAGTGTGTATGTGTCTCCATGCCCCCCTACCTACCATCATCAGTGTGTGTGTGTCTCCATGTCCCCCTCCCTCCATCAGCAGTGTGTGTCTCCATGCCCCCCCAACAGCAGTGTGTGTGTGTGTGTGTGTGTCTCCATGTCCCCCCATCAGCAGTGTGTGTCTCCATGCCCCTCTCCCCACACCAGTGTGTCTCCATGCACCCTCCCCGCCAGCAGTGTGTCTCCATGCACCCTCCCCGCCAGCAGTGTATCTCCATGCCCCCTCCCCTCCAGCAGTGTGAGTATCTCCATTCAACATCACAGGGGGGTTCGTCTACCGCATTGCGATGTTAATCGCATATGTTAGCAGCGCTGCGGTAGGTGGCGATTGGTGGCAATGTGTTTTAATACATCCCACCCTCTCTGTCAGAGTGCCAGCACAGAACGCTCAGGTGCGGTGCAGTCTCCCTGACAGCAGCAGCATGGGCTCCCAGCGCATGGAACACACACAGCGACACAGAGTGCGATGGCGTGTGCTGAATGACAATGCAGGGGAAGGTGATGGTGTGCTGAATGATGATGCCGGGGGAGGTGATGGTGTGCTGAATGATGACGCAGGGGGAGGTGATGGTGTGCTGAATGACAACGCAGGGGGAGGTGATGGTGTGACTGAGAGATGATGCAGGGGGTGGTGATGGTGTGCTGAATGACAACGCAGGGGGAGGTGATGGTGTGACTGAGAGATGATGCAGGGGGTGGTGATGGTGTGCTGAATGACAATGCAGGGGGAGGTGATGGTGTGCTGAATGATGACACAGGGGGAGGTGATGGTTTGCTGAGTGACGACACAGGGGGAGGTGATGGTGTACTGAGTGGTGACGCAGGGGGAGGTGATGGTGTGCTGAGTGGTGATGCAGGGGGAGGTGATGGTGTGCTGAGAGATGTCGCAGGAGGAGGTGATGGTGTGGCTGAGAAATGTTGCAGGGGGTGGTGATGGTGTGACGCAGGGGGCAGGATGTAACACAGGGACAGTATGTGAGTCTTGTTGAACCACTGTTGCATGATACTGACCTTGTTAATATTCCTACACAAACAGGCATCTTCCGGACGATCGGATCTCACACATGAATAGTGAATACCGACTGAAGACGCCATGTGCCTCAGAGGATACAGTTCTTCAGAGGTTCCATATTGTGAGAAACCATCATACAGGTAAGGTGCATGTTTAACTGAAAAGAATGTTCCCAGTGGGACGTGAAACAGGTGGCGTGTCGTGTTTTCACACCCCATTTTCGGTGATCACGCCCCTTCTGGTATGTGACCACGCCCATTTTTTCGGCGCGCGCACACTATTTATCAATTTGTTCCTAAAGCTTTTCTTCCCTTCTTTTTTTTCTTTTTTTTAGGTGGTCCTTTTTTTTTTTTTTTTTTTTTTTTTTTGTAGGTGGTGGTGGTAGTGGTGGTGGGGGAGCCATTCCTAACCTTGCCCTGGGCTCCAAAAACCCTAGTTATGCCTCTGCTTATGCCACAACTGGACTGCAACTAAAATACTATTGTTATATGTTTTTATTGTTAACTAGTGCGCTTGAGCCCTTAAAACAAATAGGGCCTGATTCTGAAGGGGTCATTCAGACCTGATCGCTGCTGTGTGTTTTTGCACAGCGGGCGATCAGGTCTGTACTGCGCTTGCGTATGCACCGCAATGCGCAGGGACGACGGACCGCAGCAACGGGGATCGCCAGTCAGCGACAGGTTTGTGCAAAGGATCCATTCACACGGGCGAATGCAAGGAGATTGACAGGAAGAGGGCATTTGTGGGTGGCAACTGACCGTTTTCAGGGAGTGGCAGGAAAAATGCAGGCGCGTTCAAGCGTTTGAAGGGAGGGTGTCTGACATCAAATCTGGTCCTGAACAGCCTGATGTGATCGCAGCGGCTGAGTAAGTCCTGGGCTGCGCAGACACTGCACAAAATTAGTTTGTGCAGCTCTGCTACACATGCGATTGCACACTTGCACAGTGAAAATACATTCACCCTGTAGGTGGCGACTATCTGATAACAGGACAGCAAAAATCGTTGCCCAGCGATCAGGTCTGAATTACCCCCTGAGTCAGACAGAGCAGCACCTTGCTGATATTGCTTAAGTGTTTTTATGCAAATACCGCTACAAATCCTTCCCTGGTTTAAAAACATGCCTGTGAATGCTCAAGGACTATGACGCCTTCCTTGAGCATCTTTAGATGCTAAAATAACTGTTTGGTGCATCTTTAAAGGCACCATTGAAACTTGCATCAGTCCCATACTAGGTGGAGATAGTCAGTCACTGTATGGCCCTCAATGGATAGCGATTATACATCCAAGTTTTGCAACCGATTCAGTGACACTTCCACAATAACATAAGATGTTCACTTAGCCACCTCCCTATCACCTCCCAGCCACTGCCCTGAACAGCTAATACCTTTTTAAGACATTTCTGAGGTTGTTGGTGAAACTTTATAAGCTGCGAGTTGCAGGCTGTGTGGGACTTTGTGCGAGTTTGACTGTATTTTTAAAGCTGCAATCATTTGCACTGTAAAACCAACCTGCTTTTATTATTATTATTATTATTATTATTATTATTATTATCATCCTTTATTTATCTGGCGCCACAAAGTTTCCGCAGCGCCCAATTACGGAGTACATAAACAAATAATCAAAACAAGAAAACAGCAACTTACAGTTGAAGACAATATAGGACAAGTACAGGGTAAATACACATAGCTACATCAGCAGATAACACTGAAATAAGTATCAGGTGTCAGTGGACTGCTGGAGTTGGTGCAGTTGAAGATTATTAAAGTAAGAGAAAGGATAAGCACATGAGGGAAGAGGGCCCTACTCATGAGAGCTTACATTCTAAAGTGAGGGGTAGACAGACAGGGGTGACACAGACGGGGTACATAGAGAGCGTGGAACAGAGGGTTAGGATGAGATTTGGCTGGGTTTGGTGAAGAAGTGGGTTTTGAGAGCCCGTTTGAAGTTTTGCAGAGACGTGGAGAGTCTGAGGGGTAGAGGTAGGGAATTCCAGAGAATTGGAGCAGCACGTGAAAAATCTTGGAGGTAGGAGTGGGAGGAAGTAATAAGTAGGCAGGAGAGTCAGCATGCATTAGCAGAGCGAAGAGGACAGGTGGGAGCGTAAGGGGAGATAAGGTCAGAGATGTAAATGGGAGTGGAGTGGGTAAGGGCTTTGTAAGCGAGTGTGAGAAGCTTGAAATGGATTCTGAAAGGGAAGGGAAGCCAGTGAAGGTCTTGTAGGAAAGGAGAGGTGGACGTAGTGCGTTTGGTGAGGAAAATGAGCCGGGCAGCAGCATTGAGGATAGACTGGAGCAGAGAGAGGTATTTGTCAGGAATACCAGTCAGGAGGAGATTACTGTAGTCCAGTCTGGAGATGACCAGTGAGTGGATAAGAGTCTTAGTAGCATCCCGGGTCAGAAAGGGTCTGATGCTGGAAATAATTTTTAGATGAAAACGTCAGGTTTGTGAGAGGTGCTGAATGTGTGGTTTGAAGGAGAATGAGGAGTCAAGGATTACTCCAAGACAGCGCACTTGGGGGCTAGATGAGATAGTAGTGCCATCAATAGATAATGAGATTGCAGGAGGTGAAGTTATGCGGGAGGGAGGGAAGATGATCAGCTCAGTCTTCGACATGTTAAGTTTAAGAAAGCGCTGGCACATCCAAACAGAGATAGCAGAGAGACAGTTGGAGACTCGAGTGAGGAGAGCAGAGGAGAGGTCCGTAGAGGAAAGATAGATTTGAGTGTCATCAGCATAGAGATGATATTGGAAATCAAAAGAACTAATGAGCTTACCTAGTGAGGATGTATAGAGAGAGAAGAGGAGAGGACCAAGGACAGAACCTTGGGGTACACCTACAGTTAGTGGAAGTGAGGGGGAGGTGGAGTTATGAGAGGAGACAGAGAATGAATGGTCAGAGAGGTAGGAAGACAGCCAAGAGAGGGCATTCTCATGCAGACCAATGGAGTGAAGGTTTTGCAGTAGGAGAGGGTGGTCCACAGTGTCAAAAGCAGCTGAGAGATCAAGAAGAATAAGTAGAGAGTAGTGTCCCTTAGATTTAGCAGCATGGAAGTCATTGCAGACTTTTGTAAGGGCAGTTTCAGTGGCGAAGAGTGGACGGAAGCCAGACTGGAATGGGTCAAGTAGTGAGTGTGAGGAAAGAAAGGAAATAAGGCGGTTGTAGACAATACGCTCAAGGAGTTTGGAGGCAAAAGGGAGAAGAGAGATGGGTCATTAGTTGGAGAGAGTGTTTGAATCAAGGGTAGGATTTTTAAGAATAGAAAAGATGAGTGCATGCTTGAAGACAGAGGGGACAGTGCCTGATGAAAGGGAGAGATTGAGAAGGTGGGAAAGATGGGAACAGGCAGAAGGAGAGAGGTAGCGGAGGAGGCAGGAGGGTATAGGTTCAAGAGGGGAGGTGGTAAGGGGAGAGGAACGAATGAGGGCCATGACTTCCTCACCAGATGCATGGGAGAAAGATGTAAGATTTGGTGAGAGGGATGGATGGTAAATTATGGGAGAAGGCTGGTTGCTGATGGTCTGGTGTGATGTGATATCCTGACGTATGGAGTCAATTTTGGATGTGAAGTAAGTGGCAAAGTCAAGAGCAGAGAGTGAGGAGGGGAGACGAGGTGGAGGTGGGTAGAGGAGTGAGTTGAGAGTGGCAAAGAGGCACCGGGGGTTGGAAGACTGGGATGAGATGAGGATCTTGAAGTATGACTGTTTACCAAGGGAAAGGGCAGCACTGAAGGATGAGAGCATAAGTTTGAAATGGAGGAAGTCTGCCTTAGAGCGTGATTTCTTCCAGTGTCGCTCAGCAGTACGTGAGTATTTTTGCAGATATCTGGTGCATTTAGTGTGCCAGGGTTGATGTATTAATTTGCGAGGGTGAATAGTGGTTGGTGGAGCAACAGAGTGAAGAGCAGAGGTAAGGGATGCACCCCTTCAGTGGAATGCGCTCCCCAGCTCCATTAGACTCTCCCCGACCTTGCAAAGCTTCAAACGGGCACTGAAAACCCACCTATTTATCAAAGCGTACCCCTCCAATGCATAACCTAGTCCTTAGGCTGCTCCTGCATCCCCCTGCCCCATGCCTTGGACATCTCTGCTTTGCTCGCATACCACCTTCAGGCTTCTACCTGCTTGCTTGCACCTCATGTCATCTGTCTGTTGCCCCTCCCCACTAGATTGTTAGCTCTTCAGAGCAGGGCCCTCTTTCCACTTGTCTAAGCCCTCTTCTTGACACATTTCACTCAGCGACCATCTTTACCTGCTTTTTCTCCTGCTGGTAAATGGCCCCTCTCTATCTATGGCCGCCAGCCCCAAGTAGTACAATGATTACTCCTTCGCTACTTACATCTAAGCTGTATTATGCTTTGAGAATTGTGGTGCTCTTTGTTACCTGCACTCCATTTTTGTTATTTATTTACTGCTATGCTAAGTTTTTTCTCCCTGTACTGTCCTTTGTACGGCGCTGCGAAACACTTGTGGCGCCCTATAAATAAAATGTAATAATAATAATAATTGTATATGAAGTTGCTTGTTCAGGGCATGAGAGAGAGAGAGAATAGGAAAAAGAAGTGAGTCAAACAGGGAGGAAAGGAATGTGGTGTCAATAACCTCAATGTTACACTTAGTGATGGTAGCCTTAGGAGGTAGAGATGTGGAAGCAGAGAGAGACAGGTTAAAGGAAAGCAGGTGGTGGTCAAAGAGGGGAAATAGGGAGTTGGAAAAATCAGAAATATCACAACAATGAGTGAAGACCAGATCCAGTGACCTCCCATTCACATGGGAGGGTGAGGAGGTCCACTGGGAGAGACCAAGTGAAGAGGTGAGGTTAAGGAGTTTAGAGGCAGGGGATTGTGTGGGGATATCGATAGGGATGTTGAAATCACCTAGGATAATGGAGGAATTGCAGAAGAGAGGAATTGAGGAAGCCAGGAAGCAATGTTGTTGATGAATTTGGAGGCAATGCCAGGGGAGCAGTAAATGACAGCTACTCTAAGATGGACTGGTTGGAAGAGGCATATAGCATGGACCTCAAATGTAGAGAATGTAAGGGACGGTTCTGGTGGAATGAGTTGGTAGGAGTAACTAGAAGGTTAAAGGATCCCAACACCACCCCCATGGCGACCCCCAGGTCGGGGTGTGTGTTTGAATGCGAGGCCCCCATCAGAGAGAGCAGCAGGAGAAGTAGTGTCAGAGGGAGTAATCCAGGTTTCAGTGATGGCTAGTAGGTGCAGGGAGTTGGAAATGAAAAGGTCATGAGTGGGGACCAGTTTGTTACAAACAGACCTGGCATTCCAGAGGGCACAGGAGAGGGAATAGGAGTCTGTGGGGGAGATGTGAATGAGATTATCAGGGTTGCTGTAGCGGTGAGGTGAGATTAACTTTGAGGGCAAGAATTATGAGAAAGTAGTGATGGTGCGGGTGCCTGAGATAGGAGGGGAAACTGCATGAGGTGGGCAGGGAGGGAGTTCAGTGTGATGTGAATGGGGTCATAGGTAAGTAAGTATGTATGTAAGTATGCATGTATGTTTAATAAAATTTTACTATCACGGTGTGTGTGTTTTGTTTTTACTTTGTATTTTTTTTGTAGTAGAACTACAGGTACTAGTGGTCCCGTTTCCCCCCCACATGCTGGTACTTGTGGTTCTCCAAGTACCAGCTTGCGGGGGAGGCTTGCTGGGACTTGTAGTTCTGCTACAAAAAATCAATATTTTTTTTACACAAAAGGCTATCAGCCTCCCATCCAACGCCCTTGGATGGGGGGGACAGCCTTGGGCTTCACCCCTGGCCCTTGGGTGGCTGGAGGTAGGGACCTCTTGATTTAGGGGTCCCCACTCCTCCAGGGTACTCCAGCCAGGGGTGACTAGTTGGTGATTTAATGCCAGGGCCGCAAGGACCAATATAAAAGTGTCCCCAGGCTGTGGCATTATCTCTCTGACTAGTGGAGCCCGGTGCTGGTGTTAAAAATATGGGGGACCCCTACGTCTTTTGTCCCCCGTATTTTTTGCACCAGGACCAGGACCAGAGCCGGTGCTGGTTGTTAAAATATGGGGGAACCCCTGTCAATTTTTCTCCTGGATTTTTACAACCAGGACTGGCTCAAAGAGCCCGAGGCTGGTTATGCTTAGGAGGGGGGACCCCACGCAATTTTTTTCAGGATTTTGAACACTTTAAACACTTTTTTTAAGGTACATAATGAAGCCCTGCACGGATCTCACAGATCCGACCAGGATTCATTGTGTTAAGTTTGGCAGTGTTTTACTAATCACTCCCGTAAAACACTGGCCGAAATTACGAATGACATCGACATCGGAAAACACGAAAATGCAGAATACGACAGCAAAGTAAATGAGGCGTAAAAAATTCAAAAGGTTGCAAATTCACACATTCGATGTAATTCGTATTCAATCTCCCTCCAAATCCCGACAATTACGAATCTTAGTAAATATACCCCTGAGTCTGGACACAATGCACAATATGACTTAGATGAATATGCAGCAGAAAAAAAACGATTCAACTGCATCTGACATCGATATTGCATCCGACTCAGTATAAGGCCCATTCTATAAACTCACAAAATCACATTACATCTTACACATCTATAGTGGGGAAAGTATTGGAAGGTATTCTAAGGGACGGTATTCAAAAGCTCCTTGAAGCAAATAAGGTTATTAAAAGGAACCAACATGGATTTGTGAAGGACAGATCATGTCAAACCAACTTACTTGACTTTTATGAAACAGTAAGTGCGAACCTTAATCAGGATAAGGAGGTGGATGTAATCTTTTTAGACTTTGCCAAAGCTTTCTACACTGTACCACACATGCGTCTTATCTATAAGCTACAAGAAATAGGAGGGCTAGGGAGCACAATATGCACTTGGGTCAGTAATTGGTTAGATAATAGGGAACAGCGCGTTGTGGTCAATGGATCATTTTCAAATTGGACTAAAGTACTAAGTGGTGTGCCACAAGGGTCTGTACTTGGACCACTTTTGTTCAACATTTTTATCAACGACCTAACAGTAGGTCTAGATATCATGGTGTTAATTTTCGCAGACGATACCAAATTGTGTAAGGTTATAAATACGGAGGGGGATGCTGAGTCTCTTCAGAAAGACTTAATTAAACTGGAAGCATGGGCAGCAAAATGGAGAATGAGATTCAACACAGACAAGTGTAAGGTAATGCACTATGGGGGCAAGACCAGAAATCACACCTACATACTAAATGGGGTAATACTGGGGGATTCTGTACTGGAAAAGGACGTAGGAGTTCACATAGATGACAAATTAAGCAGCAGTACCCAAAGTAGGAGTGCAGCAAAGAAGGCTAATAAGATATTAGCATGCATAAAACGGGGAATTGATGCAAGGGACGAAAGTATTATACTCCCATTATATAAATCACTAGTCAGGCCACATCTTGAATACTGTGTGCAATTTTGGGCACCATATTATAAAAAGGATATCCTAGAGCTAGAAAAGGTGGGCGGCCAAACTAATCAAGGACATGGAGACACTGGAATACGAGGAAAGGCTTGCAAGGCTAGGCATGCTTACATTGGAAAAGAGGAGACTAAGAGGGGACATGATCAACATCTACAAATATATAAGGGGTCAATACACAGAGCTCGGGAGGGACCTGTTTTCTATAAGATCAGCACAGAGGTCACGTGGTCACTCGCTTAGGTTAGAGAAGAGGAGTTTCCGCACATTGAGGTGAAAAGGTTTTTTCACAGTAAGGACAATATGTGTTTGGAATTCCCTGCCTGAGAGAGTAGTAACAGCGGACTCATTCAACAGCTTTAAGAACGGGGTTAGATAAATTCCTATTGGAATAAGATATTCAGAGTTATGGTGCGTAGGCACGCATTATAGTTAATATAACTAGTCCTAACATAAAAATAACTAGTCCTATAACAAGACTGCATAGGAGACCACAAATAGGTTGAACTTGATGGAAAATTGTCTTTTTTCAACGTTAGTTACTATGTTACTATGTTACACGTACAGTACCCATACTGGGTGGTGGACTGCCACTTTGCATCACAAATGCAAATTAGATTGTGCAGGTGCTTACTGTCAGGACTAGAGGACAAAGCAATAATGATGATGCACACTCATTAGCAGTAAGAACACTGATACTAAAAATAATTTTGATAAACACTCACAACATGGAGCATAAGTGAAGTTCTTAGCACACATTAGCACAAATATGTCTGCCCATGCACTGCAAACAGGTGACTTATTAATGTGTCATTTACTATGTAGGAACCTGTGCTAATTAACACACTTGAGGGTAGATGGGAGGGGTGCCAATGCCAGAGTGAAGGTGCCTCTCCTTTAAGTGTACAATATATACACAAATATAGAGGAAAAAAATGGGGGACTGGACTTCACTCTCTATTTCTAAACATATTAAAAGGTACTACCATGATAAGGCTTCTAGTACTATGCTGGAGAAAGAAAAATGCTGATGCACACTCTTAGCACTAAGAACACTGATATTGTGCACAGACTCTGGACATAATGCACAATGGGGGTCATTCCGAGTTGATCGCTAGCTGCATTCGTTCGCTGTACAGCGATGAGGCAAAAAAACGGCACTTCTGCGCATGCGTATGCGGTGCAATGTGCACGCGCAATATACTTTTACAACGGCCAATGTAGTTTCACACAGGGTCTAGCGAAGCTTTTCAGTTGCACTCCTGGCTGCAGAATGATTGATAGGAAGAGGGCGTTTCTGGGTGTCAACTGACTGTTTTCAGGGAGTGTTAGAAAAAACGCAGGCGTGCCAGGAAAAACACAGGCTTGGCTGGGCGAACGCAGGGCGTGTTCATGACGTCAAAACAGGAACTGAACAGTCTGAAGTCATTGCAAGCGCTGAGTAGGTATTGAGCTACTCTAAAACTGCACAAAAAAACTTTGGCGCCACAGTGCGATCCTTTTGTTCGCACTTCTGCCGAGCTAAAATAAACTCCCAGTGGGAGGCGGCATAGCGTTAGCACGGCTGCTAAAAACTGCTAGCGAGCGATCAACTAGGAATGACCCCCTATACAACTTAGATGAATACGCAGCAGAAAAAAAAATCAACTGCATCTGACATTGACATTGTATCCGACTCAGTATAAGGCCCTTTCAATAAACTCACAAAATCAAATTACACCTTACACATACAGTACAGTGCCCAAGCTGGATGGTGGACTGCTATTTTGTACCACAAAGGCAAATTAGATTGCAGGTGCTACTGTCAAGACCGGAGGACACACAGACAAGACTGGGACATAAACTCAATGACAAGGACAGACAAAAAAACAAGCAGGACTGAGGGACAGACTCACTGAGAGGGCAGTGATACATAAAGAGTCACTGGTGTATTTATAATGGGTGAGGGGTGTGTGGTGCACACTGCCCCTGGGGTCCAGGGGAGCCCACACCACACACCCTGCACCCATTATTTTTAATACTAACCCTCCAGAGTCCTGCAGCGCAGCAGCAGTGATGCAGAAATCACTGGGAAAATGTTGTGGCACCATCTTCCCGATGTTTTGCACATGTGCAGTAGGAAATTCAATGAGAAAATGGCTGCTGCGCCATTTTCCCGGAGATCTGTGCATGTGCTTTAGGCTCTAGGACAGCGCTAGGGTTCCCTAGGGACCCTAATGCCCAGAGCTACAACGCTGCTGGCTAGAGAGCATGGGTCCAAATGGAGCCTTCACACAGGCCTCCTCCTCTCTAGATACGCCACTGCAAAGAGTGCTTGGAGAAAGAAACTAAATGCAACAACAAACACAGACAGTGCCGATAGTCATTCACATGGCACATGAAGACACACTGACTGCTGGAAAATAGAGATGAGATGAGACTTCACGTGTTTTACACGGGTCGGAGGCAGCCTCGGATCTTCCCACCTTGCTCGGTTAACCCGAACGAGGCTGAACGTCATCATCCCGCTGTCGGATTCTCGCGAGATTCGTATTCCATATAAAGAGCCGTGCGTCGCCGCCATTTTCACTCGTGCATTGGAGATTGAGCGGAGAGGACGTGGCTACGTTCTCTGCCTGAAAAGCTCAATATTTGTGCTCAGTGTGCTGCTAATATCTGTGCTCGGTGTGCTGCATTGTGGTGACCACCAGTATATTATAGTAGTACAGTACAGTAGGCCATTGCTGTATCTTGCAGCTCCATGTCAGACTCAGTTCTAGACAGTATCCTGATCAGTGCTCAATATCTGCTGCATGTTGTGTGACCAGTATATACTATATAATAGTACAGGGCAGCTTTTTGGTGACCACCAGTAAATAGTAGTACAGTACAGTAGCCCATTGCTGTATCTTGCAGCTCTGTGTCACTTCTAGTATCCATATCTGTGCTGCATTGTTGTGAGCAGTATATAGTAGTACAATGCAGCATTTTGGTGACCAACAGTATATAGTAGTACAGTACAGTAGGCCATTGCTGTATCTTGCAGCTCTGTGTCACTTCTAGTATCCATATCTGTGCATGATTGTTGTGAGCAGTATATAGTAGTACAGTGCAGCATTTTGGTGACCACCAGTATATAGTAGTACAGTACAGTACAGTACAGTAGGCCATTGCTGTATCTTGCAGCTCTGTGTCACTTCTAGTATCCATATCTGTGCTGCATTGTTGTGAGCAGTATATAGTAGTACAGTGCAGCATTTTGGTGACCAACAGTATAAAGTTGTGTACAGTAGGCCATTGCTGTATCTTGCAGCTCTGTGTCACTGCAAGTATCCATTCCATATCTGTGCTGCATTTTTGTGAGCAGTATATATAGTAGTACAGTGCAGCATTTTGGTGACCACCAGTATATAGTAGTACAGTACAGTAGGCCATTGCTGTATCTTGCAGCTCCGTGTCATTTCAAGTATCCATATCTGTGCTGCATTGTTGTGAGCAATATATAGTAGTACAGTGCAGCATTTTGGTGACCACCAGTATATATAGTAGTACAGTACAGTAGGCCATTGCTGTATCTTGCAGCTCCGTGTCACTTCAAGTATCCATATCTGTGCTGCATTGTTGTGAGCAGTATATAGTAGTACAGTAGGCCATTGCTGTATCTTGCAGCTCCGTGTCACTTCTAGTATCCTGAACAGTGCTCAGTATCACTGGTCAGTGTCATGTCAGAACAAAATGTTTTGGAGGTTGTGGAGGTGTCTTCCTCAGAGGAGTCTGTACCAGGTACTCAGGATTGCCTTGAGTGGTTTCATCCCATTAGGATGGAGACAGAATGGCTGGATAGCCTAGGAAATAAGATTCCTCAGAGTTCATTAGGGCATACTCTATTAAGTTGCTGGAAAAAAGCTACGAAGAATGCTCTAGATATGGATCAGTCCATTTCATCTAGGACCCCCTCAGCTCCTGATACACAGGTCTTGCAGGCCAACGTGGACATTGATGCCGACACAGGGATCGACACAGAAGTTAGAGGGGGGCACTATGATTGACTGGAATATAAAATTCAGCAATTTATCAATGCCATTAGGGATGTGTTAGAAATACCTATACAAATAGAGGAAAATTCTTGTACGCTAACTGCAAAATCATTAGTGACATTCCCGGTTTCGGAAGAGTTGAATACCCTATTTGAAAGATCCTGGTTAAACACAGAAGAGGTTTTTTTACATCTTCAATAAAGTACTTAAGACATATCCCTTTCGATTCCTCCCATAATGGACATTTCAGTGTCCAGGCCATCAGAGGTAATTACATTACCTGTTCCAGGCTCAGCCTCGTTAAAGGAGCCGACTGACTGCAAGATAGAGACAACTCTAGAATCCATTTACACGGCTACTGGAGCTGCCCTTAGGCCCACTATTGCATGCACTTGGGTAGCTAGGGCTATGTTAAAATGGTCAGACAATTTAATAGAAGCCCTTGATACAATCCATAGGGACGATGTTGTCTTGATTCTAAGTCACATAAAGTATTCGGCTAAATTCATGGTGAAAGCCATGAGGGACATTGGGCTGATGAATTCTAGAGCATCCTCCATGGCAATAGCGGCTCACAGAGGTCTGTGGATCCGCCAATGGAACGCAGATGCCGAATCCAAGAGGTACCTCCCCTTCGCAGGTGAGACACCGCTTGGGGACACTCTGAATACAAATCCTTCCGCAGCACCACCTGTGAGAAGACGTAACTCTGCTTCTCTGATGCAGTCCCCTTGGGCTGCCAGATCGAGAAAATTCAGGAGGGCCTACTTCTGCACGAGGCTAGGCCATAGCAAGAGCAGAAAGTCTGCACCCGCTACAGGTGCACGGGTTCAGAGGTTGGATTCTACTCCCTTAGCGTCCTCAGCGTGACACGGAAGGACTCCCATGTGCGGGTCCACTGGGGAGGGATCTCATCTACATCACTACAGGGGAGCTTTAGTGATTATAATTATATCCCGGGTAATAAAAATTATTCAGGATTCAGGAGTTTCCCCCTGGCTGTTTGTTTAATCAGTCCTGCCAATTGTTAGGACAGTGGGTTTGTCCCTGTCATATAAAAAAAAGTTTTTTTTAAAGTGCCATCATCTCTGACACTTCCGTATATGTCCAGTGGTACTGCCATTTGATATAATTTCCGACATTACTGCCATTTAATTCCAGTGATTTTGTCATTTTCTTCCAGTGATTTGGACCAATAATACCATTAATTAGAACGAATAATTCCTGTGATACTGGCTTTTCATTCTAGTGATTTTGTCATTTTCTTCCAGTGATTTGGACCAATAAATAATACCATTGATTAGAACGAATAATTCCTGTGATATTGAGGTGTTTGTGTCGCTTAACTTAGCCATCCAGTGACCTTGGTGCACCTCTTTTTTTCTTTGCATCATGTGCTGTTTGGGGACTATTTTTTTAAGTGCCATCCTGTCTGACACTGCAGTGCCACTCCTAGATGGGCCAGGTGTTTGTGCCGGCCACTTGGGTCGCTTAGCTTAGCCAACCAGCGACTGCCATCCAGCGACCTTGGTGCACCTCTTTTTTTCTTTGCATCATGTGCTGTTTGGGGACTATTTTTTTAAGTGCCATCCTGTCTGACACTGCCGTGCCACTCCTAGATGGGCCAGGTGTTTGTGCAGGCCACTTGGGTCGCTTAGCTTAGCCATCCAGCGACTGCCATCCAGCGACCTTGGTGCACCTCTTTTTTTCTTTGCTTCATGTGCTGTTTGGGGACTATTGTTTTAAGTGCCATCCTGTCTGACACTGCAGTGCCACTCCTAGATGGGCCAGGTGTTTGTGCCGCCCACTTGGGTCGCTTAGCTTAGTCATCCAGCGACCTCGGTGCAAATTTTAGGACTAAAAATAATATTGTGAGGTGTTCAGAATAGACTGGAAATGAGTGGAAATTATGGTTATTGAGGTTAATAATACTATAGGATCAAAATTACCTCCAAATTCTATGATTTAAGCTGTTTTTGAGGGGGTTTTGAAAAAAAACCCCACCCAAATCCAAAACACACCCGAATCCGACAAAAAAATTTCAGGGAGGTTTTGCCAAAACGCTTCCGAATCCAAACCACGGCCGCGGAACCGAATCCAAAACCAAAACACAAAACCCGAAAAGTTTCCGGTGCACATCTCTACGAAAACAGTCTAACAGTGAAAACACACTGACACTCTACAGGGATACGGGCTCACAGGTCAGACACACTGGCGCTCTACAGGGATACAGGCTCACAGGCAGGCTGGTGCTAGGGTGTACGGGGCACCCCTGCAAACTATAAATTTGTGCCCTCCCATACTTTATAAAGGGACAGCGCATATAATGCTTACACACGTGGCCCTTACACATGCAACACCCCCTGTACCAGTGATGCTTACACATGTAACGCTCCCTGTACCAGTGACGTTTACACACATAACGACCCATGTAGCAGTGACGCTTACACACGTAATGCCCCCTGTACCAGTGACGCTTACACACGTAATGCCCCCTGTACCAGTGACGTTTACACACGTAACGACCCATGTAGCAGTGACACACACGTAACGCCCCCCTGTACCAGTGTCGCTTACACACATAACGCCCCCTGTACCAGTGACGTTTACACACGTAACGACCCATGTAGCAGTGACACTTACACACGTAATGCCCCCTGTACCAGTGACGTTTACACACGTAACGACCCATGTAGCAGTGACACACACGTAACGCCCCCCTGTACCAGTGTCGCTTACACACATAACGCCCCCTGTACCAGTGACGTTTACACACGTAACGACCCATGTAGCAGTGACACTTACACACGTAATGCCCCCTGTACCAGTGACGCTTACACGCGTAACGCCCTCCTGTACCAGTGTCACTTACACACATAATGCCCCCTGTACCAGTGACTCTTACACACGTAACGCCCCCTGTACCAGTGACGTTTACACACGTAATGACCCATGTAGCAGTGACGCTTACACACGTAATGCCCCCTGTACCAGTGATGCTTACACACATAACGCCCCCCTGTACCAGTGTCGCTTACACACATAATGCCCCCTGTACCAGTGACGTTTACACACGTAACGACCCATGTAGCAGTGACGCTTACACACGTAATGCCCCCTGTACCAGTGACGCTTACACACGTAACGCCCCCCTGTACCAGTGTCGCTTACACACATAACGCCCCTTTTACCAGTGACTCTTACACACTTAACGCCCCCCGTACCAGTGACGTTTACACATGTAACGCCCTCTGTACCAGTGCCGCTTACACACGTAACGCCCCCTGTACCAGTGACATTTACACACGTAACGCCCCCTGTACCATTACCGCTTACACACTTAACGCCCCTTGTACTGGGTGGTATTCATGTGACCGGCGGTCGGGAGACCGACAGTCACATGATCTCCTCCACCATCCCGACCGCTCACTATCCCGATGGTCAGCATGCCGACCAACAGGGACTATTCCCACTCGTGGGTGTCCACGACACCCATAGAGTAGGAATAGAAACTGTGGCAACCTCAGGTCGCCACTGAGACCGCAGAGTGGCGAGCGCAGCGAGCCCGCAAGGGGCTTGCTGCACTTGCCCCTCCCCGCCGGGATCCCGGCGTCGGTATGCTGCCGGGATCCCAGCGTCGGTAAGCTGACCGGCGGTCTCCTGACCGCTGGTCAGCCGTACTGCACCCCTTGTACCAGTGCCGCTTACACACGTAACGCCCCTTGTACCAGTGCCGCTTACACATGTAACGCCCCCTGTACCAGTGACGTTTACACACGTAACGCCCTTTGTACCAGTGAAGCTTATACAAGACGCAATGCCCCCTGTAACAGTGACACTTACACACGTTATGCTGCACAGTCACACTTACACTACATACAGATATACATACACACACGCACATACATTACACACATACATATACACAGATACTGTACACACACACACACACACACACACACACACACACACACACACACACACACACACACACACACACACACAGATACTGTATACATATACAGTCACACACACTTTCACTCACTCTTTACAGCCACTTACAGTACATAAAGAAGTCTGGCAACTCGTCCACCAGTGTTGCAGGCTACAGCCTGGTCCTATGTAGCTCCGCCCCTTATTTCCTGTGTAGCTCCACCCCTTTTTAGATCCGCACTGTGAGTGTGTGACAGGGGAGGAGAGAGGAGGCTTCATGATGCCGGCGCTACTGCCTGTAGCAGTGTGACAGGCGCAGCAGCCGGCATCAGCAGGGGAACTCAGCACTGGGATGCAGAGCGGGGAGAGCTCCTCTCCCAGCCTGGCGCCTACCTGCTTTGCATACCTTTGATGAGCGGTTAGCGCCGGGCCTGCTCACAGGCCAGGCACACTGACACTATACAGGGAGACAGATCCACAGGTCAGACACACTGACACTCTTCTGCAAGACAGGCTTACAGGTCAGACATCCTGCCACTACTGGGAGACAGGCTCACAGGTCAGAAACTGACAGTGCTCACCCATTCTCCCCAGGGGAATTGCACTAATATGTGTCCCCAGAGCCTCCCGATGACATACTATAAATATTATACTTGTCCCACCCACTCTCTCTGCTAGCAGCCCAATCCAACACAGCCCAGACAAGCTGCACAGCTTTCATGTTCAGCAACTAGAGGGGGAATTAGGAACCAGGAATCCACCTATGCGTGCTCCTGAAGGGTAGGCGTATTGCTCTTACATTGGGGCAACTTACTTATATGTGGACAAACACACATATAAGTTGAATAATATTTTTGATTTTTTTCATGAGATATAGAAAAATGTTTATGCCTACATCTGGTAGAGGGTCAACAATATTAATCTTTGATGCCAGCGTCACACACTGTTATTTATTGCACAATTTATAGACTCCATCACATGACTCAGCCAAGCCAGAGCCCAACTCTATCTCAGTGAGTGGACTGTCCACATCTGCTCTGTGCACCAGATTGGTGCAGAGTACATGTCCTAGCTTGTTGCTTGGGCACTGTTGACTTCTCTGTTGTCTGTTCTTGAAATCTACTTCCAATTTATTTTTACTTTAAGGCATCCATTACTTGGCTCTAGCCAATTAACGTTACACAAAAGAGGGACAACCAGCACGTTTCCCATTACTCATAACCTGCCTAGTAAATGACATACCTTCCCTTACTCTGGCACAGTTCAAACCCCATCGCAAAGAAAGCAGCCCACCACTTGCATAGGTAGGACAAACCCACCGCACTTCAAAGGGGTAAGTTCCCCGCAACAACCTATTGCCCCTCTTGTGGCCACTGATTTGGTAGGAAAAAGTGAAACCTATAGCTGTAGTTTGCATGTGTATAGAAAATGTTGCAGTCTAATATTCTATCTCTGGGGAGAATATACTCCAAATAGACTTTGAATATAACCAATGGATTATTGCCAACAACATAGTCAATTGCAGATTTATCAAACTTTCAAAAAAGGGGAAACGTGGGGGTGTTGATCATACTGTAGCAACCAATCAGATTTGTTTTATAGAATAAGCTAGATAAATGCTAGATAAATGATAGCTGTGACCTAAATGACTGCTATGAGCAACAACTCCACTAATCCTCTTTAAAAACTTTGATAAATCCCCCACAATGTGTTGTGTCACAAAGGGGGGTATTTCAGACCTGATCGCTAGTGTGCGTTTTTTGCATCCCTGCAATCAGGTAGTCACTGCCTACAGGGGGAGGGTATTTGCTGTGTGCAGGTGTGCGATCGCATTTGTAGCAGAGCTGCACAAAAATGAGTTTGTGCAGTCTCTGCTCAGCCCAGGACTTACTCAGCCACTGTGATGATCAAGTCCGGAGCTGACATCAGAAACCCTCCCTCCAAACGCCTGGCCCCTCCTGCGTTTTCCCGGACACTCCTACAAAATGGTCAGTTGCCACCCACAAACGGCCTCTTCCTGTCAGGCAGCTTGTGATCGCGTATGCAAACACCATTTTTTTGCACCATCCCGTCGCTAGGCACCGATGCCCGGTGCAGTCAACCCGACACGTCGGCGCATTGCGGTGCATACGCATGCTCCGTACAGACCTGATCGTCCACTGTGTGAAAATGCACAGCAACGATCAGATCTGAATTACCCCCAAAGTTGGAAGTTGTAATACCCCTTTCAGACTGACAAATATTTCTCAAGTTATTGCACATGAACGCACATCAACCCGGAATTTGCTCAGTATGTAAGGGTCCTGTAAGAATATCCCGGGACGAGCATCCCGGCATTTCATACCCAGGTCTCGACCAGGGCTGAATCCGGGATTGTCCCGGGATGCGGTGCAGTGTGAACAGGTATGCCGGGTCAAGGCGACCTGCCGGCACCCGTTCTCTACATAGGAGGAGGCGGTGCTTGGAGATGATTATCTCCAAGCACCGCCTCCGGTAGCATCAGCGCTGATGTCACCAACCCGGCAATATGCCAGGTCGGGCCGCAAGTCTGAATGGGTCTCAAGCCAGGTCGCACCTGGGAAGCACCTGTGTACACATTCCCGGGTGCGACCCGGCTATTGTCAGTCTGAAAGGGGTATACTGTAAGTTGCACTGATAAGATTGCCTTTCATTCTGCAGGGTTGCTGGAAATCATTCACCACATGTTCATCACCAAACTGCTGAATATTTTTTAACTGGATCTTATTATCAGAGATTCACTTTCATGTGACAATATCATTTCTCCCAGTGCAGGCAAACAAAATCTGCTGTTCCATAACAGAAATAAACTTCTAAGGACATGTTGCTGCCTTATTAACAAAGCATAGTTCCTTTCATCTTCTAAGACCACAGGAACTATGGTTTTGAGTATGCACATTTATTTAAATATAGGGTTTGAAAGATTTCACCATGTCTCCAAAAACATTAAAACTACAATGTGTACTGTAAATTGCATTTTAAGCACAAAGTTTAGGAGCTCATTGAATCCTGACTAGTCACATCCACTCTTGGATGCTGCAGCAAAGTGTGGATGTTTCTTAGCTTCCAGTCTCATACTGGTGACCCAAAAACAGGCGAAATGAGCAGTTTTTTTTGACTGATCGAAAAAAGGCAGTCATTTAATACCCCACTATTCCTAAAACATTATTAAAAATAACATTTCTAAGCATTCAAATAGTTTCAAGAGACAATCTATACATTGCCTTTCATTTGGTACAATTCACTGCTTCCAGGGCAAGAAATGAAATTAGGTAATACTTCTCATCATCGATGAGGGCCCAGCATGCAACAATGTATGTTTCAGAAATGCAACATTTTAGATCACTTGTATATTTCTCCATTTGAAGTCAGATTCCAGT
Source organism: Pseudophryne corroboree (assembly GCF_028390025.1). Taxonomy (NCBI): domain Eukaryota; kingdom Metazoa; phylum Chordata; class Amphibia; order Anura; family Myobatrachidae; genus Pseudophryne; species Pseudophryne corroboree. The sequence goes on from NC_086445.1 coordinate 153,436,434, forward strand.
GGCAAACACAGGATTTTGAAAGGGGGGTTTCCAAATACAGGTTGAGTATCCCATATCCAAATATTCCGAAATACGGAATATTACGAAATACGGACTTTTTTGAGTTAGAGTGAGATAGTGAAACCTTTGTTTTTTGATGGCTCAATGTACACAAACTTTGTTTAATACACAAAGTTATTAAAAATATTGTATTAAATGACCCTCAGGCTGTGAGTATAAGGTGTATATGAAACATAAATGAATTGTGTGAGTGTAGACACACTTTGTTTAATGCACAAAGTTATAAAAAATATTGGCTAAAATGACCTTCAGGCTGTGTGTATAAGGTGTATATGTAACATAAATACATTCTGTGCTTAGACTTAGGTCCCATCACCATGATATCTCATTATGGTATGCAATTATTCCAAAATACAGAAAAATCCGATATCCAAAATACTTCCGGTCCCAAGCATTTTGGATAAGGGAGACTCAACCTGTAATTGGTTACAGACCAATGAAAAAAAGCCAGGGCCACCTCCCCCCCCCCCCACCAAGATAGACAACACAGACACTACGACCATCCCCTCCCCCTCCCACATAGGGGGTCATTCCGACCTATTCGCACACTGCTGTTTATCGCAGCCGTGCGAACGGGTTGCAAATGCACATGCACAGTGGGTGGATTGCGCAGGCGCGTCATTGCCTAACGATGACTGTCATTGGGCAACGACAGGGACAGCGATGAAAGTGATCGCAGCGGTGATCGCTAGAAGATTGACAGCAGGAAGGCTTTCCGGGGCAGATACTCACTGTTTTCTGGGAGTGGTGAGTACAACGCAGACGTGTCCAGGTGTTTGCAGGGCAGGTGTCTGATATCAATTCAAGGACCTGCAACGCTGAAGACATCGCAGCCGGTGAGTATGTCAGGACCTACTTAGAAATTGCACAAAATCTTTTTGCATAGCACGGCTGCACAAGCGTTCGCAGCATAGCTATGCAAAAAAACCCCTCCCCATAGGCGGCAACTAGCTGATCGCACAGGCTGCAAAAAGCAGCTTTGTGTGATCAACTCGGAATGACCCCCATAGACTGATGCACCACGACCACCTCTCCTCCCCCCATAGACTGATGCACCACAAACACCCTTCTCCCCCACATAGCACCACAACCATCATGATCATTCCCCCCCCCCCTCCACTTCCTCCATAAACTGGCAGCACAGACACCACGACCATCCCTTCCCCCCACACACACACACATAGACAGACAGACAGGCAGCTCTCAGGCACCATGCTCATTCCCCCCTCACCACCACCCAAAGACAGCGTAAACAGATAACACCCATCCAACACTCATGTTGGCACATCAAAACATAGTTTATTAAATACCGGTGCCCGACCCTCCATCCCCACTCATGCTGATTCCTATGACCGCTGCTGCCGCATCACTTAATATGAGGTACTGGCGCCTATCCCCCAGTCCCCGCACTCATACTGGTCCCAATGTTTGCAAAATCTATTATTACAGTAAATACTGGCGCCCGCCCCCGGAGTATTCACACACAAATGATCCGGTCCGCGGCTGCTCTGGAGTCCACTGTCTGAGTCAGTGCCGTGGGCTGGCTGCTGGCCCCGGGAGTGAGCACACGCCATGCGTCTCCTACCTCTCACTTGTCACCTCTCAGCCTAAGAGGAGCTGCAGCTCCCCATGCATGCAGCAGCCAGCTTCTCAGTGCGTATGTGAGGCAGCCGCGAAGGGAGACTGTCACAGCATCAAGCAGCAGTCAGTATTAAAAAATACTGTTAAAAAAAAAATCGGTAAACCGCTGTGCGATATATCGGCGGCTTGGGGGGGTTTCTAGGTACTCGGAACCCCCCCCCCCCCTGCGTGCACGTGTGGATTCTGACTTCTGATCCTTCTGATCCTTCTGGATGAGGATACAAGGACAATAGTGGAGAGAGCCCAGGTGTTATTGCAACTATATACTCTGTCCACTAAACCAATAATAAATATAACATTACTTTTTGTTCAAACATTGTAAAATGGCAATTATATACACATTTTAGTGGTACACATGACTGTTCTATGACATTTTTATCTTAAGATATCGACATCTCCTAAACAGTGCGCCAGATTCATGTTTGTGAGGTAAGCAAAAAAAGCACACAACTGGGCAAAACCATGCTGCACAACAGGTGGGGCAGATGTAACGTGCAGAGAGATTTAGCCTTAACGAAAATCTGTAATCTCTCCCTGTCTACTGGTATCTTTCCTTCTCTATACAAGCATGCAGTGATTACTCCCATTCTGAAAAAACAAAACTCTGACCCAAACTCTCTCTCTAACTACCGTCCCATCTCTCAGCTCCCATGCCCCTCCAAGCTACTGGAGAGACTTGCCTACACTCGCCTCACACACTTTCTTAACTCACACAGCCTACTGGACCCACTTCAGTCGGGATTTCGTGCCCAACACTCCACAGAGACAGCACTGACTAAGGTAGTGAATGATTTGGTCACTGCTAAATCTAAAGGACATTACTCTCTACTCATTCTCCTTGATCTCTCTGCTGCTTTTGACACTGTTGACCACTCTCTTCTCATACAAACACTACAATCCCTAGGTATTCAGGACACAGCCCTTTCTTGGTTCTCATCCTACCTATCTAATCGCTCCTTCAGTGTTCGTTTCTCTGATTCCACCTCTCCTTCGCTACCTCTCTCAGTTGGAGTACCGCAAGGCTCAGTCCTAGGTCCTCTGCTTTTCTCTATCTATACCACATCTCTTGGCAAACTAATCAACTCTTTCGGATTTCAGTACCATCTATATGCGGATGATACTCAAATCTACCCATCCTCCCCTGATTTGTCACCATCTGTATTGGGCCGTGTCACTGAATGCCTTTCTGCCATTTCATCTTGGATGACATCTCGCCACCTCAAACTTAATATTTCCAAAACAGAATTAATTATATTTCCACCGGCCAATAGTAGTTTCCAACCTGATATCTCTATCACTGTTGAGAACTCTGCAATCACCCCTACCACACAAGCTCGCTGCCTAGGTGTCATTCTTGACTCTGAACTGTCCTTTGTTACCCACATTCAATCTGTCTCAAGATCATGTTACATACATCTAAGAAACATATCCAAAATACGCCCTTATCTTACACAAGACACAGCAAAAACTCTAATCCATGCTCTCATTATCTCCCGCATTGATTATTGTAATAGTCTCCTGACCGGTCTTCCCAAACATAGGCTCTCACCACTACAATCCATTTTGAATGCAGCTGCGAGGCTAATCTTCCTTGCCAGACGTTCATCGTCTGCAGATCCGCTCTGTCAGTCCCTCCATTGGTTACCGGTATTCTACCGTATTAAATATAAAATACTTTTACTCACATACAAGGCTATTAACCAAACTGCACCAACACACATCTCTTCACTCATCTCAAAATATCTCCCTACCCGACCTCTCCACTCTGCACAAGAGCTACGTCTCTCATCCACACGCATTACTTGTTCACACTCAAAATTACAGGACTTTATCCGGGCTTCACCCACTCTGTGGAATGCCCTCCCACGCACAGTAAGACTCGCCTCTAGTCTCCAAACTTTTAAATGTTCCCTGAAAACTCACCTCTTCAGACAAGCCTATCAAATTCCAGACCCACCCACATAACCGTCACTGCTTCCCTATCTAATTACATCCTCTGTAGAATATTCATAACATCACATATCTTGTCTTTCTTTAGTCTCACACCCTCCTGACACTTGGATAACTTTGTGGGATATCATCATACAACCCATTAAGAACCTAGCAATCTGGTGGACCATTATGCAATAGGTAGCATCTATCCTTGTGTATCTTTGCCTATTTCCCTATAGATTGTAAGCTTGCGAGCAGGGCCTTCCTACCTCTGTCTGTCTGTTTTTACCCAGTTTTGTTCTATTACTGTTGTTCTAATTGTAAAGCGCAACGGAATATGCTGCGCTATATAAGAAACTGTTAATAAATAATAAATAATAAAATAAATTTAGAATTTGGTGGGGTGTGATCAAACTGAACTCAAAATTGCAGTGTAAAAATAAAGCAGCCCCGTATTTTTAGGCTACATACAAAAGCATACAGTTTTTACCCTGCACAGAAAAAAATATAACCCACCCAAATCTAAATCCATTTACACATGTTACATCTGCCCCACCTGCAGTGCAACATGGTTTTGCCCAGTTGCTTGCTTTTTTGCTTAGCTTACAAACATGAATGTCTAACTTCTGTGAGTGATTTTGCATTGTCACAGGAAATCCAAGTGACATAATTTTCTCTATGTCTGGGTCCTTGCAAGATCCATGGTGATGTGAATCTAATAGGAAGTACTAAGGAGCTACTAATATATGCAATTTGCAATGTATATATTAGGACTAAAATAGTGGCGACATATTACAATCTCTAATGAGTGCTAAAGGTCACTCATTTTATAAATAAAAATATTAGAATAAAAAAATAATAACGGTCAAGCATATAAAAAGAAAAACATTATTTTTCACCCTATAACTCCCTATATTAATAGTTTACATATTTTATAGGAGAATTAGACAAATACATTTGTGGGGTTGCTCTGAATATAAATTATTTATGAAAATTTTTGTAGAAGAATATATATATTTTTTTACAATACTCAAATTAAATTAAAATGCAACCGCAAGAAATCTTTATTTGTCCTAAATAAAAACAATATATATTAAATTTGCCTTTTTAGGACATAAATAGTTATAAAGTAACCTTAATATTTTATTTCTGATTTCTGGAGGAATTTGCTAAACTCAATAAAAACATCAACTGCTGATAAAAAGAATAATTCCATTGGCAGGTAGTGACAGTTGGTATGACCTCTGATCAGTATCAGTGATGCACAGGAGATCAAGATGTGGATCAAGAAAGAGGGGGGAGGGCAATTGAAGAGGATTGCAGAAAGTGTTGGGGTGATTAAGACAGGGACAGGGAGTGTTATACCCCTTTCACACTGCCAATGCCGGGTCCCAATGGGATCCCAATGGGCTCCGGCATTGGAAGCTGCTGCTGGCTTCCCCGATACGGCAATATGCCGGGCGGGTTGCCATAGCAGCAGGAGGCAGAGCCGGCAGCGGAGGCGGAGCTGGGAGATGAGATCATCTCCGCGCCGCCTCTCCCTGTTGTAGTAAACAGGTCCCAGGTCGCATCAACCTGGGAGCCCATTTACGCTGCCATTGACCCGGTATTCAACCCGGTTATAACACTGCTTTATTCCCGTGTTGAATTGATGGGGCAAGCGACCCGGGATTTCCGACATGGCGTTTTCACACCGCACGCTGACCCGTGTCGACCCAGCAATATGCCGGGTCGATACCGGGTTATTTGTGTGGTGTGAAAGGGGTATTAGAGAGGAAAGGGTATATTTACTAAAGTGTGGGGTTTTTAGAAGTGGAGTAGAGTGAGTCAAAATTTTGTTTTTGTGATTTGAGTAAATCATTGTGTTTCATATTCTACTGTTAATCTAAGTGCATGATTCTGAGATACTGCCTTAGTATGCCGACTAAGTGAACACTTTTTGAGTAGCTGTTATGGTTAGTTACATGGCTCACTGTAACTTCACTTTTTTTTTTTGTTAAATCAAGTGACATTTCTAATTTTTCAAATATAATTATATAAATATAAGAAACAAAAGAGAACCTGCATTAGTAAAACTAGGAAAGAGCCAAAAACATCTTCAGTCGGTAGGAGATTGTCCTTACGCTTCTGCCAGAAACAGGAGTAAAATAGCAACTGGGGGCTTAACCCTATATCTGCAGATATACGCAACTAAGATCTCTGTATTATCTGATTATTGGGGGTAATTCCAAGTTGATCGCAGCAGGAAATTTTTTAGCAGTTGGGCAAAACCATGTGCACTGCAGTGGAGGCAGATATAACATGTGCAGAGAGAGTTAGATTTGGGTGGGTTATTTTGTTTCTGTGCAGGGTAAATACTGGCTGCTTTATTTTTACACTGCAATTTAGATTGCAAATTGAACACACCACACCCAAATCTAACTCTCTCTGCACATGTTATATCTGCCTTCCCTGCAGTGCACATGGTTTTGCCCAACTGCTAAAAAAATTCCTGCTGCGATCAACTTGGAATTACCCCCATTATGTAGTATTATTTCTCACTCAGTATGCATTAGGGATAGCAAAATGTTTTTCTCTTACCCAGAATTACCCCTCCCTTTTAGCACCTGAGTTACATCACAATCTGATTGAGCAGCTTGCCAATAAATGTGCCACAATCTGAAGTAAGTTGATATGACATGTATATTAATCCTTCAGTACCTAGACACACTGAGTAAGGTAAACTGCAGGGCAGAATTGATTGTGGATCGGTATAAGGCTCCTTTAGTGCATTTAAACCAGGCATGTCCAAACTGTGGCCCTCCAGCTGTTGTGAAACTACATATCCCAGCATGCCCTAACACAGTTTTGCTGACAGAGAATGCTAAAGCTGTGTCAGGGCATGCTGCGATGTATAGTTTCTCAACAGCTGGAGGGCCGCAGTTTGGACATGCATGATTTAAACCAATACACGGTGAATTGCAATACCAGCACTGACCAGCATTGATGGTGCTAAATGAAAAGTTAAAGTGAGGAACTCAAATTCCTGTGTAATTAATGAACATGTGAGAGTCTCCATAATTCAGAACATCCCTGGTGTTTAGAACGGAACTTGGGAACCTCTATCATTTGGATGGGACAGCCTAAATCACCTTTTCATCCACTCTGACAGTATTACACTATTGCATTTTGTAAGTTTCACTTTTTTATATATGGACAATTCCTGTTGGAGAGAAATTAATCATCTTCTGTTGGACAATCTGAAGCACAAGAGAGATCGTTACATTTCTTTTTTTCACTGTTTGCATGTTAGTTTGGTGACTCATTTTGATAATATCTCTGCTGATTTGGTGTGCAGCGCCATAGGTGTGTGTTCCATATGGGATAATATATTCTGTACAGTGTCAGTGGGGGAACTACCGAGGGAACGGATGCGCCAAATATGTACAGGAGCACCAGTGGAGGTGCCCAAAGGAGGAAAAGACCGTGCTCCCCTGAGTCCCCTCCTGGCACAGTTGCTATGGCTGAAAGCCAGAGGACGTTTAGCACAACCTGCAGTGCCACTGTACACTTCACAGCACAGTCCGAGGATCAGTGGTGCAAAATAATGGGTGTGGACAAATGCCACATGGGGCGCGGCCAATGAAAATGGGGGCGTGATATACATATGGGGGGAGGGGCAGATACACGTATGACTCCAATAGTGCCAGATACACACCCCACAGTGCCAGATATACATTGCCCCACAGTGACAGATATACATTGCCCCACAGTGCCAGATACACATTGCCCCACAGTGACAGATATACATTGCCCCACAGTGCCAGATACACATTGCCTCACTGTGCCAGATACACAAATGTCCCCAGAGTGTCAGATACACATTGCCTCACAGTGCCAGGTACACATTGCCCCACAGTGCCAGATACACAAATGCCCCCAGAGTGCCAGATATACATCGCCTCACAGTGTCAGATACACATTGCCCCACAGTGCCAGATACACAAATGCCCCCACTGTGTCAGATATACATTGCCCCCCAGTGCCAGATACAGAAATGCCCCCACAGTGCCAGATATGCCCCCAGTGCCAGATACAGACATGTCCCCAGTGCCAGATACAGACATGTCCCCAGTGCCAGATACATAAGTATGCCCCCAGTGCCAGATACAGAAATGCCCCCAGTGCCAGATACAGAAATGCCCCCAGTGCCAGATACACAAGTATGCCCTCAGTGTCAGATATGCCCCAGTGCCAGATACACATGTCTCCGCAGTGCCAGATATGGCCACAGTGCCAGATACACATGTCCCCCCAGTGCCAGATATGCCCCCAGTGCCAGATACACATGTCCTTCCATTGCCAGATATCCCCCCAGGGCCAGATATGCTCCCAGTGCCAGATATCCCCCAGTGCCAGGTACACAAGTCCCCCCAGTGCCAGATATGCTCCCAGTGCCAGGTATACATGCCCCCCCCCAGTGCCAGATATGCTCCCAGTGCCAGGTATACATGCCCCCCCAGTGCCAGATATTCCCCAGTGCCAGGTATACATGCCCTCCAGTGCCAGATATACCCCCAGTGCCAGGTATACATGCCCCCCCGTGCCAGATATCCCCCAGTGCCAGGTATACATGCCCCCCCAGTGCCAGATATACTCCCAGTGCCAGGTATACATGCCCCCCCAGTGCCAGATATCCCCCAGTGCCAGGGATACATGCCCCCCCAGTGCCAGATATACCCCCAGTGCCAGGTATACATGCCCCCCCAGTACCAGATATCCCCCAGTGCCAGGGATACATGTCCCCCCCAGTGCCAGATATACCCCCAGTGCCAGGGATACATGCCCCCCCCAGTGCCAGATATACCCCCAGTGCCAGGTACACATGTAAGCCCAGTGCCAGATATCTCCCAGTGTCAGGTATACATGCCCCCCCCCCTGCTCACCGCTGCTGCTGCCGTCCTGTCTGTGTGAGGGGAGGAGAGCGCAGCCTGCGCCTCTCCTTCCCCTCAGTAGCGGATCTTGCCACGGGCAAGCAGGATTTTTGCCCGGGGCGCCGCCTTCCGGAGGGCGCCGGCGCCATCTGGAGGGCGCCGCACCATGACAAGATCCACTACTCTGTGCCCCCCCCTGGTCCCACTGTCCCCCGCTGTGAAGGGAAACTAGATGCTACGCGTCGTTTCCCTTCGTGTAAAGGACTTTTGCTGTGCGGTGCGTGATGACGTCATCGTGCACCGCACAGCATTGTGGGACTGACAGACACTAGGGGGTCATAATGGACCTCTAGTGTCTGTCTTTCGAGGAAAGGAGCGGCGCCGGCGGAGATCTGCAGCGGTCGGGAGCGGGGATAGTAAGTATTTTTTTTCTTTCAGCTGCGCTACTCCACTGTACAGGGGGCGTAACTGACCACGCCCCCTGTATGAAGCCACGCCCCCCATTTTCCGCCGGGGCGCCAAAGGGTCTAGAACCGGCCCTGCTTCCCCTCAGTCTCCGGCGGGTGTCTTAGTTTAATTCAGCGCCGATCCGTGCACTGAATTAAACTGAGACACCCGCCAGAGACTGAGGGGAAGGAGAGGCGGAGGCTGCGCTCTCCTTCCCTCACATCAGCGGCGGTGCGGCGTGGATCAGCAGAGGGAGGGAGGGAGGGAAGAGGAGCGGCGGCCCATCGGTGTGGGTATGGCGTACCCACGGCTAAATTCTTAAGGGTACGCCGTACCCACCCGTACCCACACACTTGCACCACTGCCGAGGATGAAGCTCAGACTGACAGCATGACAGATGGTGAGTGTAGCAGCGGGGATGGGGCAGATGGAGCAAGTGTGTGAATGAGGTGGGGGTGGACGAGGACAGACAGCCCTTCTCATTGGGGGAGGCAAATAGTGCTGCCTCCAGGCTCAGACACCAAACTACCACCACTGTACAGTGTATATGTGTATAGGGATGTTAGATGACATATCAGGGTTCCATGACCTGTATACAGTATGTCATAGAATTTGTGTTATTATGTCATGGATCTACGCAATACCTTCTTTAATTCTTTAACTGCAGTTCTTCACTTCAGTTCTCATGTACTCCCTAACAGGTCATGTTTTCTGGAGTTTTTTAATCATGCACAGGTGACTTCATTTATGTTGCTGGGTCAGTAATTATTGCACCTGTTTCCAAAGACAAAAGTCCTGAAAACATGACTTCCTGGTAATACTTGAGATTCGGAGTTGAGAACTGCTGATCCTGATCTATAATACAGGACACATTGGGGCATATTTACTAAAGTGCAGGTTTATAGAAGTGGAGATGTTGCCCATAGCAACCAATTAGATTCTACTTTTATTTTTTCATTTATCTAGCACCTTTTTTAAGATAATAGCTAGAATCTGATCGTTAGCTTTGGGCAACATCTCGACTTCTATAAACCCGCACTTTTGTAAATTTACCCCACAATCTTCTATATACTGTAATAGAACTAGTTTTATAAGGGATTTCCCTATAAAATTGAACTGTTCTAATAAAAACAAAACAGTACATGGAGGCTAAGCTGATTTATGCACACCATCCTTTGTACCCAAAACTATTTTATCTTTAATTGTTTGATGTTAATGGGACATATATTTTTCAAGATACACTATCATGACAAGGAACAGTTGCAAATATTTATGTCCCACAGATTAATGCAATGTTCAGAGGTTCTAAAACATTGTGTACAGTAACTTGAATCTCCTCCAGCTAAGCAAATAAATGTAATTGTCCTCTGCACAATCCCAGGACATTCCGTGAGCATGGTTTCTGTTTAACTCAGAAACCTCTATATGGATATCACGGTGTTATGTTATTAAATTCCAAACATTTGATGTATTAATGCTCGAGGTCTGCTAAACGATCTTCCTTTTTCTTGAGGAAAAAGCATGCTAAAAAACTGTTAAAACAAAATCTTACCCACACAGTGATGTTCCATTTGGTATTTTTAACATTGACTTCCCAATTTCTACAATATGGCCATTTTGTTTTTAGGCTACAACAGAAATATACTGAAAGTATAGTGTAAACCTTCCGGGTATTCTAAGCTGATAACAATACTTTCAAAGCTAATATTCAGTAGTTAGGAATCTTCTTTTCTAACTTCTGCAACAGCTGTCATTAACTTCTCCCAAGCCTGTTCTCTGTAGGTTCTACTCTCTGATGCAGCCATTATAGTATTATTATTATTATTATTATTATTATTATTAGTAGTAGTAGTAGTAGTAGTACTATTATTATTTTTTATTATTATTATTATTATTATTATTATTAGTAGTAGTAGTAGTAGTAGTAGTAGTAGTAGAAGTAGAAGTAGTAGTAGTAGTAAAGTACTAGTAATGTATTACTAAATTATGAATAGTAATTAAAAAAGCACTTTGAGTCCTGATATATTTATTTTAACATTGACTTTCCAATTTCTACAATTTTGCTATTTTGTTTTTAGGCTACAAGAGAAATATACTGAAAGTAAAGTATAAACCTTCTGGGTATTCTAAGCTGATAACAATACTTTCAAAGCTAATATTCAGTAGTTAGGAATCTTCTTTTCTAACTTCTGCAACAGCTGTCATTAACTTCTCCCAAGCCTATTCTCTGTAGGTTCTACTCTCTGATGCAGCCATTATAGTATTATTATTATTAGTAGTAGTAGTAGTAGTAGTAGGTAGTAGTAGTAGTAGTAGTAGTAGTAGTAGTAGTAGTAGTAACACTATTATTAGTAGTGATGAGCGGATTCGGTTTTACTCGGTTTTACTCGGTTTTCAAAACCGAATCTTATTGGCTATCCAAAACACGTGACATCAGTGAGCCAATAAGATTCGGTTTTGAGAACCGAGTAAAACCGAGTAAAACCGAATCCGCTCATCACTAATTATTAGTATTGTTGTTATTATTATTATTAGTAGTAAAGTTCTAGTAATGTATTACTAAATTATGAATAGTAATTGAAAAAGCTCTTAGAGTCCAGATATATTTATTTCAGAAAACAAACTGCATACAGTATGCATTAGATTCACAAAATTGATACAAAACAAATGGACAATTGCTATTAGTGTTTGCTCTTTAATTTAAAATTTGCATATATTTGGGAAAATAAAAGTATTACTTCAGATTTTGGTCAAAACATTTAAGATGACAAACCCTTTGCAAGTCCTCAGTATTTTATAAGCCCCACAGTCACCTCATGCTACAAATAGTTACTACTGAAATGAAGATAAAATCAAATAAGGCAAATTCTATTTTTATATGGCGGTGCAGCTGGTACCAAGAATACTGTGGGATTAATCTAGTTCGGTTTTATTTATTTTTTCGATTTTTGTTTCACAGTTTTATTTTGTTTTAGCTATTGTTTAGAAAGCCGATGTAAGCCCTTTTTGGATATAGTTTATAAGCCAACTTTAGGAGTTAATTTAGTAAACATCTGTTTTCCCCAAGGGTTTCATATTAATGGGCATCACCATAGATTGACAACGGGTTCTAAGTTCAAAATACAGATATTAATCAAACTTTTGTTTTTACGTTCTAAAAAGAACTTCTTGTACGTCGGCATGCCGACTGTCGGCATTTCTGGCAGTCGGGATTCCAGCATCGGTATCCTGACCGCCGGGATCCCGACCGCCGATAACGAGATTACATCCCCACTGGCTTATTTCAATTTAGTTTTTGTTTCACAAAGTTTAGCTTTACGCTAAACAATTTGATTCTAACTAAAAACATCTTGTCTCCATATTAGTAAATATCTAAAGTCATTTTACACTGGAAGCCAAATGTAATAGCCAGCGATTTGGGGACTATTTTAAGAATAACTCCAAAACACTGAACTTGCTGTTAAGTAGATAAGTCTTCAGAATGGTGACTTATATTTTATACTTGTATAATTATTACTCGGAATTCTAACGGCTATTTGCAAAACTGCATTCCTGCAGTGCAATCGTCATCCTTACGTTATGGTGACAATTCAATTAAAGCAAAGCAGGTGATGTGTGTGGAAATATTGGTAACATTCAATGTCGGATTTAGACCTCATGGGGCCCTAGGCAAGATACCAGTTTGGGGCCCACTTCCCCCAAAACAGTCCATAGTACTATATTTTCATTCCTGATTCATGCCCCTTACATTATTTGTCATTTTTCATCCTTATATTCAAAGCTTTAAACTTTACAGAAATTACAAACATAATACATTATAATATAATGGGCGTGATATGCGCAAAAATGGGGGACAATTGAATATCGCCCCGCGATCTTCCATCACTTAAGAGACTTAACAAAGGTGGATTGCGGCAATTCAATTTGGTACGTGCGAGGCCATCAGTTTCTTTAGTAAGAAAATAAAATGCATTGTTCATCCCCATTTGTGCATGTTTGTAAATGCTGTACCGTAATCTTCTCCAGATGCACAACAGTGGAATGCAGAGTTTGTGAACTTTAGTAAATAAGATATTAATATAATGTATAAGCTAGTACACCTGTCCCCAGGGAAAACACTCTGACTTTATTTATTTTATAAACATACACTGCAAGCGTTTTAAAAATGTAAAAAAATGAATGATTTCTTTCACCTCACTTGTTTATCCAAGTAATACCCCGTTCACACTGCACAAATAACCCGGTATTTCACAGAGTCGACACGGGTCGCTGTACAGTGTGAACGGGTCACTGCCGAATTCCTGGGTCGCCTGACCTGGTAGTTCATCCCAGGAATAAAGAAGGGTTATTACCAGGTCAGGCGCTGTGTGAACGGGATACCCAGGTCGATGCAACCCAGTACCCATTCACAGCATAAGGAGAGGTGGTGCGGAGATGATCTAATCTCCAGCGCTGCCTCTGCACCCACCTCCTATGCTGGCTTGGTCCCCGTCCCTGATGGCACCCTGACCCGGCATATTTTCGGGTCGGGAAGCAGGTCTGAAAGGGTCCAATGCCAGGTCGCTCCCGTACCCGTTTCAAATTCCCGGGTGCGACCCAGCATTTGCAATATTAATGGGGTATAAGAGAGAACGTTGTCACCAGCTCATTATGCTAAACTGCTATTTGAGCCGTTTATCAGCACTATTTATCAGTAAGAAAGCAGTGGGTGGGGCTTGGCTTTTCCTAATCATCCTATCAGCATCAGCGTATAGCAGAGTAATAAACCCATAAAATATTTGGTTGTGATACCAGTCCCATCAGAACTCTTTATGATAGTGACCTCTCCTAGATTATTTAAACATGTTTTATGTACATAAATTCCTTTGGGTTTTTTGTGTTTCTATTTTTTTTTAATAGAAGAAAAATAAATTATATTTCTTTAATAATTTATTACCCATTTGTATTTGTGTTTTTCACTGAAAAAGTCAGGATGGAAACAAATTTGCATTCATCTGTGTGGTATGAATTGATTTTTAATAAACTGACTGAATCCTCTGGCAGAAAACGTATTTGTTATATGTTCATTTGGAAGCAAAAGCCACTGTCACGCAAGCCAATGCTGATCTCACTGACCCCCATGACTCAGTCTAAGCCAGAACATACTTCTGAATCTGGCAGGGGTGGATCAAAATAAATGTGACAATTATATAATTTTAATGTATTGCTCTAGTACTAAAACTTTTATATTTCATAGCAATAAACTGGTGTGTAACTCCTTAGATTACATCTAAGATATTCACTATTTAGTTGTATGGAGACATTGGAAAACCTAAACTAGTCAAATAAACATAATGGAGGGAGGCAGTCATTTTTGTGGCTGATCCAGTTCTCATGAGAATGCAGAATCTAGTTGCTAGGAATTACAGAGGAGTGAACACATTTTGTGGACAAAAAGGCCATTTTACAAATGTGAGAAGTTCCAGTAAGAAAATCTTTAGTACAGTGACAACTCACACTATGGGGGGAATTCAATTCCAATAGGTGCAACTAATACACCAATGGAGCAAAGTTGAACCAGAGCACTGATAGATCACTAACCGGAGACTGTTCTCACTGTATGGGTAGTGATCAAAGATCTGGAACAACGGATCTAGCGGGTACCATTGTGGGTCTCTGGAGATAAGAGGAGGCCATCCGTCCTTGAACAAGTCACTCATACTCAGTGGCTGGATGATGATGCACATGTGTCCATACACTATCAGTGGCCATCTTTGTAAGGGAATGAAGCATCTGTTGTTTTGTTGGAGACTGTGCAGCAACGCATTCCACTTCTAACAGTCACATTGGTAACTCACCCTCCTCACGTGCAACGGACTAGTTAATTTATTTCTCCACTGTATTGTAAATTCGGTTTTGCAGAATTCATAATGTATAAATAATTTTTTTTTCTGGAGTAGGCAAGTATGAGTAGTGGGCTTAATACTGCAAAGATATCTGTATTTCCACCCATCTGTTTACTGTTGAGAAAGCAACAGACTACCTTTTACTAAGTCACTTCTTGACTGATATATCACCTCTCATGGGCAGGGCTCTCCTTCCTCATGGTTCATCAATAACACTATCTTGGCTTCCAGTGATCCTGGTCTCTTGTCTCCTAGTCCATTGCAGTGACTCACTTGGCTATATTGTTCAAAAATCGCTTATCGATAGCCATAGCCCTATATTTATTATTTATTTATTATTTATTAAAAGTTTCTTATATAGCTCAGCAAATTCCATTGCACTTTTCAGTTGGAAACAATGATAATGTAATACAAAACAATTGTAAACAACAGTGAAAAAACAAGACTAGATAATAACATACAGTCATAGAGGTAGAAAGGCCGTGCTTGCAAGCTTACAGTCTATAGGGAAGTAGGCATTGACACACAAGGATAGGTGCTATCAATTGCATAATGGTCCCCCAGATTGCAAAGGTTCTTGGTGGGCTGTATGATATGGTCAAACAGCAATGTTGGCCTTGGGTTAGGAGGATGGAAAAATGAAGAATGAGAAAACATGTGAGGATATCAGTGGACTCTACAGTGGGGATGTAATTCTATGGGAAAGTTTATGAAGGATATGTGGGCGATTCTGGAATTTGATAAGCTTGCCTGAAAAGGTGAGTTTTCAGGGAACGATTGAAGGAGACTAGAGGAGAGTCTTATTGTGTGTGAGAGGGCATTGTACAGAGTGGGTGCAGCCTGAAGAAAGTCCTGCAATCATGCATGGAGCAAGTAATGAGTGTGGATTAGAGGCATAGATCTTGTGAAGAGCGAAGAGGTCGGTTTGGGAGATATTTTGAGATAAGCGAATAGATGTATGTTGGTGTAGTTTGGTTGTATTTTATATTGACTATGGTAGAATACAGGTAAACAATTGAGGGACTGACAGAGTGGCTCCACAGACGATGAACGTCTAGTGAGGAAGATTAACCTCGCAGCAGCACTCAGAATGGATTGTAGTGGTGAGAGTCTCTTTTTGGTAAGACCAGTAAGAAGACTTTACATATCCTAGATATATCCTACATATTCTACATATCCAGGATTCTAGGTACTTGAACTAGCTTCTGGTTCCCTATAAGCCCATTCAACGCTTACTTTGATCTTCACATGAAGTATTACTAACAATACCTAGAATCTCCAATACTTCATTTGAGGCTCAAGTTTTAGCCTTGTTGCTCCAACTCTCTGAAACTCATAATTGCAGATTCTGAGAAGCCCCACTCTAGAAATATCAGATTTAAAACTGTAATGTTTACACATATATACAGTATTTTTAATGCACCTTTATTTTCTAAATACTGTGATGCTTAGCTCTCTTTTCTGTACTCTGTTGCTACTTTATATGTTCATGAGAAACAACTTAGTTTTACTGGATTTAATAAAAATACACTTATAATAATATTGGTTAAAAGCATGTATTAAAATCATCTTCATCATCTAGTTCTCTATGGGGGTGGCAATATAAGGCTATTTAATAAGTGCCAAACTCCACAGGGAAAACTATTAGTCCATTTTCCCCTATGTTGGAACTTTGAGAAGGCCAGGTCGAGAGGGATGTTCTGATCCTTCCCCAGTAGACTGGAGTGCAACACACATGTTGCATGGTTGGGTCCGAACCTGGAAATACACAGCAACTTTGTTTTGGAAGCACTGTCCCAACTGATTTTTTTAAAAATAAATATGGCATTGAAATAAGTTTGCATCATCCCAAACAACATTACTTTTTGCTAATCTTCATACATTATATGCATGATATAAGTGCTGTACAGTATATAGTGTATTTATCATCTCATCCGCACAATATTATTATTATTATTATTATTATTTTTTTTTTAAATTTATTATTATCCTTATTATCCTTCTTTTATCGCGCCACAAGGGATCCACTGCACCCACAATAGTTTTCTTTATTATTTAATCCTAAGCATTCTTTCATTATTTAGTCTGAAATTGATATTCACTTCCAAGCAAGTGGGTCTAGCATATGGTCTCACCACCTGCTCCCTTGGGGCCCATAGAAATGATAGAGAAAATGCACATTGCTCAATATATGTGTATACATTTAGTGCAAACTTTTTTGTGTTCCATAAATTCCACACAACGACTGACACATCCATGCAATAGACAGTCATTAAAAATGAGCTCTAATCTTAGTCAGTGGAAAAAGGGATGTCATGCCTGCACTACGGAAATAGGTATATTATTAAAGGGTGGAGGAAATAGTAATAAGATCATGACGTTCATTTATCCCACATACCACTTTAATGTTTTCAGATGGAAAAATCAGATTACATTGATATCTACAACTTGAACGGACTTGAATAAGAAATACTGTAGATAGCCATGTCAGTGGCTCATACAGTATGTTTACAGACCCTGTGTTCTTCAACCTGTATTGCACGTTGCTTAGAGCTGGGCTCCAGGCTGACTGCAGGAGTAGAACTATGCAGCACATACAGTATAAACGCTGATTGTTTACATGGGAGAACTGTCTCCTTTCTGACCTATTGAGCACTCCAGTATTCTTCTAACTCCTTTTGTGCTGTTTGGACATGCCTGCTGTGAGTATTGTAAGACGTGTGCTACCGGTTCTTTCTTATAAGGATGCAAGATTTTCACTTTTATATTTTATAAATTAAAAATATCAGAGCATATCAGATTTTGGGGGGGATGTATCAAGCTTTGGAGAGAGATAAATTGGTGGGAGCTAAAGTACCAACTAATCAGCTCCTGTCATTTTTCAAGTACAGTCTGCAAAACATCAGTTAGGAGCTGACTGGTTTGTACGTTGTCTCCACTTTATCACTCTCCAGGGTATGATACCCCTAAGAAATAAATACATCTCCTACTGTCAGGATGTGCTCAAGATACCGACATCCCAAACGTAAGTATGCCAGGGACTTCTAGGTTTTGGCCGTAGAGAGGGGTGGGGGTAGTTAGGTTTAGGCTGCGGGAAAGGGAGGGTTAGGGTTAGGCACCTCCAGGAAGGGTTAGGGTTAGGCTGTGGGAAAGGGAGGGTTAGACTGATGGGAGCTGGGGTTAGGTTTAGGGAGTGTTAGGCTTTGGAATGGGGGGGTGAGCATTGAGATTCCGCTGTCCATCTTATAACCGCCGACATCTCAAACGACGGTGTCCTGTATCACACTCCTACTGTTTATAACCCAGCATTTGTATATTATAAAGCAACCAAGACCTTTACAACATAATGATGAGTTCCCAAATTATCCCTCAAATGATGACCATCTGATAAAGACTCACCAATGACTACACAGTCTCTCATAAACACGAGCGCGGCAGAGTTCTGTCCTGGACACAACATAAAACAACCATGTGTTGAAATACATACTGTGCAATCTTCTCATACAAGACATGAGCACAAGGCAAATGAGACCAACAAAAAGGTATAAGGCCGATGGGTGTGGATCATTGGGTCAACAGTAACTAAGTCGACAGTCATTAGGTTGACCACTATTGGTCGACAGTGATTAGGTTGACACCTGGAATAGGTTGACATGGTCATTAGGTCGACATGGAAAAAGGTCGACATGAGTTTATTTTTTTGTGTGTCAATTTTTTCATAAAGTGACCGGGAACCCCAATTGGTGCACCGTGTCCTCTCACCTGGCAAGCGAAGGTGCCTTGCTCTGCTACCGCTGCACTCAGCACTGGTTACTGTCCCCAATCATAGTTCACGTGGGTCGTAAAGTATGAAAAAGTTTTAAAAAATTGAAAAAAATTTGAAAAACCCATTTAATCCTTTTCATGTGTCGACCTTTGTCATGTCGACCTAGTGACCATGTTGACCTAATGACATGTCGATCTAATGCATATCGACCAATACTGGTTGACCTAATGAGTGTAAACCTAAGTGATATTGACCTAAAGAATGGATACCCTGCCCGATATACATTGTGCATTGGAGGAGAGAAAATTGGACGAGCCAAATCATCAGATCTTCTGTGGGAGAATTGTGAATACACTCTATTGATGGGAATTGTTTTGATACATGAGTTCTTCCTCCCTGTGGCTTTTGAGGCATTGAAGATTTCGTGAAATTCCACAATCGAAAAGCAAAGGAAATTTCTGGAGGAGAAAAGGAGAAATAGTGACATTTGGAATTCTATCTATTTAATTTCAATATTGTCTGTACCGTAATTAAGAAGCGCTAGGATCAATTGTATATTGTATTGGAGAGGACTATGGGGGTCATTCCGAGTTGATCGCTCGCTAGCTACTTTTTCCAGCGTTGCGATCAGATAGTTGCCGGCGTGCCGCCGATAGGGGAGTGTATTTTCGCTTTGCAAGTGTGTGAACGCCTGTGCAGCCGAGCTCTGCAAAAATATTTTGTGCACTTTCTGAGTAGGTCTGAACTTACTCAACCCTTGAGATCACTTCAGCCTGTCTGATCCCAAAATTGATGTCAGACACCCGCCCTGCAAATGCTTGGACACGCCTGCGTTTTCCCAAACACTCACAGAAAACGGTCAGTTGACACCCATAATCGCCTTCTTCCTGTCAATCTCCTTGTGATCGGCTTTGCGAATGGATTCTTCATTAAATCCATTTCTCAGCAACGGTCCGCTTTGTACCCGTATGACGCATCTGCACATTGCAGTGCATACGTATGCGCAGTAGTGACCTGATCGCTGCGCTGCAAAAAACGGCAGTGTGCGAACAGGTCGTAATGACCCCCTATAACCACAATGTTTACTTAATGTTACTGATAACTTGGAGTATGTACAACATGGGAAAAACAAGTAGACATTACTGCCTGTTCCAGAGTTGTATGCAATGTCGATTTATGGGTATATTCAATTGATATCGGATCCTTTCCGACAGTAAGGATCCTACATCTCAGTATTCAATGAGCTGTTGGATTTGGCCGTTCCCGACAATGCCAATCTGACTTTTTTTAAAGTCGGATTGACATTGTCGGAAACAGGGCTAAAACCTGTCGGATTTGGCCGAGCTTACGACAAAACACGTGGATCCACGGCTATTCCGCTGATCCACGTGTTTTCCGACAAGTCGGAATTGCAGACTTCTCGGAAAAATAGCAGGGGTATTGAATAGGTCGGAACCTAAAAATGTTGGAAACTGCCGTCTTTCCGTCAAGATGGCAGTTCCAACTACAATTGAATACCCCCTTAGTATGCAGTGTAGCTATTTTATGCCACTGCACATCCATCTGAGTTGCACTGCGCATGTGTTGCCAT
The DNA here is from genome assembly GCF_028390025.1 of Pseudophryne corroboree. Lineage (NCBI taxonomy): Eukaryota > Metazoa > Chordata > Amphibia > Anura > Myobatrachidae > Pseudophryne > Pseudophryne corroboree. The sequence goes on from NC_086445.1 coordinate 153,456,669, forward strand.
GGTCTTGCGACAACGTTCACAGAGAGGTTTTATTCACAAAGTGATTGACAGTCAGGGACCGTTTGGGGGACGTTACAGTGGTGGAGGCATAAACGCAGGCATTTCATGGCCATTTTGGTGGCATGTTTGAGGCTGCAACTGTGATCCCGTACGCAGCTGCAACGTCTATGGTGTCAGACTTCCTGCGACCATGCTGCACGATCACAGGGCTACTTACTGCGACCGGTGCTGCATGTTTGTATGCAGCCGCTGGGTTTAGCAAAGCCTCCAGTTGGTGTCCCTATAAATATCCAGGCGGCTGCGACTGTTACATAATTTCACACAATCAGTGCATTGAGTAATTCTAGCAAAACGTTCTATACCAGACTAACAACAATTCCTCTCCTTGTGTTTAAGGAGTAATTTTAGAACTTGTAAAATGGGTCAGAATAATATACACATGATGGTTCAGGGTCATACAAGTATTTCTATGACCGCAATAAATTAATAAAAAGGGAATCAATTTAATTGTTTTCCAGGAAAGATACTGTGGCTTTGGTTTGTGCAGATTACAAATTCCCTGGAGAGTCCCTGAGAAGAAGAGGTTTCCGAATCTCTGCTACTCAATGAGCAGCTTATTTTGATTGGCAACATGAAGTTGCTAAAAGATAGGAACAAAAGTAACAAGTTTGGAGTCATCTCCTAAGGCAGTGGTTTCCAAACTTTTTTGAATCACGGCGCCCTAGAATATCAGAATTTTTTTCACGGCACCCCTAGGCCAAATATTTCTTATTGAGAAATTTAGAAAGAAATATTACATTAAGTAGATCACGTTTATATGTCATCCTTAGGGTCAGTTGTATGGTGAGGGACAAGATTTGCTTCTGTTTGGCCACATATTTTATGACTGGCAGCCACCAGCACTGGTTTTGTCTATTATATTGACCATGAATAATTTGAATTGGTCCTGGACAACCAACCCAGGGCACCCCTGCAAGTGTCCCGAGGCACCCCAGGGAGCCACGGCACACAGTTTGGGAATCTCTGTCCTAAGGGAAAGAAAAACTTAAGGAGTGCCAGACACAACCTCCCTCTTCTTCACAGTTCTTAATATTTTGGACAGTACATCTGGTTGCATGGTACACTTTTTATTCTTTATTATACTGTATGATGGTACAAAGGAGGATGAAAGGGGCAAATAAGTTTAGATCAAGTACAGTTGGGGTGTTTTCATGTAATTGTGACTGAGGTAGATTTGTATAGAGACAAATATACAACTGCCAGGGTGGGTACTAAAGGGATGATGTATGGTAATTAGTAGCTTCTGATTGGATGTTTGTGGATTCACCTTAACTGATGTTTTTTTCCCCAAATACTGCTCCGAAATTCTTGTTTGTTTTTTTTATGAGTGAATTAGGTGAAGAACATTGGCCCTCATTCCGAGTTGTTCGCTCGCTAGCCGCTTTTCGCAGCAGTGCACACGCTAAGCCGCCGCCCTCTGGGAGTGTATCTTAGCTTAGCAGAATTGCGAACGAAAGATTCGCAAAATTGCGAATAGAAATTTCTTAGCAGTTTCTGAGTAGCTCGAGACTTACTCTGCCACTGCGATCAGTTCAGTCAGTTTCATTTGACGTCACAAACAAACCCAGCGTTCGCCCAGGCACTCCCCCGTTTCTCCAGCCACTCCCGCGTTTTTCCCAGAAACGGCAGCGTTTTTTCACACACACCCATAAAACGGCCAGTTTCCACCCAGAAACACCCACTTCCTGTCAATCACACTCCGATCACCAGAACGAAGAAAAATCCTCTTAATGCCATGAGTAAAATACCAAACTTCTTAGCAAATTTACTTGACGCAGCCGCAGTGCGACCATTGCGCATGCGCAGTTAGCGGAAAATCGCACCGATGCGAAGGGAAATAACGAGCGAACAACTCGGAATGAGGGCCATTCTTGTTATTCACCAAAATTATTTTAGTTTAAAAAAAAAAAATCTAATAATTTTTCATAGACATCGGAACATTGGTCAGGAAGAACGGTAACATCGGAACATTGGTAACATCATGACGTTACTTTTTACCCCCAAGACAGCTGCCAGATACACTGGGGGGGGGGGGGGAGGGGCATGAGGGGATACACTGGGGGGGTCTGGGGGTGGCTTGGGGGGGTGGTTGTTTTACACTTTCCCAGTGGCTGCCATTGTCTGCAGCCACTGGGTGGGAGTTCCTGCCGTGCTGATGATCAATGATTGGCACAGGGCCGGCTACAGGCCTATTAGCACCCTGAGCGAGAAAATGTAAAAGCGCCCCCCCCCCCCCCCCCATATGCGCGTGGCGAAGGCGCGCACTCTCCTGGGAAAGTGGGCGTGGCCCCCATGGGAAAGTGGGCGTGGCCTCGTAACTTTATATCATCAAACTATAAATATATTTTCACATCCCCTCTACGCACACACAATTAGCAGCCTTACACATAACAGCCACAGTAGTGTTCCTTACACATAATGTCTCCAGTATAGTGCCAGATACACATAATGTGCAGTGCCAGATAGATATGATATGCCCCCCAGCACTGCCAGCTACACATGACATGCCCCGCAGCCATGCCAGCTACACATGACATGCCCCCCAGCAGTGCCAGGTACACATGACATGCCCCGCAGCAGTGCCAGCTACACATGACATGCCCCCCACAGGGCCAGCTACACATGACATGCCCCCCAGCAGTGCCAGCTACACATGACATGCCCCGCAGCAGTGCCAGCTACACATGACATGCCCCCCAGCAGTGCCAGCTACACATGACATGCCCCCCAGCAGTGCCAGCTACACATGACATGCCCACCAGCAGTGCCAGCTACACACAATATGCCCCCAGCAGTGCCAGCTACACATGATAGTGTTCACTTTTTAGGGCAGGGTGCTGATCACAGGGAGGGCACATTTTTAAGTTAGGAGGGCTAAATGATGTACATACTATAATGCTTGTTGTTCGCATATCTATATGCTAAAGCATGGACAATGCGCGCCAAAGGCGCGCAGCTAAAATCTAGGGGCGTTGCTTCGTGGGGAAGGTGCGTGGCCACAAAATAGTGGCAATTCGCATTACACCACACAGTAGTGCAGCTAATACACATTGCACCAGGTAGAACCTCCTATACACTTTGCGCCAGGCACAGCACGTTAGACACTTTGCGCCAGTTAGAGCACTGAGACACATTGCCTAGCCACAGACGCCTAGCGGGAACACTACATGATATTCTCCCCAGCAGTGCCAGCTACACGTGACATGCCCCCCAGCATTGCCAGCTACACGTGACATGCCCCCCAGCAGTGCCAACTACATGTGACATGCCCCCCAGCAGTGCCAGCTACACGTGACATGCCCCCCAGCATTGCCAGCTACACGTGACATGCCCCCCAGCAGTGCCAACTACATGTGACATGCCCCCCAGCAGTGCCAGCTACACGTGACATGCCCCCCAGCAGTGCCAGCTACACGTGACATGCCCCCCAGCAGTGCCAGCTACATAAATGGCCAAACAGTGCAAGATATGTCCCCACATTTCCAGATACATAAATGCCCCCATAGTGCAGATATGCCCACACAGTGCCAGATACATAAATGCCCCCACAGTGCCAGATATGCCCCCACAGTGTCAGATACATAAATGCCCCCACAGTGCCAGATACATAAATGCCCACACACTGCCAGATACATAAATGCCCCCAGTGCCAGATACATAAATGCCCCCAGTGTCAGATACATAAATGCCCCCCACAGTGCAGATATGCCCCCACAGTGCCAGATACATAAATGCCCCCACAGTGCAGATATGCCCTTACAGTGCCAGATACATAAATGCACCCACAGTGCCAGATATGCCCCCACAGTGCCAGATACATAAATGCCCCCACAGTGTCAGATACATAAATGCCCCCACAGTGCCAGATACATAAATGCCCACACATTGCCAGATACATAAATGCCCCCACAGTGCCAGATACATAAATGCCCCAGTGCCAGATACATAAATGCCCCCAGTGTCAGATACATAAATGCCCCCACAGTGCAGATATGCCTCCACAGTGCCAGATACATAAATGCCCCCACAGTGCAGATATGCCTCCACAGTGCCAGATACATAAATGCCCCCACAGTGCAGATATGCCCCCACAGTGCCAGATACATAAATGCCCACACAGTGTCAGATACATAAATGCCCCCACAGTGCCAGATACATAAATGCCCACACATTGCCAGATACATAAATGCCCCCACAGTGCCAGATACATAAATGCCCCCAGTGCCAGATACATAAAGGCCCCCAGTGTCAGAAACATAAATGTCCCCACAGTGCAGATATGCCTCCACAGTGCCAGATACATAAATGCCCCCACAGTGCCAGATACATAAATGCTCCACAGTGCCAGATATGTCCCCACAGTGCCAGATACATAAATGCCCCCACAGTGTCAGATACATAAATGCCCCCACAGTGCCAGATACATAAATGCCCACACATTGCCAGATACATAAATGCCCCCACAGTGCCAGATACATAAATGCCCCCAGTGCCAGATACATAAATGCCCCCAGTGTCAGATACATAAATGCCCCCACAGTGACAGATACATAAATGCCCACACAGTGCCAGATACATAAATGCCCCACACAGTGCCAGATACATAAATGCCCCACACAGTGCCAGATACATATATGCCCCACACAGTGCCAGATACATAAATGCCCCACACAGTGCCAGATATGCCCCTAATGCCAGATACTCTTGTCCCCACAGTGCCAGATATGCCCCCAATGCCAGATACATGCCCCCAGTGCCAGATACACATGTCCCATGCCCCCCAGTGCCAGATACACATGTCCCATGCCCCCAATGCCAGATACACATGTTCCATGCCCCCAGTGCCAGACATGTCCCCAGTGCCACCAGATATCCCCCCCCCCCCTAAGCTGCTCACCATGAGTCTGCTCCTGTGGGTTGAGGCTGCTGCGCTGCACGTGCTGCTTTGTAGCTGAAGGCGGGAGGAGAGCGCAGCGTGCGCCTCTCCTAGCCCTCAATCTCCGGCGGCCACTTCAACTAGGCGCTGGCCCGCAAGCCAATCAAAGCTCGCGGTCCGGCAGCCAATCAGCCTCAGCTGCCGGGCCGCGAGCTCTGGTTGGCTCACGGGCCGGCGCCGGTTAGCGGGGGCGGGGGAGACAGACAGTGCAGTGCTGCAGGGACGGCTCCAGGCTCCAATATGGCGGCCAGAGCTAGTGGCGCCCATAAAGTGCGGCGCCCTGTTCGGCCGCTCTATTGGAACATGCCTGGAGCCGGCCCTGGATTGGCAGCACGGAAACACTGAGGGTAGTTTGCAGGGAGGCAGAGGGACCTTCCGGCCCCTCTGAAAGCAGCAGTGGTGGTAAGTTTCCCTTCCCTGCCACTGCTAACATTGTTTATCTGACTGGTCTCATCCTGTGTGACCAGGTCAGATGAAGCACTGCCTGGTGTGGTTGCATTTGATGCAACCATGCCAGGCAAGTGGTTAATATGGTTACTATCCTATATGTAATAGCAGAAGGACGACTTTTATAAGTGACATATTTCTATGATGCGGTTGTCGGAGCAGGACATAACATATACCAAATTAAAGGTTGTGGTCCGTAGATTTGCAAAAAAAATATTGGCGTTTACATTAGAGATGAGCGGGTTCGGTTCCTCGGAATCCGAACCCGCCCGAACTTCATTTTTTTTTACACGGGTCCGAGCGACTCGGATCTTCCCGCCTTGCTCGGTTAACCCGAGCGCGCCCGAACGTCATCATCCCGCTGTCGGATTCTCGCGAGGCTCGGATTCTATCGCGAGACTCGGATTCTATATAAGGAGCCGCGCGTCGCCGCCATTTTCACACGTGCATTGAGATTCATAGGGAGAGGACGTGGCTGGCGTCCTCTCCGTTTATAGAGAAGAGAGTGAGACAGTAGAGAGAGACACAGTAGTAATTTTGGGGAGCATTAGGAGGAGTACTAGACTAGTTACTTGCTGAAGTGATAGATAGTGTGACTGTATTATCTGACTTGTGGGGGAGACACTGACAGTGGGGAGCAGTTAGAGTCTGAGAGCAGGACTCAGGAGTACATATAACGTACAGTGCACACTTTTGCTGCCAGAGTGCCACACTGCCATTGTGACCACACTGACCACCAGTATAATATATATTGTGATTGTCTGCTTAGGAGTACTACTTGCAAGTTGCTGATAGTGTGACCAGTGACCTGACCACCAGTTTAATAATCACCACCAGTTTAATATATATATATATATATATATATATATATATAATTGTATATAATATATATATAATATTGTATACCACCTACCCGTGGTTTTTTTTTTCTTTCTTCTTTATACATACTACTATAGTAGCTTACTGTAGCAGTCTGCGGTGCTGCTGAGCTGACAGTGTCCAGCAGGTTCGTCATCAGTCATTACATAATAAATATATCTACCTGTCCGGCTGCAGTACTAGTGTGATATAATATATATTGATTTCATCTCATTATCATCCAGTCTATAATAGCAGCAGACACAGTACGGTAGTCCACGGCTGTAGCTACCTCTGTGTCGGCAGTCGCTCGTCCATCCATAATTGTATACCACCTACCCGTGGTTTTTTTTTTCTTTCTTCTTTATACATACTACTATAGTAGCTTACTGTAGCAGTCTGCGGTGCTGCTGAGCTGACAGTGTCCAGCAGGTCCGTCATCAGTCATTACATAATAAATATATCTACCTGTCTGGCTGCAGTACTAGTGTGATATAATATATATTGATTTCAACTCATTATTATCCAGTCTATATTAGCAGCAGACACAGTACGGTAGTCCACGGCTGTAGCTACCTCTGTGTCGGCAGTCGCTCGTCCATCCATAATTGTATACCACCTACCCGTGGTTTTTTTCTTTCTTTCTTCTTTATACATACTACTATAGTAGCTTACTGTAGCAGTCTGCGGTGCTGCTGAGCTGACAGTGTCCAGCAGGTCCGTTATCAGTCATTACATAATAAATATATCTACCTGTCCGGCTGCAGTACTAGTGTGATATAATATATATTGATTTCATCTCATTATCATCCAGTCTATATTAGCAGCAGACACAGTACGGTAGTCCACGGCTGTAGCTACCTCTGTGTCGGCAGTCGCTCGTCCATCCATAATTGTATACCACCTACCCGTGGTTTTTTTTTTTCTTTCTTCTTTATACATACTACTATAGTAGCTTACTGTAGCAGTCTGCGGTGCTGCTGAGCTGACAGTGTCCAGCAGGTCCGTCATCAGTCATTACATAATAAATATATCTACCTCTCCGGCTGCAGTACTAGTGTGATATAATATATATTGATTTCATCTCATTATCATCCAGTCTATATTAGCAGCAGACACAGTACGGTAGTCCACGGCTGTAGCTACCTCTGTGTCGGCAGTCGCTCGTCCATCCATAATTGTATACCACCTACCCGTGGTTTTTTTCTTTTCTTTCTTCTTGATACATACTACTATAGTAGCTTACTGTAGCAGTCTGCGGTGCTGCTGAGCTGACAGTGTCCAGCAGGTCCGTCATCAGTCATTACATAATAAATATATATACCTGTCCGGCTGCAGTACTAGTGATATTATATATATATATATATTAATTTCATCTCATTATCATCCAGTCTATATTAGCAGCAGACACAGTACGGTAGTCCACGGCTGTAGCTACCTCTGTGTCGGCAGTCGCTGGTCCATCCATAATTGTATACCACCTACCCGTGGTTTTTTCTTTTTCTTTCTTCTTGATACATACTACTATAGTAGCTTACTGTAGCAGTCTGCGGTGCTGCTGAGCTGACAGTGTCCAGCAGGTCCGTCATCAGTCATTACATAATAAATATATATACCTGTCCGGCTGCAGTACTAGTGATATTATATATATATATATTAATTTCATCTCATTATCATCCAGTCTATATTAGCAGCAGACACAGTACGGTAGTCCACGGCTGTAGCTACCTCTGTGTCGGCAGTCGCTCGTCCATCCATAATTGTATACCACCTACCCGTGGTTTTTCTTTTTTCTTTCTTCTTTATACATACTACTATAGTAGCTTACTGTAGCAGTCTGCGGTGCTGCTGAGCTGACAGTGTCCAGCAGGTCCGTCATCAGTCATTACATAATAAATATATCTACCTGTCCGGCTGCAGTACTAGTGTGATGTCACAACTGAGGGCCTGAGCTGACGGGAGGCAGCCTCAGTTGTAGGGGCTGAGATGTAACGGAACCTGGGAGGTTGTATCAGACCCCTAGACATGTAAGTAACATGTAGAATAACTGCCCGAAAGCGTGACCACGACAACCAGGATAAAAGTCAATGATGTTTATTATGACAAACTCAGTAACACAGCAGCAGTAAAAGGAAACATAAAAGTCAACAGAGGATAAATACAATTCCTGGGTACTACAGGGTGGCAAGGGCCACAGGCACTGGTAGTGTGAGACAGTTCTTATAATCTTCTAGTTGGAAAGTCCTTACCAGTCCTGACTGTAGCAATGGAGAGAACCCAGGATCGTACCAGCTGATGTTCCAGGAAAGGCTGGGCTGCTGAAGGTAAAACGGCTGCTGTGGATGCTGGCTGGAACCAGACTGTTGTTGGTACGGAGTGGATACTGGCTGGAACCAGTTAAATAATAAACGAACTTGAGAGCGATGAAATAATAATGAAGTTTGGAGTTTGAGAGCGGTGAAATAATAATACCGGTGGAGAGTGGTAAACTGCAGAAAAGGACACCGGCCCTTTAAGAGAAGCTATACACTGCTGGAAGCTGGGCTGGAAGCAGGTGATTGTTTGAGAGCGGTGAAATAATAATACCGGTGGAGAGTGGTAAACTGCAGAAAGGACACCGGCCCTTTAAGAGAAGCTGTACACTGCTGGAAGCTGGGCTGGAAGCAGGTGATTGTTGTAGCTGGAAACAGGTGAGTCCAGAATGGATCGGAGAGTCAGGCTACACCGCAGATGGAATGCTGGTGCGGGTCTCTATAGCAGAAGTCTGGAGACAGGAGCTGGAACCTGGAAGACAACCACAGGAGAGAGACAAACTGGAACTAGGTTAGACAACCAAAGCACTGACGCCTTCCTTGCTCAGGCACAGCATACTTATACCTGCAGCAAGGAAGGGGTTGGCTAGGCAATTATGCAAATCAACAATACAGACAGCAGATTGGTGGAAATAATCAGATGACAAAATTAGAGATGAGCGCCTGAAATTTTTCGGGTTTTGTGTTTTGGTTTTGGGTTCGGTTCCGTGGCCGTGTTTTGGGTTCGAACGCGTTTTGGCAAAACCTCACCGAATTTTTTTTGTCGGATTCGGGTGTGTTTTGGATTCGGGTGTTTTTTTCAAAAAACACTAAAAAACAGCTTAAATCATAGAATTTGGGGGTCATTTTGATCCCAAAGTATTATTAACCTCAAAAACCATAATTTCCACTCATTTTCAGTCTATTCTGAATACCTCACACCTCACAATATTATTTTTAGTACTAAAATTTGCACCGAGGTCGCTGTGTGAGTAAGATAAGCGACCCTAGTGGCCGACACAAACACCGGGCCCATCTAGGAGTGGCACTGCAGTGTCACGCAGGATGTCCCTTCCAAAAAACCCTCCCCAAACAGCACATGACGCAAAGAAAAAAAGAGGCGCAATGAGGTAGCTGTGTGAGTAAGATTAGCGACCCTAGTGGCCGACACAAACACCGGGCCCATCTAGGAGTGGCACTGCAGTGTCACGCAGGATGTCCCTTCCAAAAAACCCTCCCCAAACAGCACATGACGCAAAGAAAAAAAGAGGCGCAATGAGGTAGCTGACTGTGTGAGTAAGATTAGCGACCCTAGTGGCCGACACAAACACCGGGCCCATCTAGGAGTGGCACTGCAGTGTCACGCAGGATGTCCCTTCCAAAAAACCCTCCCCAATCAGCACATGATGCAAAGAAAAAGAAAAGAAAAAAGAGGTGCAAGATGGAATTGTCCTTGGGCCCTCCCACCCACCCTTATGTTGTATAAACAAAACAGGACATGCACACTTTAACCAACCCATCATTTCAGTGACAGGGTCTGCCACACGACTGTGACTGATATGACGGGTTGGTTTGGACCCCCCCCAAAAAAGAAGCAATTAATCTCTCCTTGCACAAACTGGCTCTACAGAGGCAAGATGTCCACCTCATCTTCACCCTCCGATATATCACCGTGTACATCCCCCTCCTCACAGATTATCAATTCGTCCCCACTGGAATCCACCATCTCAGCTCCCTGTGTACTTTGTGGAGGCAATTGCTGCTGGTCAATGTCTCCGCGGAGGAATTGATTATAATTCATTTTAATGAACATCATCTTCTCCACATTTTCTGGATGTAACCTCGTACGCCGATTGCTGACAAGGTGAGCGGCGGCACTAAACACTCTTTCGGAGTACACACTTGTGGGAGGGCAACTTAGGTAGAATAAAGCCAGTTTGTGCAAGGGCCTCCAAATTGCCTCTTTTTCCTGCCAGTATAAGTACGGACTGTGTGACGTGCCTACTTGGATGCGGTCACTCATATAATCCTCCACCATTCTATCAATGTTGAGAGAATCATATGCAGTGACAGTAGACGACATGTCCGTAATCGTTGTCAGGTCCTTCAGTCCGGACCAGATGTCAGCATCAGCAGTCGCTCCAGACTGCCCTGCATCACCGCCAGCGGGTGGGCTCGGAATTCTGAGCCTTTTCCTCGCACCCCCAGTTGCGGGAGAATGTGAAGGAGGAGATGTTGACAGGTCGCGTTCCGCTTGACTTGACAATTTTGTCACCAGCAGGTCTTTCAACCCCAGCAGACCTGTGTCTGCCGGAAAGAGAGATCCAAGGTAGGCTTTAAATCTAGGATCGAGCACGGTGGCCAAAATGTAGTGCTCTGATTTCAACAGATTGACCACCCGTGAATCCTTGTTAAGCGAATTAAGGGCTGCATCCACAAGTCCCACATGCCTAGCGGAATCGCTCCCTTTTAGCTCCTTCTTCAATGCCTCCAGCTTCTTCTGCAAAAGCCTGATGAGGGGAATGACCTGACTCAGGCTGGCAGTGTCTGAACTGACTTCACGTGTGGCAAGTTCAAAGGGCATCAGAACCTTGCACAACGTTGAAATCATTCTCCACTGCACTTGAGACAGGTGCATTCCACCTACTATATCGTGCTCAATTGTATAGGCTTGAATGGCCTTTTGCTGCTCCTCCAACCTCTGAAGCATATAGAGGGTTGAATTCCACCTCGTTACCACTTCTTGCTTCAGATGATGGCAGGGCAGGTTCAGTAGTTTTTGGTGGTGCTCCAGTCTTCTGTACGTGGTGCCTGTACGCCGAAAGTGTCCCGCAATTTTTCTGGCCACCGACAGCATCTCTTGCACGCCCCTGTCGTTTTTTAAAAAATTCTGCACCACCAAATTCAAGGTATGTGCAAAACATGGGACGTGCTGGAATTTGCCCATATTTAATGCACACACAATATTGCTGGCGTTGTCCGATGCCACAAATCCACAGGAGAGTCCAATTGGGGTAAGCCATTCCGCGATGATCTTCCTCAGTTGCCGTAAGAGGTTTTCAGCTGTGTGCGTATTCTGGAAAGCGGTGATACAAAGCGTAGCCTGCCTAGGAAAGAGTTGGCGTTTGCGAGATGCTGCTACTGGTGCCGCCGCTGCTGTTCTTGCGGCGGGAGTCCATACATCTACCCAGTGGGCTGTCACAGTCATATAGTCCTGACCCTGCCCTGCTCCACTTGTCCACATGTCCGTGGTTAAGTGGACATTGGGTACAGCTGCATTTTTTAGGACACTGGTGACTCTTTTTCTGAGGTCTGTGTACATTTTCGGTATCGCCTGCCTAGAGAAATGGAACCTAGATGGTATTTGGTACCAGGGACACAGTACCTCCAACAAGTCTCTAGTTGGCTCTGCAGTAATGATGGATACCGGAACCACGTTTCTCACCACCCAGGATGCCAAGGCCTCAGTTATCCGCTTTGCAGTAGGATGACTGCTGTGATATTTCATCTTCCTCGCAAAGGACTGTTGAACAGTCAATTGCTTACTGGAAGTAGTACAAGTGGGCTTACGACTTCCCCTCTGGGATGACCATCGACTCCCAGCGGCAACAACAGCAGCGCCAGCAGCAGTAGGCGTTACACGCAAGGATGCATCGGAGGAATCCCAGGCAGGAGAGGACTCGTCAGAATTGCCAGTGACATGGCCTGCAGGACTATTGGCATTCCTGGGGAAGGAGGAAATTGACACTGAGGGAGTTGGTGGGGTGGTTTGCGTGAGCTTGGTTACAAGAGGAAGGGATTTACTCGTCAGTGGACTGCTTCCGCTGTCACCCAAAGTTTTTGAACTTGTCACTGACTTATTATGAATGCGCTGCAGGTGACGTATAAGGGAGGATGTTCCGAGGTGGTTAACGTCCTTACCCCTACTTATTACAGCTTGACAAAGGGAACACACGGCTTGACACCTGTTGTCCGCATTTCTGGTGAAATACCTCCACACCGAAGAGCTGATTTTTTGGGTATTTTCACCTGGCATGTCAACGGCCATATTCCTCCCACGGACAACAGGTGTCTCCCCGGGTGCCTGACTTAAACAAACCACCTCACCATCAGAATCCTCCTGGTCAATTTCCTCCCCAGCGCCAGCAACACCCATATCCTCCTCATCCTGGTGTACTTCAACACTGACATCTTCAATCTGACTATCAGGAACTGAACTGCGGGTGCTCCTTCCAGCACTTGCAGGGGGCGTGCAAATGGTGGAAGGCGCATGCTCTTCACGTCCAGTGTTGGGAAGGTCAGGCATCGCAACCGACACAATTGGACTCTCCTTGTGGATTTGGGATTTCGAAGAATGCACAGTTCTTTGCTGTGCTGCTTTTGCCAGCTTGAGTCTTTTCATTTTTCTAGCGAGAGGCTGAGTGCTTCCATCCTCATGTGAAGCTGAACCACTAGCCATGAACATAGGCCAGGGCCTCAGCCGTTCCTTGCCACTCCGTGTGGTAAATGGCATATTGGCAAGTTTACGCTTCTCCTCCGACAATTTTATTTTAGGTTTTGGAGTCCTTTTTTTACTGATATTTGGTGTTTTGGATTTGACATGCTCTGTACTATGACATTGGGCATCGGCCTTGGCAGACGACGTTGCTGGCATTTCATCGTCTCGGCCATGACTAGTGGCAGCAGCTTCAGCACGAGGTGGAAGTGGATCTTGATCTTTCCCTAATTTTGGAACCTCAACATTTTTGTTCTCCATATTTTAATAGGCACAACTAAAAGGCACCTCAGGTAAACAATGGAGATGGATGGATTGGATACTAGTATACAATTATGGACGGGCTGCCGAGTGCCGACACAGAGGTAGCCACAGCCGTGAACTACCGCACTGTACTGTGTCTGCTGCTAATATATAGACTGGTTGATAAAGAGATAGTATACTCGTAACTAGTATGTATGTATAAAGAAAGAAAAAAAAACCACGGTTAGGTGGTATATACAATTATGGACGGGCTGCCGAGTGCCAACACAGAGGTAGCCACAGCCGTGAACTACCGCACTGTACTGTGTCTGCTGCTAATATATAGACTGGTTGATAAAGAGATAGTATACTCGTAACTAGTATGTATGTATAAAGAAAGAAAAAAAAAACACGGTTAGGTGGTATATACAATTATGGACGGGCTGCCGAGTGCCGACACAGAGGTAGCCACAGCCGTGAACTACCGCACTGTACTGTGTCTGCTGCTAATATAGACTGGTTGATAAAGAGATAGTATACTCGTAACTAGTATGTATGTATAAAGAAAGAAAAAAAAACCACGGTTAGGTGGTATATACAATTATGGACGGGCTGCCGAGTGCCGACACAGAGGTAGCCACAGCCGTGAACTACCGCACTGTACTGTGTCTGCTGCTAATATATAGACTGGTTGATAAAGAGATAGTATACTCGTAACTAGTATGTATGTATAAAGAAAGAAAAAAAAACCACGGTTAGGTGGTATATACAATTATGGACGGGCTGCCGAGTGCCGACACAGAGGTAGCCACAGCCGTGAACTACCGCACTGTACTGTGTCTGCTGCTAATATATAGACTGGTTGATAAAGAGATAGTATACTCGTAACTAGTATGTATGTATAAAGAAAGAAAAAAAAACCACGGTTAGGTGGTATATACAATTATGGACGGGCTGCCGAGTGCCGACACAGAGGTAGCCACAGCCGTGAACTACCGCACTGTACTGTGTCTGCTGCTAATATATAGACTGGTTGATAAAGAGATAGTATACTCGTAACTAGTATGTATGTATAAAGAAAGAAAAAAAAACCACGGTTAGGTGGTATATACAATTATGGACGGGCTGCCGAGTGCCGACACAGAGGTAGCCACAGCCGTGAACTACCGCACTGTACTGTGTCTGCTGCTAATATAGACTGGTTGATAAAGAGATAGTATACTCGTAACTAGTATGTATGTATAAAGAAAGAAAAAAAAACCACGGTTAGGTGGTATATACAATTATGGACGGGCTGCCGAGTGCCGACACAGAGGTAGCCACAGCCGTGAACTACCGCACTGTACTGTGTCTGCTGCTAATATATAGACTGGTTGATAAAGAGATAGTATACTCGTAACTAGTATGTATGTATAAAGAAAGAAAAAAAAACCACGGTTAGGTGGTATATACAATTATGGACGGGCTGCCGAGTGCCGACACAGAGGTAGCCACAGCCGTGAACTACCGCACTGTACTGTGTCTGCTGCTAATATATAGACTGGTTGATAAAGAGATAGTATACTCGTAACTAGTATGTATGTATAAAGAAAAAAAAAAAACCACGGTTAGGTGGTATATACAATTATGGACGGGCTGCCGAGTGCCGACACAGAGGTAGCCACAGCCGTGAACTACCGCACTGTACTGTGTCTGCTGCTAATATATAGACTGGTTGATAAAGAGATAGTATACTCGTAACTAGTATGTATGTATAAAGAAAGAAAAAAAAACCACGGTTAGGTGGTATATACAATTATGGACGGGCTGCCGAGTGCCGACACAGAGGTAGCCACAGCCGTGAACTACCGCACTGTACTGTGTCTGCTGCTAATATATAGACTGGTTGATAAAGAGATAGTATACTCGTAACTAGTATGTATGTATAAAGAAAAAAAAAAAACCACGGTTAGGTGGTATATACAATTATGGACGGGCTGCCGAGTGCCGACACAGAGGTAGCCACAGCCGTGAACTACCGCACTGTACTGTGTCTGCTGCTAATATAGACTGGTTGATAAAGAGATAGTATACTCGTAACTAGTATGTATGTATAAAGAAAGAAAAAAAAAACCACGGTTAGGTGGTATATACAATTATGGACGGGCTGCCGAGTGCCGACACAGAGGTAGCCACAGCCGTGAACTACCGCACTGTACTGTGTCTGCTGCTAATATAGACTGGTTGATAAAGAGATAGTATACTACTAATATTATATATACTGGTGGTCAGGTCACTGGTCACTAGTCACACTGGCAGTGGCACTCCTGCAGCAAAAGTGTGCACTGTTTAATTTTAATATAATATTATGTACTCCTGGCTCCTGCTATAACCTATAACTGGCACTGCAGTAGTGCTCCCCAGTCTCCCCCACAATTATAAGCTGTGTGAGCTGAGCAGTCAGACAGATATATAATATATATAGATGATGCAGCACACTGGCCTGAGCCTGAGCAGTGCACACAGATATGGTATGTGACTGACTGAGTCACTGTGTGTATCGCTTTTTTCAGGCAGAGAAGGGATATATTAAATAAACTGCACTGTGTGTCTGGTGGTCACTCACTATATAATATATTATGTACTCCTGGCTCCTGCTATAACCTATAACTGGCACTGCAGTAGTGCTCCCCAGTCTCCCCCACAATTATAAGCTGTGTGAGCTGAGCAGTCAGACAGATATATATAATATTATATATAGATAATAGATGATGCAGCACACTGGCCTGAGCCTGAGCAGTGCACACAGATATGGTATGTGACTGAGTCACTGTGTGCTGTGTATCGCTTTTTTCAGGCAGAGAACGGATTATAAATAAAACTGGTGGTCACTATCAGCAAAACTCTGCACTGTACTGAGTACTCCTAATGCTCCCCAAAATTAGTAAATCAAGTGTCTCTCTAATCTATTCTAAACGGAGAGGACGCCAGCCACGTCCTCTCCCTATCAATCTCAATGCACGTGTGAAAATGGCGGCGACGCGCGGCTCCTTATATAGAATCCGAGTCTCGCGATAGAATCCGAGCCTCGCGAGAATCCGACAGCGTCATGATGACGTTCGGGCGCGCTCGGGTTAACCGAGCAAGGCGGGAAGATCCGAGTCGCTCGGACCCGTGAAAAAAAACATGAAGTTCTGGCGGGTTCGGATTCAGAGAAACCGAACCCGCTCATCTCTAGACAAAATCCAAGATGGCTGCGCCCATGCAGACACTTAGAGGGAAGTTTGGTTTGTAATCCATGTGAGAATTGAAACAGTAATGGCGACGCCGGCCACAGGAGACAGGAGACGCCAGACTGACAAGCGCACATTTAACCACGCGGGCACAGCGGAGGCCGCGGCTGATGAAATCACCACTCTGACATTCTGCATGTGGAAACTCAGGAACAGCGGGATCCGGTCCTGGAACGCTGAGCCAGCCTTAGGAGGCATCTGAAGGGTAAGTAATGGCGTCCAGATACCCGGATCGTGACAGCACCCCCCCCCTTTAGGAGTGGCCCCGGGACACTTCTTAGGCTTTAAAGGAAACTTTGCGTGGAAATTTCGGACCAAGGCAGGAGCATGGACGTCTGAGGCATTGGTCCAAGAGCGTTCTTCAGGACCATAGCCCTTCCAGTCAATGAGGTATTGTAACTGACCGTAACGGAAACGTGAGTCCAAAATCTTGGCCACCTCGTACTCGACTCCCCGTTGAGTCTGAACTTTGGGAGCTGGAGGAAGTGCGGAATGAAACCGATTCAGGATCAGCGGTTTCAACAAAGAAACATGAAATGTCCTGGGTATTTTCAAGAAGGATGGTAACTGTAACCTGTAGGCAACAGGATTGATGACTTGTTCAATCTTGAAGGGTCCGATGTAGCGAGGTGCAAATTTCATGCTGGGAATTCTCAACCTCAAATTCTTCGTGGACAGCCACACACGATCACCCACCTTGAGAGCAGGAACCGCTCTACGCTTCCTATCGGCAAACTTCTGATACCTGAATGAGGCTTTAAGCAGGGCTGCGCGGACGTTCCTCCAGTTATTTGAAAACTGACGCAAGGTGACATCCACTGCTGGAACAGAAGTTGCGGGAAGCGGTTGGAATTCTGGGACTTTAGGGTGGAATCCATAATTAATGAAGAATGGTGTAGAAGAAGATGAGGAATGGTATTGATTGTTGTGGCTGAACTCGGCCCAAGGAAGGAGTTGAACCCAGTCATCTTGAGAGGAAGACACATATATACGGAGGAAGGCCTCCAAGTCCTGATTCACCCTCTCGGTTTGACCATTGGTCTGAGGATGGTAAGCCGTGGAAAACTTTAACTTGACTTGGAGGGCTTGACACAAACTTCGCCAAAATTTGGCTACAAATTGTACTCCACGATCCGAGATGATCTCTTCAGGAAGACTGTGAAGTCGGAAGATCTCTTGTATAAACACTTGAGCCAACTTGGAAGCTGACGGAAGACCGGTGAGAGGGATGAAATGTGCCATCTTGGTGAACCGGTCAACTACCACCCAGATGGTATTAAACTTGTTGCAGATAGGTAGATCGGAAACAAAGTCCATCGACAAATGGGTCCAAGGTCGACGGGGAACAGATAATGGAACCAGTTGCCCCGCAGGCGACTGGCGGGAGACTTTGTGTTGGGCACACTTTGGGCAGGAGGCAATAAATTCCAAAACGTCCTTCTTCAGAGTTGGCCACCAATAGGACCTAGAAATAAATTCAAGGGTTTTCTGAATGCCTGTATGTCCAGCAAAACGGGAAGCATGGGCCCAATGCATGAGCTTCTTCCTTAGAACTGGCTTAACAAAACTTTTCCCTGGTGGAGGCGTAGAGTCCATCCCTACCGTGGAGAATGCCAACGGATTAATAATAGGATGCTTGTCTGCAGACTCGGACTCATTTTCTTGCTCCCATGAGCGGGAAAGGGCATCGGCCTTACGATTCTGAGAACCCGGACAGAACTGGAGTTTAAAGTCAAACCTAGAGAAGAAAAGTGCCCATCTGGCCTGACGAGGATTCAGACATTGTGCGCCTTTGAGATATAAAAGATTTTTGTGGTCGGTAAGTATGGTGATTGAGTGGGAAGCTCCCTCCAACAGGTATCTCCACTCCTCCAGAGCGAGCTTGATGGCTAGCAACTCCTGATCGCCAATGGCATAGTTGCGCTCAGCTGGGGAGAACTTCCGGGAGAAGAAACTGCAAGGATGTAGATGTCCATCTTTGGCCCTCTGGGATAACACTGCTCCTACTCCAACGGAGGAGGCATCTACCTCTAAGATAAAAGGAGAGTCGGTGTCGGGCTGTTTCAGAACTGGTGCAGAGATGAACCGTTGCTTCAGAAGGTGAAAGGCCTGTGTAGCTTCCTCGGACCACTTGGACGGATTAGCACCTTTCTTGGTTAATGCAGTGATAGGCGCCACGATGGTGGAAAAGTCTCGTATAAATTTTCTATAATAATTGGCGAACCCTAAGAACCTCTGGACCCCTTTGAGGCTTAAGGGTATAGGCCAATTCTGGATTGCTTGGAGTTTCTCAGGATCCATCTCTAGTCCGGAACCGGACACAATGTAACCTAGAAACGGAATGGTTTTAACTTCAAACACACACTTCTCCAATTTACAATAGAGGTGATTGACACGGAGACGGGAAAGAACCTCTTTTACCCAGAAACGATGATCTTCGAGATTATTAGCAAAGATGAGGATGTCGTCTAGATAAACCACGACATGGCGGTACAAGATGTCCCTGAAAATCTCATTCACGAAGTGCTGGAAGACTGCTGGAGCGTTGCTCAATCCGAAGGGCATGACGAGGTACTCATAATGTCCGTCACGGGTGTTAAAGGCGGTCTTCCACTCGTCACCCTCACGGATTCGGATGAGATTGTAGGCACCCCTCAAGTCCAGCTTTGTGAAAATAGTTGCACCACTAACTCTATCAAAGAGCTCGGTAATCAGGGGTAAAGGGTATCGGTTCTTGACGGTAATGTCGTTCAGACCTCTGTAGTCGATGCACGGACGCAGACCACCGTCTTTCTTCTTAACGAAGAAGAAGCCTGCGCCGGCTGGAGAAGAAGATGGTCGGATGAAACCCTTCGCCAGGTTCTCTTTGATGTACTCTTCCATGGAGTGTGTCTCAGGCAGAGACAACGGATAAGTTCGGCCTCGCGGTGGAACCTTCCCTGGAATGAGGTCGATTGGGCAGTCCCATTCTCTATGAGGAGGAAGGATATCAGCAGAGGCTTTACTGAACACGTCCGTGAAGTCTTGATATGGAGGAGGCGGAACATCAGATGACCTGGGGAAGGAAGAACAAACAGGAAGAACTTTGGCTAAACAAGTCTCAGCACAGGAGGGACCCCATGCCAGTATTTGCGTAGTCGTCCAGTCAATTGATGGGTTGTGGAGATGGAGCCATGGAAGGCCTAAAACCACTGGATGTGTGGCTCTTGGAATCACTAAAAAAGAAATATACTCAGAATGAAGAACTCCCACTCTCAGACGAACTGGAAGAGTCCTTAAGGAAATGACTGCGTCAAAAATCTTGCTGCCATCCACGGCAGTCAAAGAGATGGACGAGGACAGTCTCTCGGTGGGTAGGGACCACCGTTTAACACAAGCTTCGGTTATGAAATTCCCAGCTGCTCCGGAATCAAGGAGGGCAATGACGTTCCTGTAACGTTGAGCAATTTGGAGCGACACTGGGAGGTTACAGTCATGAGGAGATGGAGAGGAGATCATTACTCCTAGCCGGCCCTCTCCTTGGCGAGCTAGGATCTGGAGTTTCCCGGACGTTTGGGACAGGCATTGATAGTGTGCGACGGAGCTGCACAGTAGAGACAGAGAGACTCAGAGAGACGTCTTCGGCGCTCAGCGGGAGATAGACGGGAACGACTAATTTGCATAGGCTCATCCTTGGATGGAGATGGTTGACGAGGAGGAGGAGCAGAAGATTTAGGAGTAGATGATCTTCCTCGCTCGGTTGCTCTCTCTCTGAAACGTAGATCAACCTTCGTGCAAAGAGAAATTAGCTCATCCAACTTAGAGGGCAAGTCTCTGGTAGCTAACTCATCCTTGATGCGTTCTGATAAGCCATGCCAGAATGCAGCATACAGGGCCTCGTCGTTCCATGCCAGTTCGGATGCCAGGATTTTAAACTGTATAAGATACTGTCCCACAGTACGTGTTCCCTGGCGTAAACGGAGAATCTCAGATGAAGCAGATGTTATCCGGCCTGGCTCGTCGAAGATGCGCCTGAATGTAGCTACAAAGTCAGTATAGGAGGATAGCAGGGGATCAGACTTCTCCCATAAAGGTGATGCCCAGTCAAGGGCTGAGCCACTGAGAAGGGAGATGATATAGGCAATTTTGGTACGGTCACTGAAGAAATTGCCAGGTAGAAGCTCAAAGTGGATTTCACATTGATTGAGAAATCCCCTGCAGAACCTTGGAGATCCATCAAATTTTGCTGGCGTTGGAAGATGAAGATGTGGACTGGAAATGGGTAAGGTGGGTGGGGTTACAGCTGGTGTTACTGTAGTGGACGCACCGGACGTGCCAGGTCCATGGAGGGTCGTTTGAATCCCATCCAGCCGTGTAGAGAGATCCTGGAGACAGCGGATGATGTGGCCCTGTGCAGCCTCCTGATGTTCAAGTCGGGCTGCCAGTTCTTGCATCGGCCTGGCCGCTTGATCCTGGTCTCCGGCTGGATTCATTAGGTCAGTGCTTACTGTCACAACTGAGGGCCTGAGCTGACGGGAGGCAGCCTCAGTTGTAGGGGCTGAGATGTAACGGAACCTGGGAGGTTGTATCAGACCCCTAGACATGTAAGTAACATGTAGAATAACTGCCCGAAGGCGTGACCACGACAACCAGGATAAAAGTCAATGATGTTTATTATGACAAACTCCGTAACACAGCAGCAGTAAAAGGAAACATAAAAGTCAACAGAGGATAAATACAATTCCTGGGTACTACAGGGTGGCAAGGGCCACAGGCACTGGTAGTGTGAGACAGTTCTTATAATCTTCTAGTTGGAAAGTCCTTACCAGTCCTGACTGTAGCAATGGAGAGAACCCAGGATCGTACCAGCTGATGTTCCAGGAAAGGCTGGGCTGCTGAAGGTAAAACGGCTGCTGTGGATGCTGGCTGGAACCAGACTGTTGTTGGTACGGAGTGGATACTGGCTGGAACCAGTTAAATAATAAACGAACTTGAGAGCGATGAAATAATAATGAAGTTTGGAGTTTGAGAGCGGTGAAATAATAATACCGGTGGAGAGTGGTAAACTGCAGAAAAGGACACCGGCCCTTTAAGAGAAGCTATACACTGCTGGAAGCTGGGCTGGAAGCAGGTGATTGTTTGAGAGCGGTGAAATAATAATACCGGTGGAGAGTGGTAAACTGCAGAAAGGACACCGGCCCTTTAAGAGAAGCTGTACACTGCTGGAAGCTGGGCTGGAAGCAGGTGATTGTTGTAGCTGGAAACAGGTGAGTCCAGAATGGATCGGACAGTCAGGCTACACCGCAGATGGAATGCTGGTGCGGGTCTCTATAGCAGAAGTCTGGAGACAGGAGCTGGAACCTGGAAGACAACCACAGGAGAGAGACAAACTGGAACTAGGTTAGACAACCAAAGCACTGACGCCTTCCTTGCTCAGGCACAGCATACTTATACCTGCAGCAAGGAAGGGGTTGGCTAGGCAATTATGCAAATCAACAATACAGACAGCAGATTGGTGGAAATAATCAGATGACAAAATCCAAGATGGCTGCGCCCATGCAGACACTTGGAGGGAAGTTTGGTTTGTAATCCATGTGAGAATTGAAACAGTAATGGCGACGCCGGCCACAGGAGACAGGAGACGCCAGACTGACAAGCGCACATTTAACCACGCGGGCACAGCGGAGGCCGCGGCTGATGAAATCACCACTCTGACATTCTGCATGTGGAAACTCAGGAACAGCGGGATCCGGTCCTGGAACGCTGAGCCAGACTTAGGAGGCATCTGAAGGGTAAGTAATGGCGTCCAAATACCCGGATCGTGACATGTGATATAATATATATTGATTTCATCTCATTATCATCCAGTCTATATTAGCAGCAGACACAGTACGGTAGTCCACGGCTGTAGCTACCTCTGTGTCGGCAGTCGCTGGTCCATCCATAATTGTATACCACCTACCCGTGTTTTTTTTTTTTCTTTCTTCTTGATACATACTACTATAGTAGCTTACTGTAGCAGTCTGCGGTGCTGCTGAGCTGACAGTGTCCAGCAGGTCCGTCATCAGTCATTACATAATAAATATATATACCTGTCCGGCTGCAGTACTAGTGATATTATATATATATATATTAATTTCATCTCATTATCATCCAGTCTATATTAGCAGCAGACACAGTACGGTAGTCCACGGCTGTAGCTACCTCTGTGTCGGCATTCGCTGGTCCATCCATAATTGTATACCACCTACCCGTGGTTTTTTTTTTTCTTCTTGATACATACTACTATAGTAGCTTACTGTAGCAGTCTGCGGTGCTGCTGAGCTGACAGTGTCCAGCAGGTCCGTCATCAGTCATTACATAATAAATATATATACCTGTCCGGCTGCAGTACTAGTGATATTATATATATATATATTAATTTCATCTCATTATCATCCAGTCTATATTAGCAGCAGACACAGTACGGTAGTCCACGGCTGTAGCTACCTCTGTGTCGGCAGTCGCTGGTCCATCCATAAGTATACTAGTATCCATCCATCTCCATTGTTTACCTGATGTGCCTTTTAGTTGTGCCTATTAAAATATGGAGAACAAAAATGTTGAGGTTCCAAAATTTAGGAAAGATCAAGATCCACTTCCACCTCGTGCTGAAGCTGCTGCCACTAGTCATGGCCGAGACGATGAAATGCCAGCAACGTCGTCTGCCAAGGCCAATGCCCAATGTCATAGTACAGAGCATGTAAAATCCAAAACACCAAATATCAGTAAAAAAAGGACTCCAAAATCTAAAATAAAATTGTCGGAGGAGAAGCGTAAACTTGCCAATATGCCATTTACCACACGGAGTGGCAAGGAACGGCTGAGGCCCTGGCCTATGTTCATGGCTAGTGGTTCAGCTTCACATGAGGATGGAAGCACTCAGCCTCTCGCTAGAAAAATGAAAAGACTCAAGCTGGCAAAAGCACCGCAAAGAACTGTGCGTTCTTCGAAATCCCAAATCCACAAGGAGAGTCCAATTGTGTCGGTTGCGATGCCTGACCTTCCCAACACTGGACGTGAAGAGCATGCACCTTCCACCATTTGCACGCCCCCTGCAAGTGCTGGAAGGAGCACCCGCAGTCCAGTTCCTGATAGTCAGATTGAAGATGTCAGTGTTGAAGTACACCAGGATGAGGAGGATATGGGTGTTGCTGGCGCTGGGGAGGAAATTGACAAGGAGGATTCTGATGGTGAGGTGGTTTGTTTAAGTCAGGCACCCGGGGAGACACCTGTTGTCCGTGGGAGGAATAAGGCCGTTGACATGCCTGGTGAAAATACCAAAAAAATCAGCTCTTCGGTGTGGAAGTATTTCACCAGAAATGCGGACAACATTTGTCAAGCCGTGTGTTGCCTTTGTCAAGCTGTAATAAGTAGGGGTAAGGACGTTAACCACCTCGGAACATCCTCCCTTATACGTCACCTGCAGCGCATTCATAATAAGTCAGTGACAAGTTCAAAAACTTTGGGCGACAGCGGAAGCAGTCCACTGACCAGTAAATCCCTTCCTCTTGTAACCAAGCTCACGCAAACCACCCCACCAACTCCCTCAGTGTCAATTTCCTCCTTCCCCAGGAATGCCAATAGTCCTGCAGGCCATGTCACTGGCAATTCTGACGAGTCCTCTCCTGCCTGGGATTCCTCCGATGCATCCTTGCGTGTAACGCCTACTGCTGCTGGCGCTGCTGTTGTTGCTGCTGGGAGTCGATGGTCATCCCAGAGGGGAAGTCGTAAGCCCACTTTTACTACTTCCACCAAGCAATTGACTGTCCAATAGTCCTTTGCGAGGAAGATGAAATATCACAGCAGTCATCCTGTTGCAAAGCGGATAACTGAGGCCTTGACAACTATGTTGGTGTTAGACGTGCGTCCGGTATCCGCCGTTAGTTCACAGGGAACTAGACAATTTCTTGAGGTAGTGTGCCCCCGTTACCAAATACCATCTAGGTTCCACTTCTCTAGGCAGGCGATACCGAGAATGTACACGGACGTCAGAAAAAGACTCACCAGTGTCCTAAAAAATGCAGTTGTACCCAATGTCCACTTAACCACGGACATGTGGACAAGTGGAGCAGGGCAGGGTCAGGACTATATGACTGTGACAGCCCACTGGGTAGATGTATGGACTCCCGCCGCAAGAACAGCAGCAGCGGCACCAGTAGCAGCATCTCGCAAATGCCAACTCTTTCCTAGGCAGGCTACGCTTTGTATCACCGGTTTCCAGAATACGCACACAGCTGAAAACCTCTTACGGCAACTGAGGAAGATCATCGCGGAATGGCTTACCCCAATTGGACTCTCCTGTGGATTTGTGGCATCGGACAACGCCAGCAATATTGTGTGTGCATTAAATATGGGCAAATTCCAGCACGTCCCATGTTTTGCACATACCTTGAATTTGGTGGTGCAGAATTTTTTAAAAAACGACAGGGGCGTGCAAGAGATGCTGTCGGTGGCCAGAAGAATTGCGGGACACTTTCGGCGTACAGGCACCACGTACAGAAGACTGGAGCACCACCAAAAACGCCTGAACCTGCCCTGCCATCATCTGAAGCAAGAAGTGGTAACGAGGTGGAATTCAACCCTCTATATGCTTCAGAGGTTGGAGGAGCAGCAAAAGGCCATTCAAGCCTATACAATTGAGCACGATATAGGAGGTGGAATGTACCTGTCTCAAGCGCAGTAGAGAATGATTTCAACGTTGTGCAAGGTTCTGCAACCTTTTGAACTTGCCACACGTGAAGTCAGTTCAGACACTGCCAGCCTGAGTCAGGTCATTCCCCTCATCAGGCTTTTGCAGAAGAAGCTGGAGGCATTGAAGGAGGAGCTAAAAGGGAGCGATTCCGCTAGGCATGTGGGACTTGTGGATGGAGCCCTTAATTCGCTTAACAAGGATTCACGGGTGGTCAATCTGTTGAAATCAGAGCACTACATTTTGGCCACCGTGCTCGATCCTAGATTTAAAACCTACCTTGGATCTCTCTTTCCGGCAGACACAAGTCTGCTGGGGTTGAAAGACCTGCTGGTGACAAAATTGTCAAGTCAAGCGGAACGCGACCTGTCAACATCTCCTCCTTCACATTCTCCCGCAACTGGGGGTGCGAGGAAAAGGCTCAGAATTCCGAGCCCACCCGCTGGCGGTGATGCAGGGCAGTCTGGAGCGACTGCTGATGCTGACATCTGGTCCGGACTGAAGGCCCTGACAACGATTACGGACATGTCGTCTACTGTCACTGCATATGATTCTCTCCCCATTGAAAGAATGGTGGAGGATTATATGAGTGACCGCATCCAAGTAGGCACGTCAGACAGTCCGTACTTATACTGGCAGGAAAAAGAGGCAATTTGGAGGCCCTTGCACAAACTGGCTTTATTCTACCTAAGTTGCCCTCCCACAAGTGTGTACTCCGAAAGAGTGTTTAGTGCCGCCGCTCACCTTCTCAGCAATCGGCGTACGAGGTTACTTCCAGAAAATGTGGAGAAGATGATGTTCATTAAAATGAATTATAATCAATTCCTCCGTGGAGACATTGACCAGCAGCAATTGCCTCCACAAAGTACACAGGGAGCTGAGATGGTGGATTCCAGTGGGGACGAATTGATAATCTGTGAGGAGCGGGATGTACACGGTGATATATCGGAGGATGATGATGAGGTGGAGATCTTGCCTCTGTAGAGCCAGTTTGTGCAAGGAGAGATTAATTGCTTCTTTTTCGGTGGGGGTCCAAACCAACCCGTCATTTCAGTCACAGTCGTGTGGCAGACCCTGTCACTGAAATGATGGGTTGGTTAAAGTGTGCATGTCCTGTTTATACAACATAAGGGTGGGTGGGAGGGCCCAAGGACAATTCCATCTTGCACCTCTTTTTTCTTTCATTTTTATTTGCGTCATGTGCTGTTTGGGGAGTGTTTTTTGGAAGGGCCATCCTGCGTGACACTGCAGTGCCACTCCTAGATGGGCCAGGTGTTTGTGTCGGCCACTAGGGTCGCTTATCTTACTCACACAGCTACCTCATTGCGCCTCTTTTTTTCTTTGCGTCATGTGCTGTTTGGGGAGTGTTTTTTGGAAGGGCCATCCTGCGTGACACTGCAGTGCCACTCCTAGATGGGCCAGGTGTTTGTGTCGGCCACTAGGGTCGCTTATCTTACTCACACAGCTACCTCATTGCGCCTCTTTTTTTCTTTGCGTCATGTGGTGTTTGGGGAGTGTTTTTTGGAAGGGCCATCCTGCGTGACACTGCAGTGCCACTCCTAGATGGGCCAGGTGTTTGTGTCGGCCACTAGGGTCGCTTATCTTACTCACACAGCTACCTCATTGCGCCTCTTTTTTTCTTTGCGTCATGTGCTGTTTGGGAAGTGTTTTTTGGAAGGGCCATCCTGCGTGACACTGCAGTGCCACTCCTAGATGGGCCAGGTGTTTGTGTCGGCCACTAGGGTCGCTTATCTTACTCACACAGCTACCTCATTGCGCCTCTTTTTTTCTTTGCATCATGTGCTGTTTGGGGAGTGTTTTTTGGAAGGGACATCCTGCGTGACACTGCAGTGCCACTCCTAGATGGGCCAGGTGTTTGTGTCGGCCACTAGGGTCGCTTATCTTACTCACACAGCTACCTCATTGCGCCTCTTTTTTTCTTTGCGTCATGTGCTGTTTGGGGAGTGTTTTTTGGAAGGGCCATCCTGCGTGACACTGCAGTGCCACTCCTAGATGGGCCAGGTGTTTGTGTCGGCCACTAGGGTCGCTTAGCTTAGTCATCCAGCGACCTCGGTGCAAATTTTAGGACTAAAAATAATATTGTGAGGTGTGAGGTATTCAGAATAGACTGAAAATGAGTGGAAATTATGGTTTTTGAGGTTAATAATACTTTGGGATCAAAATGACCCCCAAATTCTATAATTTAAGCTGTTTTTTAGTGTTTTTTGAAAAAAAACACCCGAATCCAAAACACACCCGAATCCGACAAAAAAAATTCGGTGAGGTTTTGCCAAAACGCGGTCGAACCCAAAACACGGCCGCGGAACCGAACCCAAAACCAAAACACAAAACCCGAAAAATTTCAAGTGCACATCTCTAGTTTACATATGCATTCCCATTGTGTTTTGGAAAATGTGACAGTTAGTGAACTCTCCCAGTGCACCTGCTGGGTAACATGAAACATGTGGTCTGCTGGGTGACCTGGAAACTGTGACAGTTATTTGCAGCCACCAACTAAGCAGGTATTTCTTGAAATTAGACTACTAGGGCATGAAAAGGGGAGTAATATATTAATATAATGTTAATAAATAGTAAGTGGGGCAGTCTGTTTGCAGTATAGGAGTTAATATTGAGTAGGACGAATCTTTGCTGGAGCTCACTTTGCGTGCAATTTACATTTTGAGGTGGGAACTGAGCAGCGACCATACATGGCATTGAATTGTTCGGTCTCGTGGAAGTGTCCTGGGCTAGTAGGTAGAGTTCTGAGCTATTCTGAGTCATGCTTATGGAAAAGGGAAGGAGCTATTACACCTAGCATGGGGCTGGTGAAAAAGCAGGTACTAATGATGACAGATTTGTCTGTGGACAGAAAAACAGTGAAGCTGCATGATCCTTACATTAGCCCTCCCGAAACTTACATTAGCAAAAGGCAGTAAATCTGGCTTCCGCGGCATCACGCAAGACAAATCATTTTGCATTCCAATCAGAATAAGCCCATATGACTGCTGCAGGAAAGGATTTGTTGAAGGGGAAAGTAACAGATGTTTGTATTTTATTTAATTTCACTTAATTGAAGTAATTTTTTTTTTTGTATTTTGTAGTTGTGTTTGTGTTCCATTAGTAGTTTACATGGTGACTGCAACTTATTTTTAAAAATAATTGTCCAGACACTTTTCTCTGATGTTTATATAACACTTCACTGCATAATTATATTGTTTATAAATATGGTAAGGCAATTTGGCTTGTATAAGTCTGCCTAAATGTAATACAGGTTATTATTTAGCTGATGGATGACGCACTGCAAGTGTCATTTTAGTGAGATAAGGCAGGAAGTTCCAAGGCTTTCTGTATGGGTTTGGCTCTGGAAACAAACCTGGTGTTCATAGAATTTTTGAATTAGAAGCAAGGGTGTGAGATAAACAGGGGATTTTAATTATTGTTAGCTGAAGTAGGCGTGCTGCAGCACACACACATCATGCAGACTCAAGTGAGTGCTGATTGGGCCGACAGTAACTCCTGAAATTAGAGCATGACTATATGACAAAACGCAGACAACAGTTATCTAACTGGAAACAAAACATGTTGAATAATATTCTTGAAATTTGCCACTGGAAATTTGATTGATTTTAAATCCACAGTCGTTAACAAAACAAAAGGGAAATACCTACAGATTACTTAGATGTACAAACCTAGATTAACACTTGTGGGACCCTGGGGCAAGAAAGTTGTGAGGGCCGACACCACAAAAATGTCAACATTCCCTGTCTTTACTCCCTGTAATCCTGCATAGCGTCTCCTACTGTATGTGTGTTTCCTGGGGACGGGGGGAGGGGGGGATATTTGCTGCAGGTAGAGAGCTGTGGTTGGCCAGGTACATATTTGGGGGGGTGGCCATACCGCAGGAGGTGTGGCCATGCCCCCTTATACAAATGAATGTAAAAATAATAAGAATTTACTTACCGATAATTCTATTTCTCGTAGTCCGTAGTGGATGCTGGGGACTCCGTCAGGACCATGGGGAATAGCGGCTCCGCAGGAGACAGGGCACAAAAGCAAGCTTTTAGGATCACATGGTGTGTACTGGCTCCTCCCCCTATGACCCTCCTCCAAGCCTCAGTTAGGTACTGTGCCCGGACGAGCGTACACAATAAGGAAGGATCTTGAATCCCGGGTAAGACTCATACCAGCCACACCAATCACACCGTACAACTTGTGATCTGAACCCAGTTAACAGTATGATAACAAAGAAGTAGCCTCTTAAAAAGATGGCTCACAACAATAATAACCCGATTTTTGTAACAATAACTATGTACAAGTAATGCAGACAATCCGCACTTGGGATGGGCGCCCAGCATCCACTACGGACTACGAGAAATAGAATTATCGGTAAGTAAATTCTTATTTTCTCTAACGTCCTAGTGGATGCTGGGGACTCCGTCAGGACCATGGGGATTATACCAAAGCTCCCAAACGGGCGGGAGAGTGCGGATGACTCTGCAGCACCGAATGAGAGAACTCCAAGTCCTCTTTAGCCAGAGTATCAAATTTGTAAAATTTTACAAACGTGTTCTCCCCTGACCACGTAGCTGCTCGGCAAAGTTGTAATGCCGAGACCCCTCGGGCAGCCGCCCAAGATGAGCCCACCTTCCTTGTGGAGTGGGCTTTTACAGTTTTAGGCTGTGGCAGGCCTGCCACAGAATGTGCAAGTTGAATTGTGCTACAGATCCAACGAGCAATCGTCTGCTTAGACGCAGGAGCACCCATCTTGTTGGGTGCATACAAGATAAACAACGAGTCAGATTTTCTGACTCCAGCTGTCCTTGAAATATATATTTTCAATGCTCTGACAACGTCCAGTAACTTGGAGTCCTCCAAGTCGCTAGTAGCCGCAGGCACCACAATAGGCTGGTTCAAGTGAAAAGCCGAAACCACCTTAGGGAGAAAATTAGGACGTGTCCGCAGTTCTGCCCTGTCCGAATGGAAAATCAGATATGGGCTTTTGTACGATAAAGCCGCCAACTCTGAAACTCTCCTGGCTGAAGCCAGGGCCAATAGCATGGTTACTTTCCATGTAAGATACTTCAAATCTACCGATTTGAGAGGCTCAAACCAATGAGATTTGAGAAATTCCAAAACTACGTTTAGATCCCACGGTGCCACTGGAGGCACAATTGGGGGTTGTATGTGTAGTACACCCTTGACAAAAGTTTGTACTTCAGGCACTGAAGCCAATTCTTTCTGGAAGAAGATTGATAAGGCCGAAATTTGAACTTTAATAGACCCCAATTTGAGGCCCATAGACAATCCTGCCTGCAGGAAATGTAGGAATCGACCCAATTGAAATTCTTCCGTTGGGGCCTTCTTGGCCTCACACCACGCAACATATTTTCTCCAAATGCGGTGATAATGTTGTGCGGTCACTTCCTTCCTAGCTTTAATCAAGGTAGGAATAACTTCCTCTGGAATGCCCTTTTCTTTTAGAATCCGGCGTTCAACCGCCATGCCGTCAAACGCAGTCGCGGTAAGTATTGGAACATACAAGGTCCCTGCTGAAGCAGATCCCTTCTTAGAGGTAGAGGCCACGGATCTTCCATGAGCATCTCTTGAAGTTCCGGATACCAAGTTCTTCTTGGCCAATCCGGAGCCACTAGTATTGTTCTTACTCCCCTTTTCCATATAATTCTCAGTACCTTTGGTATGAGAGGCAGAGGAGGAAACACATACACTGACTGGTACACCCACGGTGTTACCAGAGCGTCCACAGCTATTGCCTGAGGGTCTCTTGACCTGGCGCAATATCTGTCCAGTTTTTTGTTGAGGCGAGACGCCATCATGTCCACCTTTGGTTTTTCCCAATGGTTCACAATCATGTGGAAAACTTCCGGATGAAGTCCCCACTCTCCCGGGTGAAGGTCGTGTCTGCTGAGGAAGTCTGCTTCCCAGTTGTCCACTCCCGGGATGAACACTGCTGACAGTGCTATGACATGATTTTCCGCCCAGCGAAGAATCCTTGCAGCTTCTGTCATTGCTCTTCTGCTTCTCGTGCCGCCTTGTCTGTTTACGTGGGCGACTGCCGTGATGTTGTCCGACTGGATCAACACCGGCTGACCCTGAAGCAGCGGTTTCGCCAAGCTTAGAGCATTGTAGATCGCTCTTAGCTCTAGTATATTTATGTGAAGAGACGTCTCCAGGTTTGACCATACACCCTGGAAGTTTCTTCCCTGTGTGACTGCTCCCCAGCCCCGTAGGCTGGCATCCGTAGTCACCAGGACCCAGTCCTGTATGCCGAACCTGCGGCCCTCTAACAGATGGGCACTCTGCAACCACCACAGGAGAGACAACCTTGTCCTTGGTGACAGTGTTATCCACTGATGCATGTGCAGATGCGATCCGGACCATTTGTCCAGCAGATCCCACTGAAATATTCGTGCATGGAATCTGCCGAATGGAATTGCTTCGTAAGAAGCCACCATCTTTCCCAGGACTCTTGTGCATTGATGTACTGACACATTTCCTGGTTTTAGGAGGTTCCTGACAAGTTCGGATAACTCCCTTGCTTTCTCCTCCGGGAGAAACACCTTTTTCTGAACCGTGTCCAGAATCATTCCCAGGAACAGCAGACGTGTTGTCGGGGACAATTGAGATTTTGGAAGATTCAGAATCCACCCGTGTTGTTGAAGCACTACTTGGGTTAGTGCTACACCGACTTCCAGCTGTTCTCTGGACTTTGCCCTTATCAGGAGATCGTCCAAGTAAGGGATAATTAATACGCCTTTTCTTCGTAGAAGAACCATCATTTCGGTCATTACCTTGGTAAAGACCCGAGGTGCCGTGGACAAACCAAACGGCAGCGATTGAAACTGATAATGACAGTCTTGTATCACGAACCTGAGATACCCTTGGTGTGAGGGGTAAATTGGGACATGCAGATAAGCATCTTTTATGTCCAGGGACACCATGAAGTCCCCTTCTTCCAGATTCGCTATCACTGCTCTTAGTGACTCCATCTTGAACTTGAATTTCTGTATGTACAGGTTCAAGGATTTCAGATTTAGAATAGGTCTTACCGAACCGTCCGGCTTCGGTACCACAAATAGTGTGGAATAATACCCCTTTCCCTGTTGTAGGAGGGGTACCTTGACTATCACCTGCTGAGAATACAGCTTGTGAATGGCTTCCAATACCGTCGCCCTTTCTGAGGGAGACGTTGGTAAAGCAGACTTTAGGAAACGGCGAGGGGGAGATCTTTCGAATTCCAACATGTAACCCTGAGATACTATCTGCAGGATCCACGGGTCCACCTGTGAGCGAGCCCACTGATTGCTGAAAATCTTTAGTCGACCCCCCACCGCTCCTGAGTCCGCTTGTAAAGCCCCAGCGTCATGCTGATGGCTTTGTAGAACCCGGGGCGGGCTTCTGGTCCTGGGCAGGGGCTGCTTGCTGCCCTCTCTTACCCTTTCCTCTGCCTCGTGGCAGATAAGACTGTCCTTTTGCCCGCTTGTTTTTATAGGAGCGAAAGGACTGCGGCTGAAAAGACGGTGTCTTTTTCTGTTGGGAGGGGGTCTGAGGTAAAAAAGTGGATTTGCCGGCAGTTGCCGTGGCCACCAGATCCGATAGACCAACCCCAAATAATTCCTCTCCTTTATATGGCAATACTTCCATATGCCTTTTGGAATCCGCATCACCTGACCACTGTCGCGTCCATAAACTTCTTCTGGCAGATATGGACATCGCACTTACTCTCGATGCCAGAGTGCAAACATCCCTCTGAGCATCTCGCATATAAAGAAACGCATCCTTTAATTGCTCTAGAGTCAATAAAATACTGTCCCTATCCAGGGTATCAATATTTTCAGTCAGGGAATCCAACCACACTACCCCAGCACTGCACATCCAGGCTGAGGCTATTGCTGGTCGGAGTATAACACCAGTATGCGTGTATATACTCTTCAGGGTAGTTTCCAGCCTCCTATCAGCTGGATCCTTGAGGGCGGCCGTATCTGGAGACGGCAACGCCACTTGTTTTGATAAACGTGTGAGCGCTTTATCCACCCTAGGGGGTGTTTCCCAGCGCGCCCTAACCTCTGGTGGGAAAGGGTATAATGCCAATAACTTCTTAGAAATTAGCAGTTTTCTATCTGGGTTAACCCACGCTTCATCACACACGTCATTCAATTCCTCTGATTCTGGAAAAGCTACAGGTAGTTTTTTCACCCCCCACATAATACCCCTTTTTGAGGTACCTGCAGTATCAGAGATCTGCAAAGCCTCCTTCATTGCCGTGATCATATAACGTGTGGCCCTATTGGAAAATACGTTTGTTTCTTCACCGTCGACACTAGATTCATCTGTGTCGGTACCTGTGTCGACTGACTGAGGTAAGGGACGTTTTACAGCCCCTGACGGTGTCTGAGACGCCTGAGCAGGTACTAACTGGTTTTCCGGCCGTCTCATTTCGTCAACTGACTTTTGTAATGTACTAACATTATCACGTAATTCCATAATTAAAGCCATCCATTCCGGTGTCGACTCCCTAGGGGGTGACATCACCATTACCGGCAATTGCTCCGCCTCCACACCAACATCGTCCTCATACATGTCGACACACACGTACCGACACACAGCAGACACACAGGGAATGCTCTTATCGAAGACAGGACCCCACTAGCCCTTTGGGGAGACAGAGGGAGAGTTTGCCAGCACACACCAAAAGCGCTATAAAATGTATATAAACAACCCTAAAAGGTGTTGTTTTTGTTATATGCGCTTTAAATATATAAATATCGCCAAAATATGCCCCCCTTCTCTTTGTTACCCTGTTTCTGTAGTGCAGTGCAGGGGAGAGTCCTGGGAGCCTTCCTCACAGCAGAGCTGAGCAGGAAAATGGCGCTGTGTGCTGAGGAGAATAAGCCCCGCCCCCTATCCGGCGGGCTTTTCTCCCGGGTTTTGAGATATCTGGCCTGGGTTAAATACATACATATAGCCGCAATGGCTATATGTGATGTATTCTTTGCCATCAAAGGTATTAAATATTGCTGCCCAGGGCGCCCCCAGCAGCGCCCTGCACCCTCCGTGACCGTTCAGTGTGAAGTGTGTAGCAACAATGGCGCACAGCTGCAGTGCTGTGCGCTACCTTCATGAAGGCTGAAGAGCCTTCTGCCGCCTGTTTCCGGACCCTCGATCTTCAGCATCTGTAAGGGGGATCGGCGGCGCGGCTCCGGGACGAACCCCAGGGTGACCTGTGTTCCGACTCCCTCTGAAGCTATGTCCAGTAGCCTAAGACTCCAATCCATCCTGCACGCAGGTGAGTTGAAAATCTCTCTCCTAAGTCCCTCGATGCAGTGAGCCTGTTGCCAGCAGGACTCACTGAAAATAATAAACCTAAAAACTTTTTCTAAGCAGCTCTTTAGGAGAGCCACCTAGATTGCACCCTGCTCGGACGGGCACAAAAACCTAACTGAGGCTTGGAGGAGGGTCATAGGGGGAGGAGCCAGTACACACCATGTGATCCTAAAAGCTTGCTTTTGTGCCCTGTCTCCTGCGGAGCCGCTATTCCCCATGGTCCTGACGGAGTCCCCAGCATCCACTAGGACGTTAGAGAAAAGTATTTTCAGAGCGTGACTTTGGGGGGCGCTATCATTCTCATCAGGAGCACATCCAGAGTGAGGCACGATCAGTGAGATCGCTCCCCCCCTAACCTACACACAGGCAGAAGAGACACTACTGCTGCTAAGTGGCAGCAGCCTTCCTACACCACCACAGTACAGCCAACACAAAGCACTGTGTGCTGGCTGAAAATCAAAGCTGCTGCTGCTGACAGGTAGGGGGTTGGGGGGACAGCGGCAGATCCATACCCCCCACACCTCCGGCCCCTCCATCAGGTCATTAGTACCCTCTCCCCCTTCCTGGTGGCAGGGAAGTTGGACTGCTTTAGCTGGTAGACGCTGAGAGAGATCACACACACACACACACACACACACACACACACACACACACACACACACACACACACACACACACACACACACACTGAACACACACTGAACACACACTGAACACCAAAAGGAGGAGTGGGCGGCAGAGATTAGTTAGCCAGAGCAGGGGACAGACAAATGCTGTGAAATTGCACTGTACTGCAAAATATGCACTGCACTGTATGCACTATGCATTCAGACGCAGCTCTCGGCAGAGCAACTCTGTGTGGGGGCCCCTGTCATCCCTCTGTTAATCTGGTGTATAAAAATATACATAATGTTATGACAATACAGTAGAGTGGTGATATGACACCAATTACCGCTTCATGACGTCTTTGCCTAGAGCAAGCCGCCTTTCCCAAACAGCTAGATGCACTTATCTGTACTTTAATGTAGACTTCTACTCAAGTAATATAGCACAATATCAGCACAAGGTATTGCTTAGGTTTAATATGGGTAGGGCACTATATTGGCTGTCCAATTTCAGTTTACTACAGACTGGAAACAAAACAGGAAACTATCACTGGCATCGGAGGAGAGGAAATGCAGCTATTTAAAAGTGCTCTGACCAATGGGCTGTGAAGGTTAATCTCCAGCCCCTTCTAATGTAAATGTTTGGCAGCTGGGGAGAGCAGGCAGCCCTGAACAGTCTAAGAGCTGTCCCCAGAGTTACCATGACGACTGGCCAAAGAACAGGAAGCTAGCCACAACATTACTGAGACTCATGTGAAAAGCATACAGGTATCACTAATGAAGTACAGTAGTAGCTACCGAAGCAGTGGTGGATTCATTTATAGAGCGACTGTTATACATCTAACACCATTTTGAAAACTGCTTTACCATAACAAACTCTTTCATACCGTTTCTTATCTATTAACTACTATAGTTCAACACTGATAACAGCAATCATAAATTAAGAGGGAAGTCAAAGAACAGAGCATTTTGTCCCTACCAGAATGGGTCAGTTTGAGAGGTATGTTATGTGTTTTGATACTGAGTTGAACAGTTCTGTGGCCACCTTTCCATACATCTGCAGAATTGTACTTTCATATGCTAAAGCAACAATCTGCAAAAAGAAAAAGTCACACATCTGAGTCTGAAAGTGCAAACCTATCCCGTCCGCTGTTTCTTTAATCAGCATATGTAAAGGTTATCATTAGTGATGGTGCTTGCCCTAGTCTCATCTAGGTGCAAGAGATCCATCATAAACAGGTGACTCTTATGAGTACACATGACCCAGAATAACGCAGAGGTTTAGATACATGCCCATGACTGTGACATTCACATCTGAAACAGCCGTTCCATGCATCTTGGTATTCACCGCCCAGTTGCTGCCCAGAAGCGGCTACTGCATGTTAGTGTAACCCCCTTTCAGTGGTACTTACACAGGGTTACTAAGTGAGTTCTATATAAGTGCCTCCACCGAAGTTTAGTGTTAACTATGAGTTAATCTAGGCTTGCTTTGGTAAGCCTTTGAATGTATCTTGGAGTCTGTGCAAGCGTAGTACCTTTATCCATGTATTATACCTGTACCCTCGTTGCAAGTTCTACAGATCGACGTCCAGGCTAGGGATGCAGTGGTAAGTATACTTTACTCAATTTGACAAATGCATACTATAAACAATGAGGATTGTTAAACCCTACTATTCCCAGATCCTCATCCTATACATATATTTCTGCATGCATTAAAAAAAGATAGCAAATGGCCAACACCACCTTCTCATGTACCGCATCATTTAATAGTTGAATTCCCGGGTAATTTCTGACACCCACAATAATCCTAATATTGATAACTATAGTACCGAGTAACATTGGGGCCCTTTGAAGGTGAATACAACAGTTCGTTATGGTTAACTGTTAATCACAGCAGTCCACTAGCGGATAGTCCAAGCACTCTACTCCCACTGTGGCTTGTATAGGATGCTGGTGACGATATAAAGGTCCACTAGATCTGACTATGCCTGGACCACTTATTCATTTTGCAACCACAACCACTCTTGCCGAACTTGGGTTCCCTGTCCTTAATAAGTTCAGGGTCTACACTTTCCTTTTGAACTTACAGTTTATTTTGTCCCTATAGATAATTCTCAGTTTGGATAGGTAGGGTATTACTAAGCTCTGCTGCACTCTCTTAAACTGTTCTGCAGTCCTGTAATGCTGTGCTAAAAACCGGGGTGCTGTGTAATGTTTCCCCTAGCAGACCATGAACTCCGAAGTCTCTCTACTGTATTTTGGGACTGATTTACACTGTGACCACAAATAAAGATGCACCCTAAACACACTGTAGTTTGAATCCTGTCGGCTACTCAATATACCTGTAGCTCTGTCTCCAGGTAACTCCTAGGCATCCCTGGATACTTTATTGTAGTAAGCAGACACCTCCAGTAAGCAGACACTGCCCATATCATCTGATAATGTAACTGACTTTAGCCTGTTTAATCTCTGCAGTCCAAATATCCTTAAAAGCAGTTAATGGCTGATACCCTGCAAGGGAGTAATCGCCTGTCTTGCCTAACCCAGTGGCTATGCTGTCGGGTGGGCTATTGCAAGCTACTGTCCCTACACCTGAGAAGGAACCTCCTGGGAGCTGCCTCCTCTCTGTTCCTGGAGCCAGTTCATGACACTGCCGCACCTCAATGACTGCTCCCCCGGCCCTCAGGTACCACTCACTGCCGATGTTGCCACGGGATTTAGGGTCCCGCAAATGGGTATTTGTCGTTGGATTTGTCAGTCTCTCAGTGGGGCAGGGCTCTCTCGTCACCATTCCTCAGGGTCAGTTCTCCCGTTAAACTGTCACTACAGTCTGTCACTACAGTCTGCTTCCCAGTCAGGTGACCACATTCTCAGTGTCTGATGCTTTCCTATAGCATGAGCCCCTCCACAACCCTTCCTTCAAATATTCACCTAGCCATGCATATCTATATACCTTATGCTCATATACATCACATAACAATACCTTTACATCACAGTACATTTATAATTACATAATTATCTTTCTCCCATGCCACGCATGACCGGTGTGATGTGTATGTATCCTTTAGGTGTACATCTACTTCTACTTCACCCTTACCTCCCCTGTCATACTGTATGTATCCTTTAGGTGTACATCTACTTCTACTTCACCCTTACCTCCCCTGTCATACTGCCTGTCATACTACAGTTTTGACTATAAAAATTATTAGATTAATACAAAGAAGATATTTATAACTTATAAGTATCTTCTTTGTAATATTGCAATCATTTTTATAGTTACAGCTTGGCAGATTTGCAGGGTTCCCTGTCATTGCAGTGAGAAACGATCTGTGAGGCAGCAACAGCTCTGCCTCACATCTCATAGTCATACACAGCCTGTCACTGTGCTAAGAGCTGGGCGGGGCCACACCATGACTAATAATGCAGCTTAGAAATAGAGCAATGTGAGGCATGCCTCACAGTTGGTGGGCGTGCCTTTAGCTATGATGGACCAATTACAGCTAACGCTGTGAGAAAAAGCCGGAGGCACACATTGAGCTCCCACCCGCCCCCGCACCACAGAGGAAGCCTTCCTCCCTGCGCTGTCAGCACCACACACTAGGAGGAGGTGACATCGTGCAGCCTAGGAAGCCTTGCTGTATCCCCGGGGATATGCACGCAGACCTGAGTACCCTGCTAGCCGCCAAGCTCAGTCTCTTTGAAGGCTTGTCCTGGTGCTGCTGCCCTCATCTTCCCTGGATCCCCCTTGAGGACTCTGAAGCCCCTCTCCCCCTGTGGCTCCCAAGAGATAGGGCTGCCGAGACCCGACCTACACCAGCACAGCCAGTGAGGAGACCAGCAGGTATGCAGCTGATATGGGACAATGTGTGGGCTCAGATCTCACTCATTA
Source organism: Pseudophryne corroboree (assembly GCF_028390025.1). Taxonomy (NCBI): domain Eukaryota; kingdom Metazoa; phylum Chordata; class Amphibia; order Anura; family Myobatrachidae; genus Pseudophryne; species Pseudophryne corroboree. The sequence continues at coordinate 153,495,817 of NC_086445.1, forward strand.
GATTGATAGGAGTACTTATACTGTGTGTGTACCACTCTCAATTCAGTGTTAGGATAATAATAATAATAATAATTATTATTATTATCATTATTATTATTACGTATGGAGCTTCTTCTTTTTTTCCTCCAATTTTTTTATACATGTACTTTTTTTTGGGTGCTTTCTATTTCACATATATGCATATTCATCTCAAAAGTGCCTCCCCAGCCATTGACTTCACCGCACGTGACTGTAACCCACAACTGACATATGCAATCGGATCGAGATGATCCCCTTGTACTTGGTATAATACCCCCCTAGGCTGTCAAATGAGACATCAGTATGAATTTCATATGGGATTTTTGGATCGGCATATGCCAGTACTGGCGATTGGGTTAAGCTCTCTTTCAGATTATTAAATGCTTCCTCACACACTGCATTCCACCTTTCCCTAAAGGACTCTTTAGGGCTATGATAGTCTCTAGCTCCTTTTTTAGATGAATATTTCTCTGGCTGGTTTGGTGGATATCCTCTGGTCAGATCAGTAAAAGGCCGTGCGACCTTAGAGTAGTTTGGCACGGATTTCCTATAATAGCCGCAGAATCCTAAGAAAGATCTCAGATCCCTAAGATTATCCGGTCGAGGCCAATTTTTGACGGTGTCCAGCTTGTCAGGATCTGTGGCAATACCTTGTCCACTGACAATATGTCCCAGGTACTTCACCTTGGACCAACAAAACTTAAATTTTTCGATGACCACTTCAATCCCCGAGGTTGTAACCGGTCAAGAACCTTTAACAGCCGCTGATTCTGTTCTTCCAGCGTCTCTCCAAATACAATGATGTCATCTAAGTAGACTAACACCTCATGATAGCACATATCACCGACGGTCTGCTCTATGGTTCTCTGAAAAGTGGCCGGTGCTCCCTTTATACCTTGAGGCATTTTCAAAAAATGTGAAAGACCCAATGGGGCATCTAAAAGCTGTCTTGGACCGATCGGTCACACTCATGGGAATCTGATAGTAACCACATCAAAGATCCAATACAGAGAATCACTGACTACCCTGGAGACAATCGAGTGCTTCATCCACCTTCGTAACAACATATTGATCTGGTAAGGTCCGAGTAGTTAGAGTGTGGTAATCGATGCATAGCCTTATTTCTCCGTTCTTCTTCTTTGCCACTACAGTGGGTGAGGCATACAGACTTTCAGAGTCAGCGATTGTTATTTTCTAACAATCCCCTTAGATAGTTTCTGACATCTTCAAAGTCAGCTGGTGCCAACCTCCGGGTTCGCTCATGGAATGGGGTCTGATTGGTCAGTTTCATACTGTACAGTGTATGACTCCGACGGCAGTACCTAAGTCCCACTCACTCATGGAGAACACAGAATCACGCTGTTACATTAGCTGTTGTTTTTGGTCCCCATTAATATCACCTCCCAAAAAATAAGACTCTATATTGAACATAGTGGATGATTGTCCTTCCACATCCTTCATGGTAATTTCCAAGGCATCAGCTATACCTTGGACTTTATGGCACATACCAATGCTGTCCCTCGATCCACTTCTTGATTTCCCTCTCTGCTCGATATCCTGGTTCTCACTCCACCATATGAGATTTTTGTACATGTTTGTATTAGTACCCACAATGACTGGTAACTTCCCATTGTCTCCAGGGGAGTCTGGACACACTAAAGCTATTAAGGGAACAGTCTCATTATGTGATTTTAGGCCAGGATCAAACGTAATCTGGGTAACTTTGTACCCTAGTTACGGGTATCTCTGTTCACTCAGATCCCATTTGGTGAGGCTACTGAGTGGTTGAATGGGGATATCTGCAAGCTGGGTGTTATACCCTGACTCAAAGACTATGGACACTTGGGATCCACTATCCATTAGAATGTTATAGTCATGTGCATTAATCATGACTTTTGTTAGTGGTGCATGGCCCATTAACCCTTCGGGTACATTATTGGACCACTGTAAACTCCTCATTGCTCGGACATTTATGATTGGGGAGCCTGTGAGGAATCCCCAAGGCTCCCCCCTGGAGTTTCTACCATGGACGCTCTCCTTCAATTGGTAGAATTACTTCCCCTTCTTCCATACTCAGTGCTTGGACTGTCCATCGCTCGGTGCCCTGGCTGCCCACAGCTATAACATAAATATGGGGCTCGAGGCTCACTCCTTCGATTCATTCCCCTTCCTAACCCGGAGAGCGGGTTTGGGATGCTGGTCTGACTTGACTGAATAGCAATGAGCTGGTTGATCTTCTTATTCTGGTCCTCAAGCAGTTTTAACATCCATTCATCCACAGTAGTGGGATTGGGGGTAGGCAACACAACTTTCACTTTCTTTATAGATTTCTCCTAGTTCTCAATTTGGACCTCTTCCAGCTTTACTTCTCTAACCAATGCATTCTAAATGGAAGGTGGAGAGGTATTCATGGTACATTGTAGCCTCTGAGCTACCGAATTATTTGTTAAAGTTCCTATTAACACCTGTTTCAGTTGTCTCTCGTCCACAGTTTCTTTACTAATAATTCCCTTATCCACTATTTTATAGAGCAACCAGTCCACCCAATGTATGTAATGTGTCAGAGTTCTCCATATTTTTGGTATGTGCTGTTCAATCGAGCCAGGAGATCTCCTACATCCTCCAGTGTACCAAAAGAGAAAGACAAAATCTCCAAATTCTCTTTCAAAGTTGCGACCGGATTGCTTCATCTGGTGGCCTGGATCACTTCCATTACTGGCCCCCGTAAACTCTCTACCATGCGCTGTTTCTTTACATGCTCTGGGCATTGCCATTACTCTGAATGCTGGATAGCGGCTTCTTGCCACACTTCATATGTCTCCTTCCTGGCCGGTACAGGGGTGATCTCTGAGAAGATCCTCAACCAGCTGTATCCTCCCTCATAATACCATCGTTACAGATGACTGTCCACCTTATCCACCACTGACTCCACCTGTAATCAGCTCCTTGGTTGGATGGATGTTTGTTTTCAGTGCTGCTTGTGTGATAGCATCCCCTGGAGGACAGTTCCCCGGTGCTTTGGTCTTCACTTTGTGTGGCCTTCTCATCCCCATTACTGCTCCCCACAGGCCACAATATCTGTATCTTTCTTCCTGGAATATCTTCCAATAATATCATACTTGGTACCAGGGTTCGATCCAAGGGATTCTTACTGCTGACAAGCAGAACGAAAGTATCGCCCAGCTGGCCTCTCCATCTACTATGCAGGGTTGGCTTACTCCACACAGTTTGCCTACAGCCATCAGGAATCCTTCATCACTAACCAATGACAAATTCCCACCAACTCAAAGCTGTAGTGGGTGGCTATACCTTTCTCCTAGCACCATCTATAAATATCCTCCTCTGTTGCCATCTCCATGTTTCGTGAAGGTACTGGTACTTGACCGATCTCAGCAGTGCCTCCAGATGTAACGCCTTTCAGTAGTACTTACACAGATCACCATCTACAATATCCTCCTCTGTTACCATCTCCATGTTTCGTGAAGCTACCTGTAGTTGACCAATCTCAGCAGTGCCTCAAGATGTGACTTCTATATAAGGGCCTCCACCCAAGCTTTGTTAACTATGAGTTAATCAAGGCTTCCTTGGGTAAGCCTTTGAATGTATGTTGGTGTCTGTGCAAGTGTAGTACCTTTAGCCATATATTATACCTTTACTCTCATTGCAGGTTCTACAGATCGATGTCCAGGCCGAGGATGAAGTAGTAAGTATACTTTACTCAACTTGACAAATACACACTATAAACAATGAGGTTTGTTACACCCTACTATCCCCAGATCCCCATCCTATATATATGTTTCTCTGACGTCCTAGTGGATGCTGGGAACTCCGTAAGGACCATTGGGAATAGCGGCTCCGCAGGAGACTGGGCACATCTAAAGAAAGCTCTAGGACTATCTGGTGTGCACTGGCTCCTCCCCCTATGACCCTCCTCCAAGCCTCAGTTAGATTTTTGTGCCCGACCGAGCAGGGTGCAATCTAGGAGGCTCTCCTGAGCTTTTTAGGAAAAGTTAGTTTTAGGTTTTTTATTTTCAGTGAGACCTGCTGGCAACAGGCTCACTGCATCGAGGGACTAAGGGGAGAAGAAGCGAACCTGCCTGCTTGCAGCCAGCTTGGGCTTCTTAGGCTACTGGACACCATTAGCTCCAGAGGGACCGAACACAGGCCCAGCCTCGGAGTCCGGTCCCAGAGCCGCGCCGCCGGCCCCCTTACAGAGCCAGAAGCAAGAAGAGGTCCGGAAAATCGGCGGCAGAAGACATCAGTCTTCACCAAGGTAGCGCACAGCACTGCAGCTGTGCACCATTGCTCCTCATGCACACCACACACTCCGGTCACTGAGGGTGCAGGGCGCTGGGGGGGGGGGGGGCGCCCTGAGCAGCAATACCAAGGTGGCTGGCAAAAATACATCACATATAACCCCCAGGGCTATATGGATGTATATTAACCCCTGCCAGATTCCATAAAAATGCGGGAGAAAAGTCCGTGAAAAAGGGGCGGAGCCTATCTCCTCAGCACACTGGCGCCATTTTTCCCTCACAGCTCCGTTGGAGGGAAGCTCCCTGGCTCTCCCCTGCAGTTAATACACTACAGAAAGGGTTAAAAAGAGAGGGGGGGGGGCACAATTTAGGCGCAGTATACAATATATATGTAGCTATAAGGGAAAACACTTTTTTATAGGTGTAAATCCCTGTGATATATAGCGCCCTGGTGTGTGCTGGCATACTCTCCCTCTGTCTCCCCAAAGGGCTTTGTGGGGTCCTGTCCTCTATCAGAGCATTCCCTGTGTGTGTGCTGTGTGTCGGTACGGCTGTGTCGACAGGTAGGATAATGAGGTGGAGGCGGAGCGAATGCCTGTAAATATGTTGTCACCCCCTGCGGGGTCGACACCGGTGTGGTTGAACTTATGGAAGGATTGCGTGAAAGTGTCAACTCCTTACATAAAAGGTTGACGACACGGAACAGCCGGCTACTCAGCTTGTGCCTGTTCCAGCGTCTCAAATGTCATTGGGGGCTCTAAAATCGCCCGCTACCTCAGATAACAGACACAGATGTCGACACGGATACTGACTCCAGTGTCGACATCGATGAGACTGGTGTACCCTCCAAATAGGTCCACCCGTTACAGGATTGAGACAATGAAAAATGTATTACACATTTATAATTATACCCCAGGTACCTCATAAAAGGGTATTGTGTTTGGTGAGAGAAAACTATTAGTAGTTTTTCCTGCATCTGAGAAATTAAATGAGGTGTGTGAGGAAGAGTGGTCTTCCCCCGGTAAGAAATTGATAATTTCTAAAACGGTTATTGGCAGCGTACCCTTTCCCGCCAGAGGATAGGTCACGCGGGGAAACACCCCATAGAGTAGATACAGCGCTTACACGCTTATCAGAAAAGGTGGCACTACCGTCTCCGGGTACGGCCGCCCTGAAGGAACCTGCTGATAGAAAGCAGGAGGTTACCCTATAAGATATGGTCACACACTAGGGACATTATATTGCGACCAGCCGTTGCTTCGGCATGGATGTGCAGTGCTCCCGCTGCATGGTCAGATTCCCTGTCGGAAAATAACTATGGATAGGGACAATATTTTGCTGAAAATAGAGCATATAAAAGACGTGGTCTGATACATGCGTGATGCACAGAGGGATATTTGCCGGCTGGCATCAAAAATAAGCGCTAGGTCCATTGCCGCCAGACGGGGGTTATGGACTTGGCAATGGTCAGGCGATGCCGACTCAAATCGGCACATGGATGTTGCCCTATAAGGGAGTAAAACTGTTTGGGGATAGTTTTTCAGACCTCGTTTCCACAGCTACTGCTGGGAAATTAATTTTTTTGCCACAGGCTACCCCACAACAAAAGAAAGCACCGTATCATCAAGTACAGTCCTTTCGGCCCCAGAAAAGCAAGAGGGCTAAAGGCTCATCCTTTCTGCCGAGAGGCAAAGGTAGAGGAAAAAGCTGCAACACACAGCTAGTTCCCAAGAGCAGAAGTCCTCCCTGCGTCCGGTAGGTCCACAGCATGGTGCGGGGGCTGCTCAGGCGGACCCGGGTACGGTGGGGGCCCGTCTCAGATATTTCAACGGACAGTGGGCTCTCTCACATGGATCCCTGGGTCCTTCAAGTAGTATCTCAGGGGTACAGGCTGGAGTTCGAGACGTTCTTCCCCCCGCCGTTTCCTAAAATCTGCCTTACCGGCACCTCCCTCTGCCAGGGAGACGGTGTTGGTGGATATTCAACACTATAATCACAACAAGTGATTGTCACGGTGCCCCTCCTTCAGCAAGGAAGGGGTTACTATTCAACAGTGGTTGTGGTACCGCAACGGTTCGGTGAGACCCATCTTGAAATTAAAATACTTGAACTTTTATATCAGAAGATTCAAGTTCAAGATGGAATCGCTCAGGGCGGTTATTACGAGCCTGGACGAGGGGGATTACAGGGTCTCCCTGGACATCAAGGATGCGTACCTGCATGTACCCATTTACTCCCCTCACCAGGAGTACCTCAGATATGTGGTACAGGACTGTCACTATCAGTTCCAGACGCGGCCGTTGGAGTTGTCCACGGCACCGAAGGTCTTTACCTAGGTAATGGCCGAAGTGATGATACTCCTTCGCAAGAAGGACGTTTTTATTATCCCGTACTTGGACGATCTCCTGATAAAGGCGAGGTCCAAAGAACAGTTGGTAGTGGGGGTAGCACTCTCGCGGGAAGTGCTACAACAGCACGACTGGATTCTCAATATTCCAAAGTCACAGCTGGTCCCGACGACACGTCTTCTGTTCCTGGGAATGTTTCTGAACGCAGACCAGAAAAGAGTGTTTCTTCCAGTGGAAAAAGCCGAGGAGTTGTCATCTCTAGTCAGAGACATCCTAAAACCAGGACAGGTGTCGGTACATCAATGCACACGAGTCCTGGGAAAAATGGTAGCCTCGTACGAAGCATAATTCCATTCGGAAGACTCCACGCAAGGACGTTCCAGTGGGACCTGTGGGACTAATGGTCCGGGTCCCATGTACAGATACAACAGCGGATAACCCTGTCAGCAAGAAACAGGGTGTCGCTGCTGTGGTGGCTGCAGAGGGCTCATCTACTAGTGGGCCGCAGATTCGGAATACAGGACTGGGTCCTGGTGACCACGGATGCCAGCCTTCGGGGCTGGGGTGCAGTCACACAGGGAAGAAATTTCCAAGGAGATTTCGCTTCACATAAATATTCTGCAGCTAAGGGCCATTTACAATGCCCTAAGCCAAGCAAGGCCCCTGCTTCAGAACCAGCCGGTACTGATCCAATCAGACGACATCACGGCGGTCGCCCATGTAAACAGACAGGGCGGCACAAGAAGCAGGATGGCGATGGCAGAAGCCACAAGGATTCTCCGATGGGCGACCTACACCCAGGAGAATGGGGACTTCATCCAGAAGTTTTCCAAATGCGGGTAAACCGTTGGGAATGACCACGGGTGGACATGATGGCGTCCCGTCTCAACAAGAAGTTGAAAAGATATTGCGCCAGGTCAAGGGACCCTCAGGCGATCGCTGGGGACGCTCTAGTGACACCGTGGGTGTACCAGTCGGTTTATGTGTCTCCTCCTCTACCTCTCATACCCAAGGTACTGAGAATAATAAGAAGGCGAGGAGTGAAAACCATACTCGGGGTTCCGGATTGGCCATGAAGAGCTTGGTACCCGGAACTTCAAGAGATGCTGGCAGAGGACCCTTGGCCTCTGCCGCTCAGACAAGACCTGCTGCAGCAGGGACCCTGTCTGTTCCAAGACTTACCGCGGCTGCGTTTGACGGCATGGCGGTAGAACACCGGATCCTAAAGGAAAAGGGTATTCCGAAGGAAGTCATCCCTACCCTGATCATAGCCAGGAAGGATGTCACCGCAAGACATTATCGCCGCGTTTGGCGAAAATTTGTTGCTTGGTGGGAGGCCATGAAGGCCCCGACGGAGGAATTTCAACTATGTCGATTCCTGCACTTCCTGCAAGCAGGGGTGACGTTTGGGCCTCAAATTGGGGTCCATCAAGGTCCAGATTTCGGCTCTGTCGATTTTCTTCCAGAAAGAACTGGCTTCACTGCCTGAAGTTCAGACTTTGGTTAAAGGAGTACTACATATTCAGCCTCCTTTTGTGCCTCCTGTGGCACTTTTTGGATCTCAACGTGGTGTTGGATTTCCTAAAGTCGCATTGGTTGAGCCACTTAAAACCATGGAGCTAAAGTATCTCGCGTGGAAAGTGGTCATGCTGTTGGCCTTGGCCAGGCGTGTGTCAGAATTGGCGGCTTTGTCATGTAACAGGCCTTATCTGATTTTCTGTATGGATAGGGCAGAGTTGAGGAATCGTCCTCAGTTTCTCCCGAAGGTGGTCTCAGGTTTTCACTTGAACCAACCTATTGTGGTGCCTGCGGCTACTGGGGACTTGGAGGATTCCAAGTTGCTGGACGTAGTCAGGGCCCTGAAAATTTTATTTTTCCAGGACGGCTGGAGTCAGGAAAACTGACTCGCTGTTTATCCTGATGGCACCCAACAAGCTGGGTGCTCCTGCTTCTAAGCAGTCTATTGCGCGCTGGATTTGTAGCACTATTCAGCTGGCGCATTCTGCGGTAGGATTACCGCAGCCTAAATCAATAAAAGCCCATTCCACAAGGACGGTGGGCTCATCTTGGGCGGCTGCCCGAGGGGTCTCGGCTTTACAACTTTGCCGAGCAGCTACTTGGTCAGGGGCAAACACGTTTGCAAAATTCTACGAATTTGATACCCTGGCTGAGGAGGACCTGGAGTTCTCTCATTCGGTGCTGCAGAGTCATCCGCACTCTCCCGCCCGTTTGGGAGCTTTGGTATAATCCCCATGGTCCTTACGGAGTTCCCAGCATCCACTAGGACGTAAGAGAAAATAAGAATTTACTTACCGATAATTCTATTTCTCGTAGTCCGTAGTGGATGCTGGGCGCCCATCCCAAGTGCGGATTGTCTGCAATACTTGTACATAGTTATTGTTAACTAATCGGGTTCTTGTTGTGAGCCATCTATTCAGAGGCTCCTCTGTTATCATGCTGTTAACTGGGTTTCATATCACAAGTTGTACGGTGTGATTGGTGTGGCTGGTATGAGTCTTACCCGGGATTCAAAATCCTTCCTTATTGTGTACGCTCGTCCGGGCACAGTATCCTAACTGAGGCTTGGAGGAGGGTCATAGGGGGAGGAGCCAGTGCACACCAGATAGTCCTAAAGCTTTCTTTAGATGTGCCCAGTCTCCTGCGGAGCCGCTATTCCCCATGGTCCTTACAGAGTTCCCAGCATCCACTACGGACTACGAGAAATAGAATTATCGGTAAGTAAATTCTTATTTTCTGAATGCATTACAAAAAAATAGAAAAGATAGCAAATGGCCAACACCACCTTCTCATGTACCTCATCACTTAATGGTTGAATACACAGATATTTTCTGACAACCACAATAATCCTAATATTGATAACTACAGTACCGAGTAACAATGGGGCCATTTGAAGGTAAATACGACAGTTCGTTATGGTTAACTATAAATCACAGCAGTCCACTAGTGGATAGTACAAGCACTCTACTCCCACTGTGGCTTGTATAGGAGGATGCTGGTGATGATATAAGGTCCAGTGGATCTGGCTATACCTGGACCACTTATTCCTTTTGCAACCATATCCACTCTTGCCGAACTTGGGTTCCTTGTCCTTAGTAAGTTCAGGGTCTACACTTTCCTTTTGAACTGACAGTTTATTTTGTCCCTGAAGATCAGGGGGGGGGAAACCTTTTTTCTACCAAGGGCCATTTGGATATTTATAAAATCCTTTGGGGGCCATACAAAAATTATCAACTTAAAAATTAGCCTGCCCCCAATAGATATGCCCCCCATTAGATATGACCCCTAGTAGCACCGCTTACACACACACACACACACACACACACACACACACACACATTAAAAGAAAAAACACAATACTCACCAGCCCCGCTCCTGCTTCCGGACCCTTGCCCTGTGCCTGGCTGCCTGCTCCTCAGAAATATGGGAGAGATGTCATGACATCTCTCCCATAGCACCGCGCAGGCACTCATGCACACTGCCAGAGCACAGGAGTGAGCTCCTACCTCTGGCTGCTGCTGAGGGGAAGAAGCCTGGGGCCCGCTAGTAACAAAATCCCAGTGGGCGCCCGGCATCTCCCTTGGTTAGGTGAGCCAGGGAGGGCCAGATCAAGTGGCTTTGCGGGCCTTATACGGCCCGTGGGCCTGAGGTTCCCCACTCCTGCTATAGATAATTCTCAGTTTGGATAGGTAGGGTATTACTAAGCTCTGCTGCCCTCTCTTAAACTGTTCTGCAGTCCTGTAATGCTATGCTAAAAACCGGGGTGCTGTGTAATGGTTCCCCTAGCAGACCATGAACTCTGAAGTCTCTCTACTGTATTTTGGGACTAATTTACACTGTGACCACAAATATAGATGCACCCTTAACACATTGTAGTTTGAATCGTGTTGGCTACTCAATATACCTGTAGCTCTGTTTCCAGGTAACTCCTAGGCATCCCTGGATACTTTATTGTAGTAAGCAGACACCTCCAGTAAGCAGACACTGCCCATCTTATCTGATACTGTAACTGACTTTAGCCTGTCTAATCTCTGCAGTCCAAATATCCTTAAAAGCAGTTAATGGCTGATACCCTGCAAGGGAGTAATTGCCTGTCTTGCCTAACCCAGTGGCTATGCTGTCGGGTGGGCTATTGCAAGCTACTGTCCCTACATCTGAGAAGGAACCTCCTGGGAGCTGCCTCCTCTCTGTTCCTGGAGCCAGTTCATGACACTGCTGCACCTCGATGACTGCTCCCCCGGCCCTCAGGTACCACTCACTGCCGATGTTGCCACGGGATTTAGGGTCCCGCAAATGGGTATTTGTCATTGGTTTTGTCAGTCTCTCAGTGGGGCAGGGCTCTCTCGTCACCATTCCTCAGGGTCAGTTCTCCCGTTAAACTGTCACTATAGTCTGCTTCCCAGTCAGGTTACCACATTCTCAGTGTCTGATGCTTTCCTATAGCATGAGCCCCTCCACAACCCTTCCTTCAAATATTCACCTAGCCATGCATATCTATATACCTTATGCTCATATACATCATATAACAATACCATTACATCACAGTACATTTATAATTACATAATTATCTTTCTCCCATGCCACGCATGACCGGTGTGATGTGTATGTATCCTTTAGGTGTACATCTACTTCTACTTCACCCTTACCCACCGTCAACTATGGGTTACACTCTCTCCCTTGGGATGCCCCGTAGCAGGCAAATGGGGATCACCATACCTCTGCAGGGTATACCTGTTTCTTTTCCCCCCAGTACTACACAACCTACCCAAAATAGGGCCAGGACCTCATCACACCAGGCCGTATTACTAAAGGAATATTAAAAGGAGTTCCTAAGTGTTCATACATCAATATTCTAGGGGGTTTACGTGTTCATTGTGGTCTTGGGACCGTAGAAATTTCTGTTGACTCAATACTTGCTTCTTCAATATCCCCTAATTTAACAGAGGCTCACCTGGGCTGTCCCATTCCTTTCTGGCAGTTCTGGTACCCTCATCCATTCTCCACTTACTAACAGGGGATTTACAGGAAGATTAGCCCTGGTGAGTGCTATCGCTTATAAGGTCATCTTTGTAATAACCCCCCAGTCCATACTGTTCAACAGTCCTCTGGTCCGTCACTTCGGGGTCTTGTATCTGTATATACCATTAATGAAACTCCATATAGATAATCATTGAATTTCTCACTAATGGTCCATTTTAAGGCGATAAATTCCAACTTGTGAACCAGATAGTTTTTTTGGCGAATAACCCACAACTGACATATGCAATCAGATCGAGATGATCCCCTTGTACTTTGTATAATACCCCCCTAGGCTGTCAAATGAGACATTAGTATGAATTTCATATGTGATTTTTGGATCAGCATATGCCAGTACTGGCGATTGGGTTAACCTCTCTTTCAGATTATTAAATGCCTCCTCACACACTGCATTCCACCTTTCCCTAAAGGACTCTTTAGGGCTATGATAGTCTCTAGCTCCTTTTTTAGATGAATATTTCTCTGGCTGGTTTGGTGGATATCCTCTGGTCAGATCAGTAAAAGACTGTGTGACCTTAGAGTAGTGTGGCACGAATTTCCTATAATAGCCGCAGAATCCTAAGAAAGATCTCAGATCCCTAAGATTATCAGGTCGAGGCCAATTTTTGGCGGTGTCCACCTTGCCAGGATCTGTGGCAATACCTTGTCTACTGACAATATGTCCCAGGTACTTCACCTTGGACCAACAAAACTTAAATTTTTCGATGGACAGCTTCAATCCCCGAGGTTGTAACCGGTCAAGAACTTTTAACAGCCGCTGATTCTGTTCTTCCAGCATCTCTCCAAATACAATGATGTCATCTAACTAACACCTCATGATAGCACATATCACCGACGGTCTGCTCTATGGTTTTCTGAAAAGTGGCCGGTGCTCCCTTTATACCTTGAGGCGTTTTCAAAAAATGTGAAAGACCCGATGGGGCATCTAAAAGCTGTCTTGTACTGATCGGTCACACTCATGGGAATCTGATAGTAACCACATCAAAGATCCAATACAGAGAACCACTGACTACCCTGGAGACAATCAAGTACTTCATCCACCTTCGTAACAACATATTGATCTGGTATGGTCCGAGTAGTTAGAGTGTGGTAATCAATGCATAGCCTTATTTCTCCATTCTTCTTCTTTGCCACCACAGTGGGTGAGGCATACAGACTTTCAGAGTCAGCGATTGTTATTTTCTAACAATCCCCTTAGATGGTTTCTGACATCTTCAAAGTCAGCTGGTGCCAACCTTCGGGTTCGCTCATGGAATGGGGTCTGATTGGTCAGTTTCATACTGTACAGTGTATGACTCCGACGGCAGTACCTAAGTCCCACTCACTCATGGAGAACACAGAATCACGCTGTTACATTAGCTGTTGTTTTTGGTCCCCATTAATATCACCTCCCAAAAAACAAGACTCTATATTGAACATAGTGGATGATTGTCCTTCCACATCCTTCATGGTTATTTCCAAGGCATCAGCTTTACCTTCGACTTTATGGCACATACCAATGCTGTCCCTCGATCCACTTCTTGATTTCCCTCTCTGCTCGATATCATGGTTCTCACTCCACCATATGAGATTTTTGTACATGTTTGTATTAGTACCCACAATGACTGGTAACTTCCCATTGTCTCCAGGGGAGTCTGGACACACTAAAGCTATTAAGGGAACAGTCTCATTATATGAATTTAGGCCAGGATCAAAAGTAATCTGGGTAACTATATACCCTAGTTACGGGTATCTCTGTTCACTCAGATCCCATTTGGTGAGGCTACTGATTGGTTGAATGGGGATATCTGCAAGATGGGTGTTATACCATGACTCAAAGACTATGGACACTTGGGATCCACTATCCATTAGAATGTTACAGTCATGTGCATTAATCATGACTTTTGTTAGTGGTGCATGGCCCATTAACCCTTCGGGTACATTATTGGACCACTGTAAACTCCTCATTGCTCAGCCATTTATGATTGGGGAGCCTGTGAGGAATCCCCAAGGCTCCCCCTGGAGTTTTCTACCATGGACGCTCTCCTTCCATTGGTAGAATTACTTCCCCTTCTTCCATACTCAGTGCTTGGACTATCCATCGCTCAGTGCCCTGGCTGCCCACAGCTATAACATAAATATGGGGCTCGAGGCTCACTCCGTCGATGTATTCCCCTTCCTAACCCGGAGAGCGGGTTTGGGATGCTGGTCTGACTTGACTGAAAAGCAATGAGCTGGTTGATCTTCTTATTCTGGTCCTCAAGCAGCTTTAACATCCATTCATCCACAGTAGTGGGATTGGGGGTAGGCAACACAACTTTCACTTCTTTATAGATTTCTCCTAGTTCTCAATTTGGACCTCTTCCAGCTTTACTTCTCTAACCAATGCATTCTAAGTGGAAGGTTGAGAGGTATTCATGGTACATTGTAGCCTCTGAGCTACCAAATTATTTGTTAAAGTTCCTATTAACACCTGTTTCAGTTGTCTCTCGTCCACGGTTTCTTTACTAATAATTCCCTTATCCACTATTTTATAGAGCAACCAGTCCACCCAATGTATGTAATGTGTCAGAGTTCTCCATATTTTTGGTATGTGCTGTTCAATCGAGCCAGGAGATCTCCTACATCCTCCAGTGTACCAAAAGAGAAAGCCAAAATCTCCAAATTCTCTTTCAAAGTTGCGACCGGATTGCTTCATCTGGTGGCCTGGATCACTTCCATTACTGGCCCCCGTAAACTCTCTACCATGCGCTGTTTCTTTACATGCTCTGGGCATTGCCATTACTCTGAATGCTGGATAGCGGCTTCTTGCCACACTTCATATGTCTCCTTCCTGGCCGGTACAGGGGTGATCTCTGAGAAGATCCTCAACCAGCTGTATCCTCCCTCATAATACCATTGTTACAGATGACTGTCCACCTTATCCACCACTGACTCCACCTGTAATCAGCTCCTTGGTTGGATGGATGTTTGTTTTCAGTGCTGCTTGTGTGATAGCATCCCCTGGAGGACAGTTCCCCGGTGCTTTGGTCTTCACTTTGTGTGGCCTTCTCATCCCCATTACTGCTCCCCACAGGCCACAATATCTGTATCTTTCTTCCTGGAATATCTTCCAATAATATCATACTTGGTACCAGGGTTCGATCCAAGGGATTCTTACTGCTGACAAGCAGAACGAAAGTATCGCCCAGCTGGCCTCTCCATCTACTATGCAGGGTTGGCTTACTCCACACAGTTTGCCTACAGCCATCAGGAATCCTTCATCACTAACCAATGACAAATTCCCACCAACTCAAAGCTGTAGTGGGTGGCTATACCTTTCTCCTTGCACCATCTATAAATATCCTCCTCTGTTGCCATCTCCATGTTTCGTGAAGGTACTGGTACTTGACCGATCTCAGCAGTGCCTCCAGATGTAACGCCTTTCAGTAGTACTTACACAGAGCACCATCTAAAATATCCTCCTCTGTTACCATCTCCATGTTTCGTGAAGCTACCTGTACTTGACCATTGTCATATTTCACTGCTTGCTCCTTACTCTATTTTCAATCTCCCTATCTCCTGTCACACGGCTGCTGTGGAGCATATGTGTACCCTGGAGTTTTTAATGTACCTGTGAGTTCCCCTGATCCTCTACCCATGTCACTTATAATCAAACATGTTCTTTTATAACCAATTAACCCTTCCATATAATAGTGCAGAGACGTTTGTTTTTTTGTTTTATTCAGCGATTTGTGGTCAGCGTTCCTGTCATGCTATGCCTCCTAAGAAACCTAAAGGGGTGCTAGCCCACCATGTTTCTTTCCCTGCTCAGAAAACCGCACATCCACATGCCTCCCAATCTACTGCCCCTATGCCTACTTCTTCAGATGGCACCTCATTAAGTAGTTCTAAATCGTACTTTTCTACAATGGGTGCAGACTGTGACTCTTATGCTCCGATTACAGTTAAGTTGCTTTGTCAAATCTTGTCAGCCTTTACATCAGACCTGACCAAGGATTTAACAGCCGCAATTCAGGAAGTCAAAACTGAATTAGTCGCCATTGGAGACCATACAGACCACCTGGAAAGAAAAATGGATGAACTGGTTTCCTCTCACAATGATTTAATAGCTTCTCATGACCAACAGCAAAATGATCTTGATGCTCTCAAGAACAAGATTGCTGACCTGGAGGACAGGTCCATGAGAAATAATATTAAAATTAAGGAATTCAAGACTCAGTCTTCAATTCCGATTTAAAGGATTATGCTCTGGCCCTTTACCGGAAACTTTTACTGACTGTGCAAGAGAGAGAGCTGTTAATTAATCATATTCACTGTCTCCCCCATCTCTGCACATTCCCATCATCCCTGCCAAGAGATACTGTCCTCCATGTTCATTTCTTCACAGATAAGGAACGCATCCTCAGAGCTGCAAGGGAAGCAGGAGACTCAGATGCCCTCAGAGGCTTACAAATTTTCCCAAATTTCTCAGCATTTACAATTGCTAAAAGATTGCGCCCATTACTTCAACTCTTCGAGCACATGACATCTACCGCTGGCGATTTCTGGTGAAGCTCATCATTGCTTATGAAGACTCTTCTTATACCATCACATCTCTGGATGCAGGAGTCAAATTACTGTTGGACTGGGATATTACGGTTAAACGTCCAATGGGTCCAAACAGGTTTCGGTACTGCGTACAGACTGAGTGACCACCTGAGTGATTCTAAGGATTCCTTGATCTATACTTTCTTTACAGGTGCTTAAGGTTGGAGGGTTACTATACTCCTGCCACCAGTTGCGTAAAATGTAGGGCTGGTCCTTATTCTGTCCCAGATCCAGATAATTATTTAGTATTATGGCTATTTGTTTATTTGATTTTGTTCGATGTGTGATTATATTCATTATCTACTTGTTACCACTTGTATTGTTCGATTTCATGGGTGGTGGTACTAGGCCACAAAGTACCCCTATTTTTACTTACAATACTGCATATTTGACTCTACCCCTGCAGTAGTTATGCAGGTCCAATATACCGGACCCTTTTGGTTTCTTGTTTCCCTATTTCATATTTTGTTCGTTATGCCCCCTTCCCAAACACCTCTTTTCCCTTTCCCTTCCTTCCTAGATTATGCTGCCTGTTTAACGCATGTATGGCTCTACCTTTTCCCGTGTAGACTGTGTCTCCTATTTGATCACTTACTCATTATCTTTTTTTTTATTGGTATACCATAACTAGGGTCCTCTCTCTAAATATTAAGGGGTAAAATTCCCCCAACAAATGTAGATTGGCTCTGTCTTTTTTCGATAAGCAAAGGGCTGAAATTGTAGCATTATAGGAGACCCATTTCTCCTCACTAAAGTTGCCAATCATTAGAGATCACAAATACCCCTTGGGTTACTTTGCCAAAGGCCATATTAAATGTAATAGAGTGAGTTGCCATTCTATTTAGCAGTAAAATCTCTTTCATACTACATTCCCAAAATGCTGACAAAAATGGGCATTATTTAATATTGACAGGGTTATTAGACGATAAGCTTGTTACATTGGTGTCTGTGTATGCTTCTAACTCCAACCAAATTTCGTTCTTACTTAAATTGTGTCTTCTGGTACATAAATCCACCAAAGGTTCTCTGATAGTATTGGGAGACTTTAATTTAGTTTTGAATCCTAAACTTGATAAATCTGGCAAGGCTACTACCCCAGGGTCGTCTTCCCCTAACAGCCCTTTCACTGCCTTCCGAAACCTCCTGGCCGAATTTGACTTATACAACATATATGACATATGGCAGATCCAGAATCCCTCAGGACGTGAATGCACGTATTACTCACCTGTCCACAACTCTTATTCTAGAATTGACCTCATTCTTTGTGACAAATGGACTCTACAGCAGTCCAGAGATATAGATATCCTCCCCATCACCTGGTCGAATCATGCTCCGATTGTTTGGTGATGGACATTACGTAGTCATAATTTGCCTCCCGTCCTTGGCAGTTGTCACCACACCTTCTCGGATTGCATGACTAAGAAATTTATTAAGGAAAGTATAGATACTTATATGATTACTAATTCTCCTTGAGACACATCGACCCTAAACCATTGGTGCACGTTTAAAGTGATTATTTGGGGAGCTGCTATTCAAGCTATGGCAACGCTTAAAAAACAAAATGTGGAAAAGGAAATTGGATTTAGAGTGTAAACTTAAAGATTTGAAAAATAAAAATAAGAATTCCCCTTCTAAAGCTCTCAGGAAACAGTTGTCAGAAACTTGTAGCCAATTACAAAAATTACTGATGGCCCAGACTCAATCAGCTTTGAGTAGGCTGCGTCAAAGTTACCTATTGGGCAACAGGTCAGGTAAAATGCTAGCTCGTAAATTAGGGATGCAACAGGCAAAGAACAGGATTAAATATATTTTATCTTCTTCTAATGGCAAACTTTTGAACCCTTGCGACATTTCTAATCAGTTTGCTAGTTATTATACCCACCTTTATAATCTATCACAAGACACAAGTACTTTCCAACCTTCCACTACTTCTATTTTGTCCTCTCTAGATAGAGTAAAATTACCTTCTCTAAATGATGATCAGTTGGAGGTGTTAAATGCTCCCTGGACTTCCCGTGAGTTTGAGAGTGCCATTACTTCTCTACGTAGAGGTAAAGCCCCTGGTCCTGACGGATATACTAATGATTTTTACATAACGTTTCAGGAGACTTTGACACCTCACCTCACTGTACTCTTTAATACAATTACTTACCTTGGCGCTCTTCCTAGAGAAATGTTTGAGGCGTTAATAGTGACTCTGCCTAAGCCTGGGAAAGATCCGGTGTACTGTCTGAACTATCGGCCTACAGCTTTACTGAAGTGTGATATCAAGTTGTATGCCAAACTTGTTGCCACTAGTATTAATACTTTCTTACCCTTGATACATTAGGACCAGATGGGGTTTGTTTCTGGTAGGCAACCCTCTGACAATATCCAGAGGATGTTCAATTTATTTGACTCTTTAGCTGAGGACCAGGGCCTTCTTCTACTATCTTTAGATGCAGAAAAGGCATTTGATCACTTGAACTGGATGTATATGCATGAAGTTCTCACTAGGTTTGGCTTTAGAGATCAGATATTGTTGTCAATTATGGATCTCTATAGCACTCCCTCACCTTGTGTGTTCAGCAATGGTTTCTTATCAAATTCATACTCTATCTCTAATGGCACGAGGCAAGGTTATCCCCTATCCCCATTAATCTTTGTGTTGTTTATAGAGCCTTTTGACTCCACAATCCGAAGCGACACTAACTTTCCATGTGTTACAGTAGGCCATGTCACTCATAGGCAGTACGGACGGTGTAATGGTTAGCATTACTACCTCACAGCACTGAGGTCATGGATTTGATTCCCACCATGGCTCTACCTGTGCGGTGTTTGTATTTTCTCCCTGTACTTGCATGGGTTTCCTTCGGGTACTCCGGTTTCCTCCCACAATCCAAAACTAAACTGGTAGGTCAATTGGATCCCAACAAAAATTAACTCTAGTATGAATGTCTGCGCATGTACATGTGGGTGGGACTATAGATTGTAAGCTCCACTGGGGCAGGGACCGATGTGAATGGCTAAATATTCTCTGCGCTGCGGAATGTGTGCGCTGTATAAATAACTGGTAATAATAAAAATTATAATAATAAATTGTCTCTATTTGCCAATGATGTCCTGCTGTTTGTTTCTAATCCTACTTCAACAATATCTCACCTGCATTCAATTTTAGATGCTTAAAGTGCAGCCTCCTACTATAAACTTAATACAACTAAGACAGATGCTCTTCCCATTCACCTTTCTAACTCTCTACCTTCTCTCCATTCTAGCTATCCATATAACAGGAGGAACGTCTCGATTCGCTAAGTATAAATATTCCTGCAGACACCTCTAAGGTTTTTGAAGTAAGCTCGCTTTCAACTCTATCTAAATCTTGGATCACATTTGATATTTCGTGGTTAGGCCGTATGGCCGCATTTAAAATGACCCTGTTGCCCAAATTGATGTACTTACTTTGCACGATACCATATACCTTCCCTAAAAAAGATTTGAACTTCTGTACTTCTATTTTAATGAAATATATTTGGTCCTCTGGTTCCCCTAAATTGACTCGTTCTAAGATGATTCTCTCCAAAGCCAGAGGTGGACTGAATCTTCCTGATTTAACCTGTTACCATGAGGCTTGCAAATTGGCTCAGCTCAAGGCCTACTTGAATTCAGACTCTCAATTGGGGTGGGTGTGTCTCGAGAAAGCGGTGGGTTTGACATTTCCCCTAGAGGATACTTTTAAATTACCTAAATCTATCTGCCAAGCTCTTAATATGCTACTTTCCCCCACTCAAGCATCCCTATTGGTGTGGGATAACTTAGCCGTCAAACTTTCCTTTCCGCTATCTAATATCTCAAATATATCCTTGAAGACTTTGACCAAATTAATTCCTTATTTGTATCTCTCCAAATGGGTCACCTTAGGTGCAAAAACACTTGGCGATATGCTTGAAGGACAGAATTTGTTATCGTTCTCTAGTTTACAACAAAAGTTCTCTTTGCCCGATTCTGAACATCTCATCTCTACTACTTTCAGATTTATCATTGGTGGAAAAACCTACCTAAACAGATTGATCCATTCAATACCTTTACACCAATGATTTATGCACATCTTTCACAAGTGAACTCCAGAGGGGACATATCGTTTTGGTATAAACTTCTCATAGAATTGATTGATTGCCCTAAATCAAATGCACAGAGGAAATAGGAGATAGAGTTGGGATTATCACTCACATATTCAATGGACCAAAATCTTTCTCTATTCCTTCTCTATGTCAAGATGTCTGAATCATACTGAAATGCACCTGAAATTAATACATAGACTCTATTTAACACCAGATAGATTGCATACTTTTGGGCCCTCATGCTCTAAATTTTGCTGGAGGCGGTGCGGTGACATAGGTCATATTTACCATATATTTTGGTCCTGTCCCTTTATCACTAGGTTTTGGATTGAAGTCTTTGATCTAATTTGCAAAGTATTAGATGTGTTACTATCCACTATCCCCTCGCTGGCTTTGTTAAATCTAATACCGGATAACATTCCATCCCATAAAAGGTATGTTCTGGGACATATCCTTATTGCAGCTCGAGCGGCTTTGGCTCAACATTGGAAACAACCTATTATTCCAACTAAATTAAAAGTTATACAGAAAATTAACTTCCATTTTATTATGAAAACAGAATACTTACCATATTCCTATTCAGCCACCTCCCCTTTAGTTTGCTGGTCTGCTTGGTATATATTTATAACAGAGGGTGAAGGTGCTTCATATACTCCTAAAACGTTCCGATGTGAACCCCGCCAGTTTAGCCTCAATGAGAATGTGTCCGATGCCACATCTACTACATGATGGTTTGTTGATTGTATTACTGCGCTCTTTTATGTTTGCGTGTTGCTCACCTTAATGTTGGAAGGTTTGGTGATTGCTGACATGTGTAATATTTACTACTATGTACAGTATGTACTTGATTTTTGTGATATAACTATGGGCCTAATTCTGAGTTGATCGCAGCAGCAAATTTGTTAGCAGTTTGGCAAAACCATCTGCACTGCAGGGGGGACAGATATAACGTGCAGAGAGAGTTAGATTTGGGTGGGGTGTATTCAAACTGAAATCTAAATTGCAGTGTAAAAATAAAGCAGCCAGTATTTACCCTGCACAGAAACAATATGACCCACCCAAATCTAACTCTCTCTGCAAATGTTATATTTGCCCCCCCCTGCAGTGCACATGGTATTGCCCAATTGCTAACAAACTTGCTGCTGCGATCAAGTTAGGATTACCCCCTATGTGAGCAACATAACCGTGTGTTATATTTTGAGAATCTAGATTTCTCTCCCGCCCCCTCCCTATTTGTGTTCCCTTCCCTATCTCTTTTTTCTATGCCCCCCTTAAAAGCTTCATTTTCAATAAAAATTATTAATGTTAAAAAAGTAATGATGCTGTACATTGCATTCTAAGCAAAAATGTTCAGACAATGAATTTAGAAATGGTTTTAATTTAAAACAAAAATAAAGAAATTGCTGAGTTAATTAATTGCCTGCTAACATCAAATGTCTGGTTTCTGTTGCCTTTTAAAGAATTTTGTATAATTTATTTTCATTCCCACACTCAGAGCCAGAGTGCAAAGCCCACATTTATTTACATGTCTGAAGCAAAAAAAAAAAAAATCTTCCTAAATTTTATGTTACAGGGAGTGATATTAATCTCTAAGAGCCTCAGATTTGCATCTTTTTGGGGGCACCATTACTGACCCTATAGTGGGAACCAAATGGTGAGACTACAGTGGCAGTGTAGGAGCATGTGTTGCCACACATGGTGCTGCCACACAGTGGCGGAACTGTGGGAGGCAGTGGAGTCGGCTGCCGCCGAACTCCTGACCTCAAGGGGGCACCTGTCCTCCATTGCCTCCCACTTCCCGACAATCCATCGCCGCTGCGCTTAATGTGGATGGAAGAGCTTTGCCAGTGTCGTGAGTGACACGGCTGCAGCAGCTGCCTCCTCGTATCCACAGAGACGAGCTGGCAGCTGGCTGCAGCTAGGGGGAGCTCCAGCACACAGCTGCTTCCAGCACTTCCAATAGAGCTGGCCGGCTGGGGCTCTCTCTTCCCCCGTCCTGCTGCTAGCCATAGGTAGGCACTGGCACCACCTGCCTCATGCTGCTGCACTGTGTATGTGTGGTGCATGGGTGTGTATGGGGGGTGATTACTGGGGGTATCTTTAATAAATATTGGCAGCACTGACTGTGTTTATGTGTGTTGATGTTTTTAATGGAGGTGTGAGTGTGTCTGTTTTTTAACGAAAGTTGTGTGCTTAAGTGAAAGAGATGTGTGTTTTTAAGGGAGGTGTGTGTGTGTGTGTGTGTGTGTGTGTGTGTAATTGTGTGTGCAATTTGTGTGTGTAATCGTGTGTGTAATTAAATGAGGCGTGGTGTGTGTGTAATTGCTTGTGTAGTTGAAAGAGGCATGTGTGTGTCTGTTTAAGTGAAAGAGGCATGTGTGTGTGTAATTGTGGGTGTGTAAATGTGTGTAATTGAAAGAGGTGTGTGTGTGTATGTAATTGAAATAGGCATGTGTGTGTAAGTGAAAGAGGCATGTGTGTAAGTGAAAGGCGTGTGTGTGTGCATACGCGCATGCAGGGGGGGGGTTCCGAGTACCCAGAAACCCCCCTGCCCACCGATATATCAGTGAAGCTGACCTATATTAGCTTTTTCTTTTTTAATTGAGGAGATCCGGCAGCTGTGTATGCTTGAATACAGCGCACATCTCCTCTCAGGCGGCAGACGGAGCAGTGTACAGCAGTGGAGAGGGAGAGCTCCAGGCGGCAATAGAGTCACGGCTGTGCCCGGAAAGAAATGCGCTGCTGTGAGAACTGAGGCAGCGGGTGCCGCACCAGGTCAAGAGAGGACCCGGCGGCAAGTGTAGTTTGGTCGAGACCCTGCCAGATGAAGGTGCCGGGAGCGGGAACTGGAGTGGCAGTCAAACAACCTCCACACCACAGAGGAAGAAGGCGAGAGACGGAGCTGCGTCCCAGCACGAGTCCAGAGCGCTGCTCAGACAGGACAGAGAAGACAGAACACCAGTGGCTGACAGGTAGTAACCATCTTCTCCTCTCCTCATACCCAGCTATCATTCCGGCTGGCTCCCTGCTTCTCCTGTCACTAAGCTTTCAGTCCATATTAACAGTCAGCATCTGCCTTTGCTGCCATCATCCTGCATTCACTATATTCCCACTCTATGGGTGGCATGGACACCCATGAGTGGAAATAGTCCCTGTTAGTCGGCATTCCGACTGTCGGAACTGCAAGGGGGCGGAATTCAGTGTACATATATATATATATTTATATATATATATATATATATATAATAATAAGAATTTACTTACCGATAATTCTATTTCTCGGAGTCCGTAGTGGATGCTGGGGTTCCTGAAAGGACCATGGGGGATAGCGGCTCCGCAGGAGACAGGGCACAAAAAGTAAAGCTTTAGGATCAGGTGGTGTGCACTGGCTCCTCCCCCTATGACCCTCCTCCAAGCCAGTTAGGTACTGTGCCCGGACGAGCGTACACAATAAGGGAAGAATTTTGAATCCCGGGTAAGACTCATACCAGCCACACCAATCACACCGTACAACTTGTGATCTAAACCCAGTTAACAGTATGATAACAGCGGAGCCTCTGAAAAGATGGCTCACAACAATAATAACCCGATTTTTCTAACTATGTACAAGTATTGCAGATAATCCGCACTTGGGATGGGCGCCCAGCATCCACTACGGACTCCGAGAAATAGAATTATCGGTAAGTAAATTCTTATTTTCTCTATCGTCCTAGTGGATGCTGGGGTTCCTGAAAGGACCATGGGGATTATACCAAAGCTCCCAAACGGGCGGGAGAGTGCGGATGACTCTGCAGCACCGAATGAGAGAACTCCAGGTCCTCTTTTGCCAGGATATCAAATTTGTAGAATTTTACAAACGTGTTCTCCCCTGATCACGTAGCTGCTCGGCAGAGTTGTAATGCCGAGACCTCTCGGGCAGCCGCCCAAGATGAGCCCACCTTCCTTGTGGAATGGGCCTTAACCGATTTAGACTGTGGCAGGCCTGCCTCAGAATGTGCAAGTTGAATTGTGTTACAAATCCAACGAGCAATCGCCTGCTTAGAAGCAGGCGCACCCAACTTGTTGGGTGCATACAGTATAAACAGCGAGTCAGATTTTCTGACTCCAGCTGTCCTGGAACATATTTTCAGGGCCCTGACAACTCCCAGCAACTTGGAGTCCTCCAAGTCCCTAGTAGGTGCAAGGCACCACAATAAGCTGGTTCAGGTGAAACACTGACACCACCTTAGGGAGAGAACTGGGGACGAGTCCGCAGCTCTGCCCTGTCCGAATGGACAAACAGATATGGGCTTTTTTGAGAAAAAACCACCAATTTGACACTCGCCTGGTCCAGGCCAGGGCCAAGAGCATGGTCACTTTTTATGTGAGAGGCTTCAAATCCACATATTTGACTGGTTTTAAACCAATGTGATTTGAGGAATCCCAGAACTACGTTGAGATCCCACAGTGCCACTGGAGGCACAAAAAAGGGGTTTGTATATGCAATACTCCCTTGACAAACTTCTGGACTTCAGGAACTGAAGCCAATTCTTTCTGGAAGAAAATTTACAGGGCCGAATTTGAACCTTAATGGACCCCAATTTGAGGCCCATAGACACTCCTGTTTTCAGGAAATGCAGGAAACGACCGAGTTGAAATTTCTTTGTGGGCCTTCCTGGCCTCACACCACGCAACATATTTTCGCCACACGTGGTGATAATGTTGTGCGGTCACCTCCTTTCTGGCTTTGACCAGGGTAGGAATGACCTCTTCCGGAATGCCTTTTTTCCCTTAGGATCCGGCTTTCCATCGCCATGCCGACAAACGCAGCTGCGGTAAGTCTTGGAACAGACATGGTACCTGCTGAAGCAAGTCCCTTC
This sequence comes from Pseudophryne corroboree, assembly GCF_028390025.1. Classification (NCBI taxonomy): domain Eukaryota; kingdom Metazoa; phylum Chordata; class Amphibia; order Anura; family Myobatrachidae; genus Pseudophryne; species Pseudophryne corroboree. Next base: position 153,521,019 of record NC_086445.1, read on the forward strand.
TTAGCGGCAGAGGCCATAAGACCTCTGTAAGCATCTCTTGAAGTTCCGGGTACCAAGTCCTTCTTGGCCAATCCGGAGCCATGAGTATAGTTCTTACTCCTCTACGTCTTATAATTCTCAGCACCTTAGGTATGAGAAGCAGAGGAGGGAACACATACACCGACTGGTACACCCACGGTGTTACCAGAACGTCCACATCTATTGCCTGAGGGTCTCTTGACCTGGCGCAATACCTGTCCCGTTTTTTGTTCAGACGGGACGCCATCATGTCCACCTTTGGTATTTCCCAACGGTTTACAATCATGTGGAAAAAACTTCTCAATGAAGTTTCCACTCTCCCGGGTGGAGGTCGTGCTGAGGAAGTCTGCTTCCCAGTTTCCATTCCCGGGATGAAAAACTGCTGACAGTGTTATCACATGATTTTCCGCCCAGCGAAAAGTCCTTGCAGTTTCTGCCATTGCCCTCCTGCTTCTTGTGTCGCCCTGTCTGTTTACGTGGGCGACTGCCGTGATGTTTTTCCCACTGGATCAATACCGGCTGACCTTGAAGCAGAGGTCTTGCTAAGCTTAGAGCATTATAAATTTACCCTTAGCTCCAGTATATTTATGTGGAGAAAAGTCTCCATACTTGATCACACTCCCTGGAAATTTTTTCCTTGTGTGACTGCTCCCCAGCCTCTCAGGCTGGGCTCCGTGGTTACCAGCATCCAATCCTGAATGCCGAATCTGCTGCCCTCTAGAAGATGAGCACTCTATAACCACCACAGGAGAGACACCCTTGTCCTTGGATATTGGGTTATCCGCTGATGCATCTGAAGATGCGATCCGGACCATTTGTCCAGCAGATCCCACTGAAAAGTTCTTACGTGAAATCTGCCGAATGGAATTGCTTCGTAGGAAGCCACCATTTTTACCAGGACCCTTGTGCAATGATGCACTGTTTTTAGGAGGTTCCTGACTTGCTCGGATAACTCCCTGGCTTTCTCTTCCGGGAGAAACACCTTTTTCTGGACTGTGTCCAGAATCATCCCTAGGCACAGCAGACGTGTCGTCGGGATCAGCTGCGATTTTGGAATATTTAGAATCCACCCGTGCTGATTGTAGCAGTATCCGAGATAGTGCTACTCCGACCTCCAACTGTTCCCTGGACTATGCCCCTATCAGGAGATCGTCCAAGTAAGGGATAATTAAGACGCCTTTTCTTCGAAGAAGAATCATCAATTCGGCCATTACCTTGGTAAAGACCCCAGGGTGCCGTGGACAATCCAAACGGCAGCGTCTGAAACTGATAGTGACAGTTCTGCACCACGAACCTGAGGTACCCTTAGTGAGAAGGGCAAATTTGGGACATAGAGGTAAGCATCCCTGATGTCCCGGGACACTATATAGTCCCCTTATTCCTGGTTCGTTATCACTGCTCTGAGTGACTTCATCTTAATTTGAACCTTTGTAAGTGTTCAAAAAAAGATTTTTAGAATAAGTCTCACCTAGCCTTCTGGCTTCAGTACCACAATATAGTGTGGAATAATACCCCTTTTCTGTAGTAGGAGGGGTAATTTAATTATCACCTGCTGGGAATACAGCTTGTGAATTTTTTCCCATACTACCTCCTTGTCGGAGGGAGACTTGGTAAAGCAGACTTCAGGAGCCTGCGAAGGGGAAACGTCTCGACATTCCCATCTGTACCCCCGGGATACTACTTGTAGGATCCAGGGGTCCTGTACGGTCTCAGCGCCATGCTGAGAACTTGTCAGACGCGGTGGAACGCTTCTGTTCCTGGGAATGGGCTGCCTGCTGCAGTCTTCTTCCCTTTCCTCTATCCCTGGGCAGATATGATCTTATAGGGACGAGAGGACTGAGGCTGAAAAGACGGTGTCTTTTTCTGCAGAGATGTGACTTAGGGTAAAAAACGGTGGATTTTCCAGCAGTTGCCGTGACCACCAGGTCCGATGGACCGACCCCAAACAAGTCCTCTTCCTGTATACGGCCATACTGTGCCGATTGGAATCTGCATCACCTGACCACTGTCGTGTCCATAACATCTTCTGGCAGTTATGGACATCGCGTTTATTCATGATGCCAGAGTGCAAATATCCCTCTGTGCATCTCGCATATATAGAAATGCTCTATAGTCAATAAAATACTGTCCCTGTCAAGGGTATCAATATTTTTAGTCAGGGAATCCGACCAAGCCACCCTAGCTCTGCACATCCAGGCTGAGGCGATCGCTGGCCGCAGTATAACACCAGTATGTGTGTATATACTTTTTATTATATTTTCCAGCCTTGTCAGCTGGTCCTTGAGGACGGCCCTATCTATAGACGGTACCGCCACTTGGTTTGATAAGCGTGTGAGCGCCTTATCCACCTTAAAGGGTGTTTCCCAACGCGCCCTAACTTCTGGCGGGAAAAGGTATACCGCCCATAATTTTCTATCGGGGGGAACCCACGCATCATCACACACTTTATTTAATTTATCTGATTCAGGAAAAACTATGGTAGTTTTTTCACATCCCACATAATACCCTCTTTTGTGGTACTTGTAGTATCAGAAATACGTAACACCTCCTTCATTGCCTTTAACGTGTGGCCCTAATAAGGAATACGTTTGTTTATTCACCGTCGACACTGGATTCAGTGTCCCTGTCTGTGTCTGTGTCGACCGACTAAAGTAAACGGGCGTTTTAAAACCCTTGACGGTGTTTTTGAGACGTCTGGACCGTACTAATTGTTTGTCGGCCGTCTCATGTCGTCAACCGACCTTGCAGCGTGTTGACATTATCACGTAATTTCCTAAATAAGCCATCCATTCCGGTGTCGACTCCCTAGAGAGTGACATCACCATTACAGGCAATTGCTCCGCCTCCTCACCAACATCGTCCTCCTACCTGTCGACACACACGTACCGACATACAGCACACACACAGGGAATGCTCTGATAGAGGACAGGACCCACTAGCCCTTTGGAGAGACAGAGGGAGAGTTTGCCAGCACACACCAAAACGCTATAATTATATAGGGACAACCTTATATAAGTGTTTTCCCTTATAGCATCTTAATATATATATATAAGCATATCGCCAAATTAGTGCCCCCCTCTCTGTTTTAACCCTGTTTCTGTAGTGCAGTGCAGGGGAGAGCCTGGGAGCCTTCCCTCCAGCCTTTCTGTGAGGGAAAATGGCGCTGTGTGCTGAGGAGATAGGCCCCGCCCCTTTTTCGGCGGCCTCGTCTCCCGCTCTTAACGGATTCTGGCAGGGGTTAAATATCTCCATATAGCCTCCGGAGGCTATATGTGAGGTATTTTTAGCCAAATTAGGTATTCATTTGCCTCCCAGGGCGCCCCCCTCCCAGCGCCCTGCACCCTCAGTGACTGCCGTGTGAAGTGTGCTGAGAGGAAAATGGCGCACAGCTGCAGTGCTGTGCGCTACCTTTAGAAGACTGTCAGAGTCTTCAGCCGCCGATTCTGGACCTCTTCTAACTTCAGCATCTGCAAGGGGGCCGGCGGCGCGGCTCCGGTGACCATCCAGGCTGTACCTGTGATCGTCCCTCTGGAGCTGATGTCCAGTAGCCAAGAAGCCAATCCATCCTGCACGCAGGTGAGTTCACTTCTTCTCCCCTCAGTCCCTCGTTGCAGTGATCCTGTTGCCAGCAGGACTCACTGTAAAATAAAAAACCTAAGCTAAACTTTCTCTAAGCAGCTCTTTAGGAGAGCCACCTAGAATTGCACCCTTCTCGGCCGGGCACAAAAATCTAACTGGCTTGGAGGAGGGTCATAGGGGGAGGAGCCAGTGCACACCACCTGATCCTAAAGCTTTACTTTTTGTGCCCTGTCTCCTGCGGAGCCGCTATCCCCCATGGTCCTTTCAGGAACCCCAGCATCCACTAGGACGATAGAGAAATATATATTCTGGAGACCCCCCCCCCCTCCTAAAAATCCTGCGTTTGCCCCTGGTGTGTGTGTGTGTGTGTGTGTGTGTGTTTGTGTGTGTGTGTGTGTGTGCGTGTGTAATTGAATGAGGCGTGGTGTGTGTGTATCTTTCATCTGAGACCGCCGTGTCATGAGTCTTTTTTTTATCAATCAAGTCCCGTGAGTGCCACTTCTTCATATATATATATATATATATATATATATACAAATTGTTAGTCCCGGCACTCCCTGCTCATGAGGATAACTGGCTGCGGTGCCCTCCCAGGTAAGATAAATGCAATCTCCCAGTATGCAGTAAAAGTAACAATGAGCGGCACTCAGCAGACTTGTAGTAGAGAAAATGCAGTTAGTTTAATCCGACATGTTTCGGGGACAACCCCGTCCTCAGGGCCTAACTGGTTAGGCCCTGAGGACGGGGTTGTCCCCGAAACATGTCGGATTAAACTAACTGCATTTTCTCTACTACAAGTCTGCTGAGTGCCGCTCATTGTTACTTTTACTATATATATATATATATATATATATATATATATATATATATATATATATATATCCTATATGTATAGGGGGGGCACCAACATTTTATCATGCCTCCGGGCGACTGGGGCGAACTTACGCCACTGCTGCCACAGAAGTGGCAAATGTATTGCTACACTGGGAGAGGGGAATGTGTTACTACATGAGATGGCCACACAGCCGGTATTGGTGCCAGTGTAATAACTAGGGGTGCATGAACAGTGTTGTGTGTGGGGCTGGCACCATTGCTGCTCCATGGTCCCGGCATCTGGTTATACTTTAAGGGGAGGGCATAACCTAGGGGTTTCCTTGCCTTAGGCAGCAGTCCTTATACTGTTTATATTTAAGAAACTCTAGATTTATTTCTGCCATGCCAGGAAAAGGGTGGTAGCCTTGGGCTTTAGCTAGTGGGTCTAGTCAATATACAGCCCCTTTTCTTCTCGCAGTAAATTACCCAATACCGCGTGTTAGCCCATAGAATCCCAGACAAGTTCCCGGAGCTATGGGTTGACTGCTTTGCAGCACCTGGGATCAGGACATTTAATGTGGATATGTGTTCGAGCCTCCCTCATGCTCGAACAGAAATCTGCGTACTGTAAATGCAGCCTGTAGGCTGATCGCAGGATGCTGCAGGCTATAACTGAATAGACAAGCTATGTCAATTAGCCCATGGTAATTAACCACAGCTAATTGAGTCTAGCCCTTAGAGGGAAATAGTCAATGTAATTCCTCTGTAGGGACTAAAGTAAATGATGTCCTATAACAGGGAGTATGTACCAGAACTGAACAAGAATGTTCTTTCTGCATTCCTAATAACTAACCCACTTGGCTCTGCCCACACATACCAAGCACTGGTCACAGCTCCCTCAGGGTGTACACACCCACGAGGCTCTGCCCACACCCACTGCACTGGTCACAGCTCCTGCAGAGTGTACACACCCACAAGGCTCTGCACACACCTACACAGCACTTGTCACATCTCCTCCAGGGTGTACACACCCATGAGGCTCTGCCCACACTCACCAAGCAGTGGTCACAGCTCACCCAGGGTGTACACACCCACGAGGCTCTGCACACACCCACACAGCACTGGTCACAGCTCCTGCAGGGTGTACACACCCACGAGGCTCTGCACACACCTACACAGCACTGGTCACAGCTCCTCCGGGGTGTACACACCTACGAGGCTCTGCCCACACTCACCAAGCAGTGGTCACAGCTCCTGCAGGGCGTACACACCCACGAGACTCTGCACACACCCACACAGCTCCTCTTGGATGTACACACCCAGAGGCTCTGCACACACCCACAAAGCACTGGTCACAGCTCACCCAGGGTGTACACACCTCTGAGGCTCTGCATACACCCTCAGAGCACTGGTTACAGCTTCTCCTCTTCTAGCAATAGGACCTAGAACATTTTCAGCCCCAGGCCCAAGTGGCCCTTAATCCAGCCCTTGTAGTAAGGTAGTGAGTTTTTAGTGTATGTGCCACAAATGAAATCCAGCAAAATAACATTTGAGTTAAATACATTTGAAATCAATGTTTTACTGTTTACTATAAAGACATGCAATAATATACTTAATCTCCACACAGTATATCACTTGCTACCTCAACTGAGGTCAACAGTCAATGAAAATAATTTTCATGGATGCATTCCATGTAACTTTAACTCATTCCCTTTTTGTAGTAGGTGTAAAATAACATTAGCCAGACATAATCCTACACTTTTTACTTTCAAAATAAACCATCTGGTCTTTCATTCAGAATTTTGTGTTCAAAATGATTTTCCTGTAAAGATAGGGAATTAGGGGAACATTTACTAAGCAGTGATAAGAGTGGAGAAGTGAGCCAGTGGAGAAATTTCCCCATCAACCAATCAGCAGCTCTGTATCATTTTATAGTATGCAAATTATAGATGCTACTTCAGTGCTGATTGGTTGCCATGGGCAACTTCTCCACGGGCTCACTTCTCCGCTCTTATCACTGCTTAGTAAATGTACCCCTTAGTGTGTAATGATTTTCTATTCCTCTGGAGGTGTTCATAAAAAATATATATGATCATCTTTAATGCAGTAGACCCTAGTGATCACATCACTGGGGTTTCCAGGTGACCCAATAGTCAGTTGGTGACCTATGTCTCATGTTGCAGAAATTATCTGAATAAAACGCAAGCTCTTCCATTTTAACAGCATTAGTCCCATCAAACCTGATCACAAATAGTTTGATAAATTTGAACCATCTATGTGAGAAGAGGAAATTGTTATGCAAATAAAACATGAAATACAGCCTCCAAGGAAAGACATATAATGACCATACACTGAACAATATATGCATTAATCTAGTCAATTGGAACGGCGGGAAGAGCAATGTTACTGGTTTAGCAGTGTCTCCAGGCACTGAGCAATGTATGGGCACGATGTTGATTACACTGCATGAAATTGGCAAAAAAACTGTCTGGGTGATCGAACATGTTTGCTAATCAAACATTTGCTACTGGTTTCTGCCATTTTCAGTACTGATCATTTAGCATTTATGTTCATACAGTACATTCCGAACTGGTGTGCATGGCCTAGACTGGAACCATTATCATTTTGTGTATGGCCAGCTATATAATGTACCTAAAGATAATTAGTTTACACTATAGATATGTGTTAGCATTGACCACATTCTGTACTGTAGATCAGGATACAAATTAATTTGCATTTTATTTTAACAAATCTAATGTGGAGAATTCTGCATCACGCAATTAACATTTTAGTAATCATGAGTTGGCTAATAAATCACATTCCCCACCCTTCAGTATTTAGGAAAGATATCCGAATACGCACAACACCTGCCGCACTTTGCAGTGGCGGTACCTCGCTCAAAAATGTTTGCTATCCCACAGTGTAACGAACACTATTGAGCAAATAGGGGAGCAAATCGACATGGTGAAGGTGCAAATTGGGCTGCCGTTGGTGGCATTTATATGCCATGGCAATGGCAATTTGCCCCCTTCACCCTCAATTGAATTCCCCCTTAGTGTGATGAAAGTATAATTGAAAATGTCAAAAAAAATTATAATATGCGATTAAATTAAAATAGTTACTTTTATTACGCATACAGATGAAATAAGGATTAAATTAGTATATGGTATATAATATACTGTATATTAAATGAATGCATAGGTAAGTGAATAGACAAATACATTTGTAGAGAGGTTTAAAAAAAATCAAATGAAATCTGATGATAGCTCACATTGCAAAGAAACCCATCAGTTTATAAATACTGTATTGCCTGCAATTTCATCAGTTTTACAGCAATCTGGGACATTTAACACAGAAATCCAAGTGCTTTCAGATAGATCTCTTGGCCCAGGCATCTTACTGATGCCAGTGTGCACTGATGACATTTACCAATGCGGTAATGCTATTTTTTATTATACTGTTTGCTTGCTTTTTAGTAGCTTTTCCTAAAGACCAAATTATGCTCTGAATTATCTTAAAAGATAAATATGTGATGTATGTTTACTATATAAATAACACCGTTACAACAAAAAATAAACATGAAAAAAAAAAAATTCTGTGTGATTTTAAAAATGTTCATAGGCCTAAGGTACATTTCACACCCCACTCACTTATTAGGGAGGATGAGGAACACATTTATGGCAGTATGTGTCTAAAAGGTTTTCCTAATTCAAAATGTGTAACGACTTTTGGCTTTCGTTTAGAAGCATCTGGTAACTTCATGGACTGGCAATTCAGTCAAGAACTGCGGTACACACTCTGCTGGAACCTAAAACTAGCACTTAGATGTAGTGCCTGTAAAGACACTAACAGAAATGCTTTCTGGAACACTGTTATTGTATAGGAACATTATACTACTCTTAGGGGAAAACCTGTAACTCTCTCTCTGCATCACTACCTCAGGAATTGTCACCATGATGAGAAATTATTACCCCCAAATAACAGACATCAATATTAATTATTGATTAGGAAATATGTGCTGTATATATGCAGTGGCGCATGCATGGGGGGTTTCTGGGTACCCAGAAACCCTCTCTGATGAACTGAGGTTTTTTTCTTAGAAGGAAATAGCTGTGAGTCTTCATCTCTACAGTGGAGTTGATCCGACGTTGCACAATTGAAGCCCTGCCCCCTTGTGGCTGTAATAGTGTAATTTGCTGGCCTAAGTGAAAAGGGTGGGGCCAATTGATTTTGAATGATTATTTGCATTGTGATATGTGAGCTATGTGAACCTTACTTTACCCAGTAATAAATACAAAAAAAATACAAAAAAAGCAAAAATAAAAAAATGTGCAAATAGTTAACATAACATACTGGAGATAGAATCTTGTGTTTCAAGGGGCCAATTCAGTTGGGTTCCAGTCTATAGATAGAGAGTTAAAAGATAGACAGTCATTAAGTAGACACCATATGGTCGACAGTCAAAAGTCAGACAGGGTCAAAAGTCAGACACAAAAAAAAATGTGTTTTTTTTCTGTTTTTTACAAGTTTTGCCTCATTTACTAACCGTCACAAACTATCACCTTTTAGTAAAGTTGTGGCGAGCGAAGCGAGACACCGAGCCCAAAGCGTGGCGAGCGTAGCGAGCACGCGAGGGGACGAATTTCACCAAATTTGGGTTAAAAATATTTAAACACAAAAAAAAACTTAATTTTTTTTTTGTGTCTGACTTATAACCCTGTCTGACTTATGACCCTGTCTGACTTATGACCCTGTCTGACTTTTCACCCTGTCTGACTTTTGACCCTGTCTATCTTTTGACTGTCGACCATATGGTGTCTACCTAATGACTGTCTATCTTTTAACTGTCTATGTGCTATACCACACCCGATTTCATATCTGATTGCTAGGCTGCGTTTTCTCACAGCCTGCGTTCAAATCTGAACTGCGCATGCGTATGCACCGCAATGCGCAGGCGCGACGGACCGCAGCAACGGAGATTGCCGGCCAGCAAAAGAATGGTGTGAAATTTCCAAACGCACGGGCGATTGCAAGCAGATTGACAGGAAGAGGGCGTTTGTGGGTGACAGCTGACCATTTTCTGGTAGTGTCTGGAAAAACGCAGGGTTCCTGACGTCAGTTCCGGTCCCGGACAAGCTGATGTGATCGCAGCGGCTGAGTAAGTCCTGGGCTGCGCAGAGACTGCACAAAATCAGGTTGTGCAACTCTGCTACACATGCGTTTGCACACTTGCATGGCTAAAATACCCTCCCCCTGTAATACACTCCCCCTGTAGGCGGCGACTATCTGATCGCAGGGCTGCAGAGATTGCTGCCCAGCGATCAGGTCTGAATTACCCCAAAGTCAATTGTTTCACATAAATTTTAATACATCATTTAAAAATAAAAAGTATTTTTTATCACATCCAGCTTGATGAAAATCAGAAATACCTGTATAAGTAGTTTCAGCGTTAGAGTGTTATTAGTCTGTATGTTTCCAGACTCCATTTCTGCACTATTTACATGAATTTCTTTTTCTCTAAAAGTTCTCCAAAACATGTAATGAAATGGAAATTAGATCAGTAAGTGTTAAAGTAATAGGCTCTCCTTGTGTACATCATCTACACTGGAATATGTGTGGGGTTCCCCAAGCTTGGGGGCCCCAGTGTGGCCAGCCCCAACACTAAGTTGCATTCATACAAAATGTGCAGCAGCGGACCCAGGGCTGGTTCTAGCCCTTGTGGCGCTCTGGGCGAAAATAGGGGCGTGACTTCATAAAGGGGCATGGTCAGTTATACCCCCTGTAGATTTGTGCCCCCGTTTGTCCCCCCAGTAGAGTTGTGCCCCGTTTGTGCCCCCAGTAGAGTTGTGCCCCTGTTTGTGCCCCCAGTAGTATTAGCCCCCAGTAGAGATGTCCCCCGTTTGTGCCCCCAGTAGAGTTGTGCCGCTTACAAAAAATAAAATAAAAATACATAAATTAATACTCACCATCCCCGCTCCTGATTCCCGACCGTTGCTGACCTCCATCTCCGGCCGCCGGCGCCGCTCCTCGGATCTATGGGAGAGATGTCATGACGTCTCTCCCATAGCACAGCATAGACACTAGAGGTCAATTATGATCCCTAGTGTCTATGTGCTGGTCCCACAATGCCGTGCGTTGCACGATGATGTCATTGCGCACCGCACAGCAGTGACAGCACAGCACCCGGGGGCACCACCAGTAGCGGAACTTGCCACGGCGGCTGCGCCCTCCAGATGGCGGCACCCCGGGCAATAATCCCGTGTGCCCATAGCAAGATCCGCTACTGAGCAGACCAGAGGTTATAACAAACCAGCTAGCAACCCCTGTCTTGCGGTAACAAAGTTCCAGGAATTCAAATGTCGGTCTGATTCATAGAATAGGCAGCGATTGTATTTTTCTGTATTTATAAAGTAAGATTTTATATATCCTGATTTAGGGGGTAATTCAGAGTTGATCGCAGTACCAATTTGTTAGCAGTTGGGCCACACAATGTACACTGCAGGGGGGGCATATATAACATTTGCAGAGAGAGTTAGATTTGGGTGGGCTATTTTGTTTCTGTGCAGGGTAAATACTGGCTGCTTTATTTTTACACTGCAATTTAGATTTCAGTTTGAACACACCACACCCAAATCCAACTCTCTCTGCACATGTTACATCTGACCCCCCCTCCAGTGCACCTGGTTTTACCCAACTGCTAACAAATTTGCTGCTACGATCAACTCTGAATTAGGCCCTAAGAGTAGGGCAGAATTTCACTTGCTCCACATTAATAAGGGGGTAATTCCAAGTTGATCGCAGCAGGAAATTTTTTAGCAGTTGGGCAAAACCATATGCACTGCAGGAGAGGCAGATATAACATTTGCAGAGAGAGTTAGATTTGGGTGTGGTGAGTTCAATCTGCAATCTAAATTGCAGTGTAAAAATAAAGCAGCCAGTATTTACCCTGCACAGAAACAAAATAACCCACCCAAATCTAACTCTCTCTGCACATGCTATATCTGCCTCCCCTGCAGTGCACATGGTTTTGCCCAACTGCTAAAAAATTTCCTGTTGCGATCAACTTGGAATTACCCCCTTAACACTGTAGGCCTGGTGCAGGTTTTCCATGTTAGTGATGCTGATGCATTCATGTTTGCACCAGGCTTATCTATGTACTAGATTTTTGTTTTGTACAGGTGCAATTTAGCATATAAGTAAAGGTTGCGATTTTATGTTTTCTATACAGAAGGACCTCAGTGTGCTACTTGCTATACAGTTTTAGGGCACCTTGGTTTTAAAATATGTGCCAACATCATTTAGGGGGACATTGGAGAGAGATAAAGTAACATCCAATCAGCTTCAATTGTTATTTTTTTTAGCACAATCTGTAAAATGGCAGTTAAAAGCTGACTGGTTGGTACTTTATCTCTCTCTAATATTTTATAAATCTCCCCCTTGTCCTCATTGACCGATGCCCGATGCCCGATGTATGCAGCACAAGTGACGGTGGCAATTAGAAATTCAATCTATTCCAAGAAATGAATTCAACATTTGAATGCTTTATTGATGTTGAATTAACTTACCAGAATGGATTGAATTTCTAACTACAGCTGGGTACACACTTAACGATGTGTACCCACAGGGCAGACATCAGGGGGGGGGACGGGACTGTGAGGACTGCAGTCCCGGGCCCTTATAGAGAGGGGGCCCACCACTGGCTCCTATAGCGGGCTGATGCACAGGGAGGACTTAAAACAAGTCTTCCCTACGTCTCAGCTCTGTGAATCGTTCCTACAGGTCCGCAATGCTCCACCTATATGTAACGTCATAATGTGTGACATCACATAGGGTGGAGCGTTGTGTGGCAAAATCTTTTTTTTTTTTGGTGGAGGGAAGGAGGGGCCCTGTCTATTTTGTCAGTCCCGGGCTCCACAATTTCTGATGGCAGCCCTGTGTACCCAGGACAACATCGCGAACGTAGGGACCCGGAAAGCGGTAAGTGCATACACAATGCTGATGCGCCCAACTGTAAATTAGGCTCAAAGGGGGTCATTCCGAGTTGATCTCTCGATAGCAGTTTTTAGCAGCCATGTAAACGCTATGCCGCCTCCCACTGGGAGTGTATTTTAGCTTAGCAAAAGTGCGAATGAAAGGATCGCAGAGCGGCTACAAAGTTTTTTTGTGCAGTTTCTGAGTAGCTCAAAACCTACTCAGGGCTTGCGATCACTTCAGATTGTTCAGTTCCTGTTTTGACGTCACAAACATGCCCTGGGCTCGCCCAGCCATGCCTGCGTTTTTCCTGAAACGCCTGCGTTTTATCGAACATTCAGTTGACACCCAGAAACGCCCACTTCATGTCAATCACTCTGTGGCAACCAGTGCGACTGAAAAGCATCACTAGACCCTGTGTAAAAATACATAATTCGTTGTAATAGTACATCGTGCGTGCGCAATTCGCCGCATACGCATGAGCAGAAGTGACCTTTTTTTGCATCATCGCTGCACAGCGAATTAATGCAGCTAGCGATAAACTCGGAATGACCACCAAAGGCTGTTAATGCAGACTTTGGACTCCAAATTGAACAGTCACACATTTCTGAAAGTGTATTATCAATGATTTAGCATAATATCTGGTAGTCATATTTTTCCATGAGCAGAGTATGTTTCACAAGGCTTTAGAGAACATTTATTTTAGTAAGTAAGGAAAACAATGATGGAGGATAGAACTTGGAGAGATATTTTTCTCCCATGCACCAAGATCAGCACTCTATAAAAGAAGATTCCAGCAAGGTTCATATATTTGTATGCGGAAACTGCTTGGAGGGGATCACTTACTAAGCCTTCTCTCATCATGACTCCAGCTCGTCTGTCGTAAAGTAGCACATTATATATCACTAGAGTTTTTATACTTATTTGGAGCTTTCATAGGACAAAGCCTTTCCATTTAACTTGAACTTAGGATACATCATTCACTGCCTTAAAGGAAAAGCATATATTATTACTGTAGCTCTAATTATAAAATAGTCTTCAGCACATCAGTATACTGTATGGGCCTGATTCTGAGTTAGACACAGAAGTGCACGCAATAGCGTCCATTGCCGGTCACTCATCTGCGACTTCCCCTGTGTACATCCGTGTGGCCGAATGTGCAAGGACTGAGATTCCACCTTATGCATCCAGAGATGCAGTAATACGAATGGGGCATCCTTAGATGTCACCATTGGTCGCACTATCGAGCACATCTTTGAAACTTGCCACAGCCCTATGACAAGTGCAGTTGCTTTGTCTGACTATGGCCATCTATGCTTGCGCCTGTGTGTCTGTATATGCAGCTGCTTTCACCGTCACGTTTGTGGCAGACCCATAATGCACCTACTCAGCAGATAATTTTTGAGTGCATTTCTAGCCACCTCCCAGTCAATGCTCAGTAATGCCGTTCCCTTTTCCATAAAATTTCTCCTACCCATTAGCATAGCTGTACTGGGTGCAGTGTGTGTAGGGTCCAGGGGATCTCACAAGCAAACCCTGCACCCATATCAAACTTACCTCTCCGGTAGTCAGCACTGATGACAGAACTCACTGGGAAAATGGCCATTTTCCCAGAATGCGCAGTAGATATGTCCCCGGGAAAAAGGCGCGTGGGCCATTTTCCCAGAGACCTGCACATGCGCAGTAGACTCGAGCACAAAGGCATAGTCTATAGTGCTGCGGCCACTGACAGAGAGGAGGGGCCTGCAAGGAGCCTGCACACCGGCCCCAGCTGCTACCGTCAATCTCGATTACCTTTGTGTGTACACTCTGTGCAATGCAAGGGGATGTAGTTATGTGACCGGCGATCAGGAGACCGCCAGTCACAATACCAACCCCTGCATCCCCTTGGGGCGAAATCCTGACTAGCAGGGACTATTCCCACTCATGGGTGTCCACGACACCCATAGAGTGGGAACAGAACCTGTGGCAAGCGCAGACTGACCGCCGGGATCCCCAGTGGCGGTAACCAGTACCCAACACAACGCAAGTGCCATATGAGTTTTTAGAAATTTCCGTGCTGTCGGAAATAAAAGTCAGCATTTCATGCATACTGTGTATTGATCTGAACCAGGTCCCATATGTGAAACTACATAGCAGAAACTTGTTTTTTTTTTAATAATAATAATTTTTTTGCAGCATATTATAGAAACATTTGTAAAATTACCCAAGTTTAATATCCTAGCTACACTCCATCTAATTACAGAAGTGTAAAATAAAGTAAAATGTTTTGCATGTATCACAATGCTTGATAAATTAGACCGATATACGAGAAGGCATACTGTAACTGAGGGAGGAAAGTGGCTGTAGGCCACCGGATGATTCTGGATCTCCCAATTACCCAGATTTTCATGTTATGGTCCTGATTGATGGACCTCAATTGTAGCGGGTATGGGTGTCTAGTTGGATTGAGGGTGGGGTTTGGACAGATTGTGGGTGGGGCATGTTTTGTCCTGACTTGGCATTTTCATATGTTGGGAGCTATGCACATATGCAGAAACAGTTTATTATTTATTAATAGACATTATATATATATTTGTCACAAGTTCAAGAAATAATAGGTCCTTGCCCTATTGGCCTTTAGGGTCCATTTGTGCATCTGATGAGTCTTATTATTTGGGACACAAATGCTTGAGTGGTGTTTATGCCAGAGGGTAACATCCGATTCCTGTTTTCATGAATACTCAGCAGCTTCCGCCACAGATGGAGGCGTCCGTGGCTTTCCATGTATGGCGGTCTGCTGTTGGCTGGCGTCCACTAGCTGTTGTCTCCCGCTGGTGCTGGTCATGGGTCCTGGTATCTTCCTCCAGCGTCAGCTGACGGATTTGGCCAATCGGAGTCATTTTCAAGTCACATGACCTGCATAGCCAATAGAAGCAAAGCGGGAGGTTTAAATTCAGGCACCGATTGAATCCTCGGCACCTGCACAATGTCGCTCTCAAGCTGTGTCCCAGGTTCCATTCTGCACTTGCAGTATCCCTGCTAAAGTTCAGAGCAGCATAATATCCAGCCTGGTTCCATTATAACCGGTATCCAGTCCGGTTCTGCAATCAACAGTAACCAGGCTGGTTCTGCTACAACCGGTAACAAGCATGGTCCAGTGATACCTGGTAACCAGCTCGGTTCCATGATACCCGGTAACCAGCCTGGTCCAGAGACAACTGGTAACCAGCCCGTTTCCGTGATATCCGGTAACCAGTGTGGTCCAGAGTCAACCGGTAACCAGCCTTGTCCAGATATACTGTTAACTAGCCCAGTTCAAAGATAACCGGTAACCAGCCTGGTCCTGGGTAACCGGTAACCAGTCCAGTTCTGTGCCATCCAGTGAACCAGTCTTATCAACTGCTGCAAACACCTCGAGTTACCCCAGACTTGGCACATATTCTCCTGTATAGTTCTACTTCTGCATGAGGAAGTCCTATATCAGACCGCCTCTATTCCTACATTCTGCTAGCATTCCTTCCCACACATCGGAGTTCCAATATCACTAGTCCCATGACACCACCTATACAATCCACAGTAATACACTCTCCCAACTTTCCATACATCCACTTTAAACCACACTCGCACCACATATTTCTGCTGTGATGTGTTAAAAATCTACAAAAATAATAATAATAATAATAATAATAATACTAATAATCATCATCATAATATCTCTTCTCGTTGGAATTACAAATACATTTCCTTAAAAAATAAAACACTTATAAAATGTTCGAATAAATAATCTGACAAGAAAACACAAACATATGATGAATGAATTATTTAAAGCTCATACAGTATAAGTTGAGAAGTATTTTATCTATGCTAAGTAAGATTCTTTCTGTATTGCCGTGACAGGGAGCCTACATTATTTTATCATCTCATACTTTGGAAGGCATCTGGAATTCAGACAACAATGGGTATGTTGTTTAATTATCTTTTAATTTATTAGCTGTCTTCCAAAACCTTGCATTCCTATTACTCATTTTATTAACATATTCCTTCCTAAAACACATCTGCGTTCCAATTTATGGGTAATGTTGTCATCACAAATCCTGTACACTGCATTATAACAGATTTGAGGCCAGAATGTCCATAGTTATCCCTTTCAGCACCACTGTAATCATTTTGATGTTTAATTAGACCTAACTATTTATTCCCACTTATTTATATAGTGCACATTAGGGAGGCCAATCACGGGCCATTTTTTCAATCCCGGGCATCGGGATTGAAAAATGGTCAGTATTGGGATTTCCGGGATACCCGGGATTGGCTATTCCCTATGTGTCTGCCCCCTCGCTCCCTGCCCCGGCCCGCACACAGAACTCACCATAGACCAGGGGCGGGCATGCAGGAAACATCCATCTGACTCGGTGGTGGGTGACAGCAGACGGCACAGCATGCCTGTGACTGCACGTCACGCTGCACAAGGGAGCCGGGCAGCATCTAAGCATCCTGAGGTTACTTAACGTTGCCTTGCTTCAAAAAAACAAAGGGCCGCCTGATCCCTCAATCCCCGGGATTGTAGCTTCCAATCTCGGGATTGAATCCCTGGCCATTTTTTTGCCTAAATCCCGGGATCCCACCAATCCCAATCCCAGGATTGGCCTCCCTAGTGCACACATATTCTGCAGTGCTTTACAGAGAATATTTGGCACTCAGGGCCGACTCGAGGGACGTTCCGTAAGAGAGGTCGCACTGGGCATCGAACTCCTAAGGGCGGCCGTCAGCTATCTGCCATTTCAAATCAGGCGCCAGACTGGACCCTCGGACACAGTGCAGCAGCAACAACAGAGCCCGGCAGGTGGCGGTGGTAAGCAGCAGCGAGCAGCACTACTGGAGGCATATGTGTATCTGGCACTGCTGGGGGTGGCATATGTGTATCTGGCACTACTGGGGGCATATGTGTAACTGACACTATTGGTGCATATGTGTATCTGCCACTGCTGGGGCATATGTGTATCTGTCACTGCTGGGGCATATGTGTATCTAGCCCTGCTGGGGACATATGTGTATCTGGCACTGCTGAGGGCATGTGTGTATCTGGCACCATTGGGGGCATATGTGTATCTGGCACTGCACTACTGGGGGCATATGTGTATCTGACATTAATGGGGGCATATGTGTATCTGGCACTCTCACTACTGGGGTCATTATGTGTATGTGACAGTCTGTTGGCATCATTATGTGTATCTGACACTCTTCTGGGGGCATTATGTGTATCTGGCACTACACTGGAATGTTATCTGTATCTGGCACTTTACTGGGTACATTATGTGAAGGGGGCACTACTGTGGGCGTTATGTGTAAGGCTGCTAATTGTGTGTGTAGAGGGTGTGTGAAAATATATATATTTATAATTTGATATCATAATATAAAGTTGTGAGGCCACGCACCTTTGGTGCACGCATTTAGGAGGGCACTTCAAAATTTCTCGCTCAGGGTGCTAGTAGGCTGTGAGATGGCCCAGTTGGCACTTCACATCAGTCCTTGATACAGTAAATTTTACAATCTATGTTCCCTACCACATGTACACACACACTAGGGTTCATTTTTATTCTACTAATACATTTTTGGGTTGTGGGAGGAAACTGGAGTACCTGGGGGTTTATTTACTAAAGTCCCGATTTTGTCCGAGTTTTTTTTTTTTTTTCAAAGTGGCAACGTGGGAACTTACTAAGCACAAATCTCGGCAGTGTTGGGGCTATTCATAATGGTTTTCACGGCAGAGGGCAGAAATACAAATGAATAGACCATCAGTCAAATGCGGCTGTTTGTTCATACAACACTGCCGGTAAAGCATAGACTTCGTAAAAAAGGCAGCAAAAAAACAGACCTGCTTATTCCTGGCGTGTTTGGATAGTCATGCACGGATCAGTGAGATCCGTGCATGCTTATCTGTGGGAAAGGGTCTGTTTTCCTTAAAAATGTTTTTTTTAAAAATTGCGTGGGGTCCCCCCTTGTAAGCATAACCAGCCTCTGGCTCTTTGAGCCGGCCCTTGTTGTAAAAATACAGGGGGGAAATGCGTAGGGTCCCCCATATTTAAACAACCAGCACCGGGCTCTGCGTCTGGTCCTAGTTCAAAAAATATGGGGGACAAAAGATGTAGGGTTCCCCATATTTTTTAAACCAGCACCGGGCTCCACTAGCCAGAGAGATAATGCCACAGCCGGGGGACACTTTTATATAGGTCACTGTGGCATTACCCTCCCAACTAGTCATCACTGGCCGGGGTTCCCTGGAGGAGTGGAGACCCCTTAAATCAAGGGGTCCCCCCCTCCAGGCACCCAAGGGCCAGGGGTGAAGCTTGAGGCTGTCCCCCCTATCCCTGGGCGGTGAATGGGGAGCTGATAGCCTTTGTGTAAAAAAAAAAAAAAGAGTATTTTTTTGTCATAGAACTACAAGTCCCAGCAAGCTTCCCCCGCATGCTGGTACTTGGAGAACCACAGGTACCAGCATGCGGGGAAATAACCGGCCCGCTGGTACCTGTAGTTCAACAACAACAAAAAATACCCAAATAAGAACACAACACACACAAGAGTGACCCCAATTAACATTGCGGTTAACCGCAGACCGCAAACTTCCCATCATAGGCTACAATATAGGACCGCGATCCTCCATTCTTGCCGCTGTGCTCCACCTTATTGACAGGTCAGGAGCACACAGCCAATCAGAAGAGCGCCATGACGTGGCGCTCCCCGATTGGCTGGCGGGATCTCCAGTGACAGTAGTCACGAGGGGTCCCGGCATTCGGAAAAAGGGGTTTCATGTGTACACATGGAACCCCTTTAGTGCGTGGGTTCGGGTTTTCTCCATTTTTTTTAACCCCCTGGATGCTACATGGACTGAAGAGGACCGAACTTCACTGGATAATAGGAGAGTATATTGGGCATTTTTTGACAGGTCCACCATGGATTCTACTGGACAAGGGGACCGAGGATCTCCGTGGGCCACTAGGTAAGTATGTGTGTGCATGTATGTTAATTAAAGCTTTATTTTCAGGGTGTGTGTGTTGTGTTTTTATTATTTTTTTATTTTTTTGTAGAACTACAGGTACCAGCGGGCCCGTTATTTCCCCGCATGCTGGTACTTGTGGTTCTCCAAGTACCAGCTTGCGGGGGAGGCTTGCTGGGACTTGTATTTCTACGACAGAAAACAGTACTCTTTTTTTTGCACAAATACTATGAGCCCCCCCCATCCACCGCCCAGAGATGGGGGAGGACAGCCTCGGGCTTCACCCCTGGCCCTTGGGTGCCTGAAGGGGGACCCCTAGATTTAAAGTGTCCCCACTCCTCCAGGGAACACCGGCCAGGGATAACTAGTTGGTGGGGTAATGCCACAGACGCAGGGACCTATATAAAAGTGTCCCCCAGCTGTGGCATTATCTCTTTGGCTAGTGGAGCCCGGTGCTGGTTTAAGAAATACGGGGGACCCCTACATCTTTTGTCCCCAGTATTTTTTGAACCAGGACTGGACGCAGAGCCTGGTGCTGGTTGATGAAATATGGGGAGACCCTACGCATTTTTTCCCCTGTATTTTTACAACCAGGGCCGGCTCAAAGAGCCCGAGGCTGGTTATGCTTAGGAGGGGGGACCCCACGCAATTTTTTTTTTACTTTTAACTCTTTAAACACTAATCATCATGTACACAATGAAGCCCTGCACGGATCTCACTGATCCGGCCGGGCTTCATTGTGTTATGTCCGGCAGTGTTTTACTCATCACTCCCGTAAAACACTGCCCGACAATACGAATCACATCGACATCAGAAAACACGAAAAACTAAAACTCAGAAGCTTAGTAAATTTCCGAAAATGGATTAAAAAAGTTGCAGTAAAATACGTTCAATAAAAATCGAGATTAAACTCACAGCAAATCGTCACAAACATGAATTTTAGTAAATATACCCCCTGGAGTAAACCCACGAAAGCATGGTAAGCATGGGAATGTACTAACTCCACACAGTTAGGGCCATGGTGGGAATCAAACCCAAGACCTCAGTTATGTGAGATAGTGATGCTAACCATTACCCCATCTGTGCTGCCCAATTATATAACTACGTAGCTGTTTTATAAGGAATAAACTACCAATTTCAGTTGTATAACTAGGTGTACCTTAAATATGACTTAAAATATAGCATTTAAATCTGGATCAAATATCTACACATTACTTTGTAAACCTGATGAGCTAAAATGCTTGAATACAATATTTCACTTATATCTAATTTTCCACATAATTATATATATCTAAAGTATCAGAACATATCAGGTAAACTCAGAATTGCATAATGTTTAACAGAAAAACTGAGCAAAATGTAGCGGTCTTGCCCAGATAAGTAATTGCTTTAACATACAAGCATTATTATGAAGATGCAGTTCATCTTTTACAATGATCTCATGAATAATTACTAAGGAAATGCATTCTCTTTTCCATAACCACAAGCTTTAGTAATAAAGAAGGCTTTATTCTAGTAGATAACTAACAGCTAAAGATCCCACAGGAAAGTTTTGATTTTTCAGTGCAATGCTTTCTATTAAAGACAGCAAGTAAATAATATAGGCCCTCATTCCGAGTTGTTCGCTCGCTAGCTGCTTTTAGCAGCATTGCACACGCTAGGCCGCCGCCCTCTGGAAGTGTATCTTAGCTTAGCAGAATAGCGAACGAAAGGTTAGCAGATCTGCTACTAAATATTTTCTTGCAGTTTCTGAGTAGCTCCAGACCTACTCCTAGATTGCGATCAGCTCGGTCCGTTTAGTTCCTGGTTTGACATCACAAACACACCCTGCGTTCAGCCAGCCACTCCCCCGTTTCTCCAGACACTCCCGCGTTTTTCCCTGGCAAGCCTGCGTTTTTTAGCACACTCCCGGAAAACGCTCAGTTACCACCCAGAAATGCCCCTTTCCTGTCAATCACTCACCGATCAGCAGAGCGACTGAAAAGCGCCGCAGGATCCACAGCAAATCTACTAAGTTTGTAGTTAAATAACTAAGCGCATGCGCCCTGCGTGCCTTGCGCATGCGCATTTTTAAACAAATCGCAGCATAGCGAAAATCGGCAACGAGCGAACAACTCGGAATGACCACCTTAGTTCTGTCACAACTGTGAAACTTTTCTAAAGTATACGCAATTTCTCAAGTACTGTATATTTGATTTAAGTTATAATGGACTGTGCTAGCTTTGTTTTGGCCTCAAATACTTTGATAATGGTGATGATGTGCATCAATTTCAAATGCACCTAGATTTATGCTAATGTGCACACTGTAGGTTTACTTAGCAAGAGGGTGGTATTTGTGGTGGAGCAAATGTTTGCACTGGCCAATGGATGGAGTTAGGTGAAGTGAGAACATTTCTTGTTAAGTGCTTAGTAGGTAACCAGGACACCTAATTGTGAGGAACAGTTCAGCTATACTTCCTTTGGGCTAAGGGGGTCATTCCGAGTTGATCGCTAGCTGAAAATGTTCACTGTGCAGCGATGATGCAAAAAAAGGCACTTCTGTGCATGCGTATGCGGCGCAATGCGCACTCGCAACGTACTTTCACAACGGCCGATGCAGTTTCACACAAGATCTAGCGAAGCTTTTCAGTCGCACTGGTGGCCGCAGAGTGATTGACATGAAGTGGGCGTTTCTGGGTGTCAACTGACCATTTTCAGGGAGTGTTTGAAAAAACGCAGGCGTGCCAGGAAAAACGCAGGCGTGGCTGGGAGAACGCAGGGCGTGTTTGGGACGACAAATCCGGAACTGAACCATCTGAAGTGATTGCAAGCGCTGAGTAGGTTTGAAGCTACTCTAAAACAGCACAATTTTTTTTTGTAGTCGCTCTGCGATACTTTCGGTCGCACTTCTGCTAAGCTAAAATACACTCCCAGAGGGCGGCGTCTTAGCATTTGCACGACTGCTAAAAGTAGCTAGCGAGCGATCAACTCGGAATGACCCCCCCAAGTTCTGAAAGTCTCTAATCTTGCTGCATGATTGATATTAAAGCTTTGTAAGGCCAAAAGAAAAAGTTGAACAGAAGGGGCAACTTTAGATATCTTTTTCTAAAGGAGTACATGGCCTAGGGACCACCTGTTATAAATAGGAGCATCTGTGCCCTGATAGTTGCATGCAGAGTAGCCTTAGTTAAAAGGTTGAGATGATCTTAACGGGTTGGGTATGGGATCCTGATAGTCAGGATGCCGACGGTCAGAATACAGACAGTGGCATTCCGATGGTAAGAATCCTGACACACTGTGGTCAGTAGGCTAACATTACCCCTTACCCTCCCAGGGGCTGCCTGGCAATTTTCAGCCTGGGCGGCATACTCAAGCAAGCAGGCCAGCTTTCCACAGGGAATCTGCAGTCAGGTGGCCCTGGAACACTTAAATTGCACTGGTCCAGGGGACAGATGGCACCCTGCCCCCTGCCCAGCCAGCCCCTGTACCCTCCCTACTCACAGCCTAACCTTAACCCTACCCTCCTGCAGCCTAACCCTAGTCCTCCACTCCAGCAGCCTAACCTTACCATCCCCTCCCACAGCTGAACCCTAACCCTCCCCCTCACGCTTACATCCAGGATTGGGACCATCAGGATTCTGGCGTTGGATTCTGAGCGGTGTCAGGATTCCAATGCCGGTCTTTTCACTGCCGGCATCCTGATTGTCGATATGCCAACTACATCCCCATTTTAACAATCTGCCTTCAACCTCAAAGAAACCAATCTATTAAATCATTGATATTATTTGGTCAAGGGAAATGGAATATCTAGGGGTGATTAACTACACTTCTTATTCTACACCTACATAACCACTAGTGTAGTATCTCTGGCACATCCTCCCCTCCACTCACAATCTCAGTTTGGAGTACCACATGGTTCTGACCATGGCCATGATGGCCTGCTGCATGGGTGTTACACTGGAGTCCACTGTCTGCTTTATGCCTCATATTAAATCTCTCTCCTTGTCCTGTTGCTTCCACCTTAGAAAAGTTTTTTAGAATATGCACGAGAGGTCGGCTCTTTCATCTCCCAATAATTGTTTGTTGTTTTGCCCATCTTTGTACTCGTTTCCCTCTGATTATTTTGTTGGAATTTGTTTGTCAATTTTTTGTGTGTAAGTAAAGTGGTTTTCACAAAAATTTGTTTGTGGTTTGTTTATAATTTCAGGAGCCGCGGCTGCTGGTCCGTGAGCTCTGATTGGCTAGCAAACTGGTGCCTTATTGCTATTTACCCCACAGCCGCTGGAGACCGAACATCACAGAGAACTGAGGGGCAGGAGAGGCACTACACTGAGCTCTCCTTCCTTCACACAGCAGCCAGCGGAATGCAGGTATGGTGGACGGCCCGATGGTATGGAGTACCGGCTGGGAATTTCTTGCCGGTACGCCGTACCGTCCCATACCGCCATACTTGCAGCGCTGGACTATGGTGTATTTTCTACAGTGAATTGCTGTTATTAATCTGGTACATTATGATGCATGCAGCAGCTGCATTTACTGTATATATTGTTGAAGAGGCCCAGAAGTTGCACTCTCTAATGGTTAGTCAAACCAATGAGGTGGCAGGCCACACCTCCTCTGCAGACTGCCACACCTCTAAACATGGGCCCCTACCACTGCATTCCCCCGGTGGACCCTACATGCCCCAGTCCGACACTGTATGCAGATACAGCATATGCACAGAATATAGGCATGCCACATATCATTTTAATCAGCAGGATCTGTGTGTTCATCCTATTACATCCCTTTGTGAATAATATGAATTTTCTGGGGGGCGGGAAATTACAAATATTGCATATACAGTACATGGACTCTATTGAGAGATCAAAGTATTTTTGTTTGATTTTAAAGTTAGAAATCATTTTAGAAATGATTATTTGTTGTAAATGTGCTGTAATTGTGTACTTGTAATTGATTTTCAACATTGACAAATACAACTAATCCAAAAAACTCTAGTTACGTACGACTTTGTAGAGCTGTTTTGTGTGAGACTAGAACTACATTACACTGGGCGAGTTGTATGTTTAACATGGGGAAACACCTGGATCCGACTTTTTACTAGGCACTTTTGTTCTGAGAAGAAAACTTCCGAGTTTTCATAAACTTGGATGCTATTACATTGGTCAAGTTTTCAAAATGTTTGACTTTAGCTGCAAAATCAGACATTTTACAAACTCTGCTCCCATTACATCCCGGCCTTTATGTGAAACATGCCATTTCATTTTTACATTAACATCCTCATTAATGCAATGTATTTACGTACTATGGGCCTTATTCAGACATGATCGCTCCTCTGTGAATTTGCAGAGGTTTGCGATCAGATAGTCGCCGCCCAGACTGAGTGAATTGCCACCCCATGCAAGTCTGGGTACGCCACGTGAAAAGCTTTACAAATGCCGGTCAGCTGCAAATCCGTTCGCAACTCACTCACCATCTAATGTTTTTTCTAGTCTGTGCAGTCTGTGCGTAGCTCAGGACCTACTTCTACAGTGCGATAAAAACAGGCTGATCGGAACCAGAGCTGACGTCACACACCCTCCCTAAAAACACTTGGGAACTCCTGTGTTTTTCCTGACACTCCCAGAAAATGGGCAGTTACCACCCCAAAATGTCTGCTTCCTGTCAATCAACTTGCATATGCCTAGTGTTCAAAAAGATGCAGGAATTTTTCGCAGTTTGGCCTTGAGCGTGCGGATTACGATCTGTACGCATGTGCAGTCAATTGATAATCAGCTAATAAAACAAAAAATTGAAGCGCCTGTGTATTTTGTACTAATAATTAAAATCTGTAATTTATAAATTGTAAATTATGAGATAATGAGCCCACATTCGCCTCTATACATGGGCTGTGTTAATCACTATTGTAGTAAATCAAACAAGAATAGGAGACAGATAGTGGCACTCATGGGGTCAAAGATTTCTCATAAAAAACATATCCAGAGAGCTGAAGATATAAAAATATACATTTAATATGCCAGGGCCGAAACTAGGATTTTCGTCACCTGGGGCAAAGCAGAAAATTGGCGCCCCTCCCAAAAAAACAAATCAAAAACAAACTCTGTCAGACTAAAATAATCATATTATCAAAAAATGCGAAAAAAGAGGATACTATTGGACAATATTCCCCTTTGTGCCTCAAATACCCTATGCGTCACATGCCCCGCCAGCGTGTTCAACTACATGCTCCTTTGTGTGTCCCCATACATTGCACTATATCATAACACTTCATCACTGCACTTCATTCCCCTATCCTCTATCCACTGCACTACATCACTATACTACATCCCCTACACGCTGAACTACATCACTACACTACATGCCCCTATGCACTGCACTACATACCCTATATGCTACACTACATCACTCAGTGGCGTGCGGTGAGGTCAGTGGCTGGTGAGGCACTGCAGCCATAATCTCTGTGGAGTCCCGACGAGGTCATCTTCTGCCGCCACTAATGGGTGCCGACCCTGCCAATGGCCTACAAAATCGCCGCCATCAACTGCCTGACCCCCAGCCGCTAAGCTGCATCTCAGTCTGATGCCGCCAGTGCCTGCAGCCTTCCTGCTCATCAAACTTGTGATGAGCAGGTGGCTAATACATTGTCAATTTTCATAAATTTATGGGAGACAGAGAGGTGGAATATGGGGAGATGGGAGAGAGAAGAGAAATATGAAGACAGGACGGATAGACAAGAGAGTAGGCACAGGGGAAGATGGCAGAGAGAGAGGAATAGGGTGAGAAGGAAGAGAGACAGAATAGGGGGCAGAAGGAAGATAGAGTAGGAATAGAGGGAGATGGGAGAGGAGGAATAGAGGAGATGGCAAAGAGAGAGGAGAAATAGGGGTATACGGGAAAGAGGAGAGTGAGAGGAATAGAGGGTGATGACAGACAGAGAGAGAGGAGGAGCAGGCTGGCAGACTGGGAGTAGTGGTGGTGGAGAGCAGGGGGCAGGATTGGAGTAACAGTAGTGCAGAATAGGGGGACAGGCAGGGAGTAATAGAAGGGGGGGCAGGATGGGAGTAGTGGTGGGAAAAAGTGGGCAGTATGGGATCTCACCTCCTCTAATGCAGCTCCCGGGTCCCAGCCACCGTTGCTCCTTCCATGCAAGCTCACACAGGACGGACAGACAGCCTCAGTAGAAGTTATGGGTTCCGCTCCTCTGGTGTTCTCCGCGTAGTCCAGGGGAACATGGGCGTGGCCTGCGATCGGGTTGGGGGTGGGGCAGGGCTGCACCTCCGCACCAGGTGTACATAAGGCTCTTTGTTTTCTGGCTGCCCGCAGCTGTGCCCTCCTCATCACTGGAGCTGTCTGTCCGAGTTCTCTTTGTGACAGTCCAGGGGCAAATGCAGGATTTTTAGGGGGGGAGGGGGGGATTCCAGATATGAGAGAGAGGGAGAGAGATAGAAATAGAAGAGTGTGCACATATATAGAAACCTCCAACCCGTGTGTGTGTGTGTGTGTGTGTGTGTGTGTGTGTGTGTGTGTGTGTGTGTGTGTGTGTGTGTGTGTGATATATAAACACAGAGCCAAGGAGACATGGGGAGGGAGAGACAGACAGACATGTGGAGAGAGGGGGACATGGGGGGGGGAGGGAGAAAGAGGGCGTGAGACACAGACATGTTGAAAGAGAGACATACATGCTGAGAGACAGTTCTGGAAAGAGAGTTACTTGAGTGGGAGAAAGAGACAGGGACAAAGAGACACAAACATGGAAAGAGAAACGGACATGGGGAGAGAGAGACAGACATGAGGTGGGATAGAGACACACATGGAGAGAAACAGACACAGGGAAAGAGAGACAGACACAAGGAGGGATAAGACATGGAGAAAGAGACAGACATGTGGAGGGAGAGAGAGTGAAACACACACACATGGGGAGGGAGCAGACATGGAGAGAGAAACACACAGGGAGAGATATACAGAGACGTGGAGACAGACACAGGGAGAGAGACAGACAGACATACGGAGAGAGAGAGAGAAGAACAGAGAGAGGAAGAAAGAGGAGTGACATGGAGAGGGAGGAGATATGGAGAGACAGACACAGTGACCAAGAGAGACAGACATGGGGAGGTAGAGATACAGGAAGAGAGACACACACACACACACACACACACACACACACACACACACACACATTGGGAGGTAGGAGGAGACATGGAGAGAGATACAGACACAAGGAGAGAGAGACAGACAGACATGGGGAGAAAGAGACCGAGAAAGGGAGAGACAGACACAGGGAGGGAGAGACTGAGGAAAATGGTATGTTAGCCCAGTGGTTCTCAAACTGTCATCAGGACCCCACACAGGTCACGTTTTCCAAGTCACCCAGCAGCTGCAATGTGTATCACCAACTGTCACATTTTAAAAATCTACAGGTGACCTGCAAAACATGAACCGTGTGGGGTCCTGAGGACCGAGTATGAGAACCTGTGCCCCTATTCCAGGTGCTACAAGGGCAGCGTTTCCACAGCAGCTGTTAATACGTAGAGGTTAGTTACGCCTGAAACAAAATACATGATGAAACAGCGCTCAACAGAATAATATAAAAGAGATGGCATGGTTAATATATTAAAACACTTTCATATGGCAAATATCCCATGTATATCACAGAAATAGTAAAGTGACAATCAGCTTGCAATTAGCATTAAAATCACATATGTTTAAAAAGTAAATGAAGTAATATGCAACAGTTTATGCCCCTGTTCCAATAATACAGAATACATTTCAATATACCTGTTCCTAGTATAGTCCCTGAGGGGTGATAGGCAGTCTATTGATAAGCACAAAATCAGCAGCATTGAATAGTTACCGCAGCTGATGGTAGGGTCACAATGGACAAGGTCGCATTCTGGCGGCCGGGATCCCGACGTCGGTATGCTGACTGCCAGGATCCCGGCCGCCAGTCAACCATACCCAATGCATTTGAATGACTACTTCTACCTGGTGTAGGATTGTGACCCTACCATCAGCTGCAGTAACTATTCAATGCTGCTGATTTTGTGCTCATCAATAGACTGCCTATCACCCCCCCAGGGACTATACTAGGAACAGATATACTGAAATGTATTCTGTATTATTGGAACAGGGGCATAAACTGTAACATATTACTTCATGTACTTTTTAAACATATGTGATTTTAGCTCAGATTGCAAGCTGATTGTCACTTTACTATTTCTGTGATATACAGGAGATATTTGCCAAATGAAAGTGTTTTAATATATTAACCATGACAACTTTTATATTATTATATGTTATTCCAGTGCCGGATTAAGAGGGGACCCAGGGGGTAAGTACCCCGGGCCCTCCAGGTCTAAGCTGCTGTCCACTGACAATTCTACTGTCTACAGGCTCCACCGCCAGCAACAGCACTCCCAGCAGCAGCGGCAGCTGCTGGGAGAGCTGTGCCAGTTTCGGAGCCTGGAGAGAAATAGAATAATCCCCTACGGCTACACCCTTGATGTTTCTACTGGAGGGCGGGTGACACGTGGAAACGCCCGGGATGCCCGCTGCCAGCAGCAGCAATACAGTCCCTTACAAGGCTGCGTGCCGTGGCCGGTGTCTAAGCCCCTGTCCCAGTACACAGGATTCATTAGAGTGGAGGAGGATTGACAGAAGTGTGCCCGCCTCCTCACTGCCCTGCGATCTGTCTCTGTCCCAAACTCCCGTCGCAGCATCAGCTCCAGCTCGTGGTGTTAGGTGAGGAACTCTGAGGAGCAACAGCAGGTTAGATTAGAGTGGACTGATGGGGGAGAGTGCTGGGCACAGGCTGTACTGCATACACCCAGCTCAGACACTAACAAGTGCTTTGTTTAGTGTTTGGGACACTGGCTGCAATGTGCCAATGTGGCTGTGTGCATATGTGAATGTGGCTGTGTGCACTTGCGTGTGTG
Organism: Pseudophryne corroboree; assembly: GCF_028390025.1. Classification (NCBI taxonomy): domain Eukaryota; kingdom Metazoa; phylum Chordata; class Amphibia; order Anura; family Myobatrachidae; genus Pseudophryne; species Pseudophryne corroboree. The sequence goes on from NC_086445.1 coordinate 153,550,284, forward strand.
TGCATATATGAAAGTGGCTGTGTACATTTGCGTGTGTGTGCATATGTGAATGTAGCTGTGTGCATTTGCGTGTGTGTGCATATGTGAATGTAGCTGTGTGCATTTGCGTGTGTGTGTATATGTGAATGTGGATGTGTGCATTTGCGTGTGTGTGCATACGTGAATGTAGCTGTGTGCATTTGCGTGTGTGTGCATATGTGAATGTGGATGTGTGCATTTGCGTGTGTGTGCATATGTGAATGTAGCTGTGTGCATTTGCGTGTGTGTGCATATGTGAATGTGGATGTGTGCATTTGCGTGTGTGTGCATATGTGAATGTAGCTGTGTGCATTTGTGTGTGTGTGCATATGTGAATGTGGATGTGTGCATTTGCGTGTGTGTGCATATGTGAATGTAGCTGTGTGCATTTGCGTGTGTGTGCATATGTGAATGTGGATGTGTGCATTTGCGTGTGTGTGCATATGTGAATGTAGCTGTGTGCATTTGCGTGTGTGTGCATATGTGAATGTGGATGTGTGCATTTGCGTGTGTGTGCATACGTGAATGTAGCTGTGTGCATTTGCGTGTGTGTGCATATGTGAATGTAGCTGTGTGCATTTGCGTGTGTGTGCATATGTGAATGTGGATGTGTGCATTTGCGTGTGTGTGCATACGTGAATGTAGCTGTGTGCATTTGCGTGTGTGTGCATATGTGAATGTGGATGTGTGCATTTGCGTGTGTGTGCATATGTGAATGTGGATGTGTGCATTTGCGTGTGTGTGCATACGTGAATGTAGCTGTGTGCATTTGCGTGTGTGTGCATATGTGAATGTGTGCATTTGCGTGTGTGTGCATATGTGAATGTGGCTGTGTGTGGCTACGTTCTTTGCAGTTGGACCACACCTCTTAGTTGGTGTACTACATTTTTCAGTTATTTAAGGGGGGGTTACTGTTCGCACTGGGTATGTCTCGTAACAGCCCTGCCCCTGAGTCTGTGCCCACAGGCTTGATCGTCTCCCCTCCGTCTGCAGCGTTAGTGTTGAGTAGACGCGCTGCACAAAAGACAACTGGGAGTGGAGACATCCTCCAAGAAGGCACTGAGGAGCGGGACTCTGAAGGGGAATCATTAAACATATTTTATGAGGTGGGGGTGAGAGAAGGTTATTAAATCCTGACATCAGGGAAGGGGCCCCCCTGTTTTCAGTGCCCCAGGACCCCTGAAGGCTTAATCCAGTTATTCTATTGTGTGCTCTTTCATCATTTTTGGTAGGGGTGAGAGACAGAGAGAGATAGAGACTGACATATGGAGGGAGAGAGGCATGGAGAGACAGACACCAGGAGAGACAGAAACAGGGAGAGACAGACATGCAGAGAGAGAGAGAGAGAGAGAGAGAGAGAGAGAGAGAGAGAGAGAGAGAGAGAGAGAGAGAGAGAGAGAGACACACAGATATGAAGAGAGTGATATGGGGAGGGAGAGGGAGACTGGTTTGGGAAGGGACTCAGAGAGAGGGACACAGAGAGAGAGAGGGAGAGAGACAGCTACACACATGGAGAGAGAGAGAAACAGGCATAAGGAGAGAAGACAGTGACTACTTACCTGATCAGCCGGCCAGCCATCCCCCCTCCAGCATGCCAGACACGGACCTGCTGCAGAGACACTTCCTCACCCGACCTCTGAACCCTCAAAGGCCCATGGGAACTGCCTGAGAGGAGCTGGCCGGGTGAAGTGACTCTGCAGCTCCCCCTACAGTTCAGTCAGCCCAGCCTCCACATAAGTGTAATGAGGCTGTGCTGCAGCTGCACATTACAGAGTGAGCCTGCCCTGCTGCCTTGAAGTCCTCCGTCTTCGGTAAACTTAGGGGGTGGGGGGTTCGGGGGGTCGGGGGGTCACAATCGGCACCCCTTGGTGTAAGCTCGGGAGGGGGGTGGACATTGTTTGCGGCAGTCAGCCCGGGAAGGGGGGTGGATTGGTATTCTGACAGTACAATCCACCCCTGCTGCCACTGCCCAATCATTCAGTGACAGGGGCGTGCTCTCATATCTGAAAGCACGCCCCTTTTCAAAGCGGCACTCCTAGAGGTGCCGCTTGCAGGGCTTTTTGTAATGGGCTTTTACTGCCCGATGCCTGGCCCCGCCCCCCGCTTCCGGCCCTCTCATATAGCCAGCGGGAGACACCGAAAGCGGTGCCTCCGATTCATAAGTAAAACCATTTGTTTAATATAAAAAGATGATTAAAATAATATAAAGTCTAAGCACATACTTATGACACATCATATGTGTCATAAGTATATTCTTTCTATTATTTTAATCATTTATGACAGGGGAGGCACTGCCTCCCCTGCCTGCACGTCCCTGACATCACTACACTACATCCCCTTTTATGCTACACCACATCAGTGCACTACGTGCCCCTATATACTGCAATACATTACTACACTACATACCCTATAAGCTACACCAAATCCCCCCATCTGGGAGGCAAAGTGGAGGTTGATACTGCTAACTGGGAGCACAGTGCACTTCTATAGCTTGTATAGTGCACCGCACGCTAGTCGCAGCACTGCATGGCAAAGAAGAGAGTTTAAGACAGTAGCTGGCATAGGAGAGATCCCAGATACTGGAGCTCACCTGCACAGTGCCGGAGCCAGCTGCGGGCAGACAGGTGGGTCAGAAACATTGCCCTGGGAGCTGTCTGCTGTCTCACAGGAGCAGCACAGCACTGCCGTTTTTTTTTTTTAAAACCTGCTCCTCAGTAACTTCTTGGCGCCCCCTCAAATCCTGCACCCGGGGCACATGCCCCCTTAGCCCCCCCTAGTTACGGCCCTGAATATGCATATCAAAATTAAACAGAAACAATAAACATATACATAAATTATATATCTGAAAATACACTGATATCAGTGACGGGGTTAAAAAATATATATGTTACAGTACATCAATCTCAAGCCGGCAATTCACGTGGATATATGTAAACAGCTATTCAGATGTGTTTCATGCTGTTTATAAGTCCATTGGTGATAGTGCTATCTATTTATCAAAAGCACTCTTAACAATACACAGCCTGAGCAAGGTTACATACTGAATAGATTCCATTTTGAAGTGATAGAACATCAGGTATTCGTTCAAGAATCTTAAGTTTAGGATCGGCCTGACCGATCCGTCTGGCTTGGGAACTGCAAAGAGATTTAAGTAGAATCCCCGACCTCTCTGAGACAATGGGACTGGTATTAACACTCCCGATATGAGCAGAGATTGTATGGCCACCTTGTCTGGAGACGACGGTAGTCCTGTTGTGAAAAAAAAGTTTGGAGGGAAAACGGCAAAATCTATTTTGTACCCTGACGATATCTAACGCTGGATCCAAGGGCCAGATGATGTGTGTGACCGAACCTGATGGAATATCTGGAGGCGTGATCCCCCAGGTAGGTTGGCAGCTCATCTGCCACCTGTTTCTCTGTTGTTTTGGACAACACACCGCTGTGGTTAAACGACCTCTTGCCCTAACTCGTCTGCCCTGGGATGAAAAACCTCTTCCATGAAAGGACTGCTGCTGCCGAAAGGATTGAAAAGAAGGACCCATATAGGGTCGTCTAGCAGGAGTAGGTGACGAAGGCAAAAAAGTGGATTTGCCCGCAGTAGCCTGGGAAATCAATTTTAGGGTAGCCTCCAGCCTATGATCCGAGGCATCTTTAAGTGAAGTCACTCTCGGTACAGGGAGAGTCGTCTTTTTGGACAGTTGAGACACTGGCGCATCCACTGGTGGAGGAGTTTCCCACTTACCTGTCATGGATGTTTGAAATAGGTAGTGAGAAAGAAATTTCCGTGGAATCTGGAAACGCTTGTCAGGCTGTTTCTCATACGTCCTAGAGGATGCTGGGGATGCTTCAAGAACCATGGGGTATAGACGGGATCCGCAGGAGACATGGGCACTTTAAGACTTTAAAGGGGGTGTGAACTGGCTCCTTCCTCTATGCCCCTCCTTCAGACTCCAGTTAGATTCTGTGCCCAGTGAGACTGGATGCACACTGAGGAGCTCTCCAGAGTTTCTCAGAAAAAAAGACTTTATGTTTGGTTTATTATTTTCAGAGAGACCTGCTGGCAACAGGCTCCCTGCATCGTGGGACTGAGGGGAGAGAAGCAGACCTACTTCTGCGAGTTTCAAGGCTCTGCTTCTTAGGCTACTGGACACCATTAGCTCCAGAGGGTCTGATCGCTAGGTACGCCTAGATGCTCGTTCCCGGAGCCGCGCCGTCACCCTCCTTGCAGAGCCAGAAGTGAGAAGCCGGGTGAGTAGAAGAAGATCAGAAGACTTCAGTGACGGCAGAAGATTTCAGTGACGGCTTTTGAGGTACCGCGCTGCGCGCCATGCTCCCACATACAAAACGGCACTGCAGGGTGCAGGGAGCAGGGGGGGGGGCGCCCTGGGCAGCATGAAAACCTCAGTGGCAACTGGCATCAGAGTATACAGTGCCTGGGCACTAAATACAGACCCCCGCCAGTATAAGTATATAAAAATAAGCGGGACTGAAGCGCGCCATTAAGGGGGCGTGGCTTAGCCCTCACAGCTCTAACCAGCGCCATTTTCTCCTCACAGAGACGCTGGTTCTTCCAAAACACTGCTGTATAGATCAGAGTGAAAAACGAGGGGGGGGCACGGTCAGAGCAATCCCAAAAAGTCTCTACTTAAGAAGTTGAACTACAAGATGGAATCTCTCAGGGCAGGGATCTCCAATCTGTAAAAGGAGAAGAGGGTCTAAGTACGGTTTCTTCCGCATTAGGCGTACCTGGGTTTGCTATTCAGGATTGTCATTGCCAATTCCCCGGAGTGATGGCAGTATGATGGTTTTCCTTCAATAGTAAAAGCCATTATTATTCTGTACTGGGACGCTCTCCTGACTACGGCGAGGTCAAGAAACAAGTGGTGAAAATCGTTGATTTCTCTCTGACAGTTCTTCAACACAGTGGTTGGTTCCTGAACTTGGCAGAATCACTGTTGATGCCAACGACGCGGATTTTGGAGTTGGGAATAAGGTTAGATACAGAACTGTCGAGAGTTTGTTTCTTCCAGTGGAAAGAGCTCTGAAGATCCAGAGTCGGATCAGATTTGCAACAGTGTAAATCCATCAATACGTTTCGTTGATGAAGAAGATGGTTACAGCCTACGAGGCCATTCGGTGAGCAGGTTAAATGCCAGAGTGGTTTTAGCGGGACCAGTTGCACATGCACCAGAAAATAATCCTATTTTCCAGGACCAGAATATCTCTCCTGTGGTGGATGCACAGTTCTCACCTCCTAGAGGGATGATGGTTCGGGATCCAGGATTGGATCCTGGTGTCCATGGGTGCAAGTCTCCGAGGCTGGGGAGCAGACTTTCAAGGGGAAGAATTTCCAGGGAAAACGGTCAAGCCGGGAAGCTTGTCTGCAATAAACATTCTGGAATTAAGGGCTATTTACAATGGCCTTCTGCAAGCAGAACATCTTCTTCGCGATCTGCCCGTCTTAATTTAGTCGGACAACTTGACAGCAGTGGCGTAAGTAAACCGCTAGGGCAGAACGAAGAGCAAAGTGGCAATGGCAGAAGCCACAAAGGTTTTCTGCTGGGCGGAAAGGCGTGTAAAAGATCTGTTAGCGGTCTTCATTCCGGTTGTAGACAACTGGGAAACAGACTTCCTCAGCAGACACGATCTCCATCCAGGAGAGTGGGGTCTTCATCAAGAGTTTTTCACAAAAGTGACAAGTCTTTGGGGAATTCCTCAAATAGACTTGATGGCATCTCGCCTCAACAAGAAACTTCAGAGATATGGTTCCAGGTCGAGGGACCCTCCAGCAATAGCGGTGGATGCCCTGGTTACACCATGGGTGTTTCAGTCGGTATGTGTGTTCCCTCCATTTCCACTCTTTCCGAGGGTGATAAAGATCATAAGAAGAACAAAGGTTCAGGCGATCCTCTTTGTTCCGGACTGGCCAAGGAGGGCTTGGTATCCAGATCTTCAGGAATTACTCATAGAAGATCCCTGACCTCTTCCTCTACGAGAGGACCTGTTACAGCAAGGACCGTGCGTGTATCAAGACTTACCGTGGCTGCGTTTGACGGCATGGCGGTTGAACGCCATATCCTAGCCCGAAAGGGTATTCCCAGTGAAATCATTCCCATATTGCTTCAGGCTAGAATAGAAGTAACGGCGAAGCTTTACCACCGTATTTGGAGAAAATATGTGTCTTGGTGTAAATCCAAGAAGGCTCCTACAAAAGAAAATTTCAGCTGGGACATTTGCTCCATTTTTTGCAAGCAGTTGTGGATGTGGGCCTAAAGTTAGGATCCATTAATGTACAAATTTCGGCCTTATCTATGTTCTTTCAGAAAGAATTGGCCTCCCTTCCAGAAGTTCAGACCTTCGTGAAAGGCGTGCTGCACATCCAACCTCCCTTTGTGCCCCCAGTGGCACCATAGGATCTTAATGTGGTGTTGCAGTTCCTGCAATCTAATTGAATTGAACCTTTATGTACGGTTGAGTTGAAATTCCTTACTTGGAAAGTGTTCATGCTGTTGACCTTGGCAACTGCAAGGCGGGTGTCTGAATTGGCAGCTTTGTCTCAGTAGATAGAGCGGAGTTGAGAACTCATCAGAAATTTTCTGCCAAAAGTGGTTTAATCGTTTCACGTAAACCAGCCTATTGTGGTGCCAGTGGCTACTGATGACTTGGCGGAATCGAAGTCTCTCGATGTGGTCAGAGCTTTGAAAATCTATGTCGCCAGAACGGCTCAGGTTAGGAAAACAGAGGCTCTGTTTGTCCTGTGTGCTCCCAACAAGATTGGGGCTCCTGCTTCCAAGCAGACCATTGCACGCTGGATCTGTAATACGATTCAGCAGGCTCATTCTATGGCGGGTTTGCCGTTACTGAAATCGGTGAAGGCCCATTCTACCAGAAAGGTGGGCTAATCCTGGGCTGCTGCCGAGGGGTCTCGGCATTACAGCTTTGCCGAGCTGCTATTTGGTCAGGATCAAATACCATTGTGAAGTTTTACAAGTTTGATACCCTGGCTGAGGAGGACCTCTTGTTTGGTCAATCGGTGCTGCAGAGTCATCCGCACTCTCCTGCCCGTTCTAGAGCTTTGGTATAAACCCCATGGTTCTTGAAGCATCCCCAGCATCCTCTAGGACGTATGAGAAAATAGGATTTTAATACCTACAGGTAAATCCTTTTCTCTTAGTCCGTAGAGGATGCTGGGCGCCCGTCCCAGTGCATACTGTATATGCAGTCATTGGGTATGTTTGCACACATGGGGGAAAATTTACTAAGCTCCCGATTTTGACCGAGATGGTGTTTTTTCTTCAAAGTGTCATCTCGGGAATTTACTAAACTCAAATCACGGCAGTGATGAGGGCATGCATATTTTTTTGGAACTCAAAGAAAAAAATTACGAATGAATACACCATCGGTCAAATACGCCTGTTATTTGGTAGAACTCAGTAATTTACTAAAAAGTGTAATTCACAAACACTGCCGGCAATAGCCAAACACTGCCGTGAAAAAATACAAATCGTTAAAAAATGCTAAAATAAAACAGACCTGCTTTTTTTTACCGTGTTCTGATAGGCATGCACGGATCCATGAGATTCGTGCATGTTTATCAGTGGGAAGGGGTGGGAAAGTGTTAAATTAGCTGGAAAAAAATGCGTGGGGTCCCCTCTCCTAAGCAAAACCAGCCTCGGGCTCTTTGAGCTGGTCCTGGTTGAAAAAATATGGGGAAAAAAATGACAGGGGTTCCCCCATATTTAATCAACCAGCACCGGGCTCTGCGCCTGGTCCTGGTTCCAAAAATACGGGGGACAAAAAGCGTAGGGGTCCCCCGTATTTTTGAAACCAGCACCGGGCTCCACTAGCCAGGTACATAATGCCACAGCCGGGGGACACTTTTATATTGGTCCCTGCGGCCCTGGCATTACATACCCAACTAGTCACCCCTGGCCCGGGTACCCTGGAGGAGTGGGAACCCCTTAAATCAAGGGGTCCCCCCCTCCAGCCACCCAAGGGCCAGGGGTGAAGCCCGAGGCTGTCCCCCCCATCCAAGGGCGGTGGATGGGGGGCTGATAGCCTTTTTGTAAAAATGTGACTATTGTTTTTAGAAGCAGTACTACAAATCCCAGCAAGCCTCCCCCGCAAGCTGGTACTTGTAACCAATGGTGGGAACTTTGTGGTCAGCGGTGAGGTTACTTTCGGTCAACCACTGACCGCAAAGTTCCCACCATTGGTTACAATGGAGTGCATAGTCGCCCTTGGATGGGGGGCACAGCCTCGGGCTTCACCCCTGGCCCTTGGGTGGCTGGAGGGGGGGACCTCTTGATTTAAGGGGTTCCCACTCCTCCAGGGTACCCCGGCCAGGGGTGACTAGTTGGGTATGTAATGCCAGGGCCGCAGGGACCAATATAAAAGTGTCCCCCGGCTGTGGCATTATGTACCTGGCTAGTGGAGCCCAGTGCTGGTATCAAAAATACGGGGGACCCCTACGCTTTTTGTCCCCCGTATTTTTGGAACCAGGACTAGGCGCAGAGCCCGGTGCTGGTTGATTAAATATGGGGGAACCCCTGTCATTTTTCCCCCCATATTTTTTCAACCAGGACCGGCTCAAAGAGCCCGAGGCTGGTTTTGCTTAGGGGGGGGGGGGGACCCCAAGCATTTTTTTTAAAGATTTGTAAAAAGGTTATTTTTTTTACGAAAGATGCACAATGAAGCCCTGCACAGATCTCACAGATCTGGCCGAGATTCATTGTGTTAATGTCGGCAGTGTTTTACTATTCACTCCCGTAAAACACTGTCAAAAAATACGAATGACATCGACATCGGAAAACACGAAAATGCAGAATACGACAGCTTAGTAAATTAGTCGTAATAAATTCAAAAAGTTGCAAATTTACACTTTCGATGTCATTCGTGATGAATCTCCCTCCAAATCGGCACAAATACGAATTTTAGTAAATATACCCCATGGTGTGTTGTGTTTAAGTCAGCCTGTTGCTGACAATATTCAGGCCATAGCATGCATTATGCTGTTACTGGTTGTGTTTACACACATAGGTTGTGTTATATTTTATGTCAGCGTATTGCTGCATATTCTTCATGCCGTCGGCTGGTGTTCTATTGAATGCCACGTTCTGCGGCATACTGGAGGTGTGAGCTGGTAAAATGCTCACTGTGCTTTATCAATAAATTCTTTCCTCGAAATGTCCGTCTCCCTGGGCACAGTTGCTATAACTGGAGTCTGGAGGAGGGGCATAGAGGGAGGAGCCAGTTCATACCCCTTTTAAAGTCTTAAAGTGCCCATGTCTCCTGCGGATCCCAGATTGGCTGGCGGGATCTCCAGTGACAGTAGTCACGAGGGGTCCCGGGCATTCGGAAAAAGGGGTTTCATGTGTACACATGGAACCCCTTTAGTGCGTGGGTTCGGGTTTTCTCCATTTTTTTTAACCCCCTGGATGCTACATGGACTGAAGAGGACCGAACTTCACTGGATAATAGGAGAGTATATTGGGCATTTTTTGACAGGTCCACCATGGATTCTACTGGACAAGGGGACCGAGGATCTCCGTGGGCCACTAGGTAAGTATGTGTGTGCATGTATGTTAATTAAAGCTTTATTTTCAGGGTGTGTGTGTTGTGTTTTTATTATTTTTTTGTAGAACTACAGGTACCAGCGGGCCCGTTATTTCCCCGCATGCTGGTACTTGTGGTTCTCCAAGTACCAGCTTGCGGGGGAGGCTTGCTGGGACTTGTATTTCTACAACAGAAAACAGTACTCTTTTTTTTGCACAAATACTATGAGCCCCCCCCATCCACCGCCCAGAGATGGGGGAGGACAGCCTCGGGCTTCACCCCTGGCCCTTGGGTGCCTGAAGGGGGACCCCTAGATTTAAAGTGTCCCCACTCCTCCAGGGAACACCGGCCAGGGATAACTAGTTGGTGGGGTAATGCCACAGACGCAGGGACCTATATAAAAGTGTCCCCCAGCTGTGGCATTATCTCTTTGGCTAGTGGAGCCCGGTGCTGGTTTAAGAAATACGGGGGACCCCTACATCTTTTGTCCCCAGTATTTTTTGAACCAGGACTGGACGCAGAGCCTGGTGCTGGTTGATGAAATATGGGGAGACCCTACGCATTTTTTCCCCTGTATTTTTACAACCAGGGCCGGCTCAAAGAGCCCGAGGCTGGTTATGCTTAGGAGGGGGGACCCCACGCAATTTTTTTTTTACTTTTAACTCTTTAAACACTAATCATCATGTACACAATGAAGCCCTGCACGGATCTCACTGATCCGGCCGGGCTTCATTGTGTTATGTCCGGCAGTGTTTTACTCATCACTCCCGTAAAACACTGCCCGACAATACGAATCACATCGACATCAGAAAACACGAAAAACTAAAACTCAGCAGCTTAGTAAATTTCCGAAAATGGATTAAAAAAGTTGCAGTAAAATACGTTCAATAAAAATCGAGATTAAACTCACAGCAAATCGTCACAAACATGAATTTTAGTAAATATACCCCCTGGAGTAAACCCACGAAAGCATGGTAAGCATGGGAATGTACTAACTCCACACAGTTAGGGCCATGGTGGGAATCAAACCCAAGACCTCAGTTATGTGAGATAGTGATGCTAACCATTACCCCATCTGTGCTGCCCAATTATATAACTACGTAGCTGTTTTATAAGGAATAAACTACCAATTTCAGTTGTATAACTAGGTGTACCTTAAATATGACTTAAAATATAGCATTTAAATCTGGATCAAATATCTACACATTACTTTGTAAACCTGATGAGCTAAAATGCTTGAATACAATATTTCACTTATATCTAATTTTCCACATAATTATATATATCTAAAGTATCAGAACATATCAGGTAAACTCAGAATTGCATAATGTTTAACAGAAAAACTGAGCAAAATGTAGCGGTCTTGCCCAGATAAGTAATTGCTTTAACATACAAGCATTATTATGAAGATGCAGTTCATCTTTTACAATGATCTCATGAATAATTACTAAGGAAATGCATTCTCTTTTCCATAACCACAAGCTTTAGTAATAAAGAAGGCTTTATTCTAGTAGATAACTAACAGCTAAAGATCCCACAGGAAAGTTTTGATTTTTCAGTGCAATGCTTTCTATTAAAGACAGCAAGTAAATAATATAGGCCCTCATTCCGAGTTGTTCGCTCGCTAGCTGCTTTTAGCAGCATTGCACACGCTAGGCCGCCGCCCTCTGGAAGTGTATCTTAGCTTAGCAGAATAGCGAACGAAAGGTTAGCAGATCTGCTTCTAAATATTTTCTTGCAGTTTCTGAGTAGCTCCAGACCTACTCCTAGATTGCGATCAGCTCGGTCCGTTTAGTTCCTGGTTTGACATCACAAACACACCCTGCGTTCAGCCAGCCACTCCCCCGTTTCTCCAGACACTCCCGCGTTTTTCCCTGGCAAGCCTGCGTTTTTTAGCACACTCCCGGAAAACGCTCAGTTACCACCCAGAAATGCCCCTTTCCTGTCAATCACTCACCGATCAGCAGAGCGACTGAAAAGCGCCGCAGGATCCACAGCAAATCTACTAAGTTTGTAGTTAAATAACTAAGCGCATGCGCCCTGCGTGCCTTGCGCATGCGCATTTTGCAACAAATCGCAGCATAGCGAAAATCGGCAACGAGCGAACAACTCGGAATGACCACCTTAGTTCTGTCACAACTGTGAAACTTTTCTAAAGTATACGCAATTTCTCAAGTACTGTATATTTGATTTAAGTTATAATGGACTGTGCTAGCTTTGTTTTGGCCTCAAATACTTTGATAATGGTGATGATGTGCATCAATTTCAAATGCACCTAGATTTATGCTAATGTGCACACTGTAGGTTTACTTAGCAAGAGGGTGGTATTTGTGGTGGAGCAAATGTTTGCACTGGCCAATGGATGGAGTTAGGTGAAGTGAGAACATTTCTTGTTAAGTGCTTAGTAGGTAACCAGGACACCTAATTGTGAGGAACAGTTCAGCTATACTTCCTTTGGGCTAAGGGGGTCATTCCGAGTTGATCGCTAGCTGAAAATGTTCACTGTGCAGCGATGATGCAAAAAAAGGCACTTCTGTGCATGCGTATGCGGCGCAATGCGCACTCGCGACGTACTTTCACAACGGCCGATGCAGTTTCACACAAGATCTAGCGAAGCTTTTCAGTCGCACTGGTGGCCGCAGAGTGATTGACATGAAGTGGGCGTTTCTGGGTGTCAACTGACCATTTTCAGGGAGTGTTTGAAAAAACGCAGGCGTGCCAGGAAAAACGCAGGCGTGGCTGGGAGAACGCAGGGCGTGTTTGTGACGACAAATCCGGAACTGAACCATCTGAAGTGATTGCAAGCGCTGAGTAGGTTTGAAGCTACTCTAAAACAGCACAATTTTTTTTTGTAGTCGCTCTGCGATACTTTCGGTCGCACTTCTGCTAAGCTAAAATACACTCCCAGAGGGCGGCGTCTTAGCATTTGCACGACTGCTAAAAGTAGCTAGCGAGCGATCAACTCGGAATGACCCCCCCCAAGTTCTGAAAGTCTCTAATCTTGCTGCATGATTGATATTAAAGCTTTGTAAGGCCAAAAGAAAAAGTTGAACAGAAGGGGCAACTTTAGATATCTTTTTCTAAAGGAGTACATGGCCTAGGGACCACCTGTTATAAATAGGAGCATCTGTGCCCTGATAGTTGCATGCAGAGTAGCCTTAGTTAAAAGGTTGAGATGATCTTAACGGGTTGGGTATGGGATCCTGATAGTCAGGATGCCGACGGTCAGAATACAGACAGTGGCATTCCGATGGTAAGAATCCTGACACACTTTGGTCAGTAGGCTAACATTACCCCTTACCCTCCCAGGGGCTGCCTGGCAATTTTCAGCCTAGGGGGCATACTCAAGCAAGCAGGCCAGCTTTCCACAGGGAATCTGCAGTCAGGTGGCCCTGGAACACTTAAATTGCACTGGTCCGGGGGACAGATGGCACCCTGCCCCCTGCCCAGCCAGCCCCTGTACCCTCCCTACTCACAGCCTAACCTTAACCCTACCCTCCTGCAGCCTAACCCTAGTCCTCCACTCCAGCAGCCTAACCTTACCATCCCCTCCCACAGCTGAACCCTAACCCTCCCCCTCACGCTTACATCCAGGATTGGGACCATCAGGATTCTGGCGTTGGATTCTGAGCGGTGTCAGGATTCCAATGCCGGTCTTTTCACTGCCGGCATCCTGATTGTCGATATGCCAACTACATCCCCATTTTAACAATCTGCCTTCAACCTCAGAGAAACCAATCTATTAAATCATTGATATTATTTGGTCAAGGGAAATGGAATATCTAGGGGTGATTAACTACACTTCTTATTCTACACCTACATAACCACTAGTGTAGTATCTCTGGCACATCCTCCCCTCCACTCACAATCTCAGTTTGGAGTACCACATGGTTCTGACCATGGCCATGATGGCCTGCTGCATGGGTGTTACACTGGAGTCCACTGTCTGCTTTATGCCTCATATTAAATCTCTCTCCTTGTCCTGTTGCTTCCACCTTAGAAAAGTTTTTTAGAATATGCACGAGAGGTCGGCTCTTTCATCTCCCAATAATTGTTTGTTGTTTTGCCCATCTTTGTACTCGTTTCCCTCTGATTATTTTGTTGGAATTTGTTTGTCAATTTTTTGTGTGTAAGTAAAGTGGTTTTCCCAAAAATTTGTTTGTGGTTTGTTTATAATTTCAGGAGCCGCGGCTGCTGGTCCGTGAGCTCTGATTGGCTAGCAAACTGGTGCCTTATTGCTATTCACCCCACAGCCGCTGGAGACCGAACATCACAGAGAACTGAGGGGCAGGAGAGGCACTACACTGAGCTCTCCTTCCTTCACACAGCAGCCAGCGGAATGCAGGTATGGTGGACGGCCCGATGGTATGGAGTACCGGCTGGGAATTTCTTGCCGGTACGCCGTACCGTCCCATACCGCCATACTTGCAGCGCTGGACTATGGTGTATTTTCTACAGTGAATTGCTGTTATTAATCTGGTACATTATGATGCATGCAGCAGCTGCATTTACTGTATATATTGTTGAAGAGGCCCAGAAGTTGCACTCTCTAATGGTTAGTCAAACCAATGAGGTGGCAGGCCACACCTCCTCTGCAGACTGCCACACCTCTAAACATGGGCCCCTACCACTGCATTCCCCCGGTGGACCCTACATGCCCCAGTCCGACACTGTATGCAGATACAGCATATGCACAGAATATAGGCATGCCACATATCATTTTAATCAGCAGGATCTGTGTGTTCATCCTATTACATCCCTTTGTGAATAATATGAATTTTCTGGGGGGCGGGAAATTACAAATATTGCATATACAGTACATGGACTCTATTGAGAGATCAAAGTATTTTTGTTTGATTTTAAAGTTAGAAATCATTTTAGAAATGATTATTTGTTGTAAATGTGCTGTAATTGTGTACTTGTAATTGATTTTCAACATTGACAAATACAACTAATCCAAAAAACTCTAGTTACGTACGACTTTGTAGAGCTGTTTTGTGTGAGACTAGAACTACATTACACTGGGCGAGTTGTATGTTTAACATGGGGAAACACCTGGATCCGACTTTTTACTAGGCACTTTTGTTCTGAGAAGAAAACTTCCGAGTTTTCATAAACTTGGATGCTATTACATTGGTCAAGTTTTCAAAATGTTTGACTTTAGCTGCAAAATCAGACATTTTACAAACTCTGCTCCCATTACATCCCGGCCTTTATGTGAAACATGCCATTTCATTTTTACATTAACATCCTCATTAATGCAATGTATTTACGTACTATGGGCCTTATTCAGACATGATCGCTCCTCTGTGAATTTGCAGAGGTTTGCGATCAGATAGTCGCCGCCCAGACTGAGTGAATTGCCACCCCATGCAAGTCTGGGTACGCCACGTGAAAAGCTTTACAAATGCCGGTCAGCTGCAAATCCGTTCGCAACTCACTCACCATCTAATGTTTTTTCTAGTCTGTGCAGTCTGTGCGTAGCTCAGGACCTACTTCTACAGTGCGATAAAAACAGGCTGATCGGAACCAGAGCTGACGTCACACACCCTCCCTAAAAACACTTGGGAACTCCTGTGTTTTTCCTGACACTCCCAGAAAATGGGCAGTTACCACCCCAAAATGTCTGCTTCCTGTCAATCAACTTGCATATGCCTAGTGTTCAAAAAGATGCAGGAATTTTTCGCAGTTTGGCCTTGAGCGTGCGGATTACGATCTGTACGCATGTGCAGTCAATTGATAATCAGCTAATAAAACAAAAAATTGAAGCGCCTGTGTATTTTGTACTAATAATTAAAATCTGTAATTTATAAATTGTAAATTATGAGATAATGAGCCCACATTCGCCTCTATACATGGGCTGTGTTAATCACTATTGTAGTAAATCAAACAAGAATAGGAGACAGATAGTGGCACTCATGGGGTCAAAGATTTCTCATAAAAAACATATCCAGAGAGCTGAAGATATAAAAATATACATTTAATATGCCAGGGCCGAAACTAGGATTTTCGTCACCTGGGGCAAAGCAGAAAATTGGCGCCCCTCCCAAAAAAACAAATCAAAAACAAACTCTGTCAGACTAAAATAATCATATTATCAAAAAATGCGAAAAAAGAGGATACTATTGGACAATATTCCCCTTTGTGCCTCAAATACCCTATGCGTCACATGCCCCGCCAGCGTGTTCAACTACATGCTCCTTTGTGTGTCCCCATACATTGCACTATATCATAACACTTCATCACTGCACTTCATTCCCCTATCCTCTATCCACTGCACTACATCACTATACTACATCCCCTACACGCTGAACTACATCACTACACTACATGCCCCTATGCACTGCACTACATACCCTATATGCTACACTACATCACTCAGTGGCGTGCGGTGAGGTCAGTGGCTGGTGAGGCACTGCAGCCATAATCTCTGTGGAGTCCCGACGAGGTCATCTTCTGCCGCCACTAATGGGTGCCGACCCTGCCAATGGCCTACAAAATCGCCGCCATCAACTGCCTGACCCCCAGCCGCTAAGCTGCATCTCAGTCTGATGCCGCCAGTGCCTGCAGCCTTCCTGCTCATCAAACTTGTGATGAGCAGGTGGCTAATACATTGTCAATTTTCATAAATTTATGGGAGACAGAGAGGTGGAATATGGGGAGATGGGAGAGAGAAGAGAAATATGAAGACAGGACGGATAGACAAGAGAGTAGGCACAGGGGAAGATGGCAGAGAGAGAGGAATAGGGTGAGAAGGAAGAGAGACGGAATAGGGGGCAGAAGGAAGATAGAGTAGGAATAGAGGGAGATGGGAGAGGAGGAATAGAGGAGATGGCAAAGAGAGAGGAGAAATAGGGGTATACGAGAAAGAGGAGAGTGAGAGGAATAGAGGGTGATGACAGACAGAGAGAGAGGAGGAGCAGGCTGGCAGACTGGGAGTAGTGGTGGTGGAGAGCAGGGGGCAGGATTGGAGTAACAGTAGTGCAGAATAGGGGGACAGGCAGGGAGTAATAGAAGGGGGGGCAGGATGGGAGTAGTGGTGGGAAAAAGTGGGCAGTATGGGATCTCACCTCCTCTAATGCAGCTCCCGGGTCCCAGCCACCGTTGCTCCTTCCATGCAAGCTCACACAGGACGGACAGACAGCCTCAGTAGAAGTTATGGGTTCCGCTCCTCTGGTGTTCTCCGCGTAGTCCAGGGGAACATGGGCGTGGCCTGCGATCGGGTTGGGGGTGGGGCAGGGCTGCACCTCCGCACCAGGTGTACATAAGGCTCTTTGTTTTCTGGCTGCCCGCAGCTGTGCCCTCCTCATTACTGGAGCTGTCTGTCCGAGTTCTCTTTGTGACAGTCCAGGGGCAAATGCAGGATTTTTAGGGGGGAGGGGGGGATTCCAGATATGAGAGAGAGGGAGAGAGATAGAAATAGAAGAGTGTGCACATATATAGAAACCTCCAACCCGTGTGTGTGTGTGTGTGTGTGTGTGTGTGTGCCAAGGAGACATGGGGAGGGAGAGACAGACAGACATGTGGAGAGAGGGGGACATGGGGGGGAGGGAGAAAGAGGGCGTGAGACACAGACATGTTGAAAGAGAGACATACATGCTGAGAGACAGTTCTGGAAAGAGAGTTACTTGAGTGGGAGAAAGACAGGGACAAAGAGACACAAACATGGAAAGAGAAACGGACATGGGGAGAGAGAGACAGACATGAGGTGGGATAGAGACACACATGGAGAGAAACAGACACAGGGAAAGAGAGACAGACACAAGGAGGGATAAGACATGGAGAAAGAGACAGACATGTGGAGGGAGAGAGAGTGAAACACACACACATGGGGAGGGAGCAGACATGGAGAGAGAGACACACAGGGAGAGATATACAGAGACGTGGAGACAGACACAGGGAGAGAGACAGACAGACATACGGAGAGAGAGAGAGAAGAACAGAGAGAGGAAGAAAGAGGAGTGACATGGAGAGGGAGGAGATATGGAGAGACAGACACAGTGACCAAGAGAGACAGACATGGGGAGGTAGAGATACAGGAAGAGAGACACACACACACACACACACACACGCACACACACATTGGGAGGTAGGAGGAGACATGGAGAGAGATACAGACACAAGGAGAGAGAGACAGACAGACATGGGGAGAAAGAGACCGAGACAGGGAGAGACAGACACAGGGAGGGAGAGACTGAGGAAAATGGTATGTTAGCCCAGTGGTTCTCAAACTGTCATCAGGACCCCACACAGGTCACGTTTTCCAAGTCACCCAGCAGCTGCACTGTGTATCACCAACTGTCACATTTTAAAAATCTACAGGTGACCTGCAAAACATGAACCGTGTGGGGTCCTGAGGACCGAGTATGAGAACCTGTGCCCCTATTCCAGGTGCTACAAGGGCAGCGTTTCCACAGCAGCTGTTAATACGTAGAGGTTAGTTACGCCTGAAACAAAATACATGATGAAACAGCGCTCAACAGAATAATATAAAAGAGATGGCATGGTTAATATATTAAAACACTTTCATATGGCAAATATCCCATGTATATCACAGAAATAGTAAAGTGACAATCAGCTTGCAATTAGCATTAAAATCACATATGTTTAAAAAGTAAATGAAGTAATATGTAACAGTTTATGCCCCTGTTCCAATAATACAGAATACATTTCAATATACCTGTTCCTAGTATAGTCCCTGAGGGGTGATAGGCAGTCTATTGATAAGCACAAAATCAGCAGCATTGAATAGTTACCGCAGCTGATGGTAGGGTCACAATGGACAAGGTCGCATTCTGGCGGCCGGGATCCCGACGTCGGTATGCTGACTGCCAGGATCCCGGCCGCCAGTCAACCATACCCAATGCATTTGAATGACTACTTCTACCTGGTGTAGGATTGTGACCCTACCATCAGCTGCAGTAACTATTCAATGCTGCTGATTTTGTGCTCATCAATAGACTGCCTATCACCCCCCCAGGGACTATACTAGGAACAGATATACTGAAATGTATTCTGTATTATTGGAACAGGGGCATAAACTGTAACATATTACTTCATGTACTTTTTAAACATATGTGATTTTAGCTCAGATTGCAAGCTGATTGTCACTTTACTATTTCTGTGATATACATGAGATATTTGCCAAATGAAAGTGTTTTAATATATTAACCATGACAACTTTTATATTATTATATGTTATTCCAGTGCCGGATTAAGAGGGGACCCAGGGGGTAAGTACCCCGGGCCCTCCAGGTCTAAGCTGCTGTCCACTGACAATTCTACTGTCTACAGGCTCCACCGCCAGCAACAGCACTCCCAGCAGCAGCGGCAGCTGCTGGGAGAGCTGTGCCAGTTTCGGAGCCTGGAGAGAAATAGAATAATCCCCTACGGCTACACCCTTGATGTTTCTACTGGAGGGCGGGTAACACGTGGAAACGCCCGGGATGCCCGCTGCCAGCAGCAGCAATACAGTCCCTTACAAGGCTGCGTGCCGTGGCCGGTGTCTAAGCCCCTGTCCCAGTACACAGGATTCATTAGAGTGGAGGAGGATTGACAGAAGTGTGCCCGCCTCCTCACTGCCCTGCGATCTGTCTCTGTCCCAAACTCCCGTCGCAGCATCAGCTCCAGCTCGTGGTGTTAGGGGAGGAACTCTGAGGAGCAACAGCAGGTTAGATTAGAGTGGACTGATGGGGGAGAGTGCTGGGCACAGGCTGTACTGCATACACCCAGCTCAGACACTAACAAGTGCTTTGTTTAGTGTTTGGGACACTGGCTGCAATGTGCCAATGTGGCTGTGTGCATATGTGAATGTGGCTGTGTGCATTTGCGTGTGTGTGCATATATGAAAGTGGCTGTGTGCATTTGCGTGTGTGTGCATATGTGAATGTAGCTGTTTGCGTTTGCGTGTGTGTGCATATGTGAATGTAGCTGTGTGCATTTGCGTGTGTGTGTATATGTGAATGTGGATGTGTGCATTTGCGTGTGTGTGCATACGTGAATGTAGCTGTGTGCATTTGCGTGTGTGTGCATATGTGAATGTGGATGTGTGCATTTGCGTGTGTGTGCATATGTGAATGTAGCTGTGTGCATTTGCGTGTGTGTGCATATGTGAATGTGGATGTGTGCATTTGCGTGTGTGTGCATACGTGAATGTAGCTGTGTGCATTTGCGTGTGTGTGCATATGTGAATGTAGCTGTGTGCATTTGCGTGTGTGTGCATATGTGAATGTGGATGTGTGCATTTGCGTGTGTGTGCATACGTGAATGTAGCTGTGTGCATTTGCGTGTGTGTGCATATGTGAATGTGTGCATTTGCGTGTGTGTGCATATGTGAATGTGGCTGTGTGTGGCTACGTTCTTTGCAGTTGGACCACACCTCTTAGTTGGTGTACTACATTTTTCAGTTATTTAAGGGGGGGTTACTGTTCGCACTGGGTATGTCTCGTAACAGCCCTGCCCCTGAGTCTGTGCCCACAGGCTTGATCGTCTCCCCTCCGTCTGCAGCGTTAGTGTCGAGTAGACGCGCTGCACAAAAGACAACTGGGAGTGGAGACATCCTCCAAGAAGGCACTGAGGAGCGGGACTCTGAAGGGGAATCATTAAACATATTTTATGAGGTGGGGGTGAGAGAAGGTTATTAAATCCTGACATCAGGGAAGGGGCCCCCCTGTTTTCAGTGCCCCAGGACCCCTGAAGGCTTAATCCAGTTATTCTATTGTGTGCTCTTTCATCATTTTTGGTAGGGGTGAGAGACAGAGAGAGATAGAGACTGACATATGGAGGGAGAGAGGCATGGAGAGACAGACACCAGGAGAGACAGAAACAGGGAGAGACAGACATGCAGAGAGAGAGAGAGAGAGAGAGACACACAGATATGAAGAGAGTGATATGGGGAGGGAGAGGGAGACTGGTTTGGGAAGGGACACAGAGAGAGAGAGGGAGAGAGACAGCTACACACATGGAGAGAGAGAGAAACAGGCATAAGGAGAGAAGACAGTGACTACTTACCTGATCAGCCGGCCAGCCATCCCCCCTCCAGCATGCCAGACACGGACCTGCTGCACAGACACTTCCTCACCCGACCTCTGAACTCTCAAAGGCCCATGGGAACTGCCTGAGAGGAGCTGGCCGGGTGAAGTGACTCTGCAGCTCCCCCTACAGTTCAGTCAGCCCAGCCTCCACATAAGTGTAATGAGGCTGTGCTGCAGCTGCACATTACAGAGTGAGCCTGCCCTGCTGCCTTGAAGTCCTCCGTCTTCGGTAAACTTAGGGGGTGGGGGGTTCGGGGGGTCACAATCGGCACCCCTTGGTGTAAGCTCGGGAGGGGGGTGGACATTGTTTGCGGCAGTCAGCCCGGGAAGGGGGGTGGATTGGTATTCTGACAGTACAATCCACCCCTGCTGCCACTGCCCAATCATTCAGTGACAGGGGCGTGCTCTCATATCTGAAAGCACGCCCCTTTTCAAAGCGGCACTCCTAGAGGTGCCGCTTGCAGGGCTTTTTGTAATGGGCTTTTACTGCCCGATGCCTGGCCCCGCCCCCCGCTTCCGGCCCTCTCATATAGCCAGCGGGAGACACCGAAAGCGGTGCCTCCGATTCATAAGTAAAACCATTTGTTTAATATAAAAAGATGATTAAAATAATATAAAGTCTAAGCACATACTTATGACACATCATATGTGTCATAAGTATATTCTTTCTATTATTTTAATCATTTATGACAGGGGAGGCACTGCCTCCCCTGCCTGCACGTCCCTGACATCACTACACTACATCCCCTTTTATGCTACACCACATCAGTGCACTACGTGCCCCTATATACTGCAATACATTACTACACTACATACCCTATAAGCTACACCAAATCCCCCCATCTGGGAGGCAAAGTGGAGGTTGATACTGCTAACTGGGAGCACAGTGCACTTCTATAGCTTGTATAGTGCACCGCACGCTAGTCGCAGCACTGCATGGCAAAGAAGAGAGTTTAAGACAGTAGCTGGCATAGGAGAGATCCCAGATACTGGAGCTCACCTGCACAGTGCCGGAGCCAGCTGCGGGCAGACAGGTGGGTCAGAAACATTGCCCTGGGAGCTGTCTGCTGTCTCACAGGAGCAGCACAGCACTGCCGTTTTTTTTTTTAAAACCTGCTCCTCAGTAACTTCTTGGCGCCCCCTCAAATCCTGCACCCGGGGCACATGCCCCCTTAGCCCCCCCTAGTTACGGCCCTGAATATGCATATCAAAATTAAACAGAAACAATAAACATATACATAAATTATATATCTGAAAATACACTGATATCAGTGACGGGGTTAAAAAATATATATGTTACAGTACATCAATCTCAAGCCGGCAATTCACGTGGATATATGTAAACAGCTATTCAGATGTGTTTCATGCTGTTTATAAGTCCATTGGTGATAGTGCTATCTATTTATCAAAAGCACTCTTAACAATACACAGCCTGAGCAAGGTTACATACTGAATAGATTCCATTTTGAAGTGATAGAACATCAGGTATTCGTTCAAGAATCTTAAGTTTAGGATCGGCCTGACCGATCCGTCTGGCTTGGGAACTGCAAAGAGATTTAAGTAGAATCCCCGACCTCTCTGAGACAATGGGACTGGTATTAACACTCCCGATATGAGCAGAGATTGTATGGCCACCTTGTCTGGAGACGACGGTAGTCCTGTTGTGAAAAAAAACAGTTTGGAGGGAAAACGGCAAAATCTATTTTGTACCCTGATGATATCTAACGCTGGATCCAAGGGCCAGATGATGTGTGTGACCGAACCTGATGGAATATCTGGAGGCGTGATCCCCCAGGTAGGTTGGCAGCTCATCTGCCACCTGTTTCTCTGTTGTTTTGGACAACACACCGCTGTGGTTAAACGACCTCTTGCCCTAACTCGTCTGCCCTGGGATGAAAAACCTCTTCCATGAAAGGACTGCTGCTGCCGAAAGGATTGAAAAGAAGGACCCATATAGGGTCGTCTAGCAGGAGTAGGTGACGAAGGCAAAAAAGTGGATTTGCCCGCAGTAGCCTGGGAAATCAATTTTAGGGTAGCCTCCAGCCTATGATCCGAGGCATCTTTAAGTGAAGTCACTCTCGGTACAGGGAGAGTCGTCTTTTTGGACAGTTGAGACACTGGCGCATCCACTGGTGGAGGAGTTTCCCACTTACCTGTCATGGATGTTTGAAATAGGTAGTGAGAAAGAAATTTCCGTGGAATCTGGAAACGCTTGTCAGGCTGTTTCTCATACGTCCTAGAGGATGCTGGGGATGCTTCAAGAACCATGGGGTATAGACGGGATCCGCAGGAGACATGGGCACTTTAAGACTTTAAAGGGGGTGTGAACTGGCTCCTCCCTCTATGCCCCTCCTTCAGACTCCAGTTAGATTCTGTGCCCAGTGAGACTGGATGCACACTGAGGAGCTCTCCAGAGTTTCTCAGAAAAAAAGACTTTATGTTTGGTTTATTATTTTCAGAGAGACCTGCTGGCAACAGGCTCCCTGCATCGTGGGACTGAGGGGAGAGAAGCAGACCTACTTCTGCGAGTTTCAAGGCTCTGCTTCTTAGGCTACTGGACACCATTAGCTCCAGAGGGTCTGATCGCTAGGTACGCCTAGATGCTCGTTCCCGGAGCCGCGCCGTCACCCTCCTTGCAGAGCCAGAAGTGAGAAGCCGGGTGAGTAGAAGAAGATCAGAAGACTTCAGTGACGGCAGAAGATTTCAGTGACGGCTTTTGAGGTACCGCGCTGCGCGCCATGCTCCCACATACAAAACGGCACTGCAGGGTGCAGGGAGCAGGGGGGTGGCGCCCTGGGCAGCATGAAAACCTCAGTGGCAACTGGCATCAGAGTATACAGTGCCTGGGCACTAAATACAGACCCCCGCCAGTATAAGTATATAAAAATAAGCGGGACTGAAGCGCGCCATTAAGGGGGCGTGGCTTAGCCCTCACAGCTCTAACCAGCGCCATTTTCTCCTCACAGAGACGCTGGTTCTTCCAAAACACTGCTGTATAGATCAGAGTGAAAAACGAGGGGGGGGCACGGTCAGAGCAATCCCAAAAAGTCTCTACTTAAGAAGTTGAACTACAAGATGGAATCTCTCAGGGCAGGGATCTCCAAACTGTAAAAGGAGAAGAGGGTCTAAGTACGGTTTCTTCCGCATTAGGCGTACCTGGGTTTGCTATTCAGGATTGTCATTGCCAATTCCCCGGAGTGATGGCAGTATGATGGTTTTCCTTCAATAGTAAAAGCCATTATTATTCTGTACTGGGACGCTCTCCTGACTACGGCGAGGTCAAGAAACAAGTGGTGAAAATCGTTGATTTCTCTCTGACAGTTCTTCAACACAGTGGTTGGTTCCTGAACTTGGCAGAATCACTGTTGATGCCAACAACGCGGATTTTGGAGTTGGGAATAAGGTTAGATACAGAACTGTCGAGAGTTTGTTTCTTCCAGTGGAAAGAGCTCTGAAGATCCAGAGTCGGATCAGATTTGCAACAGTGTAAATCCATCAATACGTTTCGTTGATGAAGAAGATGGTTACAGCCTACGAGGCCATTCGGTGAGCAGGTTAAATGCCAGAGTGGTTTTAGCGGGACCAGTTGCACATGCACCGGAAAATAATCCTATTTTCCAGGACCAGAATATCTCTCCTGTGGTGGATGCACAGTTCTCACCTCCTAGAGGGATAATGGTTCGGGATCCAGGATTGGATCCTGGTGTCCATGGGTGCAAGTCTCCGAGGCTGGGGAGCAGACTTTCAAGGGGAAGAATTTCCAGGGAAAACGGTCAAGCCGGGAAGCTTGTCTGCAATAAACATTCTGGAATTAAGGGCTATTTACAATGGCCTTCTGCAAGCAGAACATCTTCTTCGCGATCTGCCCGTCTTAATTTAGTCGGACAACTTGACAGCAGTGGCGTAAGTAAACCGCTAGGGCAGAACGAAGAGCAAAGTGGCAATGGCAGAAGCCACAAAGGTTTTCTGCTGGGCGGAAAGGCGTGTAAAAGATCTGTTAGCGGTCTTCATTCAAGTTGTAGACAACTGGGAAACAGACTTCCTCAGCAGACACGATCTCCATCCAGGAGAGTGGGGTCTTCATCAAGAGTTTTTCACAAAAGTGACAAGTCTTTGGGGAATTCCTCAAATAGACTTGATGGCATCTCGCCTCAACAAGAAACTTCAGAGATATGGTTCCAGGTCGAGGGACCCTCCAGCAATAGCGGTGGATGCCCTGGTTACACCATGGGTGTTTCAGTCGGTATGTGTGTTCCCTCCATTTCCACTCTTTCCGAGGGTGATAAAGATCATAAGAAGAACAAAGGTTCAGGCGATCCTCTTTGTTCCGGACTGGCCAAGGAGGGCTTGGTATCCAGATCTTCAGGAATTACTCATAGAAGATCCCTGACCTCTTCCTCTACGAGAGGACCTGTTACAGCAAGGACCGTGCGTGTATCAAGACTTACCGTGGCTGCGTTTGACGGCATGGCGGTTGAACGCCATATCCTAGCCCGAAAGGGTATTCCCAGTGAAATCATTCCCATATTGCTTCAGGCTAGAATAGAAGTAACGGCGAAGCTTTACCACCGTATTTGGAGAAAATATGTGTCTTGGTGTAAATCCAAGAAGGCTCCTACAAAAGAAAATTTCAGCTGGGACATTTGCTCCATTTTTTGCAAGCAGTTGTGGATGTGGGCCTAAAGTTAGGATCCATTAATGTACAAATTTCGGCCTTATCTATGTTCTTTCAGAAAGAATTGGCCTCCCTTCCAGAAGTTCAGACCTTCGTGAAAGGCGTGCTGCACATCCAACCTCCCTTTGTGCCCCCAGTGGCACCATAGGATCTTAATGTGGTGTTGCAGTTCCTGCAATCTAATTGAATTGAACCTTTATGTACGGTTGAGTTGAAATTCCTTACTTGGAAAGTGTTCATGCTGTTGACCTTGGCAACTGCAAGGCGGGTGTCTGAATTGGCAGCTTTGTCTCAGTAGATAGAGCGGAGTTGAGAACTCGTCAGAAATTTTCTGCCAAAAGTGGTTTAATCGTTTCACGTAAACCAGCCTATTGTGGTGCCAGTGGCTACTGATGACTTGGCGGAATCGAAGTCTCTCGATGTGGTCAGAGCTTTGAAAATCTATGTCGCCAGAACGGCTCAGGTTAGGAAAACAGAGGCTCTGTTTGTCCTGTGTGCTCCCAACAAGATTGGGGCTCCTGCTTCCAAGCAGACCATTGCACGCTGGATCTGTAATACGATTCAGCAGGCTCATTCTATGGCGGGTTTGCCGTTACTGAAATCGGTGAAGGCCCATTCTACCAGAAAGGTGGGCTAATCCTGGGCTGCTGCCGAGGGGTCTCGGCATTACAGCTTTGCCGAGCTGCTATTTGGTCAGGATCAAACACCATTGTGAAGTTTTACAAGTTTGATACCCTGGCTGAGGAGGACCTCTTGTTTGGTCAATCGGTGCTGCAGAGTCATCCGCACTCTCCTGCCCGTTCTAGAGCTTTGGTATAAACCCCATGGTTCTTGAAGCATCCCCAGCATCCTCTAGGACGTATGAGAAAATAGGATTTTAATACCTACAGGTAAATCCTTTTCTCTTAGTCCGTAGAGGATGCTGGGCGCCCGTCCCAGTGCATACTGTATATGCAGTCATTGGGTATGTTTGCACACATGGGGGAAAATTTACTAAGCTCCCGATTTTGACCGAGATGGTGTTTTTTCTTCAAAGTGTCATCTCGGGAATTTACTAAACTCAAATCACGGCAGTGATGAGGGCATTCATATTTTTTTGGAACTCAAAGAAAAAAATTACGAATGAATACACCATCGGTCAAATACGCCTGTTATTTGGTAGAACTCAGTAATTTACTAAAAAGTGTAATTCACAAACACTGCCGGCAATAGCCAAACACTGCCGTGAAAAAATACAAATCGTTAAAAAATGCTAAAATAAAACAGACCTGCTTTTTTTTACCGTGTTCTGATAGGCATGCACGGATCCATGAGATTCGTGCATGTTTATCAGTGGGAAGGGGTGGGAAAGTGTTAAATTAGCTGGAAAAAAATGCGTGGGGTCCCCCCTCCTAAGCAAAACCAGCCTCGGGCTCTTTGAGCTGGTCCTGGTTGAAAAAATATGGGGAAAAAAATGACAGGGGTTCCCCCATATTTAATCAACCAGCACCGGACTCTGCGCCTGGTCCTGGTTCCAAAAATACGGGGGACAAAAAGCGTAGGGGTCCCCCGTATTTTTGAAACCAGCACCGGGCTCCACTAGCCAGGTACATAATGCCACAGCCGGGGGACACTTTTATATTGGTCCCTGCGGCCCTGGCATTACATACCCAACTAGTCACCCCTGGCCCGGGTACCCTGGAGGAGTGGGAACCCCTTAAATCAAGGGGTCCCCCCTCCAGCCACCCAAGGGCCAGGGGTGAAGCCCGAGGCTGTCCCCCCCATCCTAGGGCGGTGGATGGGGGGCTGATAGCCTTTTTGTAAAAATGTGACTATTGTTTTTAGTAGCAGTACTACAAATCCCAGCAAGCCTCCCCCGCAAGCTGGTACTTGTAACCAATGGTGGGAACTTTGTGGTCAGCGGTGAGGTTACTTTCGGTCAACCGCTGACCGCAAAGTTCCCACCATTGGTTACAATGGAGTGCATAGTCGCCCTTGGATGGGGGGGACAGCCTCGGGCTTCACCCCTGGCCCTTGGGTGGCTGGAGGGGGGGACCTCTTGATTTAAGGGGTTCCCACTCCTCCAGGGTACCCCGGCCAGGGGTGACTAGTTGGGTATGTAATGCCAGGGCCGCAGGGACCAATATAAAAGTGTCCCCCGGCTGTGGCATTATGTACCTGGCTAGTGGAGCCCAGTGCTGGTATCAAAAATACGGGGGACCCCTACGCTTTTTGTCCCCCGTATTTTTGGAACCAGGACTAGGCGCAGAGCCCGGTGCTGGTTGATTAAATATGGGGGAACCCCTGTCATTTTTCCCCCCATATTTTTTCAACCAGGACCGGCTCAAAGAGCCCGAGGCTGGTTTTGCTTAGGGGGGGGGGGACCCCAAGCATTTTTTTTAAAGATTTGTAAAAAGGTGTTTTTTTTTTACGAAAGATGCACAATGAAGCCCTGCACAGATCTCACAGATCTGGCCGAGATACATTGTGTTAATGTCGGCAGTGTTTTACTATTCACTCCCGTAAAACACTGTCAAAAAATACGAATGACATCGACATCGGAAAACACGAAAATGCAGAATACGACAGCTTAGTAAATTAGTCGTAATAAATTCAAAAAGTTGCAAATTTACACTTTCGATGTCATTCGTGATGAATCTCCCTCCAAATCGGCACAAATACGAATTTTAGTAAATATACCCCATGGTGTGTTGTGTTTAAGTCAGCCTGTTGCTGACAATATTCAGGCCATAGCATGCATTATGCTGTTACTGGTTGTGTTTACACACATAGGTTGTGTTATATTTTATGTCAGCGTATTGCTGCATATTCTTCATGCCGTCGGCTGGTGTTCTATTGAATGCCACGTTCTGCGGCATACTGGAGGTGTGAGCTGGTAAAATGCTCACTGTGCTTTATCAATAAATTCTTTCCTCGAAATGTCCGTCTCCCCGGGCACAGTTGCTATAACTGGAGTCTGGAGGAGGGGCATAGAGGGAGGAGCCAGTTCATACCCCTTTTAAAGTCTTAAAGTGCCCATGTCTCCTGCGGATCCCATCTATACCCCATGGTTCTTGAAGCATCCCCAGCATCCTCTATGGACTAAGAGAAAAGGATTTACCGGTAGGTATTAAAATCCTATTTTCCATGCCGTCACCAAATGGTCGTGTAATTGTGAAAAAGGGAACACAACCGAAGCAGTCTTTTGTTCGCCGAACAATTGAAATTCTGTGGGTTCAGGTACTAGAGGGGGAGAAGCTACACACTTTTCTAAATTATTATGTACCTAGCTCCCAGCAACCATGACTATATTGAGGGTCCACAATTTGTGAATCCAGTAATTCTTTCTCAGGCAAACTTTCTGTATCTGTCTCCACCTGTTTTGGTAGGATTAATAAGCTCTATGCCTAGATTTATTTCCTTAGGGATCAATTTCAAGGCCGGCTTGAGATTGGTCTAACATGAGTGATAATCGTCTGCCTTCCGAATTTGTACAACAGTGATCAGCTCTGAATTACCCCCTGTATCCTATTATGGTGATACCTTGTCCTGGCAGGGTATCACACAATGTCATAGAAGTCTGGTGGCACGTCTTCCCTTGCATTCCATTATAATCAGGAGTGTATTCTGAAGGCATCAGCTGTTCCACCAAGGAGCCATTTACAGACCATCCTACCAATGACAATTTGTTAGTACTATCCAACAGTAACTCTAATGCTAAAAATATAGATACAACTTCCATTGCCCCCTATCCATGCTTTTACCTAATGGTGGAACTCCAGTCTATGGCAAATGCTCTGGTATTTAAAGAATGAGTAGCAAAACATATTACAGGGTTTCTTAATGGGCAGGCTAACCTTTTCCATATATGACAGTTGATTTGATTGTATCCTTACCACATACAGTATGTACAGTATCGTGAGTGGATAGGACTAAGCAATGATCTAATTTCTTCACATATTTCAGTTTCCTTGTCAACATCTACATAACAAATACAGTCTGCATAGTGTATGTAAGGCCAGCTGCATAATATATGCAGACAGCAGTAAAATTGTCATCTGCTGGTTAATTTATGATGGAAACTTGCAGAGCACTTGCTTTGCATTAACAAGCTCTAACTTGTAAATGAATGAGTGACCTCTCACACCTTGCCTTGGTCTGTTAGCACATTCCGTCAACAAAACATATTATTTAAAATACATAAAAAAAGTTTGCAAAGAACTGATTAAAGGCCTAATTCAGACCTGATCGCTGATGTGCGTTTTCGCACAGCGGGCAATTCATTCTGAACTGAGTATACTGTATGCCGGCACCACAGTGCTCCAGCGAATGCCAGAGATGCAATTGGCATCTCTTCCCAGCGATGACCTCTGCCTCATTGACAGGCAGAGGCATTCACAGGGCGGGAGGGGGCAGGCTGGCAGCATTGGGGGGCGGGCTGCGGCAGCTGCATGACACCACATTCATCCGCTGCGACCCGGGGAGCAACGAGTAGCTCCCTGCCAGCGAGGCCCCACACTGTCCCTCTGTGTCCTGCAGCACTGCTTGTCCAGCTGCTGACGACACGGCATACTGCCGCAGCTGCAGCTCTGGCATCATGCAATCCCCGGGTCCCTTCTCCCGACAACTGGCGGCTGCCCAGGTACAGACCTGCACTGGTGCTGACATGAGGAGGGGCTCCCTGTGTTAGGTGCCCTGGGCCCACCAAAGGCTTAATGCGGCATTGGTCAGCAGCATGTCAGTCATGCTGCATTATTCGAGTGACTGTCAGCTGCATTGCTGTCCCGGAACTGCTCATGCATGCACAGATCTGAAAACATTGCAAATGTGCGTAAACATTGGGTTTAGGTACATCTCTGAATTTGGTTTTAAAAAACGATATTTATGGTAAGAACTTACCGTTGTTAAATCTCTTACTGCGAGGTACACTGGGTTCCACAGGGAATAACATCAGGGTGTAGAGTAGGATCTTGATCCGAGACACCTACAGGCACAAAGCTTTGACTGTTCCCAGTCTAATGCAGTAGCAGGTATAAGAGACGACAACCGTTAGTAGCCACGTACCTGGCATTAGCGGCTAATGCCATACAAACCCAAAGTTCGTCAGGGTGGGCACCCTGTAGAACCCAGTGTACCTCGCAGAAAGACATTCAACAACGGTAAGTTCTTACCATAAATCTCGTTTTCTGCATCGGGGTACACTGGGTTCCACAGGGAATAACATTGGGGATGTCCTAAAGCAGTTCCTCAAGGGAGGGGATGCACTGTAGAGGGCACAAGAACCCGGCGTCCAAAGGAAGCATCCTGGGAGGCGGATGTATCGAAGGCATCGAACCTTATGAATGTGTTCACTGAGGACCACAATTGTTCAAGGGTCGCACCACGTCGGGCCGCCCAAGAAGGTCCAACAGACTGAGTAGAATGGGCCTTGATAGTAGCAGGAACTGGACAACCAGCCTGTACCTAAGCATGTGCAATCACCATTCTAATCCATCTGGCCAAGATCTGCTTGTGAGCAGGCCAGCCACGTTAGTGAAAACCAAACAGTAAAAATAGAGAATCAGACTTCCTAATGGGAGCTGTCCTCTTTACGTAGATATGGAGAGCCCACACCACATCCAAAGACCGCTCTCTGGAAGACAATTCAGGAGAGACAAAGGCCAGAACCACAATCTCCTGATTAAGGTGGAAAGAAAACATCACCTTATGTAGGTACCCGGGACGTGTCCTAAAACCGCCCAGTCACGGTGAAAATTAAGGAGATCATGTGAGACCTGATCCGGTGAGGCAGGCCGTCGCAATTGGCAAGAATCAGTTTCTGCAGAGGGCGGGAATGGAAATGAGCGTACTCCACCATGTCGAAAGCCAACACCATGAGACCTAGCACTTGCATTGCCGATGTTATGATACCAGTACGTCTGACCAGAGGTGATCTTATGACGGAGGTCAGAGTACTGGAATGGAATGCTGGTTACGGGAGCAGGAAAGCCTAGTAACCCCTGGCGCCCTAACTCCGTTGTCTCGCCCGTGTTATCAGAAATCCCCTGCGAGACTATGGTTGCTTGAGCCCATGGCAGCCGCGTTTGAAGGGCGGATTATGTCTGCCCAACTCCGATGCCCCCTCAGGTCTTAATGGGAGACAAAGGGAAATCCGAGACAGGGTGATAACAAGGGGCCCTCTGACTAAGCAACCAGGCCAGGGGCTACAAGCTAACTAACTTAAACCAGAAGTATGTGCGGACAAACCGCCAGGGAAAAGGACAACCAAAAATCCACGAATCCGTTACTCCTATCCAGCACCGCTGGATACCAGAGTGGATTTGTGGGAGCGGAATCCTCCGCAAAAGCTCCGAAACACAATATAACCAAATAATAAATAGTAAGCGGTCAAGCCGCAACACACGGCTACGCCGCGACTCACGAACACCACAGGATGTTAAAGGTGCTCGGTCAGGACTCCAGGAAAAGATGACAACTTCCGAGTATTGGACCACTGAGGACAGGAACGACCGGATAGACAGGACTGGAAAACTCTCTGCAACAGACACAGCAAACAGGAAGCTATTACCGGCGTCTGTGAGAAGTCCAGAGAGTGCTTTTAACTGGGAGCTCTCCAATCAGGAGCCAGACAGGGTAATTAACAATCATGCCGTGCAGCTGCATGCTGCACGGCCAGGATACCAATGAGGTGATTAATCTAGACCCAGCAACGGGGAACGCGGTCCGACAGTGGCGTCCCCGTTGCTAGGGTCTGAGCGGCTCCGTGCGCCCGGCGTCTAGCGTTGCTAGGGAGCCGGCGGCTGTCCGCATGCGGCGTCCCTAGTTGCTAGGCGCCGGGCCGCACTGACGGGCGGACCCTCGGCGCCTAACAGTACCCCCCCCTTGAGGAGGGGTCAAGGAACCCCTAAGGCCAGGTTTCTGAGGAAATTCTCGAAAAAATGCCTTTTTGAGCCTCGGGGCATGGAGATCCTCATCCAGGACCCAAGACCTTTCTTCTGGACCATAACCTCTCCAATGTACCAAAAAATAAAGCCGACCCCGGGACAACTTGGAATCGAGAACCTTCTCCACCAAGAACTCCTGCTGACCCTGTACATCTATTGGTGATTTCCCCTGAGAGATCTTCCGAGGAAATCTACTGGAAGAAACGTATGGTTTCAACAGGGAGCAATGGAAAGTATTTCCGATCCGGAGAGTTCTTGGTAAACGTAACCGAAAAGCAACTGGATTGATTTTTTTTATAATATGAAATGGTCCAATAAATTTAGGGCCCAATCTGGCTGAGGTTTGTCGAAGTCTAATGTTGCGAGTCGACAACCACACCCTATCTCCAACTTTAAAAGTGCACGGCCGCCGGAGCCTGTCAGAAAAAAATTTCTCCCGAAATGCCGCTTTTCTGAGAGCAAGGTGCACTTTTCTCCAAATGAGTCTGAGATGAGCGGTCAAGGTCAGTGAGGAGACAGAGGAATGTTGAAAAAAGGAATTAGCTCTGGGGTGAAAACCAAAAACTGTAAAAAATGGAGACACATTGGTGGAGGAATGACAGGCATTGTTGTAAGCAAACTCCGCCAACGGAAGAAACTCGGACCAGTCATTTTGGAGTTTGGCCGAGTACAAACGCAAATATTGTTTTAATGATTGATTAACTCGCTCAGTCTGCCCGTTGGATTGGGGATGGTAGCCAGACGTTAAAGACAATTTCATCTTTAAAGAGGCACAAAAAGACTTCCAAAATTGTGCAATGAATTGTGGACCCCGATCAGAAACAATATCAGTGGGTAACCCATGGAGTCTGAAAACATGGCGGAGGAACAAAACTGCCAATCCCTGGGCAGATGGCAATCGGGGAAGAGCAATGAAATGGGCCATCTTGCTAAAACGGTCAACTACCACCCATATGACTCGGCATCCGGCTGACAGAGGGAGGTCCACCACAAAATCCATGGAAATATGAGACCATGGCCTGAGAGGAACATTCAAGGGCATAAGTTGACCGATAGGCAAGGAACGGGGAACTTTATGCTGTGCACAGACCTGACACGAAAAAACAAACTCCTTAATGTCTTTGGAAAGACCAGGCCACCATACTGAGCGGGAGACTAATTCCAAAGTCTTAGCGATCCCCGGATGCCCGGCAACTTTGCTATCATGAAACTCCGTCAAAACAGTTGCTCTCAAAAACTCAGGGACATAAAGACGACCAGCAGGAGTATTTCCAGGAGCTTGATGTTGAAGCTGCTTTAACTGGGTAAATAAATCTTGTGTGAGGCCTGCCCGAATGACTGAAGACGGAAGTATGGGAGTAACAGGACTGTTATCATGAACTGGAAGAAAACTGCGTGACAGGGCATCCGCCTTGGCATTCTTGGAACCTGGCCTGAAGGTGATAATAAACTTGAAACGAGTAAAAAATAAAGCCCAACGAGCTTGCCGGGCATTCAGCCGTTTAGCTGATTCAATGTACTGAAGATTTTTGTGATCAGTCAAAACTGAAATGGTATGTGTTGCTCCCTCAAGCCAATGCCTCCACTCCTCGAAAGCCCATTTAATAGCCAGTAATTCCCGGTTACCAACATCATAGTTGGATTCAGCAGATGAGAATTTCCTGGACATAAAGGCACAAGGATGTAATTCTAGAGAATCCGGATCCTTCTGAGATAGGATAGCCCCTACTCCAACCTCCGAGGCATCAACCTCAACAATGAAAGGCAATTCTGGGTTGGGATATCTGAGGACCGGGGCTGAGACAAAGGCTTGTTTCAAGGCCTGAAAAGATAACTCAGCTTCACGTGACCAGTTGGTTGGATCCGCTCCCTTCTTAGTCAGTGCCACAATGGGAGCAACTAGGTCGGAGAAAGAGTGAATAAATCTTCTATAATAATTCGCAAACCCTAAAAAGCGCTTAATTGCTTTTAAGTTGGTGGGTTGCGCCCAACTAAGGATGGCTTGGAGCTTCTTCGGTTCCATACAGAATCCCCGAGGGGAAATAATGTACCCTAAAAAGGATACCTCCGTGACATGAAATTCACACTTCTCCAGCTTGGCATATAGGTGATTTTCACGTAATTTTTTTAGAACCTGACGCACCTGGGTAACGTGTTGTTCAATAGAGTCAGAATATATCAAGATATCGTCTAAATAGACTACTACGAATCTTCCAAGAAAATCACGGAGCACATCGTTAATGAGATCCTGGAAAACTGCCGGAGCGTTAGACAGGCCGAATGGCATAACCAGATACTCATAGTGACCCGACTGAGTACTGAATGCCGTTTTCCACTCATCCCCTGACTTGATTCGGATGAGGTTATATGCTCCTCTCAGGTCAATCTTAGAAAAAATCACAGCCGAACGTAGCTGATCAAAGAGGACAGAAATCAGCGGCAAAGGGTAAGTATTTTTTACTGAGATTTTATTCAAGGCTCTAAAGTCAATGCAAGGTCTGAGTGATCCATCCTTCTCCACAAAGAAGAAGCCTGCACTTAAAGGGGATTTAGACGGCCTGATAAATCCTTTCCCTAGGCTTTCTTTAACATATTCATTCATGGCCACAGTTTCTGGTCCGGACAATGCATATAACCTTCCCTTAGGCAAAGTGGCACCAGGAATTAGCTCAATAGCACAATCATAAGGCCGATGGGGAGGCAGAATGTCCGCATTGCCCTTGGAAAATACATCAACAAAATCCTGGTATTCCACAGGAATGGGTGCGGGAATGACAGCAGCTATTCTGATGGGAAGCGTAATACATTCCTTATTACAGATGGTACCCCACTGTGAGATCTCCCCCGACTGCCAATCAATGATGGGATTATGAAAGGCCAGCCAAGGGTGACCCAGAACCACTGGAACTGCTGGGCAATGGGTAAGGAAAAATTACATTTTTTCGGAATGAAGAGCTCCTACCGAAAATAGTACAGGAGGTGTACACAGAGAAATAACCCCATTGGACAAGGGACTCCCATCTAAACCATGCATGGTGATACACCTACCCAAGGCTAACTGAGGAATACCTAAGGCCTTGGCCCACGTTAAGTCCATAAAGTTCCCTGCAGCTCCACTGTCAACAAAAGCCGACACCGAGGAACAGAGGCTGCTAAAGGAAACTTTAGCTGGGACTAACAGTGAATTATTTGAGGAGATAAGCTGCAGACCAAAGTGAACCCCCTCACAATTCACTTGGTCGAGGCGTTTCCCGACTTGTTCGGACAATTACGGGCAAAATGTCCCTTACTCCCACAGTACAAACAAAGACCAGAATTTTGCCTTCTGGTTCTTTCTTCAGGAGACAGCTTGGAGAGACCTATCTGCATGGGCTCCTCTATGTCCACAGGAATGGAAAAAACACCAGGAGTAGACCCGACAGATGCTCCTTTTTCAGCCCTCCGCTCTCTGAGACGACGATCAATCTTAATAGAAAGCTCCATGAGTTTATCAAGAGTCTCAGGAGCGGGATACTGAAGGAGACTGTCTTTTATAGACTCAGATAAGCCGAGGCGAAACTGACTGCGCAGGGCTGGGTCATTCCATCCACAGTCGTTCGACCAACGGCGAAACTCCGTACAATAAATCTCTGCGGGATTCTTACCCTGTCTGAGAGCACGCAAATGACTCTCGGCGGATGCCTCTCTATCAGGGTCATCATACAATAGCCCTAGAGACCCCAGAAAGGCGTCTACAGACAACAATGCCGGATCGTCAGTTCTTAAACCAAAAGCCCAGGTCTGGGGATCCCCCTGAAGTAAAGAAATAATAATTCCGACCCGCTGAGATTCCGTACCTGAGGAGACTGGTCTTAAACGAAAATAAAGTTTACAAGACTCTTTAAAATTAAAAAACTGCTTTCTATCCCCAGAAAAACGGTCAGGCAAATGCATTTTTGGTTCAGGAACGACCCTCGGGGAAGTCCGTAACAGATCTTCCTGTGACCTCACCCGAAGGGATAGATCCTGAACCATCTGAGTAAGTTCTTGAATCTGACTAACTAGAAGCTGGCCAGGATTTGGCCCTACACCAGTGGGATTCATGAGGCCGACAAATCTTCCAAACTGAAATAAGGGAAAAAATCAAACCCTGTTTAATTTTAAATTTTAGTTGGGCCGGTAATAATGTTATGATACCAGTACGTCTGACCAGAGGTGATCTTATGACGGAGGTCAGAGTACTGGAATGGAATGCTGGTTACGGGAGCAGGAAAGCCTAGTAACCCCTGGCGCCCTAACTCCGTTGTCTCGCCCGTGTTATCAGAAATCCCCTGCGAGACTATGGTTGCTTGAGCCCATGGCAGCCGCGTTTGAAGGGCGGATTATGTCTGCCCAACTCCGATGCCCCCTCAGGTCTTAATGGGAGACAAAGGGAAATCCGAGACAGGGTGATAACAAGGGGCCCTCTGACTAAGCAACCAGGCCAGGGGCTACAAGCTAACTAACTTAAACCAGAAGTATGTGCGGACAAACCGCCAGGGAAAAGGACAGCCAAAAATCCACGACTCCGTTACTCCTATCCAGCACCGCTGGATACCAGAGTGGATTTGTGGGAGCGGAATCCTCCGCAAAAGCTCCGAAACACAATATAACCAAATAATAAATAGTAAGCGGTCAAGCCGCAACACACGGCTACGCCGCGACTCACGAACACCACAGGATGTTAAAGGTGCTCGGTCAGGACTCCAGGAAAAGATGACAACTTCCGAGTATTGGACCACTGAGGACAGGAACGACCGGATAGACAGGACTGGAAAACTCTCTGCAACAGACACAGCAAACAGGAAGCTATTACCGGCGTCTGTGAGAAGTCCAGAGAGTGCTTTTAACTGGGAGCTCTCCAATCAGGAGCCAGACAGGGTAATTAACAATCATGCCGTGCAGCTGCATGCTGCACGGCCAGGATACCAATGAGGTGATTAATCTAGACCCAGCAACGGGGAACGCGGTCCGACAGTGGCGTCCCCGTTGCTAGGGTCTGAGCGGCTCCGTGCGCCCGGCGTCTAGCGTTGCTAGGGAGCCGGCGGCTGTCCGCATGCGGCGTCCCTAGTTGCTAGGCGCCGGGCCGCACTGACGGGCGGACCCTCGGCGCCTAACAGCCGAGTGTATCGACACTTGCGGATGAGATAGAAAGCATCAAATCCTGTCCTGAAGTTTCAGGACCTTCTCCTGAGACAAGAACAACAGCTGGTTGTGAGTCTCTAACAACGTCCCCAGGTGCACCATGCTCTAAGCAGGGACCAGGGAAGATTTCTTCCAGTTGATGAACCACCCATGGGCTTGCAGAAACTGGAGAGTCAAATCCAGATGATGAAGGAGAATTTCTGGGGAATTTGCCAGGATCAACAAGTCGTCCAGATATGGGAGTATCATGACCCCTTGACTGCGGAGTACAGTCGTCATTACCGCCATGACCTTCATGAAGACTCGCGGAGCTGTGGTCAAACCAAAAGGTAAATCCCAAAATTGTTAATTGAGGTTGCCCACAGCAAACCTCAGGTACTGCTGATGCGACATTGCAATAGGAATATGCAGGTAAGCATCCTGTATGTCAAGGGAGACCATATAGTCCACGGGCTCCAAGTCCAAAACAATAGAGCGAAGTTTCCATACAAAACTTGGAGACTCTCATTTTTTTTCCCAAAGACTTGAGGTTGAGAATGGGCCAAGAGGACCCATTCGGTTTCGGGACTAGGAACAGCGGTGAATAGTTCCCTTTGCCTCTCTGAGCCAAAGGCACCTGTACTACCACTACTGTGTCCAGGAGGGACTGTACCACCGAATTAAGAGTTTTTGCCTTCACCTGATCCGAAGGGACGTCTATCAGGCAAAATCGATGAGGGGGATGAAGGATATTGCGTAACCTCGAGTGACGACTTCTGTACCAAGGCATCGGAAGTGGTCTTCAACCATTCCTGGGTAAACCCTAGAAGTTGGCCTCCCACCCTGGGATCCCCCAGAGGGAGGCCCGCCTCGTCATGCAGCAGGCTCTTCAGTTTTGGATGCTGGCTGACGGGCAGCCCAGGCACGTTTTGGTTTAGGCTTAGTGGTTTTGGAAGTGCAAGCCTGTTTCGGGTACGCCTGACCTTTTGCTTTACCTGAAAGACGAAAGGAGTGAAAGGAAGTACTCTCAGCCTTTGGCACTGAAGGAGCAGTACTAGGTAGACACACTGTTTTAGCAAAAGCTAAGTCAGCCACTATTTTGTTGAGGTCCTCTCCAAAAAGTATGTCTCCCTTAAAAGGGAGCACCTCCAGGGTTTTCTTAGAATCCAGATCTGCAGACCAGGACCGTAACCATAGAATCCGGTGAGCCAAAATGGACGTAGTAGAAGCCTTGGCCGCCAGAATACCGGCATCAGAAGCCACCTCCTTAATGTAATGAGAGGCTGTAACAATATACGAGAGACATTGTCTAGCATTATCAGAAAAGTTGGAAGGCAGCTCCGTTTCCACCTCCTGAGCCCATACTTCAATAGCTTCTGCAGCCCAAGTAGCTGCAATAGTGGGCCAATGCACAGCTCCTGCTCGGGTGTTGTTATGCACACCAGTGCCTGCAGGAAAGTACTGGTGTTTGAACTGTTATGCAAAACAGATGGACTCACAGACAAACTGGGGGATATGACATAATGTACACAGAAGGTGATAGGGTAACAAAATACACACAAAGTGAACAGAGAAGCCCAGAGGCTAAGGAACTGGGCATCTCCCTTGTATTAGAACTGCTCAGATGGAAAAGCAAGATGTTGTGTTTTAATACGTAGAGAACCCAAAATGCTGTTGCTAAGGGCAACAGCAAAACCCTAAAGGGTTACCAACGGGTGTGGCAGTAAACTCCTTGGTCAGAGATGGAATGATAGACACAAGGAGAATCTCCACAATCCTAATTCTCACTTGCAGTGCACAGGTTTTAGCTTACTGCCACTAAACTGACCCCTGACACCTAGCACAGTGAGACAGGATTAGACAGGCAAGTCTTAGAATACAGCCGCAAACTTGCTAAGTTCACAGAGTAGTAACAGAACCCCAGCAAGCTAAACGACTGACTCCAGTCTTACTGCTAGGTCTGGATTGGCAGAGTGTAATACCAAATCCCCAGGCCTATTTGCAGTAAGCAACAAACAAATACAAAGCTACACAGTACTGGCTAACTTTCATGAACTGACTAACCAACAAAGATTCAGCAGCATCTGCTTACCCTGAAAAGAGGCCTTATAAAGCAGGTGCTGTCCCCGCCCCACTCAGACCTCACAGACTGTGAGCACAAAAACCAGCACCGGATCCCCTGCCGTGCACAGAGCCTATAACCACTGCACAGCAAAAGACCCGAACCGGAGTATCAGCTGCGCTCAGGTTACTCCACTAGCACTTGTCTCCCGGTTGCCATGACGACGTGGCAGCACAGGGCAGGAGACCCTAACAGTACCCCCCTCTGACGAGGGGTCAAAGAACCCCTACCACCGGGTTTATCGGGGAACTGCGAGAAGAAAGAGCGTATCAGTCTGGGGGCATGAAGATCACAACTGCGCACCCACGACCGCTCCTCCGGGCCATACCCCTTCCAGTGCACCAAAAATGACAGCCGACCCCGAACCACCTTGGAGTCAAGAATCCTTTCAACAACAAACTCCCTCTGGCCACGTATCAGAAGAGGGGAAGGTCTTCCACTGGAAGAAGGATTACTAATCGCCCGTTTTAAAAGGGAACAATGGAATGTTTTATTGATACCCAAAGAACGGGGCAGATCTAACTGAAATGCCACCGGATTGATAACCCTGGTGATCTTATAAGGGCCGATGAACCGGGGCCCTAACTTATGAGATGGCTGTCTCAACTTCAAATTCTTGGTAGACAACCAGACGAAGTCTCCTAATTTGAAGCTGCAGGGTCTTTTCCGCTTATCAAAAACCCTTTTGGTCACTAATGACACAGACACAAGGGCTTTCTTCACTTTCCGCCAAATACCTCTAAGGACCGAAACCACAGAGGAACCACCAGGCGTGGAGTCCAGGGGGTCAAAAGAATTGGCCTTAGGATGATGCCCATACACACAAAGGAAGGGAGAGATCCCTGTAGCAGAGTGAGCCGCGTTGTTATAGGCAAACTCCGCCATGGACAGATGAGCAACCCAGTCAGTCTGACACTTGGAGACATAACACCTGAGGAACTGCTCCAAGGACTGGTTCACCCTTTCAGTCTGCCCATTAGACTGCGGATGGTAGCCTGACGACAAGCTGACAGAAATCTGGAGATCGGAACAAAATGCCCTCCAGAATTTGGCCACAAACTGGGATCCGCGGTCAGAGACCACATCAAGTGGCAACCCGTGGAGACGCACAACATGCAGCATAAATAATTCAGACAGGCGTCTGGCTGATGGCAGCCCAACCAGCGGAACGAAGTGCGCCATCTTCGAAAACCTGTCAACGACAACCCAGATGGCTGCCATCCCCGAGGATTTGGGCAAGTCCACCACAAAATCCATAGAAATGTGGGTCCATGGCTTAGATGGGATAGAGAGTGGATGTAATGGGCCAACAGGAACCCCTCTAGGAGTCTTATTTCGGGCACAGATGTCACATGCCCGAACCCACTGATCCACATCCTTAGCCACCGAGGGCCACCACACCGCCCTAGATAGCAACTCCCGAGTTCTGGCAATACCCGGGTGACCTGCCGACTTCTTGGCATGGAATTCCAGGAACACTCGCTGTCTTAACCTAGGAGGCACAAACAAAAGACCTACCGGAAGGTCTGGAGGAGCCTGCTCCTGTGCTCTAAGGACTAATGACAAGAGGTCCTGGGTAATGCCCACTTTAATACATGATGGGGAAACAATGGGCAACGGCTCCTCGGTGGTCTCCTGGATTGGAGCGAAACTCCGCGAGAGCGCATCAGCCTTGATGTTTTTTGACCCAGGGCGATATGTTATCAAAAAATTAAAGCGAGCAAAAAACAAAGCCCATCGTGCCTGCCTGGCATTGAGACGCTTCGCTGACTCTAAATATGCCAGATTCTTATGGTCAGTGAGAATTGAGACCACAAACTTAGCCCCCTCAAGCCAGTGTCTCCACTCCTCGAGTGCATCCTTAATAGCCAACAATTCCCGGTTACCCACGTCATAATTCATCTCGGCAGGCGAAAATTTACGGGAAAAGTAAGCACAGGGATGAAGGCGATTATCAGACACTCCCATCTGAGAAAGCACTGCCCCAATACCCATCTCAGAGGCATCCACCTCCACCACAAAAGGACGCTCTGGATCTGGGTGTCGCAGCACCTTGGCCGAAACAAATGCCCTTTTGAGACGGGCAAAAGCCGCTTTAGCCTCACAAGACCAGTGAGCAACATCCGCCCCTTTCTTAGTGAGTGCCACCAAGGGCGCCACTATAGACGAAAATCCAGCGATAAATCGTCTATAAAAATTTGCAAAGCCCAGGAAACGCTGAAGCGCCTTCAAACTAGTGGGCTGCACCCAATCCAGGACTGCCTGTACCTTGGAACCCTCCATTTGGAAACCTTCTGGGGAGATAATATATCCTAGAAATGCGATTTGCTGAACTTCAAATTCGCACTTCTCCAGCTTCGCCCCAAGCCGGTGGTCTCTGAGTTTCTGGAGGACTAAGCGTACATGCTTCCGATGTTCCTCCAGGGAATGGGAGAAGATTAGGATGTCATCTAAGTATACAACTAAGAATCTATCCAAATATTCCCTGAGCACATCATTCATGAAATCCTGGAAGACTGCCGGGGCATTACAGAGCCCAAAAGGCATCACCAAATATTCATAATGCCCTGAGTGGGTATTAAAGGCAGTCTTCCATTCATCCCCCTCTCTTATTCGGATTAGATTGTACGCACTGCGTAGGTCAATCTTAGAAAAAATGGTGGCAGTACGAAGCTGGTCAAACAAGACCGAAATGAGAGGCAGTGGGTATGAGTTTTTAATCGTGATACGGTTCAATTCCCTGAAGTCGATGCAGGGTCGCAACGAACCGTCCTTTTTACCCACGAAGAAGAACCCCGACCCAACTGGAGACTGTGAAGGTCTGATAAATCCCTTAGCCAAGTTCTCCTGAAT
This sequence comes from Pseudophryne corroboree, assembly GCF_028390025.1. Lineage (NCBI taxonomy): Eukaryota > Metazoa > Chordata > Amphibia > Anura > Myobatrachidae > Pseudophryne > Pseudophryne corroboree. Next base: position 153,592,605 of record NC_086445.1, read on the forward strand.
GTACTCTGCCATAGCCTGAGTCTCAGGACGTGACAGGGAGTACAACCTGCTCTTGGGAAGCTTAGCATTTGGCAACAAATCAATGGCACAGTCATAGGGGCGATGGGGAGGTAGTACCTCTGCAACTTTTTTGGAGAACACGTCCGCAAAATCTGCATAACACCCTGGCAATCCTGGCAAACTTAGCTGCGAGAGCCTGACTGGAAGGCTCAAGCAACTCCTGAAACAATCAGTACCCCAACTAAGAATCTCCCCAGAGACCCAGTCAAATTGAGGATTGTGGGCCCTTAACCAGGGTAACCCCAACACCAATGGGGCAAAAGTACAAACAGTCACATAAAAGGACAATTTTTCAGAGTGTGTGGCTCCAATAAACAAAGAAATCTGGCTAGTGCAAGAGGTAATTTTACCTTGGGATAATGGTTCCCCGTTTAACCCACAAATCTCAATTTCCGATGCCAAGGGTACTAAGGGAACAGAGTGTTTCAGGGCGAATTGGCGGTCCATAAAAACCCCGTCGGCCCCACTGTCCACAAAGGCCTCAGTCTTGACAGTTTGACCAAGGATCTTCAAGATCACCGGAATGATAAAAGTCTTCTTGGGAAATTCTGACTTCTGGCCTGACAGGATATTTCCCATCACCCTCAGGCCCTGAAGTTTTCCGGCTTTTCTGGGCATGATACTACCACATGACCTTTATTCCCACAGTACAAACACAACCCCTGCTGTCTCCTCCGCGTCTTCTCACGCGAGGAGAGGCGGGTAGCCCCAATCTGCATAGGCTCCTCAGAAAATTCCTCAGAGTCTGAGGTTCCCTTGGGTAGGAAGGAAATCTCAGTCTCCCTTTCAAGCCTACGCTCTCTCAGCCGTCTATCCACCCGGATGGATAACTGCATGAGCTGATCCAAGCTATCAGGCAAGGGATATTGTACCAGTTGGTCCTTTATCTGGTTAGAAAGACCTCTTCGGTACTGGTGTCTCAGGGCTGGGTCATTCCACTGGGTATCATGGGCCAACCTCCGAAACTCCGTACAGTAAACCTCAACTGGCCTTCGCCCTTGCTTAAGGATCGAAATCTGAGCCTCGGCTGAGGCCGTCTTGTCAGGGTCATCATACAACATGCCCAGTGCCGTAAAAAAAGCATCAACACTTTTAAGCGACGGACAGTCAGGCTGCAACCCATATGCCCAGACCTGTGGGTCTCCTTGTAGCAAGGAAATCACTATGCCCACCCGCTGAATCTCCGACCCAGAAGACTGAGGCCTAAGCCGGAAGTATAGCTTGCAGCTCTCCTTGAAACAAAAGAACTGCGAGCGATCTCCAGAAAAACGATCCGGGAGATTTACTTTCGGCTCCTTAACCCCTGCAGGTGCTGCTGCTGCGGGAGCTCCGCCAGCAGCCTGGGAGGTGTGCATTTTAATGGACAAATCATTAAATTGTCGAGTCAGGACCTGCACCTGATCGACCACCTGTTGCAACGTATTTTGAGGGGTATGCTCCATATTCCCACAAAATTTCAACAGGAGTATTAGGCTGCTGAATATGTTATGCACACCAGTGCCTGCAGGAAAGTACTGGTGTTTGAACTGTTATGCAAAACAGATGGACTCACAGACAAACTGGGGGATATGACATAATGTACACAGAAGGTGATAGGGTAACAAAATACACACAAAGTGAACAGAGAAGCCCAGAGGCTAAGGAACTGGGTATCTCCCTTGTATTAGAACTGCTCAGATGGAAAAGCAAGATGTTGTGTTTTAATACGTAGAGAACCCGAAATGCTGTTGCTAAGGGCAACAGCAAAACCCTAAAGGGTTACCAACGGGTGTGGCAGTAAACTCCTTGGTCAGAGATGGAATGATAGACACAAGGAGAATCTTCACAATCCTAATTCTCACTTGCAGTGCACAGGTTTTAGCTTACTGCCACTAAACTGACCCCTGACACCTAGCACAGTGAGACAGGATTAGACAGGCAAGTCTTAGAATACAGCCGCAAACTTGCTAAGTTCACAGAGTAGTAACAGAACCCCAGCAAGCTAAACGACTGACTCCAGTCTTACTGCTAGGTCTGGATTGGCAGAGTGTAATACCAAATCCCCAGGCCTATTTGCAGTAAGCAACAAACAAATACAAAGCTACACAGTACTGGCTAACTTTCATGAACTGACTAACCAACAAAGATTCAGCAGCATCTGCTTACCCTGAAAAGAGGCCTTATAAAGCAGGTGCTGTCCACGCCCCACTCAGACCTCACAGACTGTGAGCACAAAAACCAGCACCGGATCCCCTGCCGTGCACAGAGCCTATAACCACTGCACAGCAAAAGACCCGAACCGGAGTATCAGCTGCGCTCAGGTTACTCCACTAGCACTTGTCTCCCGGTTGCCATGACGACGTGGCAGCACAGGGCAGGAGACCCTAACAGGTGTAAATCACCTATAAGCAACACTCCACACGCTTATCCGTCTGCTCTTTCAGAGAAGTGATGGCAGTTACAGGTAGAGCTGAGGAAACCACCAGCTGCGCCACTTGCAAATCCACAGGCGGGGGTGTTTCCCAATTTTTATTTAGCTCCGCAGCGAGGGGATAGCAAGCCAGCATTTTCTTGTGAGGTGTGAATTTCTTTCCCGGATTTTCCCAGGATTCCTGACGTATGTCAACTAAATGGTCAGAGTAAGGCAAAACTTCTTTAACAACCTTCTCACGTTTAAATCTGTCCGGTTTCTTAGATGTAGCATCAGGCTCTGGGTCATCAGTAATTTGAAGAATTAGTCTGATAGCCTCCAGTAAATCAGGAACATCCACCAGTGAGACAGATTCCCTATCAGAAGTATCTGGATCAGTATCTGTGGGATCAGTATACACGCCATCCTCATCAGGTGAGATGTCTGGGATGTGGGTGGATTGTGAGGACGTAATGGCCCACTTAGTGGACCTCTTGGTCTTAGGTGGGCGAGAGTTTGATTTCTGTTTTGTCAGTGAGTGGTTCAATTGCTGTAACTGAGTGGACAGATGATCTGCCCATGGCGGATTAACCACCGGGACAATATGCAGTTGTACTGGCACGTGAGGTCCCATAGGGGTGTCAAAGTCGGAAAAAGGACACATACAAACAACACAGTGGCGCTTCTCGTGGTGGCGTAAGGACGCAATTGACGTATGTGGATGCACCATGCTTCTATACCGTACATCATGCATAGAGTCGCACGGCGTGCGAGTTGCAGTGTGGTGGGTGTATGTACGGTAAAAGGCGCAATCACTGAGAAAAGCATAAAGACGCACACAGACACATATTTCATACAACACATAAATTATGCATAGACAAAACATGTCCAACACCAGACTTGTATTATATTGTGTTTCTATAATAGAGTGTAAAATCAGATATATATGTATTATTGGGACAGAACAAGTTTAGTATATCATGCTTAGTGTCAAAATGGTCAGGAGGATGTGTGGATTAATTCGATAGCTATGGGTACATTGTAGCACATTGCAATGATTAGCTATGAACAAATGTCTGAAAGTCATTCTTATGAGAACAAAGGACTCCCTGAGAAAGCATGTGTGCAGAATCCCAGTGGTTAATCCCTGTACGTGCATGTTCAAACTGGACATTGCTTACATATGAACTGACCAATAATACACCATGAATGAAAAACCTCCCTCTCCTGGACCAATGGAAGGAGACCGAAACCAACAGACTTTTAACTCCCACTGTTTGATATATGTAGTTTCTAGGACTTAGAGAGTTAGTTGTTTGCTGTGAGGAATACATGGAGGAATGTTCTATGGGATAGGGTGATGTATACTGGCTGTGACTATTTCTTATGTAACTGTAATTCTGTACCACTAATTTAGGCATATATATATATATATATATATATATCACTGAATGATATACTGTACATATGTTATTTTGTATGCATTAATTTTAATATCAAATACATATATATCTCTGAGCATTGGACCTCAGTATACCATGTGTGAGACTACTTGCTTTCAGTACAGATGGTGTAATGGTTAGCATTACTGCCTCACAGCACTGAGGTCATGAGTTCGATTCCCACCATGGCCCTAACTGTGTGGAGTTTGTATATTCTCCCCGTACTTGCGTGGGTTTCCTCTGGGTACTCCGGTTTCCTCCCACAATCCAAAAATATACAGGTAGGTTAATTGGCTCCCAACAAAATTAACCCTAGTGTGAATGTGTGTACATGTGATAGTGAGTATAGATTGTAAGCTCTACTGGGGCAGGGACTGACGTGAATGAGCAAATATTCTCTGTAAAGCGCTGCGGAATATGTGTGCGCTATATAAATAAATGGTAATAATAAATAAATAGTGCTGCAACGTTCAGCGCACTATTATCGTATATGGTAATAAGATGCACCTTGCGTCCGCAGTATATATTAACGCTGGTATTTAAACGGTTATTTGAAAATATGGAAATTCACAGTTGGGGGCTCACAGCCAGGATATCACGTACTTAATGATGCGCAGTACAGACGCGCTGTGGTCTACCGGCAAAGGATGTATGCATCTAATATCGATGAACCACATCCGTTTTTGGTGCTAGCAGTAAGGCGCTGATATGAATCAAGGGACAATAGATTTCTTTGTTGCCTTTGAGTGTGACAAAAATGCACAATATTAGAAATGTTACAGTGTACTCTTTATTGTTGCTAACGAGGTTTCACTAAGTCATATTGTGTTTGATTCAGATTGGATTGTTTATCTGTTAAGTAAATTTAAAGAGCATTTAAAAGTTGGTGCATGCGTCTAATTCGCATAGTACGGATATAGCTTGGATACCATGCTGCATCTTATTTGCATAGTGCTAACACAGGCCTGAAGTAACAAGGCTTCGTTCGCGCTGAAAAAGATGCAACGTGTGGATGTTTTGTTACCATGCAGTGGGAATTGTCCATCAGGGCGACTTCCGGTGCTTGTATAATTAGGGATTTATTTGTGACAAAGGATAGAGCTAGTGTCTGTGTTCTGGCCGCATGGCTTGGACACCATTTTGTGTCCAAGCACATGGCTTGGAGGGGGGGAGCAGCAGTGGCCATTTTAGGTCTAGTGCAAGGTACAGTAATGAATAGCAAATATTACCTGTTGTTTGTGCTGTACAAATCTGTATTGGTCTTAAAACCCACATAACTTAAAGTCACTCCCTACCCACCTAGCTAACAGCTGACTTTCAGCTGTTCCTGAAAGCCATTGTTAAACAATTTGTAACCTTTGTCACAAGTAAACAATATATATATATACAAGTTCATCACCATTTAAAAGCTACAAATGAATTTTAACTATCCCATGCCATAGTCAATTATAAATAGTGTTTCAATTAGACCTAGTGAGATTAATAGTGAGATTAATACTTAGCTTTAGGTAAGAAAAATACACACAGATGAGAAAGTTTTTCCATAATTTGTTTTAGATCTGGAAGATACTGAGTGTGTAAGATGAAACCCTCTGCTTGTTACAAGACCTAGACAATTGAAATGCTAATGAACTTGTTCAACTACTCTGGAACAAGAGTACAGTATGTGGACATCTGTTGAGATGCAAATTAGGCTGCTGTGGAAGCTACATTCAATATACTGTATGTGTATAAATATTTATGCTGTGTGAGGGTTTCATAGAGTATAATATATATATATATATATATATATATATGTTATATTATTATTTTATATGGATATATGTGTATTATCAGTGTATGTTCTGCAAGATAGCTATCCAATCTGAATCATAGCATTTAAATTATAGTCAATAGCCATATTAAATTGAAGTGTAATATCTCTAGGGGGATGTTATCAATCACTGGTAAATGATTCCTTTTTCTGTACTGGAATTCATGTGGGTTGAAAGTAAGTGTGAGTGGATTGAACCCCAGAAAGCGGGATCCCGTCTGTGAGGCACTGAGTAAGCAGAGGCTTGGTGGTGTGGAGATTAGTGACCTCACATATTTATTGGTATTGAGGCACGTAGTGTGTGTGTTTTTAAAGGTAAAATGTGTGGAGGAGTGTGATTTCTGGTGTTACGCTCCAACTGTGGAGCGCAGCTAGTGAATTCGACTCCCGTGATCATAGGGCGTATAGATAACAAGTATCTATAAGCCGTGCGATTGGACCGTACGTGTGTGTATGTGATACGTGGCGCAACGTGATACCATTTGCGTAATATTGCGCATTTGCGGAATCATACCAGCTGTGTTAGCATAAGCAGATGTGATTTGTGTAAAGAGAAGGAATTTTCGCTGACTCTCTCATGAAATATTCCTGGTGGAACTCCATAGGAAGGCTTGATGATGTTTCCCAAGCGGAATTCCTGTGGAAGGAAACCAAAAAGATCAGACTTTTAACCTCCAGTGAAAAAGGTGGGGTATTAATTTATTGCTGTTAATACTTCATATTTCCAGTGCTGAGGGGTCTGGTAGGGTCCTCACTGGGTACGTGGGGAAATCACTACAGGAGTGGACTGTGGTACTGTCCAGAGGAGACGGAGTGGGTGAAAAGCGCTCAGAGGACTTTTCACCGTCGTCTTGCATTGGCCACTTAGTGCTTGTGTTTGAAAAGTCCACAATGAGAGCTAAGTGTGCACGCAAGAGGCGTTCAGGAGCCAGGGTTCAGGCTGTGGACAGGGGCTGAAAGGGTCCTCTGGTTATATTATGTGTAAGAAGTATGGTTGCTTACATGGAGGCTTTCTGTAGTGATTGGGTAAAAATGATGATGAATGAGTGAATGTAAATTTCCAGTGATTGGTGGTTTTGATCCTGAGGTATCGCAGGTAGTATGAAAACAAATATGTTTGACCAAAGTCACATAAGATAAGAACGAAAACATAATAGCTATTTGAGCAACAATGGGGAGAAGTAAAAAGGGAAAGCAAGTACACTACCACCGCCATATGTGGATGTGGAAACAGTTACAGCCAGTATACAAATTACAGAAAATAAAAATATGAAAAAAAGTAATGTAACCTATACTATGTACTAACACATGTCAAAAGTTTTATTCAGGAGGAGATGGTGCCCCGACTCTGGTTTCAGCCATTTCTCATGCACTCAGAGGAGTAATATCCAACAGGTAAAAGAGGAGCTATAGCCTGCAGGGGAAGTGGCTGAGACCAGTGGAACTGGTAAGTATGGTGCCATTCAAGTACATACATAGTAAGACCCAAAAATAAAATAAAAAAATCAAGAAAGTAATATCATAAATGGAGAATATCCTGTCCGCACATTAGTATTTCCCAGTAGGAAAGTGGACAGAGAAGGGGTAACCCCCAGGGTGCTTCTTTGTAACTACCACATAAGAAGTATTAATTTCTAGGAAATAGGTCATCGAGATGACGGCAGCTAGGAATGCCCTTGTCTAGAAAAGCCCGGTAAATGTTTGTTGGACCATGTACAGACCCTTAATATGGGATGAGAAGGATTAAATAAATACTTTGCATGACCTAGAAGCTTTTTTTTGTAGTACTAGAAAAATTCTGTTAGGAAAAGATCACAAGTAAACACTAATTCATCAAATGGGAGGAACGAGAGAAGTGCAACATTACCCTTTGACAAAACCTGCAGAAGTTACGATTGGGCCTCTATGATGCTAAACCCTTTTCTTTTCTCCTAGCAGCAGTGGCCCCTGACTAACTTAATCAACAGAGATTTTGTTGTGTAAATTGAAATGTGTAATGCATATATTGTACTCCCGCTCAGGAAGTACAAGGTATGTTAGATACGCCTCAAAGACTAATGTTGCATTCCACTGTTCTAGATTCATGTCCATCACAGGTAGAGAAAATTATATCGCAGATACCAGGTTCCCTATGAAGTTAGGATGGACAGGACACTGGATTGATGGCTGATGTAGTCCCAGTAGTGACACAGCAAGCACAAGATACAAGGGGGTAGACCAAGTAGTTAAGAATCAATTCCCCGTAGTGCCAATCTAGCTGTCATTTTAATAAAATCCTCTCCACCTCTACAAACTTTACTGTCACCAACCTCTATTCTGTTTTCCTTACTGTTTCTTCTTCATTTTTGTGTTCACAAAGGGGGTACAATACATGGACCTGACTCTCCCAAGGTTTCATTGACAGCCTGAGTATTTTCTCCCAGGCCTTGCATAGCTGCTTACTATCCTTTCAGCCCGATAAGAGACCAGTATTGATACTTTATTACTGTGCTCTGATACATTTGTGTCTTCACTGGCGGATACTAAAAAAACTTTTGTTTCATCTCTTCCAGACAGGACACAAGGTCTCAAAGGATAAACTGCAGTTATGAAGGACAAGGGTCAAATACTTAGGATGTAGTACTGGTACATAATTTTACAGTTCATGCACCACATGCCAAATCGGTCCTTCAAAATTCTGCCCGAACCAAGTATGTCTCATCAGCATGAGGGAGCTGTCACTGATGACACCAGTATATTACCGCATGTGCCTTGTAATGCACAAAGGGTGAAGGATGAGAATACAGGTGAAGGAAAATTTTGTATGGACATTGATATGCATGATTGTGTGGAAAATCTGAATCAGACTTTTACTATGAGACCAGACATAAGTGACAGCCCGTTAGTGAACGAAGACCTGATTTTTTTCTAGACTCATGGTAGTTACCACAGACAGACAGACAGACTTATGCACAGGATATGCTGTTGTAGATGGCCAAGGAATTATGGAAGCTGAAACCTTTGGGCAGACCGCATGCAGCACTGGTCGCTTAGTTGGTCTCACTGACCAGGGCATGCGAGTTGGCAGAAGATACGTCAGCCAATATATATACCGACTCTAGAGACGTTTTTGGAGTGATGCTCATGGTACTGTACATTGCAAACAGACAACAATTAAATTGAGATGCAAATTTGTAATCCCTACAGGAAAAGGAGGTCTGGAAGGCGAAGGGGTAAGGTCAGGAGTCTTCAGGGCTCTGGAGAGATAGACAAGGTAAGCCAGTAGCCCCCAGGGTGTATCTCCCAAGCCTAGCTGAGGCGGTACATGGTCTGACTCACCTAGGGTAAGGAAGATATGTGCAAATTGGTAAGAGCTTACTGGCGTGTACCAGGGTTCTCTTCTCAGGCAAGCAGGAAAGCAATGTCATGTCTTACTTGCATGAGGAAGAACATTTGGTAAGGTAGTACCAACAGAGCCATACCATATTCCTCCTGCAGATGGACCTTTTCAGGTAATACAAATCAACTTTGTACAATTAACATCCTGTAGGAATTTGAATTATGTATTGATGTGCACTGAGGTTTTCTCAAACTGGGTAGAGGCATTCCCTGCTGCTGCAAATACTGCTGTGTTTACTGCAAAGAAAATTGTGCAGGAATTTGTGTGTAGATATGGTATACTGGACTATTGTGGTCATAGACACTGCAACTAGTGTTATGTAGCATCGGAACCACTCCCAGATCCCCACTTAACTTATCACCCTCTTTGAATTTTTTTTTTTTGGAAGACAACCAATCGATCCGCATCATGATCTGAAATACACCAATGAGGTGACAGTAAAGTACCTTATCAAGATGAGCCAGCATTTCAGAACTTAGCAAAAGAACTTGAAACTGTTGATTCCTGGTATGCCAACTATTAACTGTCTTGATTGTGAATCAAGAGACTGTGTGATTATTCTTACGCTCAGGTTGCCTAATAGACAGGTGGGAAGGACCGTACCAAATTTTGTTGACAGCACGATTCCAGTGAAAGTAGCCGAGAGAGAGACTTGAGTCCACGTTTCCCATCACAAGAAAGTCTTTAGTCCAGAAGGAACTCGTAAAGGGAGTGAAATTACAGAAATATCACTCGAAAATCTTTTCCGTGAAGATTGAGAGGCGGCACTGTTGAACACTACCTGAGCGTACTAAAGGATTACAAAAAGACCAGTCATTGTAATGGATTTGCTATAAGCAAGCTTTGTTTTGTTCTTTCTTTTTCATTTTTTTTCCAGGACATTCTATTTTTGTGAGGGTTCATGAGGAGTTAAGCGTGGGACTGGAACTGGTTCTGGAGAAAGGAGTGATGTCTTTATAGGATCCTAGGATCAGCCTATCACTTTGTTTAAAGCCAGAGTATGTTATCTAAGAAGGATACTACCTGAAATAATAACCCTTGTTCAATGATACAATCCAGAAATTGAAACAATGTTCAGGGAGTGATAGGAATATATACCATGAAAATTTTATGTCTCTTTCATGACTTGTTTGTGTTTTCTCTCTCTACCCAGCAAAACCTCTATAGAATCCGGACATCAGTGTACAAAGACGTAGGTACATGTATGTATGCAACGATCATTCAGATCAGACATAGGCTACAGTACTGTCCCAGCATACTCTATAAGTTGAATGTCGTCCCACATCCAACCAAGGGTCTCACGACCACAGAGTGCATATAGAGAATGTCCCGTCCTCTTCCCTGTCTTCCCCAACTATAGTCAATGTCTGATTTACGAAATTAATACATACTTGTGTCTGGATCACCAATTATTGTTTGAAATATTTTAATTATGTTTATTGTGACAGTTATGATAGTTTTTGTAGACTATCAAAGGGTGGACTGTCGAAGTCGGAAAAAGAACACATACAAACAACACACATAGTGGCGCTTCTCGGTGGTGGCGTAAGGATGCAATTGACATATGTGGATGCACCATGCTCCTTTACCGTACATCATGCATAGAGTCGCACGGCGTGCATGTTGCAGCGTGATGGGTGTATGTACGGTAAAAGGTGCAATCACTGAGATACGCATAAAGATGCACACACATATTTCATACAACACATAAATTATGCATAGACAAAATATGTCCAACACCAGACTTGTTCATATTGTGTTTATATAATAGAGTGTAAAATCAGATATATATGTATTATTGGGACGGAACAATTTTATTATGCTTAGTGTCAAAATGGTCAGGAAGATGTGTGGATTAATTCGATAGCTATAGGTAAATTGTAGCACATTGCAATGATTAGTTATGAACAAATGTATGGAATATAAAGTCATTCTTATGAGAACAAAGGACTCCCTGAGAAAGCATGTGTGCAGAATCCCAGTGGTTAATCCCTGTACCTGCATCTTCAAACTGGACATTGCTTACATATGAACTGACCAATAACACAATGAATGAGAAACCTTCCTCTCCTGTACCAATGGAAGGAGACCGAAACCAACAGACTATTAACTCCCACTGTTTGATATATGTAGTTTCTAGGACTTATAGAGTTAGTTGTTTGCTGTGAGGAAGACATGGAGGAATGTTCTATGGGACAGGGTGATATATAATGGCTGTGACTATTTCTTATGTAACTGTAATTCTGTACCACTTACTTAGGCATATATATATATATATATATATATATATATATATTATACTGAATCATATACTGCACATACGTTATTTTGTATGCATTAATTTTAATATCAAATACATATATATCTATGAGCGTTGGACCTCATTATGCCATTTGTGAGACTACTTGCTTTCTCTTAAGGGACATAGGGGGTAATACAGAGTTGATCGCAGCAGCAAATTTGTTAGCATTTGGTCAAAACCATCTGCACTGCAGGGTGGGGCAGATATAAAATTTGCAGAGAGAGTTAGATTTGTGTGGGTTATTTTTTTTCGGTGCAGGGTAAACTATGGCTGCTTTATTTTTACACTGCAATTAAGATTTCAGTTTGAACACACCCCACCCAAATCTAACTCTCTCTGCACATGTTATATCTGCACCCCCCCCCCCCACCCGGCAGGCAGTGCACATGGTTTTGCCCAACTGCTAACAAATTTGCTGCTGCGATCAACTCTGAATTACCCCCATAGTGCTGTGACGTTCAGCGCACTATTATCGTATATGGTAATAAGATGCACCTTGCGTCCGTAGTATATATTAACACTGGTATTTAAATGGTTATTTGAAAATATGGAAATTCACAGGGGGCATAAGTTTAGCTACCAGCGTACTTAATAACGTGGAGAAAGAAGCCAAGGTGGGTCATTATGAACCCCCATTGCTACGGTCCCACTGGGGGGTAGGGAACCCCCAGAACCTGAACCCTCTGCTGCTATGTTTTCTTCTAACGTGTCCGCAGCATCACCACCACACAATGTGGGATCAGCCACAGCTCCGTCGCCCCTTGTAGCTGACATACCTGTAAGCTCAAATCACGGGCAACACAGTACAATATCAGCAATCTAATATCTTGTCAAGAACTTCCTGTGCAGTGCATTGGTGACTGAAAACACAGAGAAAAATACTCAACAAGTATATCCTGTGAAACACCTACATTAAATAATAGCCCTTATGCACATTGGGGGTAATTCCAAGTAGAGATGAGCGGGTTCGGTTTCTTTGAATCCGAACCCGCACGAACTTCACTTTTTTTTTCACGGGTCCGAGTGACTCGGATCTTCCCGCCTTGCTCGGTTAACCCGAGCGCGCCCGAACGTCATCATGACGCTGTCGGATTCTCGCGAGGCTCGGATTCTATCGCGAGACTCGGATTCTATATAAGGAGCCGCGCGTCGCCGCCATTTTCACACGTGCATTGAGATTGATAGGGAGAGGACGTGGCTGGCGTCCTCTCCATTTAGATTAGATTTAGAAGAGAGAGAGAGAGAGAGATTGCTGTGATACTGTAGATTAGAAGAGAGTGCAGAGTGCAGACAGAGTTTAGTGACTGACGACCACAGTGACCAGTGACCACCAGAGACAGTGCAGTTGTTTGTTTTATTTAATATATCCATTCTCTGCCTGAAAAAAACGATACACAGTCACACAGTGACTCAGTCTGTGTGCACTGCTCAGCCCAGTGTGCTGCACATCAATGTATTGTATATAAAGCTTATAATTGTGGGGGAGACTGGGGAGCACTGCAGGTTGTTATAGCAGGAGCCAGGAGTACATGATAAATAATATTATATTAAAATTAAACAGTGCACACTTTTGCTGCAGGAGTGCCACTGCCAGTGTGACTAGTGGTGACCAGTGCCTGACCACCAGTATATTAGTAGTATTGTATACTATCTCTTTATCAACCAGTCTATATTAGCAGCAGACACAGTACAGTGCGGTAGTTCACGGCTGTGGCTACCTCTGTGTCGGCACTCGGCAGGCAGTCCGTCCATCCATAATTGTATTATATACCACCTAACCGTGGTTTTTTTTTTCTTTCTTTATACCGTCGTCATAGTCATACTTGTTGTTACGGGTATACTACTATCTCTTTATCAACCAGTGTACAGTGCGGTAGTTCACGGCTGTGGCTACCTCTGTGTCGGAACTCGGCAGGCAGTCCGTCCATCCATAATTGTATTATAATATATACCACCTAACCGTGGTTTTTTTTTCGTTCTTTATACCGTCGTCATACTAGTTGTTACGAGTATACTACTATCTCTTTATCAACCAGTGTACAGTGCGGTAGTTCACGGCTGTGGCTACCTCTGTGTCGGAACTCGGCAGGCAGTCCGTCCATCCATAATTGTATTATAATATATACCACCTAACCGTGGTTTTTTTTTTCGTTCTTTATACCGTCGTCATACTAGTTGTTACGAGTATACTACTATCTCTTTATCAACCAGTGTACAGTGCGGTAGTTCACGGCTGTGGCTACCTCTGTGTCGGCACTCGGCAGGCAGTCCGTCCAACCATAATTGTATTATATACCACCTAACCGTGGTTTTTTTTTCATTCTTTATACCGTCGTCATACTAGTTGTTACGAGTATACTACTATCTCTTTATCAACCAGTGTACAGTGCGGTAGTTCACGGCTGTGGCTACCTCTGTGTCGGCACTCGGCAGGCAGTCCGTCCAACCATAATTGTATTATATACCACCTAACCGTGGTTTTTTTTTCATTCTTTATACCGTCGTCATACTAGTTGTTACGAGTATACTACTATCTCTTTATCAACCAGTGTACAGTGCGGTAGTTCACGGCTGTGGCTACCTCTGTGTCGGCACTCGGCAGCCCGTCCATAATTGTATATACCAGTGACCTAACCGTGGTTTTTTTTTCTTTCTTTATACATACATACTAGTTACGAGTATACTATCTCTTTATCAACCAGTCTATATATTAGCAGCAGACACAGTACAGTGCGGTAGTTCACGGCTGTGGCTACCTCTGTGTCGGCACTCGGCAGCCCGTCCATAATTGTATATACCACCTAACCATGTTTTTTTTTTCTTTCTTTATACATACATACTAGTTACGAGTATACTATCTCTTTATCAACCAGTCTATATATTAGCAGCAGACACAGTACAGTGCGGTAGTTCACGGCTGTGGCTACCTCTGTGTCGGCACTCCGCAGCCCGTCCATAATTGTATATACCAGTGACCTAACCGTGGTTTTTTTTTCTTTCTTTATACATACATACTAGTTACGAGTATACTATCTCTTTATCAACCAGTCTATATATTAGCAGCAGACACAGTACAGTGCGGTAGTTCACGGCTGTGGCTACCTCTGTGTCGGCACTCGGCAGCCCGTCCATAATTGTATATACCAGTGACCTAACCGTGGTTTTTTTTTCTTTCTTTATACATACATACTAGTTACGAGTATACTATCTCTTTATCAACCAGTCTATATATTAGCAGCAGACACAGTACAGTGCGGTAGTTCACGGCTGTGGCTACCTCTGTGTCGGCACTCGGCAGCCCGTCCATAATTGTATATACCAGTGACCTAACCGTGGTTTTTTTTTCTTTCTTTATACATACATACTAGTTACGAGTATACTATCTCTTTATCAACCAGTCTATATATTAGCAGCAGACACAGTACAGTGCGGTAGTTCACGGCTGTGGCTACCTCTGTGTCGGCACTCGGCAGCCCGTCCATAATTGTATATACCACCTAACCGTGGTTTTTTTTTCTTTCTTTATACATACATACTAGTTACGAGTATACTATCTCTTTATCAACCAGTCTATATATTAGCAGCAGACACAGTACAGTGCGGTAGTTCACGGCTGTGGCTACCTCTGTGTCGGCACTCCGCAGCCCGTCCATAATTGTATATACCAGTGACCTAACCGTGGTTTTTTTTTCTTTCTTTATACATACATACTAGTTACGAGTATACTATCTCTTTATCAACCAGTCTATATATTAGCAGCAGACACAGTACAGTGCGGTAGTTCACGGCTGTGGCTACCTCTGTGTCGGCACTCGGCAGCCCGTCCATAATTGTATACTAGTATCCAATCCATCCATCTGCATTGTTTACCTGAGGTGCCTTTTAGTTGTGCCTATTAAAATATGGAGAACAAAAATGTTGAGGTTCCAAAATTAGGGAAAGATCAAGATCCACTTCCACCTCGTGCTGAAGCTGCTGCCACTAGTCATGGCCGAGACGATGAAATGCCAGCAACGTCGTCTGCCAAGGCCGATGCCCAATGGCATAGTACAGAGCATGTCAAAACCAAAACACCAAATATCAGTAAAAAAAGGACTCCAAAACCTAAAATAAAATTGTCGGAGGAGAAGCGTAAACTTGCCAATATGCCATTTACCACACGGAGTGGCAAGGAACGGCTGAGGCCCTGGCCTATGTTCATGGCTAGTGGTTCAGCTTCACATGAGGATGGAAGCACTCAGCCTCTCGCTAGAAAACTGAAAAGACTCAAGCTGGCAAAAGCACCGCAAAGAACTGTGCGTTCTTTGAAATCCCAAATCCACAAGGAGAGTCCAATTGTGTCGGTTGCGATGCCTGACCTTCCCAACACTGGACGTGAAGAGCATGCGCCTTCCACCATTTGCACGCCCCCTGCAAGTGCTGGAAGGAGCACCCGCAGTCCAGTTCCTGATAGTCAGATTGAAGATGTCAGTGTTGAAGTACACCAGGATGAGGAGGATATGGGTGTTGCTGGCGCTGGGGAGGAAATTGACCAGGAGGATTCTGATGGTGAGGTGGTTTGTTTAAGTCAGGCACCCGGGGAGACACCTGTTGTCCGTGGGAGGAATATGGCCGTTGACATGCCAGGTGAAAATACCAAAAAAATCAGCTCTTCGGTGTGGAGGTATTTCACCAGAAATGCGGACAACAGGTGTCAAGCCGTGTGTTCCCTTTGTCAAGCTGTAATAAGTAGGGGTAAGGACGTTAACCACCTCGGAACATCCTCCCTTATACGTCACCTGCAGCGCATTCATAATAAGTCAGTGACAAGTTCAAAAACTTTGGGTGACAGCGGAAGCAGTCCACTGACCAGTAAATCCCTTCCTCTTGTAACCAAGCTCACGCAAACCACCCCACCAACTCCCTCAGTGTCAATTTCCTCCTTCCCCAGGAATGCCAATAGTCCTGCAGGCCATGTCACTGGCAAGTCTGACGAGTCCTCTCCTGCCTGGGATTCCTCCGATGCATCCTTGCGTGTAACGCCTACTGCTGCTGGCGCTGCTGTTGTTGCCGCTGGGAGTCGATGGTCATCCCAGAGGGGAAGTCGTAAGCCCACTTGTACTACTTCCAGTAAGCAATTGACTGTTCAACAGTCCTTTGCGAGGAAGATGAAATATCACAGCAGTCATCCTACTGCAAAGCGGATAACTGAGTCCTTGACAACTATGTTGGTGTTAGACGTGCGTCCGGTATCCGCCGTTAGTTCACAGGGAACTAGACAATTTATTGAGGCAGTGTGCCCCCGTTACCAAATACCATCTAGGTTCCACTTCTCTAGGCAGGCGATACCGAGAATGTACACGGACGTCAGAAAAAGACTCACCAGTCTCCTAAAAAATGCAGTTGTACCCAATGTCCACTTAACCACGGACATGTGGACAAGTGGAGCAGGGCAGGGTCAGGACTATATGACTGTGACAGCCCACTGGGTAGATGTATGGACTCCCGCCGCAAGAACAGCAGCGGCGGCACCAGTAGCAGCATCTCGCAAACGCCAACTCTTTCCTAGGCAGGCTACGCTTTGTATCACCGCTTTCCAGAATACGCACACAGCTGAAAACCTCTTACGGCAACTGAGGAAGATCATCGCGGAATGGCTTACCCCAATTGGACTCTCCTGTGGATTTGTGGCATCGGACAACGCCAGCAATATTGTGTGTGCATTAAATATGGGCAAATTCCAGCACGTCCCATGTTTTGCACATACCTTGAATTTGGTGGTGCAGAATTTTTAAAAAAACGACAGGGGCGTGTAAGAGATGCTGTCGGTGGCCAGAAAAATTGCGGGACACTTTCGGCGTACAGGCACCACGTACAGAAGACTGGAGCACCACCAAAAACTACTGAACCTGCCCTGCCATCATCTGAAGCAAGAAGTGGTAACGAGGTGGAATTCAACCCTCTATATGCTTCAGAGGTTGGAGGAGCAGCAAAAGGCCATTCAAGCCTATACAATTGAGCACGATATAGGAGATGGAATGCACCTGTCTCAAGTGCAGTGGAGAATGATTTCAATGTTGTGCAAGGTTCTGATGCCCTTTGAACTTGCCACACGTGAAGTCAGTTCAGACACTGCCAGCCTGAGTCAGGTCATTCCCCTCATCAGGCTTTTGCAGAAGAAGCTGGAGGCATTGAAGAAGGAGCTAAAAGGGAGCGATTCCGCTAGGCATGTGGGACTTGTGGATGCAGCCCTTAATTCGCTTAACAAGGATTCACGGGTGGTCAATCTGTTGAAATCAGAGCACTACATTTTGGCCACCGTGCTCGATCCTAGATTTAAAGCCTACCTTGGATCTCTCTTTCCGGCAGACACAGGTCTGCTGGGGTTGAAAGACCTGCTGGTGACAAAATTGTCAAGTCAAGCGGAACGCGACCTGTCAACATCTCCTCCTTCACATTCTCCCGCAACTGGGGGTGCGAGGAAAAGGCTCAGAATTCCGAGCCCACCCGCTGGCGGTGATGCAGGGCAGTCTGGAGCGACTGCTGATGCTGACATCTGGTCCGGACTGAAGGACCTGACAACGATTACGGACATGTCGTCTACTGTCACTGCATATGATTCTCTCAACATTGATAGAATGGTGGAGGATTATATGAGTGACCGCATCCAAGTAGGCACGTCACACAGTCCGTACTTATACTGGCAGGAAAAAGAGGCAATTTGGAGGCCCTTGCACAAACTGGCTTTATTCTACCTAAGTTGCCCTCCCACAAGTGTGTACTCCGAAAGAGTGTTTAGTGCCGCCGCTCACCTTGTCAGCAATCGGCGTACGAGGTTACATCCAGAAAATGTGGAGAAGATGATGTTCATTAAAATGAATTATAATCAATTCCTCCGCGGAGACATTGACCAGCAGCAATTGCCTCCACAAAGTACACAGGGAGCTGAGATGGTGGATTCCAGTGGGGACGAATTGATAATCTGTGAGGAGGGGGATGTACACGGTGATATATCGGAGGGTGAAGATGAGGTGGACATCTTGCCTCTGTAGAGCCAGTTTGTGCAAGGAGAGATTAATTGCTTCTTTTTTGGGGGGGGTCCAAACCAACCCGTCATATCAGTCACAGTCGTGTGGCAGACCCTGTCACTGAAATGATGGGTTGGTTAAAGTGTGCATGTCCTGTTTTGTTTATACAACATAAGGGTGGGTGGGAGGGCCCAAGGACAATTCCATCTTGCACCTCTTTTTTCTTTTCTTTTTCTTTGCATCATGTGCTGATTGGGGAGGGTTTTTTGGAAGGGACATCCTGCGTGACACTGCAGTGCCACTCGTAGATGGGCCCGGTGTTTGTGTCGGCCACTAGGGTCGCTAATCTTACTCACACAGTCAGCTACCTCATTGCGCCTCTTTTTTTCTTTGCGTCATGTGCTGTTTGGGGAGGGTTTTTTGGAAGGGACATCCTGCGTGACACTGCAGTGCCACTCCTAGATGGGCCCGGTGTTTGTGTCGGCCACTAGGGTCGCTAATCTTACTCACACAGTCAGCTACCTCATTGCGCCTCTTTTTTTCTTTGCGTCATGTGCTGTTTGGGGAGGGTTTTTTGGAAGGGACATCCTGCGTGACACTGCAGTGCCACTCCTAGATGGGCCCGGTGTTTGTGTCGGCCACTAGGGTCGCTAATCTTACTCACACAGCTACCTCATTGCGCCTCTTTTTTTCTTTGCGTCATGTGCTGTTTGGGGAGGGTTTTTTGGAAGGGACATCCTGCGTGACACTGCAGTGCCACTCCTAGATGGGCCCGGTGTTTGTGTCGGCCACTAGGGTCGCTAATCTTACTCACACAGTCAGCTACCTCATTGCGCCTCTTTTTTTCTTTGCGTCATGTGCTGTTTGGGGAGGGTTTTTTGGAAGGGCCATCCTGCGTGACACTGCAGTGCCACTCCTAGATGGGCCCGGTGTTTGTGTCGGCCACTAGGGTCGCTAATCTTACTCACACAGTCAGCTACCTCATTGCGCCTCTTTTTTTCTTTGCGTCATGTGCTGTTTGGGGAGGGTTTTTTGGAAGGGCCATCCTGCGTGACACTGCAGTGCCACTCCTAGATGGGCCCGGTGTTTGTGTCGGCCACTAGGGTCGCTAATCTTACTCACACAGCTACCTCATTGCGCCTCTTTTTTTCTTTGCGTCATGTGCTGTTTGGGGAGGGTTTTTTGGAAGGGACATCCTGCGTGACACTGCAGTGCCACTCCTAGATGGGCCCGGTGTTTGTGTCGGCCACTAGGGTCGCTTATCTTACTCACACAGCGACCTCGGTGCAAATTTTAGGACTAAAAATAATATTGTGAGGTGTGAGGTATTCAGAATAGACTGAAAATGAGTGTAAATTATGGTTTTTGAGGTTAATAATACTTTGGGATCAAAATGACCCCCAAATTCTATGATTTAAGCTGTTTTTTAGTGTTTTTGGAAAAAAACACCCGAATCCAAAACACACCCGAATCCGACAAAAATAATTCGGTGAGGTTTTGCCAAAACGCGTTCGAACCCAAAACACGGCCGCGGAACCGAACCCAAAACCAAAACACAAAACCCGAAAAATTTCAGGCGCTCATCTCTAATTCCAAGTTGATCGCAGCAGGAATTTTGTTAGCAGTTGGGCAAAACGATGTGCACTGCAGGGGAGGCAGATATAACATGTGCAGAGAGAGTTAGATTTGGGTGGGTTATTTTGTTTCTGTGCAGGGTAAATACTGGCTGCTTTATTTTTACACTGCAAATTAGATTGCAGATTGAACACACCACACCCAAATCTAACTCTCTCTGCACATGTTAAATCTGCCTCCCCTGCAGTGCACATGATTTTGCCCAACTGCTAACAAAAATCCTGCTGCGATCAACTTGGAATTACCCCCATGGTTTTGCCCAACTGCTAACAAAATTCCTGCTGCGATCAACTTGGAATTACCCCCTCAGGGTACAGAATATAGGGATAGCAATCTGAGTGAGATACACAGAATGGAAGTCATGCAGCACCTATATATGCGCACACACACACACACACACACACACACACACACACACACACACACACACACGTACAATGCAGAAATTATGACATGCAATAAAACTGCACTGGACGAGCAAAACAAAGTAATACTAATAAATTACAGCTATGCAATCAATAGATATAACAATGCACAGTAAATACTGGATGTATATCACAGGGTACTTGTACTATATAACCCTGACTAAATGCACTCTTTCTTAATTAACACTGTCAACAGACATGTAGAATACTTAAGTGTCCTGTAAAATGCACAGCGCTGACATGCAGGCGGCTTTACAGAGGAGGATTTGCCCAAGCAGTCCCAGTATCAGCTCAGCATGCGAAAATGGCACCCAAACGCTGACAGGGAGTGAGGGGGAGAGAAAGATGCAGCTCCAGGGCAGGAACATTTACTCTAAATGGTGCCCTGGGGCTGGGGGAAGGGCTACAGGTCAAAGCCTTATCCCCTTGCTGGATTTCACCACCGGGTACTGTGGGGCAGATGTATTAACCTGGAGAAAGCATAAGGAAGTGATAAACCAGTGATATGTGCAAGGTGATACACGCACCAGCCAATCAGATCCTAACTGTTCATTTACATATTGGAACTGATTGGCTGGTGCCTTTATCACCTTGCATTTGTCTCTGGTTTATCACTTCCTTATGCCTTCTCCAGGTTAATACATCTGCCCCTGTGTTCCATATAACAAAAGTTTTTTGCCAAAACCGACCTGTGCCCTTGCCCTGGTGTTCTAGTGGGGTCCCTGTACTGCCACAGTGTCCACGCCAGCGCGCGCGGCTCGCCTCCCACCGGCAGCACCAGATCAGGATTTCCAGCGGGTCCCGCCTGGGGGACCCTCTTACCTTTTCCCTGAGTGCGGCCACGTGATCCTGGAGACTGTGATGGTGTGTGTGCCTATATGTTGAAACCGGAACCTCCACTGTAAGTACCCGGCAACCAGGGCGCGGGAGTATACAGCGCCGCTGGGGGAGGTGGTGGAGCTGCAGCAGGAGATGTCTGACTGACATCTAACACTCACAGTGTCTCTGCTGCAGCCCTTAAAGTCTTCAATTTTCACTTAAAAAAGCTCTTCTGAGGGCTACTTGGAGCAGCCCTCTACAAATCTGGGCTCCTATGCATGGAGGCGGGGTTATAGAGGAGGCAGCGCTATGCATTCTGGGAACAGTCAAAGCTTTTAGCCTGTTGGTGCCACGGTTCAAGATCCTACTCTACACCCCGATGTTATTCCCGGGGGAACCCAGTGTACCCCGCTGCAGAAATGTCACTAATTTCAGGTAAGGGCCTATAACTGTCAAACCATGTGTAATGTAAACATATTTAGTATCCCAACATTTGAAAATACAAATCAATCATAGACTATACTATAACCCGTTATGTACTAATTATGCCCTTTTCATGGGCTGGTCCTACTCACTCTAAAATCAAGCATTAGTAACCCCCACCCTAGAAATCCTGAGTTTGTCCTTGCGGTGGTGAATGATAACATAGAGAAAAGACAAAGGGGTATCCAATTAGCCGCAATGACGTGATCCGTGATTGCTGCTAATGTTATCGCACCTATCTCCCGAAAAATTGTCTTATCACAGCCTGCATGCGAACCTATACTATTACAAAATGGCGATAATGGGATTCGCGCAATAATTCTATCTGGCAAAAGCTGAAATAAGTATAGGAGAAAGTGGGGAAAACTGCCTGTGCCCCCCAAAAAGCTAAACTAATATAGGAAAACACAGAAGTCTATTAGTGGTCATAATAAAACTATTTTGTATCATAAAATTGGGTAAAATGACTGTTAAATGCATTTTTTTTAAAAAGTGAAAACACTGAAAGCGTTTTTTTCAGCAAAATACTTTAAGTACTATTATTAACTTTGGGGTACATAAAAATGGGTATAAGTATATACAGTACTTGGGTCATTTTAATGTTTTTGGTTTGTTTTTTTAAAGTGGAAAAGGAATGATTACTCCCACCTGCCAGTTTAAAAACACTTGTTCCACTCATAAAGCACCCCAATATACCTGTCCCATACCTTGTATCCCAATTTCCAGCACTTTGCAATTTTTTACCACAAAAATGACGTCATTATTGGACAATTAAAAAAAATTCAAAACTTCTAAGGGCCTAATTAGTAATTCAGGAGGTGTCCCAGGGCTTCTGAACCCAAATACTGATATTTTTACCTTAAAATAGGGATTTTGCACTACTTATCACCTGCTCAGAGATGGTGAAGAGAAATTTGAGCTAAACCCCACGAAGACTTATCACTGATAACTTATTGCCAGTAATAGGATACTGAATTATCGCATTTGCGATAATTTATTGTGAAACCGCAATATCGCAGCTAATTGTATACCCCCAAAGATGGGTAGCACATAAATAGTTCTGAAAGTGTAAATCCTGATAAGTCTGTGTTGCTTAATCATATTGAAATATTTATTACTTGTTTAGTATGGATGACTGTGGGAGGACACGTTACCCCACTGAGCCCCTATGCCCCCTGCTTATACTGTGCCTGCATCATAATGATTGAGGTGATTTCTATCAGGAGCAGAAGGGGTGGCTGGCGTGATGCCTGTAATAAATAGTGGAATGAAACCCGGCTACATTTCTTAGTTCACAGGGCAATGTTAGGCCAGGAACCGAGGCCTAATGGTGGCTTGGAAATAAGGGAAACCTCATTTAATTTATTGTTGTTTTTTTTTTGCATAAACACTGACATTTTACTACCAAATAGTTACAGAAGAAAGCTAAATATTTATTTTAGAATTTCCTTCCTTCCTCACAAAATGACAACTTTCACATAACATTATAAATGTCCTCTCCCAATAATATATATTATATAATACCATAATACCACTCCAATAGGCATTCACTGAAAATATTTCAGCGTTTGATGTTCTAAACAGTGCTTGCTGATGCACATTAAATTATACGTTTCTTGCGGACATCCTGCTGAGAATACAGAAGTCTGCATTTGATAATAAATAATAAATATCCAGTTTTCAGGAGTGCAGGCAGCAGGTACACATGTATTTTGTAAGATATAGACAATCAGTTCTATTGCATATCTTTGGCTGAAGCTCTAGGGCAGTTGTTTTCAAACTGCGTGCCTAGGTACCTTGGGGTGAGTCAGGGTACTTGCAGGGGGGCCTTGGATTGGTGGTCCAGGACCAATTCAAATTATTTATGGACAATGTAATAGACAATACCAGTGCTGGTGGCTGCCAGTCATAACATATGTGGACAAACAGAAGTGAATTCTGTCACTCACCACATAACGGAACCTACGGATGCATATAAACACAATTTAATTAATTCTAATATTTTTTTCTGAATTTCTGAATAAGAAAATGTTGTCCTTGGGGTGCCGTGAAAAAAAATAATCTAATACTCTAAGGAGTCGTGACTCAAAAAAGTTTGGGAACCACTGCTCTAGGGTAATTATGTTCACCGCTGCCATACAGATCACTTTACTTTATGGGAAGCAGACATATTATAAATCTGCTACTACATTAACTATACTGTGACCAGTGGCGGCTCCAGAGGTGGAGCTGCAGCTTAGTCAAAAATTCAAATACGGGAGCCACCCCAAACATCGCCAGCCGGGGCTCACTGGCAGTTGGTGTGGCTCCACTATTTGAATTTTGGACTGCGCTGCAGCTCCACCTCTGGAGCCGCCACTGTGTCTTAACTCCCCTACCCCTTCAGAATCCATTTCAAGCTTCTCACATTCACTTACAAAGCCCTCGCCCACTCTTCTCCCAGCTACATCTCTGACCTTATTTCCCTTTACACTCCCGCCCATCCTCTTCACTCTGCTAATGCACACCACCTCTCCGGCCTACTGATTACCTCCGCCGACTCCTACCTCCAAGACTCTGCACGTGCTGCTCCCTTTTCCTGGAATTCTCTACCTCTCCCCCTCATACTCTCCACCTCTCTACAAAACTTCAAATGGGCTCTCAAGACCCACTTCTTCACCAAACCCAGCCATCTCTCATCCTAAGCCCTCTGTGGCCCATGCTCACTTTCTAGCCCATCTGTGTCACTCATGTCTGTGTGCCCCTTCCCTTTAGAATGTAAGCTTTCACGAGCAGGGTCCTCTTCCCTCATGTGCTTTTTCATCTCTTACTTAACCTATCTTCATTTCAATACTCCCTTTGATGGCACCAAATCCCCCGGTTTCTGCCACCCTGATACTTATTTAAGTGCTGTTTACTGACGCAGCTATGTTTATATACCCTGTACTTGTTCTATATTGTATTGAACTGTAAGTCAGTGTCTTCACGTTTTGCATATTTGTTTACTCTGTAATTGGGTGCTGCGGATTCCACATGGCGCCATATAAATAAAGAATAATAATAAATAATAATATAACTCGATAATTGAAATACCGAAAATATATATAACTGAGCCAATGTAGCTGTAGCTGTATGTAGACAACACCAATGTTGGACTGGGGCTTCCCGAGTCTAACAGTAAAAACAGTTAAAACCACTAGAGGATATAAAAATAATACATTTTATGTGTAAAATATATTTTATACGTTATATAAACACAATCACCAAAATGTAAGTTTGTGCTATTAAATGAACAACGTGTTATTTAAATAACTTTAGAATGTTGTCCTTGGACCATATGTGCTACAGGTGTACACCTTTGCTTGAAGCTCACATCGGCTTTGGTATGAAAGGTCAACATTCTGAAGGTTGAAGACACCAGAAGTTCGACAAATTCTGAATGTAGTCAGTCAGAATGTCAACACAGTCAAAATGTCAACAAAAGGTGTTTTGCTTATTTTTAGCATAACCCTAAAGTAACACTAACCCCAAAAATCAACAGAAAAACATATGCATAGCTGACATTTTGGTGTTGACATTATGAATGTGTCAACTTTTTAACCATGTCACCCTAAATACCTGTCTACATATTGGTTATCGACCTAATGACTGTGTTGACATTCTGATTGTCATCATTCAGAATCTGTTGACCTGGTGCAGACATACTGCATGTCTATCTTCTGAATGTCGACCCGCCGACAGGGTACCCTCCCATCATGCTATGTACAGCTGGAAATTTACTAAGCCAGCTGTCCCTAAGATGCTTTCATATCATACTAGACTTATGGGTAAATGTAAGAACAGTCGATATGGTGGGAGTGCTATCAGCGCACATTATGAGCACTATACCACTTTCCCCCATGTATGACAGCCGTGTTGTGTGCCCAGTGATAGAGGCACTATGCGCCCCTGTCATTTTCGGTGCTGCTATCTCACGCATGTAGCGTAGTGGAGTCTGCCGGTCAGGGACACACAGTGCATCAGCACTGAGCTAATGCGCTGTGTACTCAGGGCGGCATCACCGGAGGGGGGAGTTTTTACTCCTCCGCTTTGGCAGACAAGATGTTAATACATCTTGTCAATGTCCCTTCCTACTTTGCCTCGGTAATGAGGCAAAGCAGGAAGTGTTATAGCGGCACATTTACTCCCTAGATGATAAAATAATCAATTTATCATATGATTAACAATTTCAGCCCCAGAGGTTTGAGCGGATATGGTGATAAAGGGGGCTTGGCCATTTTTCCTATTTAGCGATATATGTTTTGTTTTTTCTTAGCAAGTATTCTTTTTTATTTTTTTCTCTATCCATGTAAATTGAGCAGAGCACATTGGTCTTAGAAGTGTACAGTATTTCCACACTGTCATCACTACTGTAGGCATACTATAGTTAACATACTGTAGCACTTTCAAGTACTCAAAATTTGCTTAAATATTTGTGTAAAAGTATCATAATATTAGAGGAAAACTAACATCATATGAGAAAACTAACATATTAGTGAAAAAGTAGCAAATAGTACAAAGACTATTTGTCATTGCTCCCTATACAGAAGACTGACAAAGCGGATAAACGTGGAAAAATCATTTTATATATATATATATATATATATATATATATATATTAGTGATCTATGACATACATGACAAACAACAATGTACAATAAGACAATATCATTTTCCACTTTAAAAAATAGCTGGTGGGGCTCTAATCCATTTACAGCAGGTGAGCTCCTCTAAGGTCTGGTATTTCCTTGCCTAGATCCACTCACTTAAGAGGAAACTCATGATTTATTACTGATGTGCTGCACCTTTCCTATCAGTCTGAAAAGCTAACACTGTAGGTTGCATAGCCCGAGGCAGGATAAACTGAGTAACAACTAAAAATATACATTATCAGTTGATACATGACCCAAGTCTTTCCTAACTGACTGCAGCTCTTCTGATAGTTATTTGGTATCCAGTCCTTAGGTCGACACCACTTAGGTCGACACTTATTAGGTCGGCCACTATTGGTCGACATGCATTAGGTCGACATGGTCAATGTGCAAAGGTCGACGCATGAAAAGGTCGACATGAGTTTTTTTGTTTTTACTTTTTCATACTTTACGATCCACGTGGACTACGATTGGGAATAGTAACCTGTGCCGAGTGCAGCGGTAGTGGAGCGAGGCACCTTCGCTCACCATGCAAGGGGACACGGTGCATTAATTGGGGTTCCCGGTCACTTTGCGGAGAAAATGACACCAAAAAATATAAAAAACTCATATTGACCTTTTTCCATGTCGACATTTTCCATGTCGACCCATTGACCGCGTTGACCTATTTCAGGTGTCGACCTAGTCCCTGTCAACCAATAGTGGTTGACCTAATGACTGTCGAAATAGTTACTGTCGACCCTATGATCCGCGCCCCAGTTATTTACAGTCAATAAAACAGACCAAAACATTTTGTAACACTGATTAACATGATGCGGCCCTACTGAATGCTTAAAAATCATGGCAATGGGGATTTTGCAGTCTTTTAAGAGAGTGTTGTACTGTGCCTATAGTATAATGCCAGCTAAACAATGGCTCAAGGAAAACTAATGCTACAGTATGCGAACTAAAATACTCAGTTGGGATTATAAAAGCATTCAGAATAATTTAAGCTATTTCTATGCAAACCTGGTTTCCCAGAATTGAATTTATTGGAAATGTATGCATAGTATAATGTAATTGCATAACTTTCACAGAGATTTTACAAAATACGTTGTATGCGGCCAGTAGTTCACTCCCAATTTAATTCCTGGAAAGGTCAGTAAGTAGCCATAACTTGAAGAATAATTTGTTTTATTACCTACATTTAAATGAAACCATGTTTTCACCAATGGGACAGAAACATCTGTTCCTACTGCTGTGTTAGTATGTGACAGCCTAATACTACACTCTCCTATCATTGTCTGTCTGCAATACCATACCGTTCTGCTGAATATAGTATGTTAATAGTGTTATGGAAAGCTCTATGGGGTAATAAGAAAGCACAGATGTTTCGTGGATTTAACACTTCAAAGATATCATGCAATAAGAAATAATATCCTGTATATAAACAAAGCAGATAGAGGAATTAGTTGTATAGATATTAGTTCTGTGGGATTATAATAACTTCTCCTTTTTTTTAGGATAACGCATTTCTGAATGGCAAGATTATATTCTGTACAGTATTTGGCAATGGTACTGTATGACAAGGAATCAGTAGTGTACCCTGTGGATCCATAATGGTCTATGGGCCAAACTACAGTACTTTATCTCACCATCATAAAGATTCAATAATGATAATACAGGTACTGTACAGGTAGTAGACAAAAATGGAAACTAATTATAAAATGACTCAACAGAGCCATTAAAGCTTAATACCTCTGCAAAAAAAAGCAATATAAGAGTACAGAGTTCTTCTTCTTCTTCATTTTCTTCTACTTCTTCTTCTTCTTCATTTTCTTCTACTTATTTTTCTTCTTCTTCTTCTTTCTTCTTCTTCTTCTTATTATTATTATTATTATCATCATCATCACTATCCTTTACTTACTCGGTGCCACAAGCTGACAGCAGCGACTTACATTGTACATAAACAGAAACAGTGCAAACATAACAAGAAACATTGCAAAAGACAGTGCAATATATTGCAGATCATAGGATACAAGCTATACAATCATTGCTGCATATGCACACAAAAGTAGCGCACAATGAGCCCAAAGTTTGGTGCCATTCATAGGCGTTTCTATAATAGGTGCAGTGGGTCCACACCGCATAACCTGCACCCATATTTAATTACTTGCCTTTCCAGAGACCTATGTCGGCCCTGCTAATGGAAGAGAAATCACTGGGAAAATCGCACGGCAGATAAACCCCTCCAGTTTGCGTTACCAAGGATCTGAGTGCTGTCTACCTTGCATCACCATCACAATCATCACGACCATCCATCACAATTCGTAATGGCTTTAGGCACCGGCCAATCTGCATAAGATGAAGTTACTCAGGCTCTGCCATCGGATCCATGCACCTAGGTCCAGGATGTCTACACCCAACGACGCAAATCTTGGACCCATCACATCTTGAAAATGGGGGTGACACATCCCCATTCAGAAGAATGCGCCCCCACTCCACCCTCCAAATTCCGTAACATGTCAATCATGCTGCGGCTGACAGGGGGCTATGAGCGATATCGCAAGACCCGTTCTGTGCCTTTATGTATGCAAACCCGAATATGAGTTAGTCCCATAACTTTAGACACCATTGCTTGTGAAACATTGAAAAATTGAGCTGTTGGTCACTGAATGTTCTGCCTATTGCCCAAACAGTCAACTCCACTTTCAATGCTTTTCATGTAGCGACAGTACACTTGCTATAATTATTCTCAGCCAGGGAATTCTAGCATCATTACAGGTAGAACTGATATTTTTATTTATTGCAAATTTACACGAGCCACAAATGTGTGTAAGACATTGCTTCCAATGTACATGATGTTCCCGATGTAGTTGATATTTTACAGTTTACTTACTACTAAATTGCACAATTTGAAATAGGAAAATAACTTCTTTGCAAAATGATTATATAGCTTAAAATGTTTGACTTGCATTCCATCAAGCCCCTTGCAGCCAGAAAGACCTCATTTATCATGTATTTCTCCTAGCTTGTTAAGCAACAGCTGTACAATGGTAGACTAAAACAGCTGCAGACATTTTTTCACCTATACCAAAACAAGACACATTAAATAACACATACTGTATATCGATACTAAACAACCAAAGATTGCCTGGAAAATAAACCAATTAATGAATTTAACTGACAGTACCCTATTCAAGATAAGTACATATTTATTTAAATCTTGTATGGTAACAAAAAAAAATGAAAATATTGGTGGTAAATTCAATCTCTTTTTCTTATAGTATATTACTGTATGTCCAAAAATCTTTAAAATAATGTTGGAATTTGAAGACAAATCTGAGTAGATAACACAGGTGTAAGTCTAATTCAGTTTTTTTCTCTTGTATTTTATTGCAACATATTTAGAATTATATAATTGGCTACTGGATGTCACTGCACACAAAACACGTATTTATTTTATTATTCATTTAACAGTACAACGGAGAATATGCTTTATTTTATTTATTTTCAATTTGGATTTGTTTAAAAGGATAATATACTATTTTATTGCTAGTTTGTAAAATATGACAAAAATGTCACATATGAAGGGATTTCTTAAAGGAATCTTAAACTGTAAAATAATTTAAAGATGAAAACTTTATTAGGATTCCATAATTAATTAATTAATTAATTTATTTATTTATTTATTTAGAATTACTCCATTTAATCTGAAATGTCCTCTTACTTATTAATAGACTACAAAGCCATCATTGGTTTTCAGCGTTCCCTTGCAGCTACTAAGGGGGTCATTCTAAGTTGATCGCTAGCTGCATTCGTTCGCTGTGCAGCGTTGAGACAAAACAATGGCACTTCTGTGCATGCGTATGCAGCGCAATGCACAAGCGCAACGTACTTTTACAATGGCCGATGTAGTTTTACAATCTGAACTGTCCACTTACTTATTAATAGACTACAAAGCCATCATTGGTTTTCAGCGTTCCCTTGCAGCTACTAAGGGGTTAATTCCGAGTTGATCGCTAGCTGCATTCGTTCGCTGTGCAGCATTAAGACAAAAAAAAGACACTTCTGCACATGCGTATGCGGCGCAATGCGCACGCGCAAAGTACTTTTACAACGGCCGATGTAGTTTTTCACAGGGTCTAGCGAAGCTTTTCAGTCGCGCTGCTGACCTCAGAGTGATTGGCATAAAGTGGGCATTTCTGGGTGTCAACTGACTGTTTTCAGGGAGTGTTCAAAAAAAACACAGGCTTGCCAGGAAAAACGCAGGCGTGGCTGGGTGAACGCAGGGCGTGTTCGTGACGTCAAAACTAGAAATGAGCAGGTTCGGTTCGTCGAGATCCGAACCCCCCCGAACTTCACCTATTCTACACAGTTCCGAGGCAGCCTCAGATCTTCCCGCCTTGCTCGGTTAACCCGAACGCAAGCAAACGTCATCATCCCGCTGTCGGATTCTCGCAAGATTCGTATTCTATATAAAGAGCTGCACGTCGCTGCCATTTTCACTCGTGCATTGGAGGTTGAACGGAGAGGACGTGGCTACGTTCTCTGCCTGAAAAGCTCTATATCTGTGCTCAGTGTGCTGCAACTATCTGTGCTCAGTGTGCTGCAAATATCTGTGCTCAGTGTGCTGCAAATATCTACGTTCTCTGCCTGAAAAGCTCCATATCTGTGCTCAGTGTGCTGCAAATATCTGTGCTCAGTGTGCTGCATTTTGGTGACCAACAGTATATAGTTGTACAGTACAGTAGGCCATTGCTGTATCTTGCAGCTCCGTGTCACTGCAAGTATCCATTCCATATCTGTGCTGCATTTTTGTGAGCAGTATATATAGTAGTACAGTGCAGCATTTTGTGACCAACAGTATATAGTTGTACAGTACAGTAGGCCATTGCTGTATCTTGCAGCTCCGCGGTGTCACTTCAAGTATCCATATCTGTGCTGCATTGTTGTGAGCAGTATATAGTAGTACAGTGCAGCATTGTGGTGACCAGTATACTACAGTACAATAGTCTAGTGCTGTTCTCGCTGCTCAGTGTCAGTTCTCCGTAGTATCATCAGTGCTCAGTAAAATCAGTGCTTAGTATAATCAGTGATTGATCAGTATAATCAGTTCTCAGTATAATCAGTGCGCTGTTAGACGTGCACCCGTTTTCCGCCATTAGTGCATTGGGATTTAGACAATTGATGAAGTTATTGTGTCCCCGGTACAAAATCCCATCTAGATTCCACTTCACTAGGCAGGCGATAGCAAGATTTTACCAATTAATATCAGTGATTTATAATTAATTATTAATTAAAGTGATCTTGCCAAATGATTCCAGTGATTTTGTCATTTTCTTCCAGTGATTTGGACCAATAATACCATTAATTAAAACAAATAATTCCTGTGATTTTTGTCATTTTCTTCCAGTGATTTGGACCAATAATACCATTGATTAGAACGAATAATTCCTGTGATTTTGTCATTTTCTTCCAGTGATTTGGACCAATAATAGAGAAATGCACCAGAAATTTTTCGGGTTTTGTGTTTTGGTTTTTGCCAAAACGCGTCCGAATCCAAAACACGGCCGCAGAACTGAATCCAAAACCAAAACACAAAACCTGAAAAATTTCCGGTGCACATCTCTAGTCAAAACAGGAACTGAATAGTCTGAAGTGATCGCAAGTGCTGAGTAGGTATTGAGCTACTCTAAAACTGCACAAGAAAACTTTGCCGCCGCTCTGCGATCCTTTCGTTTGCACTTCTGCTAAGCTAAAATACACTCCCAGTGGGAGGCGGCATAGCGTTTGCACGGCTGCTAAAAACAGCTAGCGAGCGAACAACTCGGAATGACCACCTAAAAGCGATCAACCAAAATGTGCATAGTCAAGCAAATCTGTCAACATGTTAAAGAATATTAGTGTCTTGGATAATTACAATACTTCCCACTGGTTTTAGCAGTACGGTCATTATTCTACAGCAGAAGATCCCAAACTGGGTTCTCAAGAAGCACTAACAGTTCGCATTTTCCAGCTCACCCAGCAGGTGCACTGTATATCACCATATGTCACATTTTAAAAATCCACAGGTGACCTGGAAAACATGACCTGTCAGTGCTCCTTGAGGACCGAGTTTTGTAACCACGGCTCTAGAACATTGTCCCAGCTGCCGGAATGTGCAATCTCTATTTTTTGGGATTATGGGGGTCATATAGGTCACATTGCTAAGCGATGCGACCAAAATAACCCCGGCAGCAGTGACAGGTACCGTCTTATGTGTGTGCAGCTGCCAGATGCATTTGGATCGTAGTGGGTGCGAAAGCCTCTGCCTGATTGACAGGCAGAGACATTCACAGGGCAGGTAGGGGGCCGTGACGGAGCATTGTGGGGGCAACATAGGGTTGGCTGTGTGACATCACACACAGCCGCTCAGATCTAAAAAATGTCAGCTGGCCGCCTGCATACGTAGCCTAGCTGCGGCTGCAGGGGGTTGTCCACGTTTGCTGCGACCGCAATAAAATAGCGGTCGCAGTCGCTGGGCAGGCCATTCTACATGCTGGCCGGACTTGCCCTGCAATGAGCGACCCCCAGCATGTGAAAGTATGGATTGCAGATTCTGCTTTTTAGCAGAATCTTCAATCCATACTGAATAACCACCTATACTGTATTATGGTGCATTAAATACTGTATACAGAAAAATGTTCTGTTCAACATTGCTCCCTGCAGATGTTGTGGCAACCAGGGCCATCTTAACAGGAGTGTAGGCCCCTGGGCATAGCAATGCACTGGGCCCCATACCGATCCTCCAGCAGTAGGAGTGGGGGAAGGGGTGCTATCAGTGGCAGCTTTGATATCCCGCTGGATGTAGGGGGTGTTCTATCTTCCACTCAGCATGTAGGACCTGGAGCAGTAATTCCTGCTAATTACTCCTTTACTGCACAGATGAGGCGGGAGGGAGAACACTAAACTGTAGAAGGGGACATTTGGCTGGATGAAGGGGCCCTGGTACATGACTTCCAAGGTGGTAGGGGTGTTTAATACTTAGGGGTGGGGTGGATAGTGGAGTGGGCTTAATATTCATAATTTTCTGGTGGGAGGGCAGCTTGCTTGACTACAGATATCCCAAGTTCCTGAAAATATATTTCCTAACTTTGAAAGGGATAAAAAACTAGAGAGTCTCATCTTTCAGGAGGTACTGGAGACATGGGGATCAGAGTTCAGGAGCCACAGCAAACCACCAATGAAAATATAAAACTGCATATTAGGTGTGTGGAGCTGGAGCAGGGACCAGCTGCTTGAAGGCTTATATCTATGGTTCTGGGCATAGTAGAGATAAGCTGCCAGTGTTCACCAAAAGGGGAGAGTCCCAGCTTTTGGGGTATACCCTCAGAAAAACTCTACGTCAGAAAGAACCAGAGATATCTAGCTGGGAAGAGCAATTAACAGGCTTGGATGGGGTCCACTGCTTTGAAGTCAGATATCAAAAATCTGGTACCCCTGGAAAGAGGGGACCCTGAGCTATCAGCCTAGGACCCTTATAATCCTGGGGCCCTTGGGAAAGTGCCCATTGAGCCCATATGAAAAGACGGCCCTGGTGGCAACTTCTTTTAGTGAGTCAGTGAAACATGCAAGTTGACTATTTCTATTGAATAGAAATTAGAGATGAGCGGGTTTGGTTCTCAGGTTATCCCGCCTGACTCGGAAACCAGAACGAGGCAAAACATCATCATCCCGCTGTCGGATTCATATAACGAGCTGCACGTCCCCGCCATTTTCACTCCGGCATTGGAGAATGTAGAGAGAGGACATGTCTCTGTCCTCAGTGGTAGTGTCTTGTGCTGCATCTGTCCAGTCACAATGGTTGTGTCCTCTGCTGCCATCTGTCCAGTGCTGCTGTATAAGTCCAAGTCCAGTGGTGCTGTGTTGTGCTGCATCAGTCCAGTGGTGGTGTGTTGTGCTCCATGAATTCAGTCACAGTTGTGGTGTCCTCTGCTGCCATATGTCCAGTGCTGCTGTATAAGTCTAGTCCAGTGGTGCTGTGTTGTGCTGCATCAGTACAGTGGTGGTGTTTTGTGCTGCATCAGTCCAGTCACAGCGGTGGTGTCCAGTGCTGCTGTATAAGTCCAGTCCATTGCAGTGGTGCAGTGTTGTCCTGCATCAGTCCAGTGGTGGTGTCCCTGTGCTGCTTTATATGTCCAGTGGTACTGCCGTATATGTCCAGTGAAACGGCCGTATATGTCCATTGATACTGCCGTATATGTCCAGTGGTACCGCAGTATAAATCCAGTGATCCTGCCATATAATTCCAGTGGTACTGGCATATAAGTCCAGTGATCCTGCCATATAATTACAGTGGTACTGGCGTATAAGTCCAGTCCAGTGATACTGCCGTATATGTCCAGTGATACTGCCCTATATGTCCATTGATACTGTGGTATATGTCCAGCGGTACTGCTGTATAAATCCAGTGATCCTGCCGTATAATTCCAGTGATCCTTCCATATAATTCCAGTGGTACTGGCGTATATGTCCAGTGATACTGCTGTAAATGTCCAGTGATACTGCCATATATGTCCATTGATACTGCCGTATATGTCCAGCATTACTGCCATATAAATCCAGTGATCCTGCCGTATAATTCCAGTGATCCTGCCATATAATTCCAGTGATCCTGCCATATAATTCCAGTGGTACTGGCGTATAAATCCAGTCCAGTGATACTGCCATATATGTCCAGTGGTACTGCCGTATATGTCCAGTGATACTGCCGTATATGTACATTGATACTGCTGTTTATGTCCAGTGGTACTGCCATATAAATCCAGTGATCCTGCCGTATAATTCTAGTGGTACTGGCGTATATCTCCAGTGATACTGCCATATATGTCCAGTGGTACCGCAGTATAAATCCAGTGATCCTGCCATATAATTCCAGTGGTACTGGCGTATAAGTCCAGTGATCCTGCCATATAATTACAGTGGTACTGGCGTATAAGTCCAGTCCAGTGATACTGCCGTATATGTCCAGTGATACTGCCCTATATGTCCATTGATACTGCCGTATATGTCCAGCGGTACTGCTGTATAATTCCAGTGATCCTGCCGTATAATTCCAGTGATCCTGCCATATAATTCCAGTGGTACTGGCGTATATCTCCAGTGATACTGCCGTATATGTCCAGTGATACTGCTGTATATGTCCATTGATACTGCCGTATATGTCCAGCGGTACTGCCTAATAATTCCAGTGATCCTGTCGTATAATTCCAGTGGTACTGGCATATAAGTCCAGTCCAGTGATACTGCGTATATGTCCAGTGGTACTGCCGTATATGTCCAGTGATACTGCCGTATATGTACATTGATACTGCTGTATATGTCCAGTGGTACTGCCATATAAATACAGTGACCCTGCTGTATAATTCCAGTGATCCTGCCATATAATTCCAGTGGTACTGGCGTATATCTCCAGTGATACTGCCATATATGTCCAGTGATACTGCTGTATATGTCCATTGATACTGCCGTATATGTCCAGCGGTACTGCCGTATAATTCCAGTGATCCTGCCGTATAATTCCAGTGATCCTGCCATATAATTCCAGTGGTACTGGCGTATATCTCCAGTGATACTGCTGTATATGTCCAGTGATACTGCTGTATATGTCCATTGATACTGCCGTATATGTCCAGCGGTACTGCCTTATAATTCCAGTGATCCTGCCGTATAATTCCAGTGGTACTGGCGTATAAATCTAGTGATCCTGCCGTATAATTCCAGTGGTACTGGCATTTAAATCCAGTCTAGTGATACTGCCGTATATATGTCCAGTGGTACTGTCTTATAATTCCAGTGATCCTGCCGTATAATACCAGTGATCCTGCCATATAATTCCATTGGTACTGGCGTATAAATCCAGTGATCCTGCCATATAATTCCAGTGGAACTGGAGTATTAGTCCAGTTGTACCACCGTATATGTCCAGTGATACTGCTGTATATGTCCATTGATACTGCCGTATAATTCCAGTGGTACTGGTGTATAAATCCAGTCCAGTGATACTGCCGTATGTGTCCAGTGGTACTGCTGTATATGTCCAGTGATACTGCCGTATAATTCCAGTGATCCTGATCTTGCTGTATAATTCCAGTGGTACTGGCGTATCAATCCAGTGATCCTGCCATATAATTCCAGTGGTACTGGTGTATAAGTCCAATGATCTTGCCGTATAATTCCATATAAATCCATACAATTCTGTATAAATCCAGTCCAGTGGTGCAGCCATATAAATTCAGTGGTGCTGTACTGTGCTGTGTATTATTTACTCCAAATAAAAGGGATATTAATATTTAATCCAAATAATTATCACAGGGTTTGCCCTGTGTGGTGTAGAGGTACTCTCTCCTGTACCACATATTGTTATATAACTCCAGAAAAATAATGGAGAAAAAAATTTGGAGCATACAATAGGGAAAGATCAACAACCACTTCCTGCTAGTGCTGAAGCTGCTGCCACTAGTCATGACATAGACGATGAAATGCCATCAACGTCGTCTGCCAAGGCCTATGCCCAATGTTATAGTAGAGGGCATGTAAAATCCAAAAAGCCAAAGTTAAGTAAAAAGTCCCCAAAAAAGAAATTTAAATGGTCTGAGGAGAAACGTAAGCTTGCCAATATGCCATTTATGACACAGAGTGGCAAGGAACGGCTAAGGCCCTGGCCTATGTTCATGACTAGTGGTTCAGCTTCACATGAAGATGGAAGCCCTCATCCTCCCGTTAGAAAAATGATAAGAGTTAAGCTGGAAAAAGAACAGCAAAGAACTGTGCATTCTAAGATGGTATCACAAATCCCCAAGGAGAGTCCAAGTGTGTCAGCGGTTGCAATGCCTGACCTTCCCAACACTTGACGGGAAGAGGTGGCTCCTTTCACCATTTGCATGCCTTCTGCAAGTGCTGGAAGTAGCACCCACAGTCCAGTTTCTGATATTCAAATTGTAGATGTCACTGTTGAAGTACACCAGGATGAGGATATGGATGTTGCTGGCATTGAGGAGGAAGTTGACGATGAGGATTCTGATGGTTACGTGGTTTGTATAAATCAGGCACTGGGGAAGACACCTGTTGTCCGTGGGATAATTAAGCACATTGTGATGTCTGGGTAAAATACCAAAAAAGCCACCTCTTTGGTGTGGAATTATTTCTCCACAAATCCAGACAACAGGTGTCAAGCATGTGTTGCCTCTGTCAATGTGTAATAAGTAGGGGTAAGGACGTTAACCACCTAGGAACATCCTCCCTTATACGTCACCTGCAGCACATTCAGCAGAAGTCAGTGTCAAGTTGTGAAACTTTGGGTAAGAGCATAAGCAGTCCACTAACACCTAAATCCCTTCTTCCTCTTGTACCCAATCTCCTGTAAGCCACACCACAAACTCCCTCAACCTCAACTTCCTTCTCAGTCAGGAATGTCAGTAGTCCTGTAGGCCATGTCACTGGCAAGACTGAGCAGTTCTCTCCTTACAGGGATTCCTCCGGAGGATCCTTGAGTGGTACACCTGCTGTTGCTGCTGTTGTTCTGCTGGGAGTCGATAGTCATCCCAGAGGGGAAGTCAGACGACCAATTGTACTACTTCAACTAAGCAATTGACTGTCCAACAGTCCTTTGTGAGGAAGATGAAATATGACAGCAGTCATCCTTTTGCAAAGCGGATAACTGAGGCCTTGACAGCTATTTTGGTGTTAGAGGTGCGTCCGGTATCCACCATTAGTTCAGTGGGACTTTGAGAATTGTTTGATGTACTTTGTCCCCGGTATCAAATCCCATCTAGGTTCCACTTCACAAGGCAGACGATACCGAGAATGTACAGTGCGTCAGAAAACGTGTCCTCCTACAAAATGTGGTTGTACCCACTGTCCACTTAACCACGGACAGGTGGACAAGTGGAACAGAGCAGACTAAGAACTATAAGACTGTGACAGCCCACTGGGTAGATGTATGGCCTTCCGCAGCAATGGAAGAAGCAGCACCAGTAACAGCATCTCGCAAATGCCAACTCGTTCCTAGGCAGGCTACGCTATGTATCACTGCTTTCCATAAGAGGCACCCTGCTGACAACCTCTTATGGAAACTGAGGGACATCATTGCACAATGGCTTACCCCAACTAGACTCTCCTGGGGATTTGTGATACCGGACAACACCACCAATATTGTGCGTGCATTACATCTGGGCAAATTCCAGCATGTCTTATGTTTTGCACATACAAGTAATTTGGTGGTGCAGAATTTTTTGAAAAATGACAGGGGCATGCAGGAGATGCTGTCAGTGGCCCGAAAAATTGCGGGCCACTTTCAGCATTCAGCTACCGCGTGCCGAAGACTGGAGCGCCATCAAACACTCCTGAAACTGCCCTGCCATCTCCTGAAGCAAGAGGTGGAATTCAACACTCTATATGCTTCAGAGGATGGAGGAGCAGCAAAAGGCCATTGAAGCCTATACATCCAACTACGATATAGGCAAAGGAGGGAGAATGCACCTGTCTCAAGTGCAGTGGAGACTGATTTAAATCTTGTGCAAGGTTCTCCAACCCTTCGAACTTGCCACACGTGAAGTCAGTTCAGACACTGCCAGCTTGAGTCAGGTCATTCCCCTCATCAGGCTTTTGCAGAAGCAGCTGGAGAAATTGAAGGAGGAGCTAAGACGGAGTGATTCCGCAAAGTATGTGGGACTTGTGGATGTAGCCCTTCATTCGCTTTGCCAGGATTCAAGGGTGGTCAAGCTGCTGAAATCAGAGCACTATATTTTGGCCACCGTGCTCATCCTGGGTTTAAAGCCTATGTTGTATCTCTCTTTATGCCAGACACAAGTCTGCAGAGGTTCAAAGACCTGCTGGTGAGAAAATTGTCAACTCATGCGGAACATGACCCGTCAACAGCTCCTGCTGTCAGTGATGCAGGGCAGTCAAGAGCGAGTGTTGACATCTGGTCCGGACTGAAGGACCTGCCAACGATTACTGACATGTCTACCATCACTGTATATGATTCTGTCACCATTGAAAGAATGGTGGAGGATTATATGAGTGACAGCATCCAAGTAGGCATGTCAGACAGTCTGTACATATACTGGCAGGAAAAAGAGGCAATTTGGATGCCCTTGCAAAAACTGGCTTTATTTTACCTAAGTTGCTCCCCCTCCAGTGTGTACTCCAAAAGAATGTTTAGTGCAGCCGGTAACCTTGTCAGCGATCGGCATAGGAGGTTACTACCACAAAATGTGGAGAAGATGATGCTCATCAAAATGAATTATAAATTCCTCCAGGAAGACCTTGACCAACAATTGCCTCCAGAAAGTACACAAGGATCTGTGATTGTGGATTCCAGTGTGGATGAATTAATACTCTGTGAGGAGGAGGATGTACACAGTGAAAGGGGTGAGGAATTGGAGGATGAGGTCAACATCTTGCCTCTGTAGAGCCAGTTTGTACACGGAGAGATTGATTGCTTCTTTTTTGGTGGGGGCCCAAATAAACCTGTCGCTGAAATGATTGGTTTGTTAAAGTGTGCATGTCCTCTTTATACAGTATACGGGTGGTCGGGAGGGCCCAAGGACAATTCCATCTTGCATCTCTTTTTCTTCTTTGCATCATGTGCTGTTTGGGGCTTAGTTTTTTTAATTGCCATCCTGTCTGCCACTGCAGTGCCACTCCTAGTTGGGCCAGGTGTTTGTGCCACACACTTGTGTCACTTAGCTTAGTCATACAGCTACCTCATTGCACCTCTTTTACTTCTTTGCATGATGTGCTGTTTGGGGCCTAGTTTTTAAAAGTGCCATCCTGTCTGCCACTGCAGTGCCACTCCTAGATGGGCCAGGTGGTTGTGTTGCACACTTGTGTCGCTTAGCTTAGTCATACAGCCACATCGATGCAACTTTTTGGCCTAAAAACAATATTGTGAGGTGTTCAGAATAGGCACTTTTATGTTTTTTTAAAAATCATCCAGATCCAATACCAAAACATGAAAGGGTGGTTTTGGCAAAACCAATCCAAAATAAAAACACAAGCGGGGAATTAGAACCAAAACACAAAACACGAAAAGTGCCAGCCGCACATCTCTAAATTAGAAATCTAGTTTAGGTTATAAATCTACGTGTGAGTTTTATGGATTGGAGACCTCTTGAACTGTAACATAAATTCAGGCAGGTTCTGAATAGATATCATTTATGCCTGAAAGAGCTGAATAAAAGCTGACATTTCAGACATACAACTCATGCAGTTAAATGACAATTACAAGGTTTTCCTATATGGCCCAGGGCTCTGTTCATGATTAAAAGGTCACACAGAGTTCTTATGAGGCAATATTTAGCAACATGGTCTTAAAACAGTTTATCCTGTACCAAGCACTGTCAAAGACATGGTTACTGAGGAAAGTAAAACATCAAAATATACATGCTGCTGTTAAGTGTTTCAATATATAGAGGGTTATGTACATCACATATTATAAAGAAGGGTCAGATGATGTGCAAGAGGCCCCGAAAACACAAACAACAAAAATTGATTAATGTGAGGACATATCTGTATACTACAGAACAGCACCCACAAAATGGCAGGAGCAAGGTACTATTGCCAAAGTGTCAGTGTTTATGGTGCTGAAGGGTTAAGGATTTGTGTGTTCTCACAGGTGAGTAATGCACATAGGAATTTGCATAAGTAGCAGGTGTGTATAACATGGTATACTGTACTGCACGCTGACAGATGTATGGTTTAAACTTCGCTTTATCTTTGGTCACCTGCACATAGTTTAACAGTGAGGCTATGCAAGTATTTACCATTTCTGTATATGAAGGCAGCTTCTGGTAAGAGCAGAGCTCATTCCTGAAATACCGAAAAACTTTCTTGTCAAAGCTCTGTGTTCACACCTTAAAACAACACTGAAGACTTATAGGCCTAAACTTTTATTTAGTGGGGGATTTTTGTTGTTAGAATTAAGGTTTTCATTTCAGGCACAAGTGTATAGCAAAATCAGTAAAGCTGGGTACACACTATTCGATATTTTAAACGATATTG
Organism: Pseudophryne corroboree; assembly: GCF_028390025.1. Taxonomy (NCBI): domain Eukaryota; kingdom Metazoa; phylum Chordata; class Amphibia; order Anura; family Myobatrachidae; genus Pseudophryne; species Pseudophryne corroboree. The sequence continues at coordinate 153,634,056 of NC_086445.1, forward strand.
CATGATGACGTCATTGAACGATATCGTTAGCATATTGTTCAGTGTGTACGCACTAGGGCCCTCATTCCGAGTTGATCGGTCGGTATTTTTCATCGCATCGCAATGAAAATCCGCTTAGTACGCATGCGCAATATTCGCACTGCGACTGCGCCAAGTAATTTAACAATGAAGATAGTATTTCTACTCACGGCTTTTTCATCGCTCCGGCGATCGTAATGTGATTGACAGGAAATGGGTGTTACTGGGCGGAAACACGGCGTTTTAGGGGCGTGTGGATGAAAACGCTACCGTTTCCTGAAAAAACGCAGGAGTGGCTGGAGAAACGGAGGAGTGTCTGGGCGAACGCTGGGTGTGTTTGTGACGTCAAACCAGGAACGACAAGCACTGAACTGATCGCACAGGCAGAGTAAGTCTGAAGCTACTCTGAAACTGCTAAGTAGTTTGTAATCGCAATATTGCGAATACATCGGTCGCAATTTTAAGAAGCTAAGATACACTCCCAGTAGGCGTAGGCTTAGCGTGTGTAACTCTGCTAAATTCGCCTTGCGACCGATCAACTCGGAATGAGGGCCTATATCGGCCACCAGGGAGGGTAGGGAAAGAACTAGGTGATATCGCTCAACTGAAATGTGTACTCTGCATCCCCCCTTTTTGTGGCAAATTCACAGCGCAAATTCATGCAAGATGCATTCTGCAAACGTTCACTGTAGCATCAGCCCCTTAGGGGGAATTTCCATTTTTGCAGATACTCTCTCAAATGATCTGCAGGTTGAGTCTTCCATGTACAAAATTCTGAAATACGGAATGTTCCGAAATACTGATTTTTTCAGAGCTACTGAGATAGTGACATCTTTGATTTGTGATGGTTCAGTGTACAGTACACAAACCTTGTTTAACGAACAATATTATTTAAAATATTGTATAAAGTTACCATCAGGCTGTGCGTATAATGGCGTATTCAGTGTTTAGACTTTTGTCCCATCCCCAAGATATCTCATTATGGTATGCAAATATTCCAAAATACAGAAAAATCTGATATCCAATGTACTTTTGGTTAGTTTGGATATGAGAGACTCAACCTGCATTTACTATTTTTTATCTTTAAAATGTTTTTCTACTTCTTTTAAATTTGATGTTAAACAATAGATTGCATGATTTTTACAATTTTACATTAAAAAAATGAAAAAAACGGAAAATGGTTTTGTGCAAACTATTACAATAGAAATTTAATTTCATTTTGTATTACCTTTATTTACTTATGTCTACTGCTCTCTCTCTCTCTCTCTCTCCCTCTCTTTTTCTATCTACCTCTCTCTGTAATTGCAATATAGTCAGAACAATAACTTTCTTGCCAGACCTACAGCAGAACTTATTGTTCCTTATTTCCATGACTCACTGAATGTAAGAAAACTTGACCTGAAAAACACCATCATCACAAAGAATGAAGAAAACAAGTCAAAGCAAATCCAAATAAAAAATCATGTTAATTATTATTTGATATCAAGGGTGTTATTTTGGCAGACTGAGGACCAAGAGGTGCAACAGTGAATCACCCCTGGACCGCAGGGGTGGCGGGGTGGCTATCTGCTTCAGAAAAGACCTTAAACTAAGGGTCCACCCTATTGAAAATACTAGCTCATTCGAGTGCATTGCTGCCCGGAGTTCGACAGGATTAGGTTTCAGAGTACTTCTCATTTACCGGACCCCTGGAGATGGAAAGATATTTCTACAAGAAATTGCAGACACTGTTGCTGGCCTGGTTCTGGAACATCAAAGATGGCTCATCCTCGGGGATTTCAATGCATGGGTGGATGATGAGCTCTCTTGTCTTGGCCAAGACCTCCTGTGCACAATGAATGGTCTGGGCTTCACACAGGTTATTCCTTCAGCCACACATAAAAGTGGTCACACTCTTGATCTTGTCTTTCAGATTGGATTAGAAGTCACTGACCTAAAAATAAACCCAGTCATCTGGTCAGACCACCACGCCCTTTGGTTCTCAGTTGCAACCCCTCAAATTAAATCTCTGCCCGTGGAGTTGACCAGGTATCGTCCAAGGAGGGGTATGACTCCACAGGCTCTAACAGCAAATCTGGATCTCTCTGCTATACTGGGTGCCTGCGAAGATCCCTGTTCCCTAGTCCGTTATTATAATAGGGATGTTATGGCTGCAATTGATATTATCGCCCCTGTGCGTATAAGACCTCGTAAACCACAACGTCGAGCTCCCTGGTTCGACAACAGTGTTAGTGAGCTCAAGAAAAGGGGGCATAGACTGGAAAGACGATGGAGGAAGACTAATGAAGAATATCAATCGACAATCACCCGTAAGAAATCACAGTTTCTGTCAAATGAGATCACAGCAGCAAACAATAGGCCAGCTCAACTTTTCAGCACAGTGGAGATCCTTTGCAAGCCAGCATGCCTGCAGACTGATGAAACCCTCTCCCAGGCAAGATGCAACGAGTTTGCAAACTTCTTTGCAGATAAAATATCCACCATTCGGGCTGGAATCTCCACAATGCCAGCAAAGGAGTGTCAAACTTCAAAACCTGCCAATATAAGCCACCTGTCTTCATGGACCAACTTTCACCCAGTGGATGTAAAGGACATTGCTGAAATTGCTCGGATTTTGCGTCCCACCACCTGTGATCTGGACCCTGCCTCAACCAAGCTTCTAATAGGTTGTATGGATATAATTGGTCCTGTCTTTGCAAAAATTGTTCAATGCTCTTTGCAGACAGGCATATTTCATGGACCCCTAAAGGAAGCAATTGTTAGACCTCTTCTTAAAAAATCTAATTTAGATCCCGACTGCATGACCAACTATAGACCGGTATCAAACCTTCCTTTTCTAGGAAAGGTTATTGAGAAAGTGGTTGCAAATCAACTGGAAACCCGCCTGAAAACCCATGATATCTATGATCCATTCCAATCAGGATTCAGGAGAAGACATAGCACTGAAACAGCCCTGGTGTGTGTTTTAAATGATCTTCTGACGGCAAGAGACAGAGGCGACTATTCAATATGAATCCTTCTGGATCTCTATGCAGCATTTGATACCGTGGACCATGGGCTTCTGATTGAGCGTCTGATACATTTTTGTGGACTGGATGGCACAGTCCTAAATTGGTTCAAATCATTTCTCACAGGCAGGTCACAGAGAGTATCGTCTGGATTATACTCATCACCACCAGTGCTATTGCCATGTGGTGTCCCACAAGGTTCTATACTATCCCCCATGCTTTTTGCAGTATACATGCTCCCGCTGGGTGAAATAATCAGGCGCCATGGGCTAGTCTACCACTGCTATGCAGATGATACACAACTGTACTTGTCCTTTGCTCCGGGCACTGATAACCCAATAGCAACCCTAAATGGCTGTCTAGCTGAACTCCAGGAGTGGATGAGTGCTAGTTGGCTGCGACTGAACCCGGATAAAACAGAGGTCCTTATGATAGGACCGCAACATCAAAGGACAAGACTGCAAGCATAGCCAACCAACTGGACTTACACTCGGGGATTCGGAATTACAAACCACTGATCGTGTGCGGAATCTTGGCGTTGTCCTGGATGGTGGCTTGACACTTAAACATCAGATATCAGCCACAATCAAATCCTCATTCTTTCACCTGAGGAACATAGCCAGAATCAAGCACTTAATTCCCTCAGATGATCTGCCAAAAGTCATCCACGCATTTGTATCATCTCGATTAGACTACTGTAATGCCCTCTACGTTTGTCTCCCAGCAAAAGAATTGCACTGCTTACAGCTGGTGAAAAACACAGCTGCCAGGCTGTTAACCAACCAGCCCCGTTCTAGCCACATAACACCCATACTCTACTCCCTTCACTGGCTGCCTGTAAGCTGGCGAATCATCTTCAAGATTGGCCTTCTGAGTTTCAAAGCACTACATGACCAGGGCCTAAGGTACCTGAAGCAGCTACTGACCCCATACTTCCCCACTCGATTACTGCGATCTGTAGATGAAGGACTTTTAGCAGTACCTAGAATCTCCCGTAATTCATCTGGGGGTCGAGCTTTTAGTCATGCGGCTCCAACTCTATGGAACTCACTTCCCCGCACAGTGCGAGAGGCCCCAACTATAGAATCCTTCAAAAGTAGACTCAAGATTTTCCTTTTTACTCAAGCATTCCCATAATTGTCCCTTTAGTATCTCCATGCTTCTGTATTTTATGAAAATCTGTTCTGTACTTCATTATTTTCTGTACTATATTATGCTATGTATCTGTTAAGCGCCTTGAGTCCTATTGGAAAAAGAGCGCTATATAATTAAAATTATTATTATTATTATTATTATTATTATTATTATTAACATTACATTGTGACAAAAAGTTTCTAGAAACTTTGCAGAAAGAAAAGAATAAGAAGAAAGAGGCCTAAGTTGTGGAAAAATGGTTTCATTCTCCATCAGGACAATGCACCAGCTGACACAGCTCTCTCTGTGAAGCAATTTTGGCTGAGAAACAGATTGCAGTGCTAGAACACCCACCATACTCATAAGACCTAGCACCATGTGACTTCTTTATTTTCCCTAATGTAAAATCTGTACTAAAGGGAAATAATCATCAGCAGTTACTGAGATAAAGAATTAAACAATGGAGCTGTTGAAATAGCTACCAGATAATGAGCTACAGTACAGCACAGTTCTGAACAATTGAAAATAAGAACGCAGCAGTGTGTGAATGCAGAAATGGATGCAGAAGAGGAGTACATAGAAGGGGAGTGGAGTTGAAATACTGTTAATATAATTAAACGTAAATCATAGCATTAGTCTTGTTACTAAACACACACACACACACACACACACACACACACGCACACGCACATATATATATATATATATATATGTATATATATATTAGTGATGTGCACCGGAAATTTTTCGGGTTTTGTGTTTTGGTTTTGGGTTCGGTTCCGCTGCCGTGTTTTGGATTCGGACGCGTTTTGGCAAAACCTCACCGAAATTTTTTTGTCGGATTCGGGTGTGTTTTGGATTCGGGTGTTTTTTTTAAAAAACCCTAAAAAACAGCTTAAATCATAGAATTTGGGGGTCATTTTGATCCCATAGTATTATTAACCTCAATAACCATAATTTCCACTCATTTTCAGTCTATTCTGAACACCTCACACCTCACAATATTATTTTTAGTCCTAAAATTTGCACCGAGGTAGCTGTGTGACTAAGCTAAGCGAACCCAAGTGGCCGACACAAACACCTGGCCCATCTAGGAGTGGCACTGCAGTGTCAGACAGGATGGCACTTGAAAAAAATACTCCCCAAACAGCACATGACGCAAAGAAAAAAAGAGGCCCACCAAGGTCGCTGTGTGACTAAGCTAAGCGACACAAGTGGCCAACACAAACACCTGGCCCATCTAGGAGTGGCACTGCAGTGTCACGCAGGATGGCCCTTCAAAAAAATACTCCCCAAACAGCACATGACGCAAAGAAAAAAAGAGGTGCAATGAGGTAGCTATGTGACTAAGCTCAGCGACCAAAGTGGCCGACACAAACACCTGGCCCATCTAGGAGTGGCACTGCAGTGTCACGCAGGATGGCCCTTCAAAAAATACTCCCCAAACAGCACATGACGCAAAGAAAAAAAGAGGCGCAATGAGGTAGCTGTGTGACTAAGATAAGCAACCCAAGTGGCCGACACAAACACCTGGCCCATCTAGGAGTGGCACTGCAGTGTCACGCAGGATGGCCCTTCAAAAAAATACTCCCCAAACAGCACATGACGCAAATAAAAAAAAAGGCGCAATGAGGTAGCTGTGTGACTAAGATAAGCGACCCAAGTGGCCGACACAAACACCTGGCCCATCTAGGAGTGGCACTGCAGTGTCACGCAGGATGGCCCTTCAAAAAAATACTCCCCAAACAGCACATGACGCAAAGAAAAATGAAAGAAAAAAGAGGTGCAAGATGGAATTGTCCTTGGGCCCTCCCACCCACCCTTATGTTGTATAAACAGGACATGCACACTTTAACGAACCCATCATTTCAGCGACAGGGTCTGCCACACGACTGTGACTGAAATGACTGGTTGGTTTGGGCCCCCACCAAAAAAGAAGCAATCAATCTCTCCTTGCACAAACTGGCTCTACAGAGGCAAGATGTCCACCTCATCATCATCGTCCGATTCATCACCCCTTTCACTGTGTACATCCCCCTCCTCACAGATTATTAATTCGTCCCCACTGGAATCCACCATCTCAGGTCCCCGTGTACTTTCTGGAGGCAATTGCTGCTGGTGTATGTCTCCACGGAGGAATTGATTATAATTCATTTTAATGAACATCATCTTCTCCACATTTTCTGGAAGTAACCTCGTACGCCGATTGCTGACAAGGTGAGCGGCGGCACTAAACACTCTTTCGGAGTACACACTGGAGGGAGGGCAACTTAGGTAGAATAAAGCCAGTTTCTGCAAGGGCCTCCAAATTGCCTCTTTTTCCTGCCAGTATACGTACGGACTGTCTGACGTGCCTACTTGGATGTGGTCACTCTTATAATCCTCCACCATTCTTTCAATGGTGAGAGAATCATATGCAGTGACAGTAGACGACATGTCAGTAATCGTTGGCAGGTCCTTCAGTCCGGACCAGATGTCAGCACTCGCTCCAGACTGCCCTGCATCACCACCAGCGGGTGGGCTCGGAATTCTGAGCCTTTTCCTCGCACCCCCAGTTGCGGGAGAATGTGAAGGAGGAGATGTTGACGGGTCACGTTCCGCTTGACTTGACAATTTTCTCACCAGCAGGTCTTTGAACCTCTGCAGACTTGTGTCTGCCGGAAAGAGAGATACAATGTAGGTTTTAAATCTAGGATCGAGCACGGTGGCCAAAATGTAGTGCTCTGATTTCAACAGATTGACCACCCGTGAATCCTGGTTAAGCGAATGAAGGGCTCCATCCACAAGTCCCACATGCCTAGCGGAATCGCTCTGTTTTAGCTCCTCCTTCAATGTCTCCAGCTTCTTCTGCAAAAGCCTGATGAGGGGAATGACCTGACTCAGGCTGGCAGTGTCTGAACTGACTTCACGTGTGGCAAGTTCAAAAGGTTGCAGAACCTTGCACAACGTTGAAAACATTCTCCACTGCGCTTGAGACAGGTGCATTCCACCTCCTTTGCCTATATCGTGGCCAGATGTATAGGCTTGAATGGCCTTTTGCTGCTCCTCCATCCTCTGAAGCATATAGAGGGTTGAATTCCACCTCGTTACCACCTCTTGCTTCAGATGATGGCAGGGCAGGTTCAGGTGTTTTTGGTGGTGCTCCAGTCTTCTGTACGCGGTGCCTGTACGCCGAAAGTGGCCCGCAATTCTTCTGGCCACCGACAGCATCTCTTGCACGCCCCTATCGTTTTTTAAATAATTCTGCACCACCAAATTCAAGGTATGTGCAAAACATGGGACGTGCTGGAATTTGCCCAGATGTAATGCACGCACAATATTGCTGGCGTTGTCCGATGCCACAAATCCCCAGGAGAGTCCAATTGGGGTAAGCCATTCTGCGATGATCTTCCTCAGTTGCCGTAAGAGGTTTTCAGCTGTGTGCGTATTCTGGAAAGCGGTGATACAAAGTGTAGCCTGCCTAGGAACGAGTTGGCGTTTGCGAGATGCTGCTATTGGTGCCGTCGCTGCTGTTCTTGCAGCGGGAGGCAATACATCTACCCAGTGGGCTGTCACAGTCATGTAGTCCTAAGTCTGCCCTGCTCTACTTGTCCACATGTCCGTGGTTAAGTGGACATTGGGTACAACTGCATTTTTTAGGACACTGGTGACTCTTTTTTTGAGGTCTGTGTACATTTTCGGCATCGCCTGCCTAGAGAAATGGAACCTAGATGGTATTTGGTACTGGGGACACAGTACCTTAATCAAGTCTATAGTTGGCTCTGAAGTAACGATGGATACCGGAACCACGTTTCTCACCGTCCAGGCTGCCAAGGCCTCAGTTATCCGCTTTGCAGCAGGATGACTGCTGTGATATTTCATCTTCCTCGCAAAGGACTGTTGGACAGTCAATTGCTTACTGGAAGTAGTACAAGTGGTCTTCCGACTTCCCCTCTGGGATGACAATCGACTCCCAGCAGCAACAACAGCAGCGCCAGCAGCAGTAGGCGTTACACTCAAGGATGCATCGGAGGAATCCCAGGCAGGAGAGGACTCGTCAGACTTGACAGTGACATGGCCTGCAGGACTATTGGCTTTCCTGGGTAAGGAGGAAATTGACACTGAGGGAGTTGGTGGTGTGGTTTGCGGGAGCTTGGTTACAAGAGGAAGGGATTTACTGGTCAGTGGACTACTTCCGCTGTCGCCCAAAGTTTTTGAACTTGTCACTGACTTATGATGAATGCGCTGCAGGTGACGTATAAGGGAGGATGTTCCGAGGTGGTTAACGTCCTTACCCCTACTTATTACAGCTTGACAAAGGCAACACACGGCATGACACCTGTTGTCCGCATTTGTGTTGAAATAATTCCACACCGAAGAGCTGATTTTTTTTGTATTTTGACCAGGCATGTCAATGGCCATATTCCTCCCATGGACAACAGATGTCTCCCCGGGTGCCTGACTTAAACAAACCACCTCACCATCAGAATCCTCCTTGTCAATTTCCTCCCCAGCGCCAGCAACACACATATCCTCATCCTGGTGTACTTCAACACTGACATCTTCAATTTGACTATCAGGAACTGGACTGCGGGTGCTCCTTCCAGCACTTGCAGGGGGCGTGCAAATGGTGGAAGGCGCAAGCTCTTCCCATCCAGTGTTGGGAAGGTCAGGCATCGCAACCGACACAATTGGACTCTCCTTGGGGATTTGTGATTTCGAAGAACGCACAGTTCTTTGCTGTGCTTTTGCCAGCTTAAGTCTTTTCTTTTTTCTAGCGAGAGGATGAGTGCTTCCATCCTCATGTGAAGCTGAACCACTAGCCATGAACATAGGCCAGGGCCTCAGCCGTTCTTTGCCACTCCGTGTCGTAAATGGCATATTGGCAAGTTTACGCTTCTCCTCAGACGCTTTTAATTTTTATTTTTGGGTAATTTTTTTACTGATCTTTTGTGTTTTGGATTTTACATGCTCTGTACTATGACATTTGGCATCGGCCTTGGCAGACGACGTTGATGGCATTTTATCGTCTCGGCCATGACTAGTGGCAGCAGCTTCAGCACGAGGTGGAAGTGGATCTTGATCTTCCCCTATTTTTTTAACCTCCACATTTTTGTACTCCATATTTTAATGCGCACAACTAAAAGGCACCACAGGTATACAATGTAGATGGATGGATAGTATACTTATGGACGACGAGTGACGACACAGAGGTAGGTACAGCAGTGGCCTACCGTACTGCTATATACAGTATAATGGACCTGGTGGACACTGTCAGCAGACTGCATTTATAGTATAAAAAAAAAGACACCACAGGTATACAATGTAGATGGATGGATAGTATACTTATGGACGACGAGTGACGACACAGAGGTAGGTACAGCAGTGGCCTACCGTACTGCTATATACAGTATAATGGACCTGGTGGACACTGTCAGCAGACTGCGTTTATAGTATAAAAAAAAGACACCACCGGTATACAATGTAGATGGATGGATAGTATACTTATGGACGACGAGTGACGACACAGAGGTAGGTACAGCAGTGGCCTACCGTACTGCTATATACAGTATAATGGACCTGGTGGACACTGTCAGCAGACTGCGTTTATACTATAGTATAAAAAAAAGACACCACAGGTATACAATGTAGATGGATGGTAAGTATACTTATGGACGACGAGTGATGACACAGAGGTAGGTACAGCAGTGGCCTACCGTACTGCTATATACAGTATAATGGACCTGGTGGACACTGTCAGCAGACTGCGTTTATACTATAGTATAAAAAAAGACACCACAGGTATATGTAGATGGATGGATAGTATACTTATGGACGACGAGTGACGACACAGAGGTAGGTACAGCAGTGGCCTACCATACTGCTATATACAGTATAATGGACCTGGTGGACACTGTCAGCAGACTGCGTTTATAGTATAAAAAAAAAGACACCACAGGTATACAATGTAGATGGATGGATAGTATACTTATGGACGACGAGTGACGACACAGAGGTAGGTACAGCAGTGGCCTACCGTACTGCTATATACAGTATAATGGACCTGGTGGACACTGTCAGCAGACTGCGTTTATACTATAGTATAAAAAAAAAGACACCACAGTTATACAATGTAGATGGATGGATAGTATACTTATGGACGACGAGTGATGACACAGAGGTAGGTACAGCAGTGGCCTACCGTACTGCTATATACAGTATAATAGACCTGGTGGACACTGTCAGCAGACTGCGTTTATACTATAGTATAAAAAAAAGACACCACAGGTATATGTAGATGGATGGATAGTATACTTATGGACGACGAGTGACGACACAGAGGTAGGTACAGCAGTGGCCTACCGTACTGCTATATACAGTATAATGGACCTGGTGGACACTGTCAGCAGACTGCGTTTATAGTATAAAAAAAAAGACACCACAGGTATACAATGTAGATGGATGGATAGTATACTTATGGACGACGAGTGACGACACAGAGGTAGGTACAGCAGTGGCCTACCGTACTGCTATATACAGTATAATGGACCTGGTGGACACTGTCAGCAGACTGCATTTATAGTATAAAAAAAAGACACCACAGGTATACAATGTAGATGGATGGATAGTATACTTATGGACGACGAGTGACGACACAGAGGTAAGTACAGCAGTGGCCTACCGTACTGCTATATACAGTATAATGGACCTGGTGGACACTGTCAGCAGACTGCGTTTATAGTATAAAAAAAAAGACACCACAGGTATACAATATAGATGGATGGATAGTATACTTATGGACGACGAGTAACGACACAGAGGTAGGTACAGCAGTGGCCTACCGTACTGCTATATACAGTATAATGGACCTGGTGGACACTGTCAGCAGACTGCGTTTATACTATAGTATAAAAAAAGACACCACAGGTATACAATGTAGATGGATGGATAGTATACTTATGGACGACGAGTGACGACACAGAGGTAGGTACAGCAGTGGCCTACCATACTGCTACATACAGTATAATGGACCTGGTGGACACTGTCAGCAGACTGCATTTATACTATAGTGTAAAAAAAAAAGACACCACAGGTATACAATGTAGATGGATGGATAGTATACTTATGGACGACGAGTGACGACACAGAGGTAGGTACAGCAGTGGCCTACCGTACTGCTATATACAGTATAATGGACCTGGTGGACACTGTCAGCAGACTGCATTTATTATAGTATAAAAAAAAAAACACCACAGGTATACAATGTAGATGGATGGATAGTATACTTTATGGACGACGAGTGACTGACGACACAGAGGTAGGTACAGCAGTGGCCTACCGTACTGCTATATACAGTATAATGGACCTGGTGGACACTGTCAGCAGACTGCGTTTATAGTTTAAATAAAAGCAACCACAGGAGTGTTTTTCAGGCAGACAAACGTATACTGGTGGTCACTGTCAGCAAAACTGTGCACTGTACTCCTGCTATAGCTGCTCCCCAGTCTCCCCCACAATTAAGCAGTGTGAGCACTCAGCACAGATATATCATGCAGCACACTGAGGCTGAGCACAGATATGGTATGAAGCGTTTTTTTCAGGCAGAGAACGGATAAAAAAAACTAGCAAAACTCTGCACTGTACTCCTCCTAACAGCTGCTCCCCAATCCTACCCACAATAAGCTAAGCAATCAGATCAACTAACTATATAAACGGAGAGGACGCCAGCCACGTCCTCTCCCTATCAATCTCAATGCACGTGTGAAAATGGCGGCGACGCACGGCTGCTTATATAGAATCCGAATCTCGCGAGAATCCGACAGCGGGATGATGACGTTCGGGCGCGCTCGGTTTACCCGAGCCACACGGGAGAATCCGAGTACGGCTCGGACCCGTGTAAAAAGGCTGAAGTTCGGGGGGGTTCGGTTTCCGAGAAACCGAACCCGCTCATCACTAATATATATACTGTATATATATATATATATATATATATATGTGTGCATATATATATATATATATATATATATGAGAGATGAGCGGGTTTGGATCCCTGAGATCCGAACCCTACCGAACCTCCCTACCCCAGTCCGGATCCGAGTCAGGCTCAGGTTTTCCCGGCTGACTCGGATACCAGAACGAGGCAAAACGTCATCATCCTGCTGTTGGATTCTCGCAGGGTTTGGATTCCCCGCCGTTTTAACTCTAGCATTGGAGGGTCTACAGAAAGGACGTGTCTCCATTTTCTCAGTGTCCGTGTCTTGTGCTGCATCTGTCCAGTCACAGTGGTTGTGTCCTCTTGCTGCCATATGTCCAATGCTGCTGTATAGGTTACTGTGTTGTGCTGCATCAGTTCAGTGGAGGTGTATTGTGCTGCATCAGTCCAGTCACAGTGGTGGTGTCTTCTGCTGCCATATGTCCAGTGCTGCTGTATAGGGTGCTGTGTTGTGCTGCATCAGTTCAGTGGTGGTGTATTGTGCTGCATCAGTCCAGTGGTAGTGTCCTGTGCATCAGCCATCAGTCATTCCAGTGACCAGTCACAGTGGTATCCTCTGCTGCCATATGTCCAGTGCTGCTGTATAATAATAACAAGTCCCTTACAGTGTTGCTGTGTTGTCCGGCATAAGACCAGTGGTAGTGTCCTGTGCATCAACCATCAGTCATTCCAGTGACCAGTCACAGTGGTATCCTCTGCTGCCATATGTCCAGTGCTGCTGTATAATAAAAACAAGTCTCTTACAGTGTTGCTGTGTTGTCCTGCATTAGACCAGTGGTAGTGTCCTGTGCATCAGTCATCAGTCATTCCAGTGACCAGTCACAGTGGTATCCTCTGCTGCCATAAGTCCAGTGCTGCTGTATAATAAAAACAAGTCTCTTACAGTGTTGCTGTGTTGTCCTGCATCAGACCAGTGGTAGTGTCCTGTGTATCAGCCATCAGTCATTCCAGTGACCAGTCACAGTGGTATCCTCTGCTGCCATATGTCCAGTGCTGCTGTATAATAAAAACAAGTCCCTTAGAGTGCTGCTGTGTTGTCCTGCATCAGACCAGTGGTAGTGTCTTGTGCATCAGCCATCAGTCATTCCAGTGACCAGTCACAGTGGTATCCTCTGCTGCTATATGTCCAGTGCTGCTATATAATAATAACAAGTCCATTACAGTGTTGCTGTGTTGTCCTGCATCAGACCAGTGGTAGTGTCCTGTGCATCAGCCATCAGTCATTCTAGTAATCAGTCACAGTGGTATCCTCTGCTGCCATATGTCCAGTGCTGCTGTATAATAAAAACAAGTCCCTTAGACTGCTGCTGTGTTGTTCTGCATCAGACCAGTGATAGGGTCCTGTGCATCAGCAACCAGTCATTCCAGTGACCAGTCACAGTGGTATCCTCTGCTGCCATAAGTCCAGTGCTCCTGTGCCACATATTGTGTTATATAACTCCAGAAAAATAATGGAGAACAAAAATTTGGAGGATAAAATAGGGAAAGATCAAAAACCACTTCCTCCTAGTGCTGAAGCTGCTGCCATTAGCCATGACATAGACAATGAAATGCCATCAACATCGTCTGCCAAGGGAGATGTCCAATGTGATAGTAGAGGGCATGTAAAATCCAAAAAGCCAAAGTTAAGTAAAAAGTCCCAAAAAAAGACATTTAAATGGTCTGAGGAGAAAAGTAAACTTGCCAATATGCCATTTACAGCACAGAGTGGCAAGGAACGGCTAAGGCCCTGGCCTATGTTCATGACTAGTGGTTCAGCTTCACATGACGATGGAAGCCCTCATCCTCCTCATCCTTAAAAAAGTTAAGCTGGAAAAAGCACAGAAAAGAACTGTGCATTCTGAAATTATATCACAAATCCCCAAGGAGAGTCCAAGTGTGTCGGCGGTTGCGATGCCTGACCTCCCAACACTGGATGGGAAGAGGTGGCTCCTTCCACCATTTGCATGCCCCCTGCAAGAGCTGATATTCAAATTGAAGATGTCACATGAGGATATGGGTGTTGCTGGCGCTAAGGAGGAAGTTGACGATGAGGATTCTGATGGTGATGTGGTTTGTTTCAGTAAGGCACCAGTGGAGACAATTGTTGGCCATGGGATGAGAAAGCCCATTGTGATGCCTGGGCAAAATACCAAAAAAGCCACCTCTTCGGTGTGGAATTATTTCTCCACAAATCCGGTCATCAAGTATCAAGCCATCTGTTGCCTTTGTCAATCCATAAAAAGTAGGGGTAAGGACGTTAACCACCTAGGAACATCCTCCCTTATACGTCACCTGCAGCGCATATATCATAAGTCATTGTCAAGTTCAGAAACTTTGGTTAATAGCGTAAGCAGTCCACTGACACTAAATCCCTTCTTCCTCTTGTACCCAAGCTCCTGCAAGCCACACCACCAACTCCCTCAACGTCAACTTCTATCTCAGCCATGAACGTCAGTAGTCCTGCAGGCCATGTCCCTGGCAAGACTGACGAGTCCTCTCCTAAAAGGGATTCCTCTGGAGGATCCTTGAGTGGTAAGCCTACTGCTGCTGTTGCTGCCACCGCTGATGTTGTTGCTGCTGGGAGTCGATCGTTAACCTAGAGGGTAAGTCGGAAGACCACTTGTACTACTTCAAGTAAGCAATTGACTGTCCAACAGTCCTTTGTGAGGAAGATTAAATATGACAGCAGTCATCCTTTTGCAAAGTGGATAACTGAGGCCTTGACACTTATGTTGGTGTTAGATGTGTGTCCGGTATCCGCCATTAGTGCAGTGGGATTTTGACAGTTGATGGAGGTATTGTGTCCCCGGTACCAAATCCCATCTAGGTTCCACTTCACTAGGCAGGCGATACCGAGAATGTATAGAGATGTTAGACTGTGACAGCCCACTGGGTAGATGTATTGCCTCCCGCAGCAACAACAGCAGCAGCGGCACCAGTAGCAACATCTCGCAAATCCAATCTCATTTCTAGGCAGGCTACGTTGTGTATCATCGCTTTCTGTAAGAGGCACACCGCTGACAACCTCTTACTGAAACTGAGGGACATCATCGCGCATTGGTTTACCCCACTTAGACTCTACTGGGGATTTTTGATATCGGACAATGCCACCAATATTGTGCGTGCATTACAACCAGGCAAATTCTAGCACGTCCCATGTTTTGCACATACAATTTATTTGGTGGTGCAGAATTTTTTTGAAAAATGACAGGGGTGTACAGGAGATGCTGTCGGTGGCCCAAAAAATTGCGGGCCATTTTCGACATTCTGCCACTGCGTGCCAAAGACTGGAGTGCCAGCAAACACTCCTGAACCTGCCCTGCCATCAACTCAAGCAATAGGTGGTAACAAGGTGGAATTCAAAACTCTATATGCTTCAGAGTATGGAGGAGCAGCAAAAGGCCATTCAAGCCTATACATCCACCTACGATATAGGCAAAGGAGGGAGAATGCACCTGACTCAAGCGCAGTGCAGAATGATTTCTGTTTTGTGCAAGGTTCTCCAACTCTTTGAAGTTGCCACACGTGAAGTCAGTTCAGACACTGCCAGCTTGAGTCAGGTCATTCCCCTCATCAGGCTTTTGCAGAAGCAGCTGGAGAAATTAAAGGAGGAGCTAAGATGGAGTGATTCCGCAAAGTATGTGGGACTTGTGGATGGAGCCCTTCATTCGCTTTGCCAGGATTCAAGGGTGGTCAATCTGTTGAAATCAGAGCACTACATTTTGGCCACGTGCTCGATCCTAGGTTTAAAGCCTACATTGTATCTCTCTTTCCGGCAGACACAAGTGTGCAGAGGTGTAAAGACCTGCTGGTGAGTAAATAGTCAACTCAAGCGGAATGTGACTCATCAACAGCTCCTCCCTCAATTTTTCCTGCCACTGTGGCTGCAAAGAAAAGGATAAGATTTCCTAGCCCACCTGCTGGTGGTGATGCAGGGCAGTCAGGAGCGAAAGCTGACATCTGGTTCGGACTGAAGGACTTGCCAATGATTACTGACATGTCACTATTGAAAGAATAGTGGAGGATTATATCGGTGACAGCATCCAAGTAGGCATGTCAGACAGTCCGTATGTATACTGGCAGGATAAAGAGGCAATATAATTATGAGGGGGGTTCCTTAATGTGCTGAAGTTGTATACTGTGTTGGGATCCAACCATAAAAATTAATTTTCAATTATATACCAGATGCTGGTGTTTTAGGCAGCTCTCCCAAAAAGAAGGCCCCTTGCCTATATGGGCCTGCAGACGAAACACTTTTTTATATAATAACAGAGAGTTAAATAGGGCTTGCAAGCTCTCGAATTGTTGAAGTATTAAGATAATGCAAATTAATTTTTTTATATTTTATTCTAATTTTAATAAAAACTGTTTTTATACATTGGGTGTATTTATATATAGGGTCACAATAATCTATCCTTGATAAAAACATTTATTGAATGAGAGCGCTTCCCAAAAAACTGTATATATATATATATATATATATATCACCCCAACACTCCTTGTCTGCCCTATCCTTTTCTCTATCCCCTGCTCCCACCTATATCCTTCTCCTACATTTCCTTCTCTCTCCCCTCCTTTATCTCCCATACACTCCACTCCTCCCCTGACATCCCACTGTCATTCACCTCTACCCTACCATGGGCCCAATCGTCCACCACTCTGCCTTGCTCTCTCGCTCCTCTCCCTACCTCACATCATATCCCTCTGTACCACACTTTACTCCCTCCATGCTCAACTGCTGCAGTGTCCCTTCCTAGCCCAGGAGCCAGCACCCTCACTACATCCTTTGTATCCCTGTCTTCTAAATCCATCTCACCTCATCGCTACAGCAACCCTGATAATCTCCCTCACATTACTCCCTCAGACTCTCTTCCTCTCTCCTGTGCCCTCTGGAATGCCAGATCTGTCTGTAATAAACTGGTCCCCATACATGACCTTTTCATCTCAAATTCCTTGCATCTCCTAACCATCACTGAAACTTGGATTACCTTCTCTGACACAGTTTCTCCCGCTGCTCCCTCTGCTGGGGGTCTCACATTCTCACACACACCCCGACCTGGGGGTCGCCACGGTGGTGGTGTTGGGCTCCTACTTCCCTCTTTCTACTCATACCAAATCATAACACCAGAACCATCCCTTACATTCTCTACATTTGAGGTCCATGCCATACGCCTCTTCCAACCTGTTCATCTTTGAGTAGCTGTCATTTACCCCCCCCCCCAGCATGCCCTCCAAATTTCTTGACAACTTTGCTTCCTAGCTTCCTCATTTCCTCTCTTCTGACATTCCCTCCATTATCCTAGGTGATTTCAACATCCCTATAGATAACCCCACAAAAATCACCTGCCTCTAACTACTTAACCTCACCTCTTCTCTTTTGTCTCTCCCAGTTGGCCCACTCCCCCTACCATGTGAGTGGAAGCTCACTGGATCTGGTCTTCACTCACCGCTGTGATCTTTCTGATTTCTCCAACTACCTGTTCCCTGTTCCCCCTCTCTGACCATCACCTGCTCACTTTTAACCATCACAAAGCGTAACATTGAGGCTAGTGACACCACTTCCCTATCTTCCCTCTTTGACTCGCTGCTCTCTCCTATTCTCTCTCTTTCCTACCCTGAACAAGCTACTTCCCTATACAATGCTCTTGACTCCACCCCACCAACCACTATTCACCCTCGCAGATCGACACCTCAACCCTAGCACACCAAATGCACCAAATATCTGCAAAAATGCTCACGTACCGCTGAGCAACAGTGGAGAAAATCACGCTCTAAGGCCGACTTCCTCCAATACAAATTTATGCTCTCTTCCTACTTGCTGCCCTCACCAAAAAATCTTCAAAAACCTTTCCTCCCAATCCTCAAACCCTCGGCGCCTCTTTGCCACTGTCAACTCGCTCCTCTGCCCACCCCTGCCTCAACTCCCCTCTTCACTTTCTGCTCTTGACTTTTCCACCTACTTCACATCCAAAATTGACTCCATTCATCAGGACAAAACATACCACCAGAACTTGAGCAGCCCCCCTCTTCCATTTCCCGACCCCCCCTCTCCTTCCCTCCTACCAACTCTGACATTTTTCTTCCCTGTATCTGGAGAGGAAGTCATGGTCCTCATCCGGTCCTCACCCCCCTTCACCTCCCCACTTGACCCTATTCCCTCCCACCTTCTCCACTTCTTCTCTTCTTCTGCCTGGTCCCATCTTGCCCATCTACTCAATCTTTCACTCTCATCAGGCAATGGGGTTATTCCGAGTTGATCGCTAGCTGCTGTTGTTTGCTGCATAGCGATCAGTGAAAAAAACGGCTAATCTGCACATGTGTATGTTCCGCAATGCGCATGCGTGTCGTACGGGTACAAAGTCCATTGCGGTTTTCAACTGGTTCTAGTGACGATTCCAATCACACAGCCGGCCGCAAGGAGATTGACAGAAAGAGGGCATTTCTGGGTGTCAATTGATCATTTTCAGGGAGTGCAGGCGTGGCAGAAAAAATGAAGGCGAGGCTGGGCGTTCGCTGGGCAGATGTGTGACGTCAAAAGCCGTCCCTCCGTCGTTAGAATCAACATACACGAAGAGTAACTACAGAGCTGGTCTTGCTTTGCACAAAATGATTTTGCAGGCGCTCTGCTGCACAAGCATTCGCACTTCTGCAAAGCTAAAATACACTCCCCAGTGGGCGGTGACAATGCGTTTGCACGGCTGCTAAAAACTGCTAGCGAGCGATCGACTCAGAATGACCCCCACTGTCCCTTCTGCCTTCAAGCATGCACTTGTCTCCCCTATTCTTAAAAAACCTACCCTTGATCCAACCAATCTCTCCAACTACTGACCCATCTCTCTTCTCCCTTTTGCCTCCAAACTCCTTGAGCATATTGTCTACAACCACCTCACTGTCTTTCTTTCTTCACACTCACTGCTTGACCCTTTCTAGTCTGGTTTCCATCCTCAGCACTCCACTGAAAATGCCCTCACGAAAGTCTGCAATGACCTCCTTGCTGCTAAATCCAGGGGCCACTACTCTGCTTATTCTCCTTGACCTCTCTGCTGCTTTTGACACTGTAGACCACCCTCTCCTCCTGCAAATCTTTAACTCATTTGGTTTACGTGATACTGGTCTTTCCTGGCTGTCCTCCTACCTTTCTGCCTGTTTCTTCTCTGTCTCCTCTCATGACTCCACCTCCCCACCACTTCCTCTACCTGTAGGTTCCCCCAAGGTTCTGTTCTTGGGCCTCTCCTTTTCTCTCTCTACACATCCTCATTAGGTGAGCTCATTAGCTCTTTTGACTTAAAATATCATCTCTACGCTGATGATACTCAAATCTACCTTTCCTCCCCTGACCTCTCCCCTGCTCTCCTCACTCATATCTCCAACTGTCTCTCTGCTATCTCCTCCTGGATGTTCCAGCGCTTTCTTAAACTTAACATGTCTAAGACTAAGCTGATCATCTTCCCTCCCTCCCGCATAACCTCACCCCCCACAATTTCATTATCCATTGATGGCACAACAATCTCCTCTAGCCCCCAAGTGCGATGTCTTGGAGTAATCCTTGACTCCTCCCTCTCCTTCAAACCACACATTCAGTACCTCTCACAAACCTGCCATTTCCATCTCAAAAACATCTCCAGGATCAGACCCTTTCTCACCCAGGACGCTACTAAGACCCTCATCCACTCACTGGTCATCTCCAGATTGTACTACTGCAATCTCCTCCTATCTGGCCTCCCTGAAAAATGCCTCTTTCCACTTCAATCTATCCTCAATGCTGCTGCCATCTCATCTTCCTCACCAAACGTACTACATCCACATCCCCTCCCTTGCAGGATCTTCACTGGCTACCCTTCCCATTCAAAATCCAAGTCAAGCTTCTTACACTCACCTACAAAGCCCTCACCCAGTCTTCTTACTCTTACATCTCTGACCTTATCTATCTTTACATTCCCACCCATCCTCTTCGCTCTGCTAATGCACGCCGTCTCCCCTGCCAACTGATTATCTCCTCCCTCTCCTACCTACAAGATTTTGCACGTGCTGCTCCCTATCTCTGGAATGCTCTACCTCTCCCCATCCGACTCTCCACCTCTCTACAAAACTTCAAACAGGCTCTCAAAACCCACTTCTTCACCAAACCCAGCCAACTCTCCTCCTAACCCTCTTGTCTATGCTCACTGTCTACCCCTTCTGGGTCACCCCGGTCTGTTAGCACCTTACCTTTTAGATTGTAAGCTCGCAAGAGCAGGGCCTTCTTTCCTCATGTGTCTTTCCTTTTCTTACTTACATAATCTTATACTCCTCACCCCCTTTGATGACACTTAACCCCGGGTTTTCTATACCTGTCCTATATTGTCTTGTACTGTAAGTGCTGTTTGCTCATTTGATTATGTACTGTGTAATGGGCACTGGGGATCCCTTGTGGCGTCATATAAATAAAGGATAATAATAATAGTAATAATAATTTTATATATATATATATATATATATATATATATATATATAGAGGACTTTCATCAACAGATATAATTGACTTCTGAAAAAGCTTGAACCAGAAGATCATTCTATACAATCAAATACAATCAGTACAACTGTTGTTGCAATTCTTAAGATTTTATGCTGTTTTATTGTATTTTATTGATGACACAGAATATTGATCCGTCTATTTATGTATATACACAGTTCATGCAGTGAATAAATGCTTTATTCAATTCATGGTCTTTAAACCTTTGAAAATTTGGTCCTCTAGGTGATTTAGACACACACACAATCTCTACATTAGTTCCCTTGGTAACTATATATATATTTATATATATATATATATATACAGTATACATATGTATATATTTATATATATATATGGCTGCTGCGGTCCGGCACTCCATGTAAGCCTTGGCAAATATCTGTCGCTGGTGCCCTCACAACGATTAATCAAATAGCCATTCCATGGTGCGGCACTCGTGCTGGTCTCAGAAATAAATGGACCTTAGTCCTTCTTGCTTCAACGTTTCAATTTATTTAAATTGTCATCAGGAAGTGATACAACAATACATACAATACATTTATATAGACATACCACTTAAGAAGAAGGAGTTCCTCACCTGGGAAGAATCATCCCAAAACCAGGTGTGTGAATAATTCTGACATCATCAACCTCAGACAGAAGTCGATCACTATGACCTCAGTATAGATGGTTGTCATAGTGACAAACCAAGTGAATAAATCAACCAACATATATAAATAACTGAAATTATAAAAATATTTTTACACACAAACCTACTCACAACACCTTTCGTGCAGAATATGTTTTTATAAAAAAACGGAAAACTGTTAAACGGGCTTAAGCGGCAACACTACCACACTACATGGGCTTCATGGAGAATGATTAGTACATCTGTGTCTGAATTCCAAGACCCATTGCCAAATTGAGTCTTGGGAATCTTTATGTTAAATCTATTGTTACTCAATTAGGGTTATTACATCACTGTTTCATGTTGTTTATCTATAAATTGCATCCAATTGCCTCAGATTAACCCCTTTGTAGACATTTTACCCACACTTTTCAAAGGGATATGTTATCAAAAAATCAAAAGGAAAAATAATAATAAACTCTTCTAAGTGGGAGTGTGAAATGATGTTGTTATTACACCATTTTTTCTGAATAACAAAATAGCCACCATACTGATATGAAATGTCATATTTTCCTATCGTAAACTAGAATAAGTGATACATTCATTTAACCCCCTTGGGGATAATACATTTAGACGGTGTATCCATCTAGCCTCCAGACGTAATAGTTTTAAAGATCTATTACCACCACGTACATTGGGTAGAACAGTGTCTATCATGCGGTATCTCAGGCTCGATAGCGTGTGTTTCTTTTCCGCAAAATGGCGAGCTACTGGTTGCTCACCAGTGCCTGATGTAATTGCTGCCCGAATAGCTGCCCTGTGATTACCCATGCGTTCTTTGAACTTCGACTCTGTCTTACCAATATAACTGAGCCCGCATGGGCAAACAATCTGGTAAATCACGAAACTGGAATTGCAGGTGAAGTGGTGTCTGATCTTAAAAGGTGCACCCGTGTGAGGATGGTAAAACACGTCACCTGTCAATAAAAATTGACAAGTCACGCATGTGCATTTAAAGCAACCAGTTTTGTTATGACCAAAAATCCCTGCCCGACCCATTGTGTCTGTCATATCTGTCTTAACCAGTATATCCTTTTAGCTTCTGCCTCATTTATAACAAGGCATTAACTTGTATTCATATAAACCCAGATTTAAATCAGTCTGGATAATGGGCCAATTCTTTTTAGCTGTTTTAATGATATTCTCCGAAGAGGTATTATATGTACTCACCCAAGGGAGATTTTTTGAACATTGTCTTTTGTCTGTTGTTTTGTTTAATAAAGATAATCTGTCCATAGACAGTACCCTTCGTTTATCATTTAGTAAAGATTTTTTATTATAACCGCGGAGGATAAATTTCTGTATTAATGAATCAATTTCAATTTCCGCAGTGTTATAATTGCTATTGATCCTATGAATACGGATCATCTGAGAATAAGGCAAGCTGTTAATCATTGCTCTAGGGTGGCAACTTTGCGCTTTCAAAAATGTGTTTCTGTCAGTTGGTTTTACGTGTAAACTGGTGTTTATACTAGCATCAATGATTGTAATTTTAACATCCAAAAAATTTATAGTGTCTTGAGACACTGTATGTGTGAATTTAATTGGACTAGGTGATGAGTTGTGTGTCTCAATCAGTGATAATAGAATAGACACATCTCCTTGCCAAATCACAAATAAATCATCTATGAACCTCGAGTATTGTACAATATGTCTACTTATATTACTTTCAGAAAAGAATAATGCATTTTCAATCATAAACATGACTATGTTGGCATATGCCGGTGCCATGGAACTACCCATGGCACAGCCTTTTACTTGCAAGTAAAATTCTTTATTGTATATGAAAAAATTATTATTCAAAATTAAATCAAACAGTTGAATAATAACCATTATTTTGTCCGAAGAAAAATCACTTTTGGCACGTAAATTTTTTTCCACAGCCTCGTGTCCTAAAGAATGCGGAATCGAGGTGTATAAGTTTACCACATCTAAACACACCAACCAATAATCAGCATCAAATTTCTTCACTCCCCCTAATTTTTTGAGAAAAGCTGTGGTATCAAGTAAAAAAGAACTTTCTTTTTGAATCAAAGGTTGCAAAAGAGCATCCAATAATGTTGCCACCGGTTGAAATAAAGAATCTTGGGCCGATACTATCGGACGCCCAGGAGGAGGGTTTAACCCTTTATGTACTTTTGGGATGGTATAAAAAATGGGTATAACCGGGTAGGCTGGAATTAGAAGCTCTTTCACTTCCTCAGTGATCAAACCACAATCTAAGGCAATGCATAATATATCCAACAGCTGTTGTTTACAAGATTGCAAAGGATTTTTATGTAATCTCTTGTATACCTCTCTATCACCAAGCTGTCGTAATATCTCACAATTATAATCCTGCCAATCTTGCAGTACCAACCCACCACCCTTATCAGCCTGCCGAAATACCAAGTTACGGTTTTGTGATAATGATTTCAAAGCCTCCCTTTCTATGGGGGTTAAATTAGGGTGGTGTGCTTTCTTGTCATGTTTCAAATCAGTATTAGTCTGGTGCTCTAATATACGCATATATGTTTTAATGCTATGATTATAAGACACAGGATCAAATTTAGACTTCTGTTTGAATTTCCTCAATTGATGTGGAATAGTCCCGGTACTGTTATCACTGAATCCAAAATATTCTTTCAATCGTAAGGTACGTGCTAGTTCATATTTTTCAGTGTTCCATTGTAATTCGTCAAGTCCTGTACTAGGAACAAAAGACAAACCTTTTGAGAGTACTGAGATTTCACTTTTGCTCAAGCTGTGTGATGAGATTGAATATTATGCTTTCTTGTTCGTGGGGGGTCTGCCACGGCGTCTGGTGTTGCCTTTTGAATTGTCCTCCACGTCTCGTTCTACTCCTCCTGTTTTTCCTAAAGGGCCAGGGGTTAATGTTCTTGAACGAACGTCTGAAGGAACTTCAAACTTTCTGCGTTGTTGTCTTTGTCCATCCTCGCTGTTAGACCCCTCATTTTCCAATGACGAATCAGTCTCAAAGCGTGTCCATTTCTTATGAGCTGGTTTTTTATTATTATGTCTGAAAAAAGGACGTTGGGGCTCAGCTTGTGATTTACCACTTAACCATCGATATACTGAATGTGTATCATAGTCATTTTCCACTTTTGTACGTTTTTCCTATCAGTATGGTGGCTATTTTGTTATTCAGAAAAAATGGTGTAATAACAACATCATTTCACACTCCCACTTAGAAGAGTTTATTATTATTTTTCCTTTTGATTTTTTGATAAAATATCCCTTTGAAAAGTGTGGGTAAAATGTCTACAAAGGGGTTAATCTGAGGCAATTGGATGCGATTTATAGATAAACAACATGAAACAGTGATGTAATAACCCTAATTGAGTAACAATAGATTTAACATAAAGATTCCCAAGACTCAATTTGGCAATGGGTCTTGGAATTCAGACACAGATGTACTAATCATTCTCCATGAAGCCCATGTAATGTGGTAGTGTTGCCGCTTAAGCCCGTTTAACAGTTTTCCGTTTTTTTATAAAAACATATTCTGCACGAAAGGTGTTGTGAGTAGGTTTGTGTGCAAAAATATTTTTATAATTTCAGTTATTTATATATGTTGGTTGATTTATTCACTTGGTTTGTCACTATGTCAACCATCTATACTGAGGTCATAGTGATCGACTTCTGTCTGAGGTTGATGATGTCAGAATTATTCACACACCTGGTTTTGGGATGATTCTTCCCAGGTGAGGAACTCCTTCTTCTTAAGTGGTATGTCTATATAAATGTATTGTATGTATTGTTGTATCACTTCCTGATGACAATTTAAATAAATTGAAACAATGAAGCAAGAAGGACTAAGGTCCATTTATTTCTGAGACCAGCACGAGTGCCGCACCATGGAATGGCTATTTGATTAATCGTTGTGAGGGCACCAGCGACAGATATTTGCCAAGGCTTACATGGAGTGCCGGACCGCAGCAGCTATACAAACGAGTAGACACCAGAGAAGTGAGTACTCAGTCAAGGCACCCAGCCAATTTTTCATTTGATATGCCACAAAGGAAAAGTGTATCCAGGACATGCATGTTGTGTCCGTTATTTTAAATACGGGACACTGTGGACGGTCTCTGAGGTAATACTGCTACACCATATGGACATTGCCATAATGGCGGAAGGTGGAGAGGGGGTTGATTACATCTCACAATTCCAATATGCTGAAGATAATGTGTATACCTTTTCTGAATCCGAGATTGAATCCATTCTATATGAGACAGCCATTAATGATGAATCAGAATCTGTCACTCCTGAAATTGTTTATAGAGACTTGCTACGTCTCAAGAAAAAAGAGATTGACTTTTTTCTATATGGAGTATCTTTAAGTGACTATTATAAAAGCAGAATGATCCCGAGGGGGTTCAGAATACGAAACTGCCCCACTATAGGACGGTTTGATCCACAATTTTGTAAGCGTTGGGTGGGCATTCTTAACCGCTGCTCTATTGATTTGATGATACTAGTGGTGGAACAATCCACGAAAGAGCTACAGCTGGTTAAAGAAAAAATTATAAAATTTGAAACTAGCAACCTAACTACACTTACCACCGACCAGAGCATTGATTGGCTAGACCGTTTGAAACAACAAATTGCCACATATAAACGTGAACTGTTACAATTTAAAAAGGAAAAACGTACAAAAGTGGAAAATGACTATGATACACATTCAGTATATCGATGGTTAAGTGGTAAATCACAAGCTGAGCCCCAACGTCCTTTTTTTCAGACGTAATAATAAAAAACCAGCTCATAAGAAATGGACACGCTTTGAGACTGATTCGTCATTGGAAAATAAGGGGTCTAACAGCGAGGATGGACAAAGACAACAACGCAGAAAGTTTGAAGTTCCTTCAGACGTTCGTTCAAGAACATTAACCCCTGGCCCTTTAGGAAAAACAGGAGGAGTAGAACGAGACGTGGAGGACAATTCAAAAGGCAACACCAGACGCCGTGGCAGACCCCCCACGAACAAGAAAGCATAATATTCAATCTCTCATCACACAGCTTGAGCAAAAGTGAAATCTCAGTACTCTCAAAAGGTTTGTCTTTTGTTCCTAGTACAGGACTTGACGAATTACAATGGAACACTGAAAAATATGAACTAGCACGTACCTTACGATTGAAAGAATATTTTGGATCCAGTGATAACAGTACCGGGACTATTCCACATCAATTGAGGAAATTCAAACAGAAGTCTAAATTTGATCCTGTGTCTTATAATCATAGCATTAAAACATAAATGCGTATATTAGAGCACCAGACTAATACTGATTTGAATTGAAACATGACAAGAAAGCACACCACCCTAATTTAACCCCCATAGAAAGGGAGGCTTTGAAATCATTATCACAAAACCGTAACTTGGTATTTCGGCAGGCTGATAAGGGTGGTGGGTTGGTACTGCAAGATTGGCAGGATTATAATTGTGAGATATTACGACAGCTTGGTGATAGAGAGGTATACAAGAGATTACATAAAAATCCTTTGCAATCTTGTAAACAACAGCTGTTGGATATATTATGCATTGCCTTAGATTGTGGTTTGATCACTGAGGAAGTGAAAGAGCTTCTAATTCCACCCTACCCGGTTATACCCATTTTTTATACCATCCCAAAAGTACATAAAGGGTTAAACCCTCCTCCTGGGCGTCCGATAGTATCGGCCCAAGATTCTTTATTTCAACCGGTGGCAACATTATTGGATGCTCTTTTGCAACCTTTGATTCAAAAAGAAAGTTCCTTTTTACTTGATACCACAGCTTTTCTCAAAAAATTAGGGGGAGTGAAGAAATTTGATGCTGATTATTGGTTGGTGTGTTTAGATGTGGTTAACTTATACACCTCGATTCCGCATTCTTTAGGACTCGAGGCTGTGGAAAAAATTTTACGTGCCAAAAGTGATTTTTCTTCGGACAAAATAATGGTTATTATTCAACTGTTTGATTTAATTTTGAATAATAATTTTTTCATATACAATAAAGAATTTTACTTGCAAGTAAAAGGCTGTGCCATGGGTAGTTCCATGGCACCGGCATATGCCAACATAGTCATGTTTATGATTGAAAATGCATTATTCTTTTCTGAAAGTAATATAAGTAGACATATTGTACAATACTCGAGGTTCATAGATATTTATTTGTGATCTGGCAAGGAGATGTGTCTATTCTATTATCACTAATTGAGACACACAACTCATCACCTAGTCCAATTAAATTCACACATACAGTGTCTCAAGACACTATACATTTTTTGGATGTTAAAATTACAATCATTGATGCTAGTATAAACACCAGTTTACACGTAAAACCAACTGACAGAAAAACATTTTTGAAAGCGCAAAGTTGCCACCCTAGAGCAATGATTAACAGCTTGCCTTATTCTCAGATGATCCGTATTCATAGGATCAATAGCAATTATAACACTGCGGAAATTTAAATTGATTCATTAATACAGAAATTTATCCTCCGCGGTTATAATAAAAAATCTTTACTAAATGATAAACGAAGGGTACTGTCTATGGACAGATTATCTTTATTAAACAAAACAACAGACAAAAGACAATGTTCAAAAAATCTCCCTTGGGTGAGTACATATAATACCTCTTCGGAGAATATCATTAAAACAGCTAAAAAGAATTGGCCCATTATCCAGACTGATTTAAATCTGGGTTTATATGAATACAAGTTAATGCCTTGTTATAAACGAGGCAGAAGCTTAAAGGATATACTGGTTAAGACAGATATGACAGACACAATGGGTCGGGCAGGGATTTTTGGTCATAACAAAACTAGAGATGAGCGGGTTCGGTTTCTCTGAATCCGAACCCGCCAGAACTTCATGTTTTTTTTCACGGGTCCGAGCGACTCGGATCTTCCCGCCTTGCTCGGTTAACCCGAGCGCGCCCGAACGTCATCATGACGCTGTCGGATTCTCGCGAGGCTCGGATTCTATCGCGAGACTCGGATTCTATATAAGGAGCCGCGCGTCGCCGCCATTTTCACACGTGCATTGAGATTGATAGGGAGAGGACGTGGCTGGCGTCCTCTCCGTTTAGAATTAGAATAGATTAGAGAGACACTTGATTTACTAATTTTGGGGAGCATTAGGAGTACTCAGTAGTGTACAGTGCAGAGTTTTGCTGATAGTGACCAGTGACCACCACTTTTATTTATAATCCGTTCTCTGCCTGAAAAAAGCGATACACAGCACACAGTGACTCAGTCACATACCATATCTGTGTGCACTGCTCAGGCTCAGGCCAGTGTGCTGCATCATCTATATATATTATATATCTGTCTGACTGCTCAGCTCACACAGCTTATAATTGTGGGGGAGACTGGGGAGCACTACTGCAGTGCCAGTTATAGGTTATAGCAGGAGCCAGGAGTACATAATATTATATTAAAATTAAACAGTGCACACTTTTGCTGCAGGAGTGCCACTGCCAGTGTGACTAGTGACCAGTGACCTGACCACCAGTATATAATATTAGTAGTATACTATCTCTTTATCAACCAGTCTATATTAGCAGCAGACACAGTACAGTGCGGTAGTTCACGGCTGTGGCTACCTCTGTGTCGGCACTCGGCAGCCCGTCCATAATTGTATATACCAGTGACCTAACCGTGGTTTTTTTTTCTTTCTTTATACATACATACTAGTTACGAGTATACTATCTCTTTATCAACCAGTCTATATATTAGCAGCAGACACAGTACAGTGCGGTAGTTCACGGCTGTGGCTACCTCTGTGTCGGCACTCGGCAGCCCGTCCATAATTGTATATACCACCTAACCGTGGTTTTTTTTTCTTTCTTTATACATACATACTAGTTACGAGTATACTATCTCTTTATCAACCAGTCTATATATTAGCAGCAGACACAGTACAGTGCGGTAGTTCACGGCTGTGGCTACCTCTGTGTCGGCACTCGGCAGCCCGTCCATAATTGTATATACCACCTAACCGTGGTTTTTTTTTCTTTCTTTATACATACATACTAGTTACGAGTATACTATCTCTTTATCAACCAGTCTATATATTAGCAGCAGACACAGTACAGTGCGGTAGTTCACGGCTGTGGCTACCTCTGTGTCGGCACTCGGCAGCCCGTCCATAATTGTATATACCACCTAACCGTGGTTTTTTTTTCTTTCTTTATACATACATACTAGTTACGAGTATACTATCTCTTTATCAACCAGTCTATATATTAGCAGCAGACACAGTACAGTGCGGTAGTTCACGGCTGTGGCTACCTCTGTGTCGGCACTCGGCAGCCCGTCCATAATTGTATATACCACCTAACCGTGGGTTTTTTTTCTTTCTTTATACATACATACTAGTTACGAGTATACTATCTCTTTATCAACCAGTCTATATATTAGCAGCAGACACAGTACAGTGCGGTAGTTCACGGCTGTGGCTACCTCTGTGTCGGCACTCGGCAGCCCGTCCATAATTGTATATACCACCTAACCGTGGTTTTTTTTTCTTTCTTTATACATACATACTAGTTACGAGTATACTATCTCTTTATCAACCAGTCTATATATTAGCAGCAGACAGAGTGTTTAGTGCCGCCGCTCACCTTGTCAGCAATCGGCGTACGAGGTTACATCCAGAAAATGTGGAGAAGATGATGTTCATTAAAATGAATTATAATCAATTCCTCCGCGGAGACATTGACCAGCAGCAATTGCCTCCACAAAGTACACAGGGAGCTGAGATGGTGGATTCCAGTGGGGACGAATTGATAATCTGTGAGGAGGGGGATGTACACGGTGATATATCGGAGGGTGAAGATGAGGTGGACATCTTGCCTCTGTAGAGCCAGTTTGTGCAAGGAGAGATTAATTGCTTCTTTTTTGGGGGGGGTCCAAACCAACCCGTCATATCAGTCACAGTCGTGTGGCAGACCCTGTCACTGAAATGATGGGTTGGTTAAAGTGTGCATGTCCTGTTTTGTTTATACAACATAAGGGTGGGTGGGAGGGCCCAAGGACAATTCCATCTTGCACCTCTTTTTTCTTTTCTTTTTCTTTGCATCATGTGCTGATTGGGGAGGGTTTTTTGGAAGGGACATCCTGCGTGACACTGCAGTGCCACTCCTAGATGGGCCCGGTGTTTGTGTCGGCCACTAGGGTCGCTAATCTTACTCACACAGCTACCTCATTGCGCCTCTTTTTTTCTTTGCGTCATGTGCTGTTTGGGGAGGGTTTTTTGGAAGGGCCATCCTGCGTGACACTGCAGTGCCACTCCTAGATGGGCCCGGTGTTTGTGTCGGCCACTAGGGTCGCTAATCTTACTCACACAGCTACCTCATTGCGCCTCTTTTTTTCTTTGCGTCATGTGCTGTTTGGGGAGGGTTTTTTGGAAGGGACATCCTGCGTGACACTGCAGTGCCACTCCTAGATGGGCCCGGTGTTTGTGTCGGCCACTAGGGTCGCTTATCTTACTCACACAGCGACCTCGGTGCAAATTTTAGGACTAAAAATAATATTGTGAGGTGTGAGGTATTCAGAATAGACTGAAAATGAGTGTAAATTATGGTTTTTGAGGTTAATAATACTTTGGGATCAAAATGACCCCCAAATTCTATGATTTAAGCTGTTTTTTAGTGTTTTTGGAAAAAAACACCCGAATCCAAAACACACCCGAATCCGACAAAAAAAATTCGGTGAGGTTTTGCCAAAACGCGTTCGAACCCAAAACACGGCCGCGGAACCGAACCCAAAACCAAAACACAAAACCCGAAAAATTTCAGGCGCTCATCTCTAAACAAAACTTGTTGCTTTAAATGCACATGCGTGACTTGTCAATTTTTATTGACAGGTGACGTGTTTTACCATCCTCACACGGGTGCACCTTTTAAGATCAGACACCACTTCACCTGCAATTCCAGTTTCGTGATTTACCAGATTGTTTGCCCATGCGGGCTCAGTTATATTGGTAAGACAGAGTCGAAGTTCAAAGAACGCATGGGTAATCACAGGGCAGCTATTCGGGCAGCAATTACATCAGGCACTGGTGAGCAACCAGTAGCTCGCCATTTTGCGGAAAAGAAACACACGCTATCGAGCCTGAGATACCGCATGATAGACACTGTTCTACCCAATGTACGTGGTGGTAATAGATCTTTAAAACTATTACGTCTGGAGGCTAGATGGATACACCGTCTAAATGTATTATCCCCAAGGGGGTTAAATGAATGTATCACTTATTCTAGTTTACGATAGGAAAATATGACATTTCATATCAGTATGGTGGCTATTTTGTTATTCAGAAAAAATGGTGTAATAACAACATCATTTCACACTCCCACTTAGAAGAGTTTATTATTATTTTTCCTTTTGATTTTTTGATAAAATATCCCTTTGAAAAGTGTGGGTAAAATGTCTACAGAGGGGTTAATCTGAGGCAATTGGATGCGATTTATAGATAAACAACATGAAACAGCGATGTAATAACCCTAATTGAGTAACAATAGATTTAACATAAAGATTCCCAAGACTCTATTTGGCAATGGGTCTTGGAATTCAGACACAGATGTACTAATCATTCTCCATGAAGCCCATGTAGTGTGGTAGTGTTGCCGCTTAAGCCCGTTTAACAGTTTTCCGTTTTTTTATAAAAACATATTCTGCACGAAAGGTGTTGTGAGTAGGTTTGTGTGTAAAAATATTTTTATAATTTCAGTTATTTATATATGTTGGTTGATTTATTCACTTGGTTTGTCACTATGACAACCATCTATACTGAGGTCATAGTGATCGACTTCTGTCTGAGGTTGATGATGTCAGAATTATTCACACACCTGGTTTTGGGATGATTCTTCCCAGGTGAGGAACTCCTTCTTCTTAAGTGGTATGTCTATATAAATGTATTGTATGTATTGTTGTATCACTTCCTGATGACAATTTAAATAAATTGAAACGTTGAAGCAAGAAGGACTAAGGTCCATTTATTTCTGAGACCAGCACGAGTGCCGCACCATTAACCCGAGCGCGCCCGAACGTCATCATGACGCTGTCGGATTCTCGCGAGGCTCGGATTCTATCGCGAGACTCGGATTCTATATAAGGAGCCGCGCGTCGCCGCCATTTTCACACGTGCATTGAGATTGATAGGGAGAGGACGTGGCTGGCGTCCTCTCCGTTTAGAATAGATTAGAGAGACACTTGATTTACTAATTTTGGGGAGCATTAGGAGTACTCAGTACAGTGCAGAGTTTTGCTGATAGTGACCACCAGTTTTATTTATAATCCGTTCTCTGCCTGAAAAAAGCGATACACAGCACACAGTGACTCAGTCACATACCATATCTGTGTGCACTGCTCAGGCTCAGGCCAGTGTGCTGCATCATCTATTATCTATATATAATATTATATATATCTGTCTGACTGCTCAGCTCACACAGCTTATAATTGTGGGGGAGACTGGGGAGCACTACTGCAGTGCCAGTTATAGGTTATAGCAGGAGCCAGGAGTACATAATATATTATATAGTGAGTGACCACCAGACACACAGTGCAGTTTATTTAATATATCCGTTCTCTGCCTGAAAAAAGCGATACACACAGTGACTCAGTCAGTCACATACCATATCTGTGTGCACTGCTCAGGCTCAGGCCAGTGTGCTGCATCATCTATATATATTATATATCTGTCTGACTGCTCAGCTCACACAGCTTATAATTGTGGGGGAGACTGGGGAGCACTACTGCAGTGCCAGTTATAGGTTATAGCAGGAGCCAGGAGTACATAATATTATATTAAAATTAAACAGTGCACACTTTTGCTGCAGGAGTGCCACTGCCAGTGTGACTAGTGACCAGTGACCTGACCACCAGTATATATAATATTAGTAGTATACTATCTCTTTATCAACCAGTCTATATATTAGCAGCAGACACAGTACAGTGCGGTAGTTCACGGCTGTGGCTACCTCTGTGTCGGCACTCGGCAGCCCGTCCATAATTGTATATACCACCTAACCGTGGTTTTTTTTTCTTTCTTTATACATACATACTAGTTACGAGTATACTATCTCTTTATCAACCAGTCTATATTAGCAGCAGACACAGTACAGTGCGGTAGTTCACGGCTGTGGCTACCTCTGTGTCGGCACTCGGCAGCCCGTCCATAATTGTATATACCACCTAACCGTGGTTTTTTTTTCTTTCTTTATACATACATACTAGTTACGAGTATACTATCTCTTTATCAACCAGTCTATATATTAGCAGCAGACACAGTACAGTGCGGTAGTTCACGGCTGTGGCTACCTCTGTGTCGGCACTCGGCAGCCCGTCCATAATTGTATATACCACCTAACCGTGGGTTTTTTTTCTTTCTTTATACATACATACTAGTTACGAGTATACTATCTCTTTATCAACCAGTCTATATTAGCAGCAGACACAGTACAGTGCGGTAGTTCACGGCTGTGGCTACCTCTGTGTCGGCACTCGGCAGCCCGTCCATAATTGTATATACCACCTAACCGTGGTTTTTTTTTCTTTCTTTATACATACATACTAGATACGAGTATACTATCTCTTTATCAACCAGTCTATATATTAGCAGCAGACACAGTACAGTGCGGTAGTTCACGGCTGTGGCTACCTCTGTGTCGGCACTCGGCAGCCCGTCCATAATTGTATATACCACCTAACCGTGGTTTTTTTTTTCTTTCTTTATACATACATACTAGTTACGAGTATACTATCTCTTTATCAACCAGTCTATATTAGCAGCAGACACAGTACAGTGCGGTAGTTCACGGCTGTGGCTACCTCTGTGTCGGCACTCGGCAGCCCGTCCATAATTGTATACTAGTATCCAATCCATCCATCTCCATTGTTTACCTGAGGTGCCTTTTAGTTGTGCCTATTAAAATATGGAGAACAAAAATGTTGAGGTTCCAAAATTAGGGAAAGATCAAGATCCACTTCCACCTCGTGCTGAAGCTGCTGCCACTAGTCATGGCCGAGACGATGAAATGCCAGCAACGTCGTCTGCCAAGGCCGATGCCCAATGTCATAGTACAGAGCATGTCAAATCCAAAACACCAAATATCAGTAAAAAAAGGACTCCAAAACCTAAAATAAAATTGTCGGAGGAGAAGCGTAAACTTGCCAATATGCCATTTACCACACGGAGTGGCAAGGAACGGCTGAGGCCCTGGCCTATGTTCATGGCTAGTGGTTCAGCTTCACATGAGGATGGAAGCACTCAGCCTCTCGCTAGAAAAATGAAAAGACTCAAGCTGGCAAAAGCAGCACAGCAAAGAACTGTGCATTCTTCGAAATCCCAAATCCACAAGGAGAGTCCAATTGTGTCGGTTGCGATGCCTGACCTTCCCAACACTGGACGTGAAGAGCATGCGCCTTCCACCATTTGCACGCCCCCTGCAAGTGCTGGAAGGAGCACCCGCAGTCCAGTTCCTGATAGTCAGATTGAAGATGTCAGTGTTGAAGTACACCAGGATGAGGATATGGGTGTTGCTGGCGCTGGGGAGGAAATTGACCAGGAGGATTCTGATGGTGAGGTGGTTTGTTTAAGTCAGGCACCCGGGGAGACACCTGTTGTCCGTGGGAGGAATATGGCCATTGACATGCCAGGTGAAAATACCAAAAAAATCAGCTCTTCGGTGTGGAGGTATTTCACCAGAAATGCGGACAACAGGTGTCAAGCCGTGTGTTCCCTTTGTCAAGCTGTAATAAGTAGGGGTAAGGACGTTAACCACCTCGGAACATCCTCCCTTATACGTCACCTGCAGCGCATTCATAATAAGTCAGTGACAAGTTCAAAAACTTTGGGTGACAGCGGAAGCAGTCCACTGACCAGTAAATCCCTTCCTCTTGTAACCAAGCTCACGCAAACCACCCCACCAACTCCCTCAGTGTCAATTTCCTCCTTCCCCAGGAATGCCAATAGTCCTGCAGGCCATGTCACTGGCAATTCTGACGAGTCCTCTCCTGCCTGGGATTCCTCCGATGCATCCTTGCGTGTAACGCCTACTGCTGCTGGCGCTGCTGTTGTTGCCGCTGGGAGTCGATGGTCATCCCAGAGGGGAAGTCGTAAGCCCACTTGTACTACTTCCAGTAAGCAATTGACTGTTCAACAGTCCTTTGCGAGGAAGATGAAATATCACAGCAGTCATCCTACTGCAAAGCGGATAACTGAGGCCTTGGCATCCTGGGTGGTGAGAAACGTGGTTCCGGTATCCATCATTACTGCAGAGCCAACTAGAGACTTGTTGGAGGTACTGTGTCCCCGGTACCAAATACCATCTAGGTTCCATTTCTCTAGGCAGGCGATACCGAAAATGTACACAGACCTCAGAAAAAGAGTCACCAGTGTCCTAAAAAATGCAGCTGTACCCAATGTCCACTTAACCACGGACATGTGGACAAGTGGAGCAGGGCAGGGTCAGGACTATATGACTGTGACAGCCCACTGGGTAGATGTATGGACTCCCGCCGCAAGAACAGCAGCGGCGGCACCAGTAGCAGCATCTCGCAAACGCCAACTCTTTCCTAGGCAGGCTACGCTTTGTATCACCGGTTTCCAGAATACGCACACAGCTGAAAACCTCTTACGGCAACTGAGGAAGATCATCGCGGAATGGCTTACCCCAATTGGACTCTCCTGTGGATTTGTGGCATCGGACAACGCCAGCAATATTGTGTGTGCATTAAATATGGGCAAATTCCAGCACGTCCCATGTTTTGCACATACCTTGAATTTGGTGGTGCAGAATTTTTTAAAAAACGACAGGGGCGTGCAAGAGATGCTGTCGGTGGCCAGAAGAATTGCGGGACACTTTCGGCGTACAGGCACCACGTACAGAAGACTGGAGCACCACCAAAAACTACTGAACCTGCCCTGCCATCATCTGAAGCAAGAAGTGGTAACGAGGTGGAATTCAACCCTCTATATGCTTCAGAGGTTGGAGGAGCAGCAAAAGGCCATTCAAGCCTATACAATTGAGCACGATATAGTAGGTGGAATGCACCTGTCTCAGGCGCAGTGGAGAATGATTTCAACGTTGTGCAAGGTTCTGATGCCCTTTGAACTTGCCACACGTGAAGTCAGTTCAGACACTGCCAGCCTGAGTCAGGTCATTCCCCTCATCAGGCTTTTGCAGAAGAAGCTGGAGGCATTGAAGAAGGAGCTAAAAGGGAGCGATTCCGCTAGGCATGTGGGACTTGTGGATGCAGCCCTTAATTCGCTTAACAAGGATTCACGGGTGGTCAATCTGTTGAAATCAGAGCACTACATTTTGGCCACCGTGCTCGATCCTAGATTTAAAGCCTACCTTGGATCTCTCTTTCCGGCAGACACAGGTCTGCTGGGGTTGAAAGACCTGCTGGTGACAAAATTGTCAAGTCAAGCGGAACGCGACCTGTCAACATCTCCTCCTTCACATTCTCCCGCAACTGGGGGTGCGAGGAAAAGGCTCAGAATTCCGAGCCCACCCGCTGGCGGTGATGCAGGGCAGTCTGGAGCGACTGCTGATGCTGACATCTGGTCCGGACTGAAGGACCTGACAACGATTACGGACATGTCGTCTACTGTCACTGCATATGATTCTCTCAACATTGATAGAATGGTGGAGGATTATATGAGTGACCGCATCCAAGTAGGCACGTCACACAGTCCGTACTTATACTGGCAGGAAAAAGAGGCAATTTGGAGGCCCTTGCACAAACTGGCTTTATTCTACCTAAGTTGCCCTCCCACAAGTGTGTACTCCGAAAGAGTGTTTAGTGCCGCCGCTCACCTTGTCAGCAATCGGCGTACGAGGTTACATCCAGAAAATGTGGAGAAGATGATGTTCATTAAAATGAATTATAATCAATTCCTCCGCGGAGACATTGACCAGCAGCAATTGCCTCCACAAAGTACACAGGGAGCTGAGATGGTGGATTCCAGTGGGGACGAATTGATAATCTGTGAGGAGGGGGATGTACACGGTGATATATCGGAGGGTGAAGATGAGGTGGACATCTTGCCTCTGTAGAGCCAGTTTGTGCAAGGAGAGATTAATTGCTTCTTTTTTGGGGGGGGTCCAAACCAACCCGTCATATCAGTCACAGTCGTGTGGCAGACCCTGTCACTGAAATGATGGGTTGGTTAAAGTGTGCATGTCCTGTTTTGTTTATACAACATAAGGGTGGGTGGGAGGGCCCAAGGACAATTCCATCTTGCACCTCTTTTTTCTTTTCTTTTTCTTTGCATCATGTGCTGATTGGGGAGGGTTTTTTGGAAGGGACATCCTGCGTGACACTGCAGTGCCACTCCTAGATGGGCCCGGTGTTTGTGTCGGCCACTAAGGTCGCTAATCTTACTCACACAGTCAGCTACCTCATTGCGCCTCTTTTTTTCTTTGCGTCATGTGCTGTTTGGGGAGGGTTTTTTGGAAGGGACATCCTGCGTGACACTGCAGTGCCACTCCTAGATGGGCCCGGTGTTTGTGTCGGCCACTAGGGTCGCTTATCTTACTCACACAGCGACCTCGGTGCAAATTTTAGGACTAAAAATAATATTGTGAGGTGTGAGGTATTCAGAATAGACTGAAAATGAGTGTAAATTATGGTTTTTGAGGTTAATAATACTTTGGGATCAAAATGACCCCCAAATTCTATGATTTAAGCTGTTTTTTAGTGTTTTTTGAAAAAAACACCCGAATCCAAAACACACCCGAATCCGACAAAAAAAATTCGGTGAGGTTTTGCCAAAACGCGTTCGAACCCAAAACACGGCCGCGGAACCGAACCCAAAACCAAAACACAAAACCCGAAAAATTTCAGGCGCTCATCTCTAATATATATGTATATATTTATATATATATATATGTGTGGAGAGAGAGAGAGAGAGAGAGAGAGAGGTATAAACTCAAATCGACCCCCAGTAAATCCTGCATTTCCCAATGCTATTTACATCAAGATACACTATTCACATACAATCAGCTTTCATCTATGTTGGGATAATGAAAACAGATTGGTTGCTACGGATTAGTTACATTGTGGATATTGCACTTTTGTTAGTAAATAATAATTATAATAACAATAACAACTAATTATAGGTTCATGATGCAGCAAATAATGCACAAAGACCAACCTAATGTCCAGCATACTACACACAATAACACCAATATTCAGCCTTACAGCTCGGCACACCGGCTAATGGTCCTTGTGGTAGATTTACTATCCGTTGGGTTAACAAAGCCTCTGATGGTCATATAATACAAATTATCTTAAAGGAATGAATAAGGTTGTACCATAAAATTTGTAGTTTGGCAAGTGAGGTTGCTTGATGATATCTCTCCATCATGATGATTATATATGCAGTAGAAGGGTCTTTTTCAACTGGGCTAGATCATCTTTCTCCACATTGTTATATCTTTAGAATTTCTTGCAATTTCATCCAAAAATATCATTCATTGCTATTGGCTTATTGGGCATTCTCTTTTCTCAAACTAAAATGTGGTTTTGTCCTTGGTAAACGTTATAGAAATGTAGTAGATCTGTTGTGGCATCTGTTGTTTTGATTCTATAATGCTGTTCCTCTCTTCCACAAACTATGTGTGTATCTTGCCACAGGCAACAGACAAGCATATAATGTGCTGACAATTATTCCTTGTTATTTAGGCTAATAGGTCTTCAATATCTCAAATGATTAAAACAGCTCAATAATATCAGTCTTCTGTTTTCCATAATGTAGTGCAATTCTTAATATTATGTAAACATATTTTTATTTTAGCACTAATGACTTCCAAATGTCTTTTAAGAGACATTGATGATGCTAAGAACTCATAGAGACTGCAAAAAAGTTTCAGTTTGTGTCCATTCCAGCCAAACTACTAATCATCTCTCTTAGCTCTAATAACAAACCCACTGTTAATACTAAACAGCTACCATCCTGTGAGGCAGTAAGGAGAATTGCAGGGCAATTCTGACATGGCAGACATATGCGAGGTAGAAATTAAAGAGGTGCAGTGGCTGGGGGTATTGTGTGGGAGGAGGCAGGGGTAGCTCCAAACCATTGAAGGTAGAGGGAACTAGAGGCTGTATCCAGCTTACATCCCCAAAACAGGTACTGACATAGAAACTGTAGGGCCCTGCGGATGAGTTGTCCCTGTCTTTAGTTCTGTAGTGGCATCATTTACAGCTTGGACTAGGAAGGGACTTGCTTGTGAGTTGGCATTCCAGTCATTAAAGGAGGCTCTTGTACCAGCTCCAGTTCTGATGGTGCAAACCATAATATTGTGGTACAAAATTATGCATCACTGCATGTACATGGAGCAGTACTGATCCAGGAGCAGCCATATTGGCAAGAGCACCTTGTGACTTGTTTGAGCAAGATACTGCTACAGTATGTTAGGAGGGGGGATGTGTGGAGACACAATTGGGACAATTGGAAATTGTGTGTGTATTGGACCAACTTCAGCCTGGGTTGTGCAGCTCGCACTCCCCAATGGTAGCTGACCACCATCCTGTTGATTGTCTGCAACATACCATGGGTAAAAAAACTGACTGTTGTATTAGAGCTCTGGACTTCAGGGCTATTCGGCAGGATGTAATCAAGTCACTTAGAAGGGGTTTTTACAACCCGTCGATTGTTTGGAAACTGCCAAAAAATAAAGGCCCACTGCAATATGGATAACCCCAAGAGACTGCAGGTCCTCGTGTTGGCCTACATATATGGTGGATGGGAGGGGGGTGGCTGGCTGGCTCTAAATGATGGCCGCTGCAGTGAATGGGATAACCATTGTGCCATGGTG
Source organism: Pseudophryne corroboree (assembly GCF_028390025.1). Classification (NCBI taxonomy): domain Eukaryota; kingdom Metazoa; phylum Chordata; class Amphibia; order Anura; family Myobatrachidae; genus Pseudophryne; species Pseudophryne corroboree. The sequence goes on from NC_086445.1 coordinate 153,674,156, forward strand.
CCATTTTCAAAGATCTATTGCTCTAGGCACCAATTTCAAACTTGTTAGACCAATTTTATAGAGTTGGTTCTGACGTGTTCATGATACTCCTCAAATTGAGAAATGCTCACAGAGATGGACTTCTCTCTCCTACTCAATGCATTTTGTCCAGGCGCACTCGCACCACCATTCCCACCACCAAGTTCAATCTTAAACCACAAGTTACTCTGTAGTATTCCAGCTTACAGCTCAACGCCACTCATGATAAAACATCCCACCACTTTAAACCGTTGTTCCCAGGGCAGGCCATCCACATCCGGACCTCTATTGGGTTTGACAGAGTTGGGACTGTGCTGGATCTTCTAACAGGCCCAACAGCTGTGTGGTGCAGTCTGACGATTTTTAGCTAAATGCTGATCGATAACGGTTATGAGTGTATTGTTGTTGTGGGGGGGGGGGGGGGAGGAGATGTATTAAACCTTCGGGAGAGATAAAGTGGAGAAGTTGCCAAATCAGCTTCTGTGCTAGATAGAAGCTAGTCAGAAGCTTATTGGACAGTTGCTTTAGGCAATTTCTCCACTTTATCTCTCTCAAGGATATATTTATTGACAAATACAATACACAAGGCCGGTGTTATCAAACAGACATATTACATTTAAAACAATTATTATAAAGATATGCTCCTGAAGAGCCGTATTTATCTTGAGTTGGTTACTTCTGTAATAAGGTAGTATTTGTTTATTATAGATGACAACAATGAATCCAAGCACTTGAAAGCTCTATATTCAGCCAAGCCACTTAAATAAAACCACATATATGGTGATGCAGTCCCGTTCTTAAATGAAAAGTTCTCAAACTGTGTATCAATTGGCCCCCAGAATATGTTTTTGGTCAGACTATCTGACCTCACCTTTGCTTTATTGGAAGCACCGCAAGCAGCGGTAAGTACACGCTTTTGCAGCGCTCAATCGATGTTAAAGTTGAGCTTCATTATATTAAGCTGTAGGTCATATAACTAGTGCTCCAAATATATATGGGTTAAGGCAGTGGTAGCCACCCCTGGTCCTCGTGAGTTACCAACAGTTCACGTTTTCCAGCTCACCTGGTAGGTGCACAGGTGTAGTCATTACTAAATGTCACATTTTAAAAGATCCACAGGTGGAGCTAATTACTTAACTTGTGATTCTATGAGGAGACCTGGAAAACGTGCACTGTTGGTAGCTCTCGAGGACCAGGGTTGGCTACCCCTGGGTTAAGGTATGCAGACTCCGGTATTTTCTCACCACATTCAGATTTAGTATGCTCGGTGACGGATCTCCTTCCCCAATAAGTAGCAGCTTCTCCTCGATATGCTCAGCCTGCTCACACCAGACCATCAGTCTGACCTGCAGTTTAATATAATGAAGCTCAACTATAACATTGATTGAGCGCTGCAAAAGTGTGGACTTATCGCTGCTTGCTGTGCTTCCACTAAAGCAAAGGTGAGGTCAGACTATCTGACCTCAAACATATTCTGAGTGCCAATTGATACACAGTTTGAGAACTTTTTTTTTTTTCAAATATTTATTTATTCATGCGTCACTTCACAATACAATCATAATAGCAGTGTAGAACAACGTGGGGTATACATTTCGGTCAATAACATCAGTTCCATTCTTAGACTTTATTCCAGAACTTCAAAAGTAAATTGTTCATTTTTGTCATGATAGAAAATTGGAACAAGTCCCATCATGTCTTTTTCACCTGTCCCAGGAACATGAGAGGGCCAGAAGCCAGGGCCCTCCTATTGACTTTGAGCAAAAAGTATAAAAGAATTAGTCTTCCCTGTTGTTACTATGCAATAGGAGGATCCCCCAGAAATATCCGCATTTCATACCATTCAGTGTTATGTAGCGTAGATTTAATTCTGTTCTGGTAAGCTAGTGGTAAACTGGCTACAAAGCTTTCCCAGCAATCAAAAACCAAAGTATCCTTACAACAAGATCCATGGTAAATACATGGTGCAGTTTCCTCTTAAACAATGTAAGAGTGGGAGAATTCGGTAAAATCCACATTTGTAAAATCGACTTTTGTGCAGCCGCACTAACAGTCATCAATAGTTTTTTGCAACCTTTTGTGATTCTTTGGCCAGATGGAACTATCCCATATACTGCCCACTCTGCTGTAAAAGGGAGGTAGTTTACAAAAAATTACAGGGCATATTGCCTTACTAATAACCAGAACTGATGGATCATTGGACACGTCCAGAAACAGTGCATCAAATCAGCATTTGGCATTTGACATTTTAAACACTTATCAGAGTCAATCATTCCCGCCAGATATTGCGGTTTTGGGGAGAAATACGCCCTATGTGTAATGTTTACAAACATTTCACAGTATTGAGCCAATGGCATTAGTTTGTTGGACATCATTACATTTTTCTGTAAAATTTCACAAGTGAGCGAGGGAAAATCTGTAGCCCAACGTTTCATTCCTGTGCGAACAGTGGAATGATCAATGGGTTTAGATAATAATCTATAGTGTAGGGACATGGCTTTTTTGGTAGCCGGAGGGTTTATAAGCATACAATCTAGTGAACTATCCAAATCCGACTCCATTAATGCTTTAAGGATGGTGCTAGTATAATGTTGCATTTGTAGAAATGCCAATGGATATCTAATCAGAATTGGATATTTTTGCTTAGCTTGTTGAAAAGTCATAGGTTTGCCGCTTGTCACCTCTATCAAAGTTTGAGAATTTTTAATTTAAGAACGGGACTGCATCACCATATATGTGGTTTTAATTAAGTGGCTTGGCTGAATATAGAGCTTTCAAGTGATTGGATTCATTGTTGCCATCTATAATAAACAAATACTACTTTATTACAAAAGTAACCAACTCAGGATAAATGCAGCTCTTCAGGAGCATATCTTTATAATAATTGTTTTAAATGTAATATGTCTGTTTGATAACACCGGCCGAGTGTATTGTATTGTGCAATAAATATGTTTTTTTTTTAATTGTATAAAGTGATTGTTTTTTAATATCTACCTTGAAACAGCAGCGCTATATACTGTATGTATATATTTTTCCTTTGGTTGTTAATAGTGGATTGAGTGAGCCTCGGTTTGTAGCGGCAGCTGTAGCAAAAGTATTTGATTGGACAAAACGGAATCAGTCTTATTAAAGCAGCCAACATCCAGTGTTCAGTCACTTAGTGGCTGAATATATGAATATATATATATATATATATATATATATCAATGGTTTAATACAGATCCTCCTTAGTGGGAACAGAAAAAGTGAGCGCTCTTGCAAACGTGTGATCAGAGAATATTTGTCATTATTGATGGGAAACAAAGTATGAGTGCTGCTGTTAACGTGTGCAGTAATTAGTGTGTATAATTATGTATAAAGAAGGTAAAGTGCTGAGCTGGGGTCTTTCTAGGCAAGCCTAGAATTCATAGCATGCCATTCTGCCATTAGCATGACATCATCATGTATGTTCAATCAATGCAATTTGTACAGTACATTTATGTGCCTGCAGGTCTCACTCTCGTTGGGACTCCTGTACCATTTGAGCATAATGTGGAATGTCAGTTAAGTCTGATCATAAAGAAAGATGGATAGTGTTACCTAAACCACATTCATTTGTTATTAAGAGAAGGGTCTCCCATTGTAACCAGCTGGTGAATGGGATTATTATCACACTACTTGTGATCTACTGTATGAAACCTACATTTCTAGAGTTGTTAGAGAAAAAGAAGATGCTTAAAACTTTCTGATGACCCAAGTATATACAGTACAGTACACCAAGCTATTTCTTGAGTTTTGAGTTACACCATGATTAAATCATATAACTATGTTGGGAGATTTCATGCTTACTGTCTGTCATAAGAACTCACTAAGGGGCAGATTTATCACCATCCATATCTAAGGATGCAGATGGGATGTGATAAAATGGACCCAAACCGCACTACGATAATTGATTACATAGCACGAATGTATCAATTATCGCATGCAGGGACAGAGCTCACAAAGAAGCTCTATACCTGCAAAGCCACTCTGCAGCACTATTGGGGTATTTTTCATAAAAAATACCCAGTTGTCCTGCTGCCCATGAGCCGCCACCACCATCATCACTGCTACCGCCGCCGCTGGGTCGACTCCTCTTCACATCATGGACCCCCCAATGGTGATCATACTCACCAAATCTGGGGATTGGTGGCCAGAGCTCCTGGAAAGCTGCTGGTCGTTGGGGTTTCCTGCTGCTATCGGCTTCAGTGCTGTAAAGTGTGCTGCCGCATTGTAGCATCACTTTACTGCACTGGAGGTCACAAGAGCAGCAGGGAGCCCCGATGACCAGCAGCCCGCACCTGAGCCCCGATCTCCGGACCCTTGGTAGATGAGTATGTTTGGTTTTTTTTGTTTGTTTTTACTTTTTACATAGTGATCAGCTTGGGTTTACATTAGAGATGAGCGGGTTCGGTTCCTCGGAATCCGAACCCGCCCGAACTTCATGTTTTTTTTCACGGGTCCGAGCGACTCGGATCTTCCCGCCTTGCTCGGTTAACCCGAGCGCGCCCGAACGTCATCATGACGCTGTCGGATTCTCGCGAGGCTCGGATTCTATCGCGAGACTCGGATTCTATATAAGGAGCCGCGCGTCGCCGCCATTTTCACACGTGCATTGAGATTCATAGGGAGAGGACGTGGCTGGCGTCCTCTCCATTTAGATTAGAAGAGAGAGAGTGAGATTGATTTTAAACAGAGACACTTGATTTACTGGAGCTTAGGAGTACTGTAGAGAGTGCAGAGTTTAGTAGTGACTGACCACAGTGACCACCAGACAGTGCAGTTTTATTTAATATAATCCGTTCTCTGCCTGAAAAAAACGATACACAGTGACTCAGTCACATACCATATCTGTGTGCACTGCTCTGCCCAGTGTGCTGCATCATCTATGTATATATCTGACTGTGCTCACACAGCTTATAATTGTGGGGGAGACTGGGGAGCAGTGCCAGTTATAGGTTATAGCAGGAGCCAGGAGTACATATTATTAAAATTAAACAGTGCACACTTTTGCTGCAGGAGTGCCACTGCCAGTGTGACTGACCAGTGACCTGACCACACTGACCACCAGTATAGTTAGTAGTATACTATATTGTGATTGCCTGAAAAAGTTAAACACTCGTCGTGTGACTTGTGTGGTGTTTTTTTTTTTATTCTATAAAAAACTCATTCTGCTGACAGACAGTGTCCAGCAGGTCCGTCATTATATAATATATACCTGTCCGGCTGCAGTAGTGATATATATATATTTTTTATATCATTATTTATCATCCAGTCGCAGCAGACACAGTACGGTAGTTCACGGCTGTAGCTACCTTTGTGTCGGCACTCGGCAGTCCATCCATAATTGTATACCACCTACCCGTGGTTTTTTTTTCTTTCTTCTTTATACATACATACTACATCTCATTATCAACCAGTCTATATTAGCAGCAGACACAGTACAGTAGTCCACGGCTGTAGCTACCTCTGTGTCGGCACTCGGCAGTCCGTCCATAATTGTATACCACCTACCCGTGTTTTTTTTTTCTTCTTTATACATACATACTACATCTCTTTATCAACCAGTCTATATTAGCAGCAGACACAGTACAGTAGTCCACGGCTGTAGCTACCTCTGTGTCGGCACTCGGCAGTCCATCCATAATTGTATACCACCTACCCGTGGTTTTTTTTTCTTTCTTCTTTATACATACATACTACATCTCATTATCAACCAGTCTATATTAGCAGCAGACACAGTACAGTACGGTAGTCCACGGCTGTAGCTACCTCTGTGTCGGCACTCGGCAGTCCGTCCATAATTGTATACCACCTACCCGTGTTTTTTTTTTCTTTCTTCTTTATACATACATACTACATCTCTTTATCAACCAGTCTATATTAGCAGCAGACACAGTACAGTAGTCCACGGCTGTAGCTACCTCTGTGTCGGCACTCGGCAGTCCATCCATAATTGTATACCACCTACCCGTGGTTTTTTTTTCTTTCTTCTTTATACATACATACTACATCTCTTTATCAACCAGTCTATATTAGCAGCAGACACAGTACAGTAGTCCACGGCTGTAGCTACCTCTGTGTCGGCACTCGGCACTCCGTCCATAATTGTATACCACCTACCCGTGGTTTTTTTTTCTTTCTTCTTTATACATACATACTACATCTCTTTATCAACCAGTCTATATTAGCAGCAGACACAGTACAGTAGTCCACGGCTGTAGCTACCTCTGTGTCGGCACTCGGCAGTCCATCCATAATTGTATACCACCTACCCGTGGGTTTTTTTCTTTCTTCTTTATACATACATACTACATCTCTTTATCAACCAGTCTATATTAGCAGCAGACACAGTACAGTACGGTAGTCCACGGCTGTAGCTACCTCTGTGTCGGCACTCGGCAGTCCGTCCATAATTGTATACCACCTACCCGTGGTTTTTTTTTCTTTCTTCTTTATACATACATACTACATCTCTTTATCAACCAGTCTATATTAGCAGCAGACACAGTACAGTAGTCCACGGCTGTAGCTACCTCTGTGTCGGCACTCGGCAGTCCATCCATAATTGTATACCACCTACCCGTGGTTTTTTTTTCTTTCTTCTTTATACATACATACTACATCTCTTTATTAACCAGTCTATATTAGCAGCAGACACAGTACAGTAGTCCACGGCTGTAGCTACCTCTGTGTCGGCACTCGGCAGTCCATCCATAATTGTATACCACCTACCCGTGGTTTTTTTTTCTTTCTTCTTTATACATACATACTACATCTCTTTATCAACCAGTCTATATTAGCAGCAGACACAGTACAGTACGGCAGTCCACGGCTGTAGCTACCTCTGTGTCGGCACTCGGCAGTCCGTCCATAATTGTATACCACCTACCCGTGGTTTTTTTTTCTTTCTTCTTTATACATACATACTACATCTCTTTATCAACCAGTCTATATTAGCAGCAGACACAGTACAGTACGGTAGTCCACGGCTGTAGCTACCTCTGTGTCGGCACTCGGCAGTCCGTCCATAATTGTATACCACCTACCCGTGGTTTTTTTTTCTTTCTTCTTTATACATACATACTACATCTCTTTATTAACCAGTCTATATTAGCAGCAGACACAGTACAGTAGTCCACGGCTGTAGCTACCTCTGTGTCGGCACTCGGCAGTCCATCCATAATTGTATACTAGTATCCATCCATCTCCATTGTTTACCTGAGGTGCCTTTTAGTTGTGCCTATTAAAATATGGAGAACAAAAATGTTGAGGTTCCAAAATTAGGGAAAGATCAAGATCCACTTCCACCTCGTGCTGAAGCTGCTGCCACTAGTCATGGCCGAGACGATGAAATGCCAGCAACGTCGTCTGCCAAGGCCGATGCCCAATGTCATAGTACAGAGCATGTCAAATCCAAAACACCAAATATCAGTAAAAAAAGGACTCCAAAACCTAAAATAAAATTGTCAGAGGAGAAGCGTAAACTTGCCAATATGCCATTTACCACACGGAGTGGCAAGGAACGGCTGAGGCCCTGGCCTATGTTCATGGCTAGTGGTTCAGCTTCACATGAGGATGGAAGCACTCAGCCTCTCGCTAGAAAAATGAAAAGACTCAAGCTGGCAAAAGCAGTAGCACCGCAAAGAACTGTGCGTTCTTCGAAATCCCAAATCCACAAGGAGAGTCCGACTCCAATTGTGTCGGTTGCGATGCCTGACCTTCCCAACACTGGACGTGAAGAGCATGCGCCTTCCACCATTTGCACGCCCCCTGCAAGTGATGGAAGGAGCACCCGCAGTCCAGTTCCTGATAGTCAGATTGAAGATGTCAGTGTTGAAGTACACCAGGATGAGGAGGATATGGGTGTTGCTGGCGCTGGGGAGGAAATTGACCAGGAGGATTCTGATGGTGAGGTGGTTTGTTTAAGTCAGGCACCCGGGGAGACACCTGTTGTCCGTGGGAGGAATATGGCCGTTGACATGCCTGGTGAAAATACCAAAAAAATCAGCTCTTCGGTGTGGAAGTATTTCACCAGAAATGCGGACAACAGGTGTCAAGCCGTGTGTTCCCTTTGTCAAGCTGTAATAAGTAGGGGTAAGGACGTTAACCACCTCGGAACATCCTCCCTTATACGTCACCTGCAGCGCATTCATAATAAGTCAGTGACAAGTTCAAAAACTTGGGCCGACAGCGGAAGCAGTCCACTGACCAGTAAATCCCTTCCTCTTGTAACCAAGCTCACGCAAACCACCCCACCAACTCCCTCAGTGTCAATTTCCTCCTTCCCCAGGAATGCCAATAGTCCTGCAGGCCATGTCACTGGCAATTCTGATGATTCCTCTCCTGCCTGGGATTCCTCCGATGCATCCTTGCGTGTAACGCCTACTGCTGCTGGCGCTGCTGTTGTTGCTGCTGGGAGTCGATGGTCATCCCAGAGGGGAAGTCGTAAGACCACTTGTACTACTTCCACCAAGCAATTGACTGTCCAACAGTCCTTTGCGAGGAAGATGAAATATCACAGCAGTCATCCTACTGCAAAGCGGATAACTGAGGCCTTGACATCCTGGGTGGTGAGAAACGTGGTTCCGGTATCCATCATTACTGCAGAGCCAACTAGAGACTTGTTGGAGGTACTGTGTCCCCGGTACCAAATACCATCTAGGTTCCATTTCTCTAGGCAGGCGATACCGAAAATGTACACAGACCTCAGAAAAAGAGTCACCAGTGTCCTAAAAAATGCAGCTGTACCCAATGTCCACTTAACCACGGACATGTGGACAAGTGGAGCAGGGCAGGGTCAGGACTATATGACTGTGACAGCCCACTGGGTAGATGTATGGACTCCCGCCGCAACAACAGCAGCGGCGGCACCAGTAGCAGCATCTCGCAAACGCCAACTCTTTCCTAGGCAGGCTACGCTTTGTATCACCGGTTTCCAGAATACGCACACAGCTGAAAACCTCTTACGGCAACTGAGGAAGATCATCGCGGAATGGCTTACCCCAATTGGACTCTCCTGTGGATTTGTGGCATCGGACAACGCCAGCAATATTGTGTGTGCATTAAATCTGGGCAAATTCCAGCACGTCCCATGTTTTGCACATACCTTGAATTTGGTGGTGCAGAATTTTTTAAAAAACGACAGGGCGTGCAAGAGATGCTGTCGGTGGCCAGAAGAATTGCGGGACACTTTCGGCGTACAGGCACCACGTACAGAAAACTGGAGCACCACCAAAAACTACTGAACCTGCCCTGCCATCATCTGAAGCAAGAAGTGGTAACGAGGTGGAATTCAACCCTCTATATGCTTCAGAGGTTGGAGGAGCAGCAAAGGGCCATTCAAGCCTATACAATTGAGCACGATATAGGAGGTGGAATGCACCTGTCTCAAGCGCAGTGGAGAATGATTTCAACGTTGTGCAAGGTTCTGATGCCCTTTGAACTTGCCACACGTGAAGTCAGTTCAGACACTGCCAGCCTGAGTCAGGTCATTCCCCTCATCAGGCTTTTGCAGAAGAAGCTGGAGACATTGAAGGAGGAGCTAACACGGAGCGATTCCGCTAGGCATGTGGGACTTGTGGATGGAGCCCTTAATTCGCTTAACAAGGATTCACGGGTGGTCAATCTGTTGAAATCAGAGCACTACATTTTGGCCACCGTGCTCGATCCTAGATTTAAAGCCTACCTTGGATCTCTCTTTCCGGCAGACACAAGTCTGCTGGGGTTGAAAGACCTGCTGGTGAGAAAATTGTCAAGTCAAGCGGAACGCGACCTGTCAACAACATCTCCTCCTTCACATTCTCCCGCAACTGGGGGTGCGAGGAAAAGGCTCAGAATTCCGAGCCCACCCGCTGGCGGTGATGCAGGGCAGTCTGGAGCGACTGCTGATGCTGACATCTGGTCCGGACTGAAGGACCTGACAACGATTACGGACATGTCGTCTACTGTCACTGCATATGATTCTCTCACCATTGAAAGAATGGTGGAGGATTATATGAGTGACCGCATCCAAGTAGGCACGTCACACAGTCCGTACTTATACTGGCAGGAAAAAGAGGAAATTTGGAGGCCCTTGCACAAACTGGCTTTATTCTACCTAAGTTGCCCTCCCACAAGTGTGTACTCCGAAAGAGTGTTTAGTGCCGCCGCTCACCTTGTCAGCAATCGGCGTACGAGGTTACATCCAGAAAATGTGGAGAAGATGATGTTCATTAAAATGAATTATAATCAATTCCTCCGTGGAGACATTCACCAGCAGCAATTGCCTCCACAAAGTACACAGGGTGCTGAGATGGTGGATTCCAGTGGGGACGAATTGATAATCTGTGAGGAGGGGGATGTACACGGTGATATATCGGAGGATGATGATGAGGTGGACATCTTGCCTCTGTAGAGCCAGTTTGTGCAAGGAGAGATTAATTGCTTCTTTTTTGGGGGGGGTCCAAACCAACCCGTCATATCAGTCACAGTCGTGTGGCAGACCCTGTCACTGAAATGATGGGTTGGTTAAAGTGTGCATGTCCTGTTTATACAACATAAGGGTGGGTGGGAGGGCCCAAGGACAATTCCATCTTGCACCTCTTTTTTCTTTTCTTTTTCTTTGTGTCATGTGCTGTTTGGGGAGGGTTTTTTGGAAGGGCCATCCTGCGTGACACTGCAGTGCCACTCCTAGATGGGCCCGGTGTTTGTGTCGGCCACTAGGGTCGCTTATCTTACTCACACAGTCAGCTACCTCATTGCGCCTCTTTTTTTCTTTGCGTCATGTGCTGTTTGGGGAGGGTTTTTTGGAAGGGACATCCTGCGTGACACTGCAGTGCCACTCCTAGATGGGCCCGGTGTTTGTGTCGGCCACTAGGGTCGCTTATCTTACTCTCACAGTCAGCTACCTCATTGCGCCTCTTTTTTTCTTTGCGTCATGTGCTGTTTGGGGAGGGTTCTTTGGAAGGGACATCCTGCGTGACACTGCAGTGCCACTCCTAGATGGGCCCGGTGTTTGTGTCGGCCACTAGGGTCGCTTATCTTACTCACACAGTCAGCTACCTCATTGCGCCTCTTTTTTTCTTTGCGTCATGTGCTGTTTGGGGAGGGTTTTTTGGAAGGGACATCCTGCGTGACACTGCAGTGCCACTCCTAGATGGGCCCGGTGTTTGTGTCGGCCACTAGGGTCGCTTATCTTACTCACACAGTCAGCTACGTCATTGCGCCTCTTTTTTTCTTTGCGTCATGTGCTGTTTGGGGAGGGTTTTTTGGAAGGGACATCCTGCGTGACACTGCAGTGCCACTCCTAGATGGGCCCGGTGTTTGTGTCGGCCACTAGGGTCGCTTATCTTACTCACACAGTCAGCTACCTCATTGCGCCTCTTTTTTTCTTTGCGTCATGTGCTGTTTGGGGAGGGTTTTTTGGAAGGGCCATCCTGCGTGACACTGCAGTGCCACTCCTAGATGGGCACGGTGTTTGTGTTGGCCACTAGGGTCGCTTAGCTTAGTCATCCAGCGACCTAGGTGCAAATTTTAGGACTAAAAATAATATTGTGAGGTGTGAGGTATTCAGAATAGACTGAAAATGAGTGGAAATTATGGTTTTTGAGGTTAATAATACTTTGGGATCAAAATGACCCCCAAATTCTATGATTTAAGCTGTTTTTTAGGGTTTTTTGAAAAAAAACACCCGAATCCAAAACACACCCGAATCCGACAAAAAAAATTCGGTGAGGTTTTGCCAAAACGCGGTCGAACCCAAAACACGGCCGCGGAACCGAACCCAAAACCAAAACACAAAACCCGAAAAATTTCAGGCGCTCATCTCTAGTTTACATTGGACACACAAAGCTGATCACACTGCTGGATCCCCGCACAGTTTTCTCTGCCTAGAGGCAGAGTAAGCTGTGCAGAAGTACATTATCCGCAGTTAGCCCTGTGAATATGCCACCTGAAGCTGGCGTTATTATCACAGTGTTTTTTTACAATTTTTTTTTTTTGTAAATTCGGTCAGATCGCATTTCCCATTAAAATAAATTAAAGTGTTTGGAGCAGTTTTTCATGAAAGCTGCTCCAAAATCCTTTTAATACATTCAGTTGATACTAAAGTAATGTGAAAATGGTGTGAAAACACAGTTTTTCACATTATTTTAGTAAAATAAATGTTAATAAATATGCCTCTAGAAGAGATACGATTTCCACACTCAGTATGGCTCCATCTTTTGTTTGTGATTATTAAAGACAATAAAATGCTGCCTGTTCAAGCATAAATAAATTGGTACTTTAAATTTTTGTACTTTACATTTAACAGCAAGCACGCATAGAAAACTCTTAAAAATAAAGCATAGTGCAGCCAGGGATGTAGACAGAACTATAGTAAGTGTGACCATTAGCAACATTTTGAGTGGACCCCATCCTAATGCTTTCACAATTATACCTCTCCTCATTGTGGTTGTTCATTTTATGTCCCATAATAATGTCCTTGTTCCTTTATGCCCAATAGTAGTGCCATAGTTGATTTTCTGGACCCATAGTAGTGCCCTACTGTAATTCATTTTATGAACCAAAGCAGTGCCTTAGTTAATGGCTTAGTTAATGTTATATCCAATAGCAGTGCCTTTTTGCACATTATACCACAGAGTATCTCCAGTTCATATTATGCCACATTGTAATGTCCCAAATTCACAATATGCCACATTGTATTGCTACAGTGTAAGTACACGTTACACCATGCAGTGCCCCAGTTCACATTATGTCACAGTGTTCCAAGTACATATTGAGGTGCCTAAAGTTCATATTATGCCACATTATAGTGCTCCAGTTCATATTATGTCAGATTGTAGTACCCCTAGTTAAAATTATGCCATATTACAATACCCCCATTAATATTGTTCTACACTAAATTGTCCTATTCATAGTTTGTAACATTTCAGGACCCTTCAATTCAGATTATGCCACATAACAGGGCCCTCAGTTCAGATTATGTCATATTACAGGACCTCAGTACGTAATACATCCATTACACACACATCCCTTACTAGTATATAACATCCACTACACACACCCATTACCTTTATAACATTCCCTACACACACACCATTCACTGAAAATGGAATATCACCCTATTAGACAGCCTTATTCTACACATAAGTATGTTAAGAAATTATGGGGGTAATTCCAAGTTGATCGCAGCAGGAAATTTTTTAGCAGTTGGGCAAAACCATGTGCACTGCAGGGGGGGCAGATATAACATGTGCAGAGAGAGTTAGATTTGGGTGTGGTGAGTTCAATCTGCAATCTAAATTGCAGTGTAAAAATAAAGCAGCCAGTATTTACCCTGCACAGAAACAATATAACCCACCCAAATCTAACTCTCTCTGCAAATGTTATATCTGCCCCCCCTGCAGTGCACATGGTTTTGCCCAATTGCTAAAAAATGTCCTGCTGCGATCAACTTGGAATTACCCCCTATATCCATTCACGTTATGACTGCAGTGACTTAGATCATATTAGTGTGGAACTTTACTGAGAGGGAGATATAGAAACTAGAGATGAGCGCCGGAAATTTTTCGGGTTTTGTGTTTTGGTTTTGGGTTCGGTTCCGCGGCCGTGTTTTGGGTTCGACCGCGTTTTGGCAAAACCTCACCGAATTTTTTTTGTCGGATTCGGGTGTGTTTTGGATTCGGGTGTTTTTTTAAAAAAACCCTAAAAAACAGCTTAAATCATAGAATTTGGGGGTAATTTTGATCCCAAAGTATTATTAACCTCAAAAAACATAATTTACACTCATTTTCAGCCTATTCTGAACACATCACACCTCACAATATTATTTTTAGTCCTAAAATTTGCACCGAGGTCGCTGTGTGAGTAAGATAAGCGACCCTAGTGGCCGACACAAACACCGGGCCCATCTAGGAGTGGCACTGCAGTGTCACGCAGGATGGCCCTTCCAAAAAACCCTCCCCAAACAGCACATGACGCAAAGAAAAAAAGAGGCGCAATGAGGTAGCTGACTGTGTGAGTAAGATTAGCGACCCTAGTGGCCGACACAAACACCGGGCACATCTAGGAGTGGCACTGCAGTGTCACGCAGGATGTCCCTTCCAAAAAACCCTCCCCAAACAGCACATGACGCAAAGAAAAAAAGAGGCGCAATGAGGTAGCTGTGTGAGTAAGATTAGCGACCCTAGTGGCCGACACAAACACCGGGCCCATCTAGGAGTGGCACTGCAGTGTCACGCAGGATGTCCCTTCCAAAAAACCCTCCCCAATCAGCACATGATGCAAAGAAAAAGAAAAGAAAAAAGAGGTGCAAGATGGAATTATCCTTGGGCCCTCCCACCCACCCTTATGTTGTATAAACAAAACAGGACATGCACACTTTAACCAACCCATCATTTCAGTGACAGGGTCTGCCACACGACTGTGACTGATATGACGGGTTGGTTTGGACCCCCCCCAAAAAAGAAGCAATTAATCTCTCCTTGCACAAACTGGCTCTACAGAGGCAAGATGTCCACCTCATCTTCACCCTCCGATATATCACCGTGTACATCCCCCTCCTCACAGATTATCAATTCGTCCCCACTGGAATCCACCATCTCAGCTCCCTGTGTACTTTGTGGAGGCAATTGCTGCTGGTCAATGTCTCCGCGGAGGAATTGATTATAATTCATTTTAATGAACATCATCTTCTCCACATTTTCTGGATGTAACCTCGTACGCCGATTGCTGACAAGGTGAGCGGCGGCACTAAACACTCTTTCGGAGTACACACTTGTGGGAGGGCAACTTAGGTAGAATAAAGCCAGTTTGTGCAAGGGCCTCCAAATTGCCTCTTTTTCCTGCCAGTATAAGTACGGACTGTGTGACGTGCCTACTTGGATGCGGTCACTCATATAATCCTCCACCATTCTATCAATGTTGAGAGAATCATATGCAGTGACAGTAGACGACATGTCCGTAATCGTTGTCAGGTCCTTCAGTCCGGACCAGATGTCAGCATCAGCAGTCGCTCCAGACTGCCCTGCATCACCGCCAGCGGGTGGGCTCGGAATTCTGAGCCTTTTCCTCGCACCCCCAGTTGCGGGAGAATGTGAAGGAGGAGATGTTGACAGGTCGCGTTCCGCTTGACTTGACAATTTTGTCACCAGCAGGTCTTTCAACCCCAGCAGACCTGTGTCTGCCGGAAAGAGAGATCCAAGGTAGGCTTTAAATCTAGGATCGAGCACGGTGGCCAAAATGTAGTGCTCTGATTTCAACAGATTGACCACCCGTGAATCCTTGTTAAGCGAATTAAGGGCTGCATCCACAAGTCCCACATGCCTAGCGGAATCGCTCCGTGTTAGCTCCTTCTTCAATGCCTCCAGCTTCTTCTGCAAAAGCCTGATGAGGGGAATGACCTGACTCAGGCTGGCAGTGTCTGAACTGACTTCACGTGTGGCAAGTTCAAAGGGCATCAGAACCTTGCACAACGTTGAAATCATTCTCCACTGCACTTGAGACAGGTGCATTCCACCTACTATATCGTGCTCAATTGTATAGGCTTGAATGGCCTTTTGCTGCTCCTCCAACCTCTGAAGCATATAGAGGGTTGAATTCCACCTCGTTACCACTTCTTGCTTCAGATGATGGCAGGGCAGGTTCAGTAGTTTTTGGTGGTGCTCCAGTTTTCTGTACGTGGTGCCTGTACGCCGAAAGTGTCCCGCAATTCTTCTGGCCACCGACAGCATCTCTTGCACGCCCCTGTCGTTTTTAAAAAAATTCTGCACCACCAAATTCAAGGTATGTGCAAAACATGGGACGTGCTGGAATTGGCCCAGATTTAATGCACACACAATATTGCTGGCGTTGTCCGATGCCACAAATCCACAGGAGAGTCCAATTGGGGTAAGCCATTCCGCGATGATCTTCCTCAGTTGCCGTAAGAGGTTTTCAGCTGTGTGCGTATTCTGGAAAGCGGTGATACAAAGCGTAGCCTGCCTAGGAAAGAGTTGGCGTTTGCGAGATGCTGCTACTGGTGCCGCCGCTGCTGTTCTTGCGGCGGGAGTCCATACATCTACCCAGTGGGCTGTCACAGTCATATAGTCCTGACCCTGCCCTGCTCCACTTGTCCACATGTCCGTGGTTAAGTGGACATTGGGTACAGCTGCATTTTTTAGGACACTGGTGACTCTTTTTCTGAGGTCTGTGTACATTTTCGGTATCGCCTGCCTAGAGAAATGGAACCTAGATGGTATTTGGTACCGGGGACACAGTACCTCCAACAAGTCTCTAGTTGGCTCTGCAGTAATGATGGATACCGGAACCACGTTTCTCACCACCCAGGATGCCAAGGCCTCAGTTATCCGCTTTGCAGTAGGATGACTGCTGTGATATTTCATCTTCCTCGCAAAGGACTGTTGAACAGTCAATTGCTTACTGGAAGTAGTACAAGTGGGCTTACGACTTCCCCTCTGGGATGACCATCGACTCCCAGCGGCAACAACAGCAGCGCCAGCAGCAGTAGGCGTTACACGCAAGGATGCATCGGAGGAATCCCAGGCAGGAGAGGACTCGTCAGACTTGCCAGTGACATGGCCTGCAGGACTATTGGCATTCCTGGGGAAGGAGGAAATTGACACTGAGGGAGTTGGTGGGGTGGTTTGCGTGAGCTTGGTTACAAGAGGAAGGGATTTACTGGTCAGAGGACTGCTTCCGCTGTCACCCAAAGTTTTTGAACTTGTCACTGACTTATTATGAATGCGCTGCAGGTGACGTATAAGGGAGGATGTTCCGAGGTGGTTAACGTCCTTACCCCTACTTATTACAGCTTGACAAAGGGAACACACGGCTTGACACCTGTTGTCCGCATTTCTGGTGAAATACCTCCACACCGAAGAGCTGATTTTTTTGGTATTTTCACCTGGCATGTCAACGGCCATATTCCTCCCACGGACAACAGGTGTCTCCCCGGGTGCCTGACTTAAACAAACCACCTCACCATCAGAATCCTCCTGGTCAATTTCCTCCCCAGCGCCAGCAACACCCATATCCTCCTCATCCTGGTGTACTTCAACACTGACATCTTCAATCTGACTATCAGGAACTGGACTGCGGGTGCTCCTTCCAGCACTTGCAGGGGGCATGCAAATAGTGGAAGGCGCATGCTCTTCACGTCCAGTGTTGGGAAGGTCAGGCATCGCAAACGACACAATTGGACTCTCCTTGTGGATTTGGGATTTCAAAGAACGCACAGTTCTTTGCGGTGCTTTTGCCAGCTTGAGTCTTTTCAGTTTTCTAGCGAGAGGCTGAGTGCTTCCATCCTCATGTGAAGCTGAACCACTAGCCATGAACATAGGCCAGGGCCTCAGCCGTTCCTTGCCACTCCGTGTGGTAAATGGCATATTGGCAAGTTTACGCTTCTCCTCCGACAATTTTATTTTAGGTTTTGGAGTCCTTTTTTTTCTGATATTTGGTGTTTTGGATTTGACATGCTCTGTACTATGACATTGGGCATCGGCCTTGGCAGACGACGTTGCTGGCATTTCATCGTCTCGGCCATGACTAGTGGCAGCAGCTTCAGCACGAGGTGGAAGTGGATCTTGATCTTTCCCTAATTTTGGAACCTCAACTTTTTTGTTCTCCATATTTTATAGGCAGAACTAAAAGGCACCTCAGGTAAACAATGGAGATGGATGGATTGGATACTAGTATACAATTATGGACGGACTGCCACGGTTAGGTGGTATAAAAAAACCACGGTTAGGTGGTATATATTATAATAATAATACAATTATGGATGGACGGACTGCCTGCCGACTGCCGACACAGAGGTAGCCACAGCCGTGAACTACCGCACTGTACACTGGTTGATAAAGAGATAGTAGTATACTCGTAACAACTAGTATGACACTATGACGACGGTATAAAGAATGAAAAAAAAACCACGGTTAGGTGGTATATATTATAATAATAATAATACAATTATGGATGGACGGACTGCCTGCCGACTGCCGACACAGAGGTAGCCACAGCCGTGAACTACCGCACTGTACACTGGTTGATAAAGAGATAGTAGTATACTCGTAACAACTAGTATGACACTATGACGACGGTATAAAGAATGAAAAAAAAACCACGGTTAGGTGGTATATATTATAATAATAATACAATTATGGATGGACGGACTGCCTGCCGACTGCCGACACAGAGGTAGCCACAGCCGTGAACTACCGCACTGTACACTGGTTGATAAAGAGATAGTAGTATACTCGTAACAACTAGTATGACACTATGACGGTATAAAGAATGAAAAAAAAACCACGGTTAGGTGGTATATATTATAATAATAATACAATTATGGATGGACGGACTGCCTGCCGACTGCCGACACAGAGGTAGCCACAGCCGTGAACTACCGCACTGTACACTGGTTGATAAAGAGATAGTAGTATACTCGTAACAATTAGGATGACACTATGACGGTATAAAGAATGAAAAAAAAACCACGGTTAGGTGGTAGGTATATAATAATAAATAATACAATTCTGGTCGGACGGACTGCCTGCCGTGTGCCGACACAGAGGTAGCCACAGCCGTGAACTACCGCACTGTACACTGGTTGATAAAGAGATAGTAGTATACTCGTAACAATTAGGATGACACTATGACGGTATAAAGAATGAAAAAAAAACCACGGTTAGGTGGTAGGTATATAATAATAAATAATACAATTCTGGTCGGACGGACTGCCTGCCGTGTGCCGACACAGAGGTAGCCACAGCCGTGAACTACCGCACTGTACACTGGTTGATAAAGAGATAGTAGTATACTCGTAACAATTAGGATGACACTATGACGGTATAAAGAATGAAAAAAAAACCACGGTTAGGTGGTAGGTATATAATAATAAATAATACAATTCTGGTCGGACGGACTGCCTGCCGTGTGCCGACACAGAGGTAGCCACAGCCGTGAACTACCGCACTGTACACTGGTTGATAAAGAGATAGTAGTATACTCGTAACAATTAGGATGACACTATGACGGTATAAAGAATGAAAAAAAAACCACGGTTAGGTGGTAGGTATATAATAATAAATAATACAATTCTGGTCGGACGGACTGCCTGCCGTGTGCCGACACAGAGGTAGCCACAGCCGTGAACTACCGCACTGTACACTGGTTGATAAAGAGATAGTAGTATACTCGTAACAATTAGGATGACACTATGACGGTATAAAGAATGAAAAAAAAACCACGGTTAGGTGGTAGGTATATAATAATAAATAATACAATTCTGGTCGGACGGACTGCCTGCCGTGTGCCGACACAGAGGTAGCCACAGCCGTGAACTACCGCACTGTACTGTGTCTGCTGCTAATATAGACTGGTTGATATTTAAAGAGATATTAGTAGTATACAACAATACTATACTGGTGGTCAGGCACTGGTCACCACTCCTGCAGCAAAAGTGTGCACTGTTAATTAATATAATTGTACTCCAGGCTCCTGCTAACAACCTGCAGTGCTCCCCAGTCTCCCCCACAATTAATTATAAGCTTTTAATTTATACATTGATGACTGTGCAGCACACTGGGCTGAGCTGAGTGCACACAGACTGAGTCACACTGTGTGACTGACTGTGCTGTGTATCGTTTTTTTTTTCAGGCAGAGAACGGATATAGCAGAGAGAAGTGAACGGATATATTATATTAAATAAAAGTTAACTAGCTGCTGCACTGGTCACTGGCTGTGGTAAACTAACTCTGTCTGCGACTCTGCACAATCTCTCTCTATCTAATCTATCTATCTCTATTCTAATGGAGAGGACGCCAGACACGTCCTCTCCCTATCAATCTCAATGCACGAGTGAAAATGGCGGCGACGCGCGGCTCCTTATATAGAATCCGAGTCTCGCGATAGAATCCGAGCCTCGCGAGAATCCGACAGCGTCATGATGACGTTCGGGCGCGCTCGGGTTAACCGAGCAAGGCGGGAAGATCCGAGTCGCTCGGACCCGTGGAAAAAAAAGTGAAGTTCGTGCGGGTTCGGATTCAAAGAAACCGAACCCGCTCATCTCTAATAGAAACAGCAACTTTTATGGGCACTGGCAATCGGCCAGTTTCAGTTGCTTAGGAGGTAATTCTAGGAACTTGGTACACAATTATCTGACCTTGGTCTACAGCCCTAAACCCCTGATACTCATAGTGAAGCCCCCCTTACACACACTATAGCTACACCCATAACTTCAGCCATTAAGTTCACATTGCTGAACTTTCTAATCAAATGTCAAAAACTAACCTTGGAACTGTTTTAAAACCTAGTTTAAGATATGCTTTGGAATAGTTGGAGCAGCATCTCTAATGAGAAGCACCTGCAGCATGTAGTGTTATTGTTATTGTGTTTATGTATATGATACCAAAGGAAACCTGAGATAATCCATTACAGAAAACTCTGGCTGTCCCATTTAAAAGCTGACCTGAAAGCAGGAAATAATATATTTTTTTCTAAACAAAAAAAACAACATTTTTTAAAACTGTTTTTTTAAACACGTTTTTTTTTTTTACATTAATGTAATGGGAAAAATGTAATCCTGCTTATTATATTAATACTGTGAAACATTGCTCTGTATTAAAAAAAATTGATCAGCCATGTTTTAATGCTTTCTAAAGTTATAAGGCTTTGATATGATTTATTTTACTTTTTTTAATAAAACCAATATTTTGCTGCTTATTATTTCTTTTACATCTGAATATATGTAAATAGAGTAAACATATTAAAATATATATAATTACACTCAAAAACATTTCAATAGGATTGAAGTTTTGAATTGAAATAAACATGACGGAGATTAAACCATGAAGTGTTTCTCTGTGTACTGCCTCTTTAATGTGTTGGAGTTGTTTACCTTTTAAGATTGAGCATGTTTGTTGTGGTTTTCTCCTGTCCTATTGGATTGGTAGGGGAGGAGTTTGTGGAGTTTTAGCTGATGCTAGGCAGATTTAGTACCTCTTTGATCTGGTTCACCCACCATCAGTATTTCTCTGTTGTGTGTGTGACTTTACTGCATTGGTTCAGCTCACTCAAATGAAGAATGCAAGAAACAAGAATGTGGAATAATACCAGGGGGATTTCCTCATTATAGACTTTTTTTTAAAAAAGTCACGGCGCAGTGTCTTTAGTCACAGCACAATAAAAAAAAGCAGAGTGTTTTTAAAAAAACATTTGGTTTAAACCAGCCAACTCTGCCTGCCTGAGAGTAATCTAAAAACCTTACCTCTGTATTACTGGTGCCCTAATCATGTGTAAACTTCATCCTCTGTGGAGGTATCTTTGTGGACACATTCGTGACCTACCAGGAAATGTATTAAACTTTCTAAAGATGACAAGTGGAGATGTTACCAATAGCAACCAATCAGCTTGTAACTTTCATTTATCAGGTACATTCTATTAAATGAAAGCTAAAAGCTGATTGGGTGTTCTGCTCAGCTTTTCCACCTGCCCCATTTAGGAGGTTTTAATTTTTTTCAAGATTTAGTTATCCATTCTCTGGTCTGGTGTTGTGTTCATACCCTTTAGGATCCATAACTGTTTCCAGTTATGTACCTGATAGTATACTGTACAGTAGGTAGCAAAACCAGAGTATAATAGGAATTTGGTTTGTCAGGAATTTTATATTATTGTTCATGTTATTTGAGTATTATGTTTCCTTCTTTAATGTTATTATCCATAGCATTTTATACATTCCCATGAAGTAGAATATAATAAATAACATCTACAGAAATACAATGCACTGAGGATACAGTATAACAATTGCTACACAGATCTGTAAGGCTTAATCTGAGAACCAAAAAATTGTGTAAAAGCAAGAGCAACCAGAAATCATCGTCTCCTATAAAGTATGGCCATAAGCAAGGGTGGATTTAGGGATGAGAGTAACCCTGGGCACAACAGTAATACCCCCCCCACCACCACCTATTTCTATTATTTTCATTGATTGGTTATAAACTCTTATTTGATGATAGCCAATTTAATAAAATAACAAAGAACTAGCTATGACTTTTTTTTATATATGTATATATAATCACTAAGTAGGTCAGCTCTCAGGGGCAGTATGTGCATGTCCTACCTGTTTACAATCCATTCAAGATGGCATACAGTACAGTGCAGTGGAAATATTTTGCAGTTACTGGTACATTTCTAGCTGACAGTACTGATACAATCATCTAAGTGCTGCTCCCAGAGCTGGCCCTAGGTAAGATTTTGGCTGTTGCCCCCTCACACACCGTCTAGTTCCGCCTCTGACCCTGCACCACTTTCCCATCACCAACATTCCTCAGCCATAGCAGTCCTCATTATATTTTAAATAGGAACAATGCGCACATTTAGCACATCAGCCCAAAAAGGGAAGTGTTCTTGCTGGGAAGGGGCATGGCCACATAATAGTACCCCCAATTCAAATTACGCCACACAGTAGTGCAGCCTTATTCACATTTTATCATGTGATAGTGTCCCTTATTCACATTACATCACATAATAGTATGACTTTACCATATATACATTACTCCTCAAAGTAGTGCCCCTTATTCACATTACATCACACCATATTGCTCTTTATTCACATTATCCCTTTCTATACATTACACCACACCACACAGTAAAGAACCTTATACACATAATGCCACACATTAATAAGGCCTTTATACACATAATACCACACAATAATGCCCCTTACACATATGACACACATTATTAATGTCCTCATAAACATAATGCTCCTTACACAGTATGTCAACTTTTATTATTGCCCTTATACACATAACGTCCCTTACACATATGCCACACATTTTTAGTGCCCTTATACACATTATGCCCCTTACACATATGCCGCACATTATTAATGCCATTATACACATAATGACACACATAATGCACCTTACACCGAACACTATTACACAACCAACCCGCCCACACACAGCACTCACACGATCGCTAACACTGTGACTTCTGCCTCTGCTTGGATACAGATGTGTCCTCATACATCTTGCCTCAATACGCTATGTAGCAGGAGATGTCTGGCATGAGTCAGCTGGCAGCTCTAGGCCAGCTCTGCTAACATCAGGCACCTTTTTTCAGAAAATTCATCTTATTTGCATTGCTATGTGAGTAGGATGCACAAGCAGCTTCTGCTGATTAAAATTATTTGTGGCATACCTATTTTCTGTGCAACTGTGGCTGTATCTGCATACGAAATGCTATGTTACAGTGATTTCTAGGAATACAGTACACTGTAATGTAGCATTTTGTACGCAGTTACCGCTGTAGTCACACACAGAATATAGGCATTTTAATCAGCAGAAGCTGCTTGTGCCCCTTGGCATTACAAATGTCCTAGGCATTTTCCTAGTTTGCCTATGCCTAGGACCGGCTCTGGCTGCTCCCCAACAAGAGGCTGCATCCCCCCACCTCCCAACGTGACTTAAGTGTCTGATCGAAAATTCACCACTGGCTATAAGCAGCCTATTGGCTGCAGTACACCATGGGGTAAATTTACTAAGATGGGAGTTCTATTTAAGATGGGATGTTGCCCTTAGCAACCAATCAGATTTTACTTCTCATTTATCTAGCACCTTCTAGTAGATAATACCTGGAATCTGATTGGTTGCTATGGGCAACATCCCATCTTAAATAGAACTCCAATTTTAGTAAATATACCCCCATGTGTTTCTGTTCAGAAAAAGTTCATATCTATGTTATGTAGAACGTTCAGACATTCTAGCATATATTAAGTGCATTTGTGAATGTGGTTGGTGGGCATTCTATTACATTTCTGATTTCATTATTTTTGCTTTCCTAAGCACATAAAGTTCCAACACAAATTATATGTAAGGTTCTAATAAAATTATATAGGAAATAAAGATAATTACTATGGAATTTATTATTTTAGATCCTACATGCTGAAAGTTACAAAGAAACCAATAATTACTTTGGTTACCAACTACAGTATATTTAGCACTTTGTGATAGGGAATATTTTTGTAAAATGCCAATACTGCTATAAAACAGATGTACATGTGATTAAAATACAGCTAATAAAGGAAATGCTAATAGTTCAAAAGGCTAAATCCATCTTTGAGTATTTGTTATGATTCATAATAAATCAAACTACTTTATGTAACCTTTCAATGGATAGTACACTCTGCTTGTTACAGTACCTCTCGCGTATCACAGTACTTACCGTACATCATTGGGGTGTATACATTTTTTGCATACATTCATCCTTCACTACTGCATCAAGTACAAATAGCTTTTTGCTCCTGTTAATTCAAGCACAATAACTTTGGGTATACATGGTCTTGGCAGGATAGTCCTACTTTTGGGCTCTGTTCCGCTGGGGGTGGAGGATGATCTGCACATCTATCAGTGTAGACATGAACACAGAAGTGATGAAAAAAGGGGCATGCCACAAAGCCATGCTTTTTGGCCACATGCTGGGAGCTCAAAGAGAATCTCTCTTCTCCACTCCCAGTTATTGAGAGGGCTGTAACTAGGAGTGTGTGAGTGGTGCCGATGCACAGATTGCACAGTTCTGTGGGCGGTGCCATCACTGCAACATGGCCCTTGCTTCTGGCTAGCAGGGAGCCTTGAACTGCACCCTGCAGCCACTCTTGCTGCAACAGTACCAACCAGAACATATGCTCCAGGCATGCATCATGCCATCTGTGCATTCACAGGTCGCTCTGAGCAGTGCTGCACTTTCCCATGCTGGCAACCCCGCCCCCTCTGCGCGACATCATGATATCATGTACTCAGTGGGGCCACAATGGATGCACTGCCGCCCTGTTACAGTGCTGGGTAGGTAGTTGGGGATTAGATGACTGTCCCTGTTTTCATTTTTTAAAGAGCTTGAGGACAGAGGAATCTGAATTAACAGCCCAGTACATAACTGTCTTTGCTGAGAGGCCTTTTCTGTAAGTAATTTCCACTAGTAAAAGAGAACAATGGTAGCTGAAATGAAAACAATAAGAAAAAAATTGATTTTCCCAAATGCACATCTGCTCAACATTCGCTATGCATGGGGATATGACTGGAAACCGCATTTCTGTTGACATTCAGGCTTAATGGCATCATCTTGTTTACACAAAGAGGCTTACAGTGCTTCATCACATATAAATCCATCTAGCCTAAAATCAAATTATGAAATTATAGGCAGGAACTGCATAGGTATTTCAAATTTAAATGGAATTTATTAATATTAATAATACACAGAGGCAATAAAACAAATTAAAAAATATTAACAATTTTGCAGTTGGTGTACCAGTGGGAATAAAACTAACATTGTTTATGCAGGGGAAATTCTAATACTGGTATACGCCAAAAAACATGATGAACAACATTTACACAATAAAAATTAAAAACCTAAAAAATTAAACGTATCAAAAATTCAAAAATAATGTTCCCGGTGAAAGCCAATGAGCTAATAGCAGAAAAACAGTCTGTGTACATATGCTATAATACAAATACAGCAATGACTTAGCATAGGCAAAGGTAATGTTCAGAAGTGAAAAATACCCCATATCCTCAAAACTCACAATTGTGAAGTAAATATCCACCCCAGGGCCGGTTCTAGACCAAGTTGAGCCCAAGTTGAAATTTTTATTTGCTCCCACCCCACCTGTAATTCAATGAGTGCATTAAATAACTGGGATTAATATTTTTTGTTACAAAGGTATTATTGGTTCAGATGTATGTATCATAGACATATTCTCAAAATCCTAATATAATTTGTAGCTATACATTGCTAGACAGGTTGATCTTTACATGTAATGTATAGGTGACTATAACTTCCCTTGCTGCCCCAACTTCCCTTACTGTCCCACCCCCCCTTCCCACAAACACAACATAAACTCTGGACTTCAACTGTGCATATATTTGGAATATGCTGATCTTAAGCAAAATTATAAAGTAGAGCGTGAGTACTAATACTGAGCCTTGCATGCAGAGGTATAGCATGTAGTCATGGCACCCAAAGCACATGTGTGCTTTGGTGCCTCTACCGCCCAACTGTGCCAGGGATGGGGCTTGTCCAGTGTGTGGGTTCAAATTAAAGGGAAAAAAAAGTAAACATTAAGGGTAGTATGGAACTGGAGATTGGGGGGCTAGTTACATAATAACACCCTAAAGTAATTCTGCTAATTAAAAATAAAAAACACATTAGCCCCAACGTGAAAAAAGCAAACACAATGGTCCCCACAGGAAAAATACACGTTCAGCATTTTACGTCAGCAGCATGTAACCCATGAAGTATGTCACATGTTGGGCGCTGGCTTTGTGGGTAGACAGTATAAGGTGTGGGATAGGCCATCTGCACACATATCACTCATTGCTGTCATGGGTAAAAGGGGCGATTTAGTTGTTAAAAGGGATGATTATCAGATTTCAGGCCAAGGGTGGAAGTATTTCTGAAACAGCACACTTTCTGAACTGTGGTGAAGGTGTATCGTGACTGGACAAATGACACCATTGAGATTAACCGACATGGAAACTGCAGAGCAGCACGTGTCATTGATGTGAGAGGTAAACGTCAACTATGAAGGTGTGTGAGGGCCAACCAACATGCTAGAGTGGAGCAGCTCACCGTCAAATGGAACCTGGGAGCTACCAGATGTGTGTCCAACATGACAGTTCAGCCCATCTAGCTGCTGTCCATGCTGCACATGGCAGTTACTCAGGCTACCACTACAGCTAGCTCCTGTCACACGCCGGGCAATGCTGAGTGATGTCATCAGTAAATGCTGGAGGAGACAGACAGCAGTGGGGCTCATGCAGCGGAGTGTCATTAACATCAACAGTAGGGATGGCCATCGGTGTGTTTGCCATCATTGGTTGTCCTCGATGGCAAAACTGTGAGTGACCATTGATGGTCACCAACTATGTTATTTGTGACCATCGATGGTTTCACCCATCGATGGTCAGCCCTGTTATTATGGTAAATGACCCGCAGGCAAATCACAGCCCTTGAGCTGGTTTTCGTGGGTGTCAGGGGCGGAGCTAAGCTCTGTGCCCTTGACACCTTGCAAAATTTTTAAAAAAATACTTGTTTATGCTAAGCCATCGATGGGGAAAATCATCTGGTTTTCTCCCATCAATGGCAAAACCATTCAACATCAGCCTTACACCATCAATGATTAGGAATCATCGATGGTCGATGGCCATCCCTAATCTACAACAGGGATTTGGACTGTGAACCCCACAGAGCCCTTGTTATGCAAAGACTGGTTAATAATTGCAGAGTGGGATGGTTTAATTGACCACACAGGGCGAGTTAGGGTGAGTAAATCCAGTGCAACATTGTTTCCATCAAAGTGCAATAGGAACTGGTTCAAAAACTATTTCCAAAAAGGAGTTGTATACATTGTTATAATTTTTTAACAAATTCTCTTTTTTTAAGTGCCACTTATAATTGTATATTGTTTTTTCACACTAGTGCTTACTATTTTATATTGCACCAATAACTTTAATTGAGCTGCTCTTAACCTTTTTATACAAGCACGGGTTTACCTATATATCTACACGTTTCTATATGTATAAAACAATTTGGACTGCAGAGGAGAAAATAAAACTCACTGGCCTCCACAGAAGAAAGATCACAATGGCCCCCACAGAAAAAGGCAAACACATTGGCACTCACATCAAAAATCCAAACACATTGGTTCCCACAGAAAACAATACACTATGTCTAACACAGGGGAAAAAATAAAACACATTGGCTCTCACAGGAAAAAAATAAAACACATTAGTTCCCACATGAATTGCTCCAGCTCTCCACAAAAGACTGACATCTGAGATGCTGCAGGATGAATCGGGCTGTCACAATTTGCTTGCAGGCTGAAACCAGCATGCAGGTAAATGTCATATAGGCAACTGTCGGGCTACCGGTTAGTCCATCTCCCAGATAATAGCACCTGGAAGTGCCTACCAGCTGGAGCAGATACCAGCTTCTGGTGTGCGTTCCTCAGTATGAAATGGCATTGCAGGAGGGAAAGCCAGTAGCTATGGTAAGCAACTAGGGGGGGGGGGGGGGAATGGGACTGGCCCAGCAGGAACTGTCCTGTGCTCCATGGTGGCCCAGTCATTCCTGGGTTCCTTGGATGGCTGTTCTCTTGTGCCCTGGCCATAAAAGACACCTGGAGCATGAGCTCTGCCCCCTCACTATGCTCCTGCATATAACATTTACCTTCAAAGGGCCCAGTAAGCAGTGAGGTAAAAGGACTTTTTAAGTTTTTCTATTAACTTGTACAGAATGTCTAGCATCCTGTATGTGTTATCATGAAGGAGGGAATAAATAAAATACAGACTGTTACAGAAGATTTAAGAACATTTGAATCAACAGTAGACTTCCTTATTGGCAATCACAGGACACTGCAAGATCTCCATGTTAAATCTGTTTATCGATAAAAATAACTATTTCTACTTTAAACTAACTATAAATCTCTAAAATCATAACATTGTGTAGTAAGCAAGCATAGGGGCTCAATATATGTAAATTAGGAGTTGAATGCACCAGGGGGGAGAAAAGTAATGGGTATATAGGTGCACAACTATACTGTACCTATACAGTAATGATTGATATAATCTTACAGATAAAATTATGACAAATAACGTGTGCATACAATTATCTAAGTGCCTCCTACACAGGGGAAAATATGTCCTTTTATGTGGTTTATGGTAGCACTAGCAACTAGAGCAGAGCCGGATTAAAGGGGGGGGGGGGCTCTGGGGATAAGTACCCCATGGCCCCATGCTGTGAGAGGGCCTCCTGTCACCCGCCGCAGATTGGATCTCTATTACCGATCCAATCTGCGATGCTGCACTCCCTGCTTACCCCACTGACAGCCGTCAACCAGTCGCCAGAGCTGCAGACTTTTACTGGGCAGCCGAGCCGAACGACGTTTCCGTTGTCCAATGATAAGTGAATCTGCAGCCTGCGGCTCCGTGACTGGTTGGAGCGCAGGCTGCAGGGGAAGAATGAGGCAGGATCATGGGCATGCATACAGCCTTGGTGCCGGTGGAGGTTTTTGTACCCGGCGGAAGAGAGAGAGGAACATGCTTTCCTCCTGTTCTGTGTGTATGACTCATCACCGCCTGTCTCCCATCATCACAGCTGTGCAAAAGTAATGTCATTAAAATTTGAAGTTAATGTTCTCGGTCTCTCTCTCTCTCTCTCTCTCTCTCTCTCTCTCTCTCTCTCTATATATATATATATATATGTGTGTGTGTGTGTGTGTGTGTGTGTGTGTGTGTACATATACAGGTTGAGTATCCCATATCCAAATATTCAGAGATACGGAATATTCCGAAATACGGACTTTTTTGAGTGAGAGTGAGATAGTGAAACCTTTGTTTTCTGATGGCTCAATGTACACAAACTTTGTTTAATACACAAAGTTATTAAAAATATTGTATTAATGACCTTCAGGCTGTGTGTATAAGGTGTATATGAAACATAAATGAATTGTGTGAATGCAGACACACTTTGTTTAATGCACAAAGTTATAAAAAATATTGGCTAAAATGACCTTCAGGCTGTGTGTATAAGGTGTATATGTAACATAAATGCATTCTATGCTTAGATTTAGGTCCCATCACCATGATATCTCATTATGGTATGCAATTATTCCAAAATACGGAAAAATCCGATATCCAAAATTCCTCTGGTCCCAAGCATTTTGGATAAGGGATACTCAACCTGTGTATATATATATATATATATATATATATATATATATATACATTTATATATAAATATAAATATATATATATATATATATGTGTGTTTGTGTGTTTATATATGTATATATGTGTGTATATACAGAGGATCGGGTAGCTTGGACATATTATCTTCTACATATGCTCTATATATTTGTATATACATCATATGAACCTGAAGACCTATGCTAAATGTGTTAATAAGTATGGATTATATAAAGCAAGAATTTGTGACAGTTGTAATAAGTCTTGATTTTCTTCCTCTTTGAGGACACCCCTGATGAAGTCAGCATTGACGAAAGGCGTTGGTGATATGCGGGTTGCTAGATCTGATGTCAATTAAAACATTTGGATCTTCAAGATAGACTGTCAACTAAAGAATGTATTGTATGGATTGAAAAACTATTTTGAATGTTTTAATGTTTTGAAATTGTTTGCAAGGTCAGTGGTCGTATGAAGATACCATTTGTATTGAAGCCAATCGGTTACCAACAAAATTTGCATGTACAATAGGCGCCCCTGAAGATATCTGTACTATATTTCTACTATCATAGGGTCCCCATCTGGCAGAGAACCATCCTCAGGGATTTAGTAGCCGAATTTATTATATCATCACTAAAAATAGTATTTGCACTAAGAGGCACAAGCGCAGTATTGGTAACACACATATATTGAGATATATATAAATATATATATATATATATAGCACATGTAGAAGATAATATATCCAAGCTACCTGATGTTCCCCTAGATCAAATTGTACAGTGTGTGTCATATATATATGCGGTACAGATGCTTGTCTGTGTGGTAATTTTCTGAAAAATCTGCAGAGTGCAGCTCCTTCCAGAGATGTATCTATTTGAATGAAAGTTCAACATTGATGGCACCCGGTGAGCTGTTTGCACTTTTGATGAGGAGTGCCGAGTATCTACTATTGTTATATATATATATATATATATATATAAAATGATTTTAATTTTAGACCCTAGAGCCCTCTTGTTTTAAGTACCCCGGGCCCACCGAAGCCTTAATCCGACTCTGAACTAAAGTGCATGTACCAGTATGGACCCAATTAGCAAACCACCCAGCCAGTCACACGGAGGTGCAGGATGACATCAATATAGAGGTGTGGTGTAAATTTTGAAAGGTACTGTAGTTTGGTACTCTGGGTAGTTTATTTAGATCAAATTGAATTTGAGATCTGCAGCTTTTTCTTGCAGCTATCAGGAGATACAACCTATGTAAAAAAAAAAAAATTGTAATTTTTTTAATTGTTATTGTTACCCTTTTAATTGTAATATTCTTACATTTTCTTCTTCTTCTTATTATTATTATTATTATAATTATTGTCATTTAGTAACTAAGCATTTTGTCTTACATAAAGTATTTTATTATTAGGCATACTTATATATGCTCTGGAACTGTAATCTTGAAGAAGGTATGATCGTTTAGGCTGCAGTATAACTATAAATGAATTGCATGAAATACTGTGAATATAGTGCCTAATTCAGTAAGGATTGCAAATTCTGCTAATTAGCAGAATTTGCAATCCTTTGGATCGCATGCTGGGGGCTGCCCATCGCAGGGCAAGGTGCCTCCCCCATTTTCACAAGCAGAAATTGCGAACACATCGCAATTTTAGCTTGTTACCAGAAACTCAGGATGGCTCCTGCCGGCGCAGCTTAGCTGCGCCTGCGGGAGTCCCACCACCATGTTCTTGATCGTGGCAGCTGCGTGTGACATCATGCAGCCGCCATGAACACGCCCCAGACACGCCCCTGTTACGCTGCCTCTGCCCCCCGTTTGCGTTGCACCACCCCCGCAATGCTCAGTTTCCAACCAAACAGAGCTTTGCCCGCCCCCACACCCCTACCCCGTGACCGCCTCTGCCTGATTGACAGGCAGAGGTGATCGCATATTCTGCTGCCCCCCTGCAGAAAATGTGGGCGCAAGCGCAGGACGGATGCTGCTCATGCGCCGGCATCTTTTTCTCAAAATTTACGAGAGCGATACAACCTGAATTAGGCCCATAAGTAACTGAGAGTTATTTTTAATTTATGGAGACCGCACCATTGTAAGTAAAGAGAATTAGGTGGTGGCAGACTACCGTGTTATAGATACTTACCTAGGGGAAAGTCATAGTATAATCAGTGGAGTGTTAAATAATAAATGTAGGCATAATATGAAGCTCCACCATTGCTACATCGGGACTTAGGGAACTGCGTGACCACAGTCCCTGCATATTTAGCACCAGTCAGGTGATACAATTATTGTGCTCTGACTCTGAGTGTGATACAAATGAATGGAACATAAATGATGTAATTTTAGGCTTATGTTTAGAGGCTGTAGGTGTGATTGTGGGTTGCATGCAATGCCAATGTTGACAGAGTTGAGCATATTTTTGGTACTGTGTATGCGTGGAAAACCCTAAAAATTCCTATGGTGCATGTCACACAGCGTGTATGCACATTGTCAATGCTGCAGCTGAGATGCACGGATGGCGGTCATTAGGTCGACATGAGTTAGGTCGACATACATTGGGTCGACCATGTTTGGTCGACATGATCGCTAGGTCGACATGGTCATTAGGTCGACATGTACTAGGTCGACATGGAAAAAGGTCAACACGAGTTTTTCACAATTTTTTTCATTTTTTGACCTTTTTCATACTTAGTGATCAATGTGGACTACAATTGGGAATGGTAACCTGTGCTGAGTGCAGCGGTAGAGGAGTAAGGCACCTTGCCCAAAGCATGGCGAGTGAAGCAAGCGATGCAAGGGGACACGGTGCATTTGTTGGGGTTTCCAGTCACTTTACGAAAAAAAGACACCAACATTTTTTAAATAACTCATGTCGATCTTTTTCCATGTCGACCTAGCACATGTTGACCTAATGACCATGTCGGCCTAGTGATATTGTCGACCTAATGCATGTCGACCAAATGTAGTAGACCCAATGTATGTCGACCTTACTCATGTTGACCTAATGAACCACACCCGAGATGCACGGTATAAGACGGGATCGGTATGAAATACCTCCAATCAAAATCCCGACGTTCAAAATCCCGACACCAATTGACCGATGGTCAAAATCCTGACAAGGTCAAAATACCGACATGGACAAAATACCGACATTTAAAATACCGACAAGGTCAAAATACCAACATGTAAAATGCCGACAGGTCAAAATACCGACACACCTTTTCTTGTTGTTTTTTGTGTGTATGTCGACATAAGTCAACATGGACACCATATAAAGTGTACCGCGTCCCCTCGCATGGCTCACCATGCTTCGGGCACGGCGCCTCGCTACGCTCGGCACACTATTATATTCCCCCTCCAGGTCCACTGGGATGGTAAATTATGAACAAGTCGGTTTCAATGAAAAAAATCATGAAAAACTCATGTCAGTATTTTGACCTGTCTGCATTTTACATGTCGGTATTTTGACCTTGTCGGTATTTTAAATGTCGGTATTTTGTCCATGTCGGGATTTTGACCTTGTCGGGATTTTGACCATCGGTCAATTGGTGTCGGGATTTTGAACGTCGGGATTTGATTGGAGGTAAACTGACTGCATCCCTATAAGACATGTCATGGAAAAGTTCTGGACATTCCTGGGTGGAACTCAGAGGTGACTAAACAGACTCATGGAGATGATTCGTCTTATGGGCATGTTATATGAGTGTCACAGATGTGTCACCAAAGTGTTTGTGTACTCAGATGCTCAATCATGCACTTTGAAACTGTATCAGAGTGTAAATCTGCACCTGCCATTGGGCTACTATAAATTTCAGTGGTGTGACCGACGGTGTCATCTAAAAACATAACAGGCAGTAAGTACAGTATGTGTACAGATGCTAAAAGTAGGCATCTCGATCCTTGCTCATTCATACTCATGGATGTATGCCATGGAAGGACTTTATAGCTGCATTTGCACAAAGTCGCAAATGTGCGACCACCAAAAGACCCAACCATGAGCACGTCTGCATCAACCTCTTAATCAGCCCCTATATGTTAGAGATTACTTTTATGAATATATCCTTAAACATGTTCCTTGAATCAGCCCCAAAGCGGGACTAAAACACTATGGCTGTCTCCAACGTACTAGAATGTGTTAATAGTATACGAGATCTGTTCCATTTATTTAAGCTGAAATTTACAATGCAGTGTCATTCTAAACGACACTCTGTAGACTTGTACGTCTAAAGGAACTTGGCAGTCAGCTTCTGTAAATTAAATTACTGTAAATGTGCTTAACGTTCTAAATGCATTGACCAGACTAAGTGCCATGAGATCACTGCATTATATATCACAAGGAAAAACCAACAAAACTACAGTAAATATACTATATCGATACAGAAATCAATCTTGAGGTGTAGAGGCATTGCATATAGAGATTATTTTAGCCGTATAAGTGTACAGTACATTTGCTTCTGGAGACAGATCCATTTCTTTGCAGATCATGCTGCAGGGTTTTGGGACTTCCCTGCTCTGTCGGAAAATATTGTCTTACATTTTTCCTCTTTAATTGTTTGCCAGGAAACTCCAGGGTCGTGAGTTAAAAAGACATAACATTAACGCTGCCAACTTTCCAGACCATGAGTAAAATCGAAAGATCTCCCCTCTACCTGAACATATTGTATTTCCATTCGTTCAGTGTACTGTACAAGATGTTAGTTTTGGATTATTTCCACTTTTACTTTGCTAGAATATGAATTAAGATCTTTTTGTGCTGTGGGAGTGGAATAAATATGATGAGCAAGCAGAAGATATTCACTATAATAATACAGCTGGAGTGTTTTCATAAAAATATAAACTAAAACGGAAAATGGGCCTGGTTCAGTTTTGCATGCAGTTGCATACAGAGCTGCGATTTTGATCGCAGAGAACTTGCGGAAATATGCTTAAGAGACACCCACTGTCAGTGCCTCACATCCACCACTTATGTAAATAAATGGGGAGCATTGGAAACATATCATCAGACCATTGGACCTCTGAGCGACCCTATGCTGTTTCAGACTGAGTGACTCTCCTAAGACACTAGGGTCTCTCCAACTGCGAGCAAATTCACAGTGGCTGACTAAAGGATGCCCAGAAGATGGCATGGACCAGCGGCAGTTCCAGAGGTGGGGATTCATCGCAGTCCAAAATTCAAATAGTGGAGCCACACCAACTGCCAGTGAGTCCCACACAGCAATGTTTGGCAGTGATTAGGGTGGCAGTTGATGTTGCTCCCATTTGAATTTTAGACTGCGCTGAAAAGGAAAATAAGGCTGCGCTGTTAGAGGAAAGAACAGTACCATTCACTATGTGTATAACTTTTAAAAACAATTTATTAAAACAGTAATAACTCTTTAAAAAGCAGTATTATGTGCAAGATAAGCCAATTATAAGCAGGAAATGATTTAGCTAATTATATAGGATGGATAGAGTTTACCCCTGGAGGTGATTCAGGACTGATGTTTTGTATTCTCTAGGATCCGTTCCACATTTTGCCCATAGATATTATGTCCAGTAAGATTCCACTGTAGAGAGTCCCTTTCAGATGGTATTGTAGAGAGTCCAAATTAGAATTCCATATGCCGCTAGAGGGTTGGTGCAAAATCCCATGTATGGTGGGTACCTCATGCGTTGCGGAGATAGGATGGTGCCTCTCTAGGACTCCACTGGATGTCTGGTACGTGATATGGGCTGGTTCGGGTCCGGTTTAAGGTTGTCCTGTTCCAAGGGTAAATGCCTGATGCGTTTCGCTGCATAAACCTTGCAGCTTTTTCAAAGGTTTCAAAGGTCCTGAATCACCTCCAGGGGTAAACTCTATCCATCCTATATAATTGGCTAAATCATTTCCTGCTTATAATTGGCTTATCTTGCACATAATACTGCTTTTTAAAGAGTTATTACTGTTTTAATAAATTGTTTTTAAAAGTTATACACATAGCGAATGGTACTGTTCTTTCCTCTAACAGCGCAGCCTTATTTTCCTTTTCTATTGCTACCATACAGGGAGTGACTTCCATAAAAATTGGCTGCTGCTTAGCTAAGCACCTCGCCTCATAGCGCCCGAATACCCTAGGGTACTTTTTTTCCCATCTCTAGACTGCGCTGAAGCCTTATATCTGGAGCCGCTACTGGTCCCACCTTGATTGCATTTTTCCAGCCACCCTCTTTATCTCCCGCAAATGCTGAATAAATCCTCTGTGCATGTGCAATCACTATTATCACTGTGTTTGCACAGTGTGGCTTTGATGCTTACGCAGTGGCAAAAATGTCTCCACTTTGTCCGATATCGACATTGTATGCACCTCTGACGCAGACCCAGTATTTGGACATAACGCTATAAAATTGATGTTTCCTATCAGGAAATATTTAAATGTCCTGCTCACTTGGGTCTTGGCACATCTGCAGCAACTTTGCAGCCCAGTCGCAGCAGCCTATTGTATTTACTAACTTATGCTAATACTAGTATCCTCCCATGTAAAGTGATTATCCATCCATCTTCATGCAGGAGCTGTACCATCCATTGGTTTTCTATCTACAATCAGAGCAGTCATCATTAGTATTGGTATAACTTACACTCATGCTATGCTCGGTATAAATGATCTGTCAGAAACAGATGTCCATGAAATTGTTGGGTTGCACTGAGTTACAGGGCAGAAACACATATTTCCCGGCAAAAGTGATCCATCAATGGACAGATCAGACCATCTACTGTTTCAATCCCCATCTGTGTGCATTTGCATGGTGCAGTGCATGCGGAGTCTGCAAATACCATCTGCAATTGCTTTCTGCTGTGCATGTGCAGTTTGCAGATGTCCATGGGATCTGTCTGCATGTGGACTTGAGTCTGACTCAGAATAAGGTCCTTGGTGCTAATTTACAGTTGGACATAAGACCATTAGTGGGTCGTAAATATACTCATATCCGTACTGTGCATTTATACCAGAATGCTTCCATATTAAAGGGTCTTTTTAGCCCTTTCACATTTTAGCCCCAAAAAGTGTCATTGCGTATTGTTGATTTCATAGTGCTAAATAATGTCCTTTTGGAGCTATTTATGACAAAACACTTGCTGTGACAGTGGTTTAGATACAACCCCATATATGATTGCAGTTCAC
Organism: Pseudophryne corroboree; assembly: GCF_028390025.1. Classification (NCBI taxonomy): domain Eukaryota; kingdom Metazoa; phylum Chordata; class Amphibia; order Anura; family Myobatrachidae; genus Pseudophryne; species Pseudophryne corroboree. Next base: position 153,711,039 of record NC_086445.1, read on the forward strand.
CATTTCCAATAAAATATTAGCGGAACTGCAGTTATGAGTGGTAATTTGATTAAAGTAGGAGATATCTGCAAAACCATGCTGCATGGCAAAAGGGACAAATATAAAATGTACAGGCAGATTTAGAGTTGAATGAGGGGCATTAGCAAATATAACAGTGTAAAAATAATGTTGGCCGGTATTTGTGTGCACTCATTCATTCATTACATCTCCGCTCAGTGCAAGATCTGCATCCACTTCATCACCCGCTCCCATTTCCATCTAAATAAAAATTAATAATAATAATAATAATAATAATAATAAGAGCACTAATGCATTAACATCCCTTGCATGGTACCATTTTGCATTCTGTAGCCTATTATTTATGCAGATAACCAATCTTTGATACATTAACGCGGTTTCTAATGACAAATTAAATTTTTCTGCAAAATAGTTTTTCTCTAACGTCCTAGTGGATGCTGGGGACTCCGTCAGGACCATGGGGAATAGCGGCTCCGCAGGAGACAGGGCACAAAAGCAAGCTTTTAGGATCACATGGTGTGTACTGGCTCCTCCCCCTATGACCCTCCTCCAAGCCTCAGTTAGGTTTTTGTGCCCGTCCGAGCAGGGTGCAATCTAGGTGGCTCTCTTAAAGAGTTGCTTAGAAAAAGTTTTTAGGTTCTTTATTTTCAGTGAGTCCTGCTGGCAACAGGCTCACTGCATCGAGGGACTTAGGGGAGAGAAGTGAACTCACCTGCGTGCAGGATGGATTGGCTTCTTAGGCTACTGGACACCATTAGCTCCAGAGGGAGTCGGAACACAGGTCTCGCCCTGGGGTTCGTCCCGGAGCCGCGCCGCCGACCCCCCTTGCAGATGCTGAAGATTGAAGAGGTCCGGAACCAGGCGGCAGAAGACTTTCAGTCTTCATCAGGTAGCGCACAGCACTGCAGCTATGCGCCATTGTTGTCAGCACACTTCACACAGCGGTCACGGAGGGTGCAGGGCGCGGGGGGGGGGCGCCCTGGGCAGCAATGTATAATACCTGTATGGCGAAAAATACATCACATATAGCCCTTGAGGCTATATGGATGTATTTAACCCCTGCCAGATATCACAAACTCCGGAGAAGAAGCCCGCCGAAAAGGGGGCGGGGCCTATTCTCCTCAGCACACAGCGCCATTTTCCCTCACAGAAATGCTGGTGGGAAGGCTCCCATGCTCTCCCCTGCACTGCACTACAGAAACAGGGTTAAAACAGAGAGGGGGGGCACTGATTTGGCGATATGAATATATATTAAATGCTATAAGGGAGGAACACTTATATAAAGGTTGTCCCTATATAATTATAGCGTTTTGGTGTGTGCTGGCAAACTCTCCCTCTGTCTCCCCAAAGGGCTAGTGGGTCCTGTCCTCTATCAGAGCATTCCCTATGTGTGTGCTGTATGTCGGTACGTGTGTGTCGACATGTATGAGGAAAATGTTGGTGAGGAGGCGGAGCAAATTGCCTGTAATGGTGATGTCACTCTCTAGGGAGTCGACACCGGAATGGATGGCTTATTTATGGAATTACGTGATGATGTCAACACGCTGCAAGCCGGTTGACGACATGAGACGGCCGGCGAACAAATTAGTACCTGCCCAGGCGTCTCAAACACTGTCAGGGGCTGTAAAACGCCCATTTACCTCAGTCGGTCGACACAGACCCAGACACGGACACTGATTTCAGTGTCGACGGTGAAGAAACAAACATATTTTCCTTTAGGGCCACACGTTAAGGGCAATGAAGGAGGTGTTACATATTTCTGATACTACAAGTACCACAAAAAAGGGTATTATGTGGGATGTGAAAAAACTACCTGTAGTTTTTCCTGAATCAGATAAATTAAATGAAGTGTGTGATGATGCGTGGGTTTCCCCCGATAGAAAATTATTGGCGGTATACCCTTTCCCGCCAGAAGTTAGGGCGCGTTGGGAAACACCCCTTAGGGTGGATAAGGCGCTCACATGCTTATCAGAACAAGTGGCGGTACCATCTACAGATAGGGCCGTACTTAAGGAGCCAGCTGATAGGAGGCTGGAAAATATCCTAAAAAGTATACACACACATGCTGGTGTTATACTGCGACCAGCGATCGCCTCAGCCTGGATGTGCAGAGCTGAGGTGGCTTGGTCGGATTCCCTGACTAAAAATATTGATACCCTTGACAGGGACAGTATTTTATTGACTATAGAGCATTTAAAGGATGCATTTCTATATATGCGAGATGCGCAGAGGGATATTTGCACTCTGGCATCAAGAGTAAATGCGATGTCCATATCTGCAAGAAGATGTTTATGGACACGACAGTGGTCAGGTGATGCAGATTCCAAACGGCACAAAGATGTATTGCCGTATAAAGGGGAGGAGTTATTTGGGGTCGGTCCATGGGACCTGGTGGTCACGGCAACTGCTGGAAAATCCACCGTTTTTTACCCTAAGTCACATCTCTGCAGAAAAAGACACCGTCTTTTCAGCCTCAGTCCTTTCGTCCCTATAAGAGTCATATCTGCCCAGGGATAGAAGAAAGGGAAGAAGACTGCAGCAGGCAGCCCATTCCCAGGAACAGAAGCCCTCCAACGCTTCTACCAAGTTCTCAGCATGACGCTGGGACCGTACAGGACCCCTGGATCCTACAAGTAGTATCATAGGGGTACAGATTGGAATGTCGAGACGTTTCCCCCTCGCAGGTTCCTGTAGTCTGCTGTACCAATGTCTCCCTCCGACAGGGAGGCAGTATTGAAAACAATTCACAAGCTGTATTCCCAGCAGGTGATAATCAAAGTACCCCTCCTACAACAAGGAAAGGGGTATTATTCCACACTATATGGTGGTACTGAAGCCAGAAGGCTAGGTGAGACCTATTCTAAATCTGAAATATTTGAACACTTACAAAAGTTCAAATCCAGATGGAGTCACTCAGAGCAGTGATAGCGAACCGGGAAGAAGGGGACTATATGGTGTCCCGGGACATCAGGGATGCTTACCTCCATGTCCCAAAAATTTGCCTTTCTCACCGAGGGTACCTCAGGTTCGTGGTACAGAACTGTCACTATCAGTTTCAGACGATGCCGTTGGATTGTCCAAGGCACCCCGGGTCCTTACCAAGGTAATGACCGAAATGAGGATTCGTCTTCAAAGAAAATGGACGACTTCCTGATAAGAACAAGGTCCAGAGAACAGTTGGAGGTCGGAGTAGCACTATCTCAAGTAGTTCTACGACAACACGGGTGGATTCTAAATATTCCAAAACCGCAGTTGTTCCGACGACACGTCTGCTGGTCCAAGGGATGATTCTGGACACAGTCCAGAAAAAGGTGTTTCTCCCAGAGGAGAAAGCCAGGGAGTTATCCGAGCTAATCGGGATCCTCCTAAAACCAGGAAAAGTGTCAGTGCATCATTGCACAAGAGTCCTGGTAAAAATGGTGGCTTATTACGAAGCGATTCCATTCGGCAGATTTCACGCAAGAAATCTTCAGTGGGATCTGCTGGACAAATGGTCCGGATCGCATCTTCAGATGCATCAGCGGATAACCCTATATCCAAGGACAAGGGTGTCTCTCCTGTGGTGATTACAGAGTGCTCATCTTCTAGAGGGCCGCAGATTCGGCATTCAGGATTGGGTGCTGGTGACCACGGAGGCCAGCCTGAGAGGCTGGAGAGCAGTCACACAGGGAAAAAATTTCCAGGGAGTGTGATCAAGTCTGGAGAATTCTCTCCACATAAATATACTGGAGCTAAGAGCAAATTTATAATGCTCTAAACTTAGCAAGACCTCTGCTTCAAGGTCAGCCGGTATTGATCCAGTGGGATAACATCACGGCAGTCGCCCACGTAAACAGAAAGGGCGGCACAAGAAGCAGGAGGGCAGTGGCAAAACTGCAAGGATTTTTCGCTAGGCGGAAAATCATGTGATAGCACTGTCAGCAGTGTTCATTCCGGGAGTGGACGACTGGGAAGCAGACTTCCTCAGCAGGCACGACCTCCACCCGGGAGAGTGGGAACTTCATCGGGAAGTTTTCCGCATGATTGTGAACCGTTGGGAAAGACCAAAGGTGGACATGATGGCATCCCGCCCGAACAAAAAACGGGACAGGTATTGCGCCAGGTCACGAGACCTTCAGGCGATAGCTGTGGATGTCCTGGTAACACCGCGGGTGTAACAGTCGGTGTATGTGTTCCCTCCTCTGCTTCTCATAACCAAGGTATTGAGAATTATAAGACGTAGAGGAGTAAGAACTATACTCGTGGCTCCGGATTGGCCAAGAGGGACTTGGTACCCGGAATTTCAAGAGATGCTCACAGAGGACTAATGGCCTCGGGAGCTAAGAAGGGACTTGCTTCAGCAAGTACCATGTCTGTTCCAAGACTTACCGCGGCTGCGTTTGACGGCATGGCGGTTGAACGCCGGATCCTAAGGAAAAAGGCATTCCGGAAGAGGTCATACCTACCCTGGTCAAAGCCAGGAAGGAGGTGACCGCACAACGTTATCACCACATGTGGTGAAAATATGTTGCGTGGGTGAGGCCAGGAAGGCCCCACGAAGAAATTTCAACTAGGTCGATTTCTGCACTTCCTGCAAACAGGAGTGTCTATGAGCCTCAAATTGGGGTCCATTAAGGATCAAGTTTCGGCCCTGTAGATTTTCTTCCAGAAAGAATTGGCTTCAGTTCCTGAAGTCCAGACATTTGTCAAGGGAGTATTGCATATACAGCCCCTTTTGTGCCTCCAGTGGCACCGTGGGATCTCAACGTAGTGTTGGGATTCCTCAAATCATATTGGTTTGAACCGCTCAAATCTGTGGATTTGAAATATCTCACATGGAAAGTGACCATGCTGTTGGCCCTGGCCTCGGCCAGGCGAGTGTTAGAATTGGCGGCTTTTGTCTTACAAAAGCCCATATTTGATTTTCCATTCGGACAGGGCAGAACTGCGGACTCGTCCCCAGTTTCTTCCTAAGGTGGTGTCAGCGTTTCACCTGAAACAACCTATTGTGGTGCCTGCAGCTACTAGGTACTTGGAGGACTCCAAGTTGCTAGACGTTGTCAGGGCCCTGAAAATATATATATATATATAATTCCAGGACGGCTGGAGTCAGAAAGTCTGACTTGCTGTTTATATTGTATGCACCCAAAAAGCTGGGTGCTCCTGCTTCTAAGCAGACTATTGCTCGTTGGATTTGTAGTACAATTCAGCTTGCACATTCTGTGGCAGGCCTGCCACAGCCAAAATCTGTAAATGCCCATTCCACAAGGAAGGTGGGCTCATCTTGGGCGGCTGCCCGAGGGGTCTCGGCTTTACAACTTTGCCGAGCAGCTACGTGGTCAGGGGGGAACACGTTTGTAAAATTCTACAAATTTGATACCCTGGCTGAGGAGGACCTGGAGTTCTCTCATTCGGTGCTGCAGAGTCATCCGCACTCTCCCGCCCGTTTGGGAGCTTTGGTATAATCCCCATGGTCCTGACGGAGTCCCCAGCATCCACTAGGACGTTAGAGAAAATAAGATTTTACTTACCGATAAATCTATTTCTCATAGTCCGTAGTGGATGCTGGGCGCCCATCCCAAGTGCGGATTGTCTGCATTACTTGTACATAGTTATTGTTACAAAAATCGGGTTATTATTGTTGTGAGCCATCTTTTTTTAGAGGCTACTTCTTTGTTATCATACTGTTAACTGGGTTCAGATCACAAGTTGTACGGTGTGATTGGTGTGGCTGGTATGAGTCTTACCCGGGATTCAAGATCCTTCCTTATTGTGTACGCTCGTCCGGGCACAGTACCTAACTGAGGCTTGGAGGAGGGTCATAGGGGGAGGAGCCAGTACACACCATGTGATCCTAAAAGCTTGCTTTTGTGCCCTGTCTCCTGCGGAGCCGCTATTCCCCATGGTCCTGACGGAGTCCCCAGCATCCACTACGGACTATGAGAAATAGATTTATCGGTAAGTAAAATCTTATTTAATTTACAATAAATGTGGTTAAACTGCATTTACTAAAATAAATCCCAAAATGTATTTACAGTATTATTATTTGTTTAGTCACAGTTTCTTATGTAGTGCAGCATTTACCATTGAAAATAGGGTGGCCCCCAGGATTTCGGGACTGAGCTGCGCATGCATGGTTTCATATTTCTGCCGAACAGCGCTGAGAATCTGAGCACTCGGTTCAGACTCTGCCTGGCTGTGCAGAGCGCCACGTGACATCAGAGGACACGCGGCCCAGCGCAGCCCCATGCCAGCTTGCCCATTCAGCAGCTACCACCAGCCGAGCAGGGGTAGACTCTGCATTGCAGGCTGCTCTGCTCATCACAGCGGCGGTGTGGCACGGCTGAGCCAGTCGCAGAGGGCTCATCAGTAGAGTTTTGGCCCTGGACTTGGGGGAGGGGGGAGCCGGGACTCTGAGGGACGGGAGTCAGGACTGGAGGAGGAGGGAGCCCAGCTGCTGCCTGCCTGCAGCAGTGGTAGAACAGCGCCACACAGCTCAGCAGCCCCACGCCCAGTCAGAGGAGAGACTGAGGAGGACTGTCACTGGAAGAGGCCCAGGGTGAGTTATTGAAGCTACTTTATTACTGATAGGTTGTGTGCAATGATGCAGCATACTTTTCCTGTGGGGCTGGATCCTGATAAATCCTGTTACTCTGTGGTGTGTGCATGTGTGTAGGTGTGTGTGTGTGTGTGTGTGTGTGTGTGTGTGGGGGGGGGGGGGGGGGCAGGGATTGTCTGGGGGCCATGAACGTTATTTTATTCCTGTGGGGGCTGGAGTCGGTTACCATGAAAGATTTATTTTTTTCTGTAGACCTGTTCTGTGCCATGAATGTAATTTATTTTATACAGTACTTGTGGTGTTGGGGCCCCAACTGTGTCCTAGTACTACAGGAATAAAATAACATTGATGGCTCAGCTGCACTGGCCCATAGGATTTTTTTTCTCTCCATAAAGTACAGAATAGATTATATTTTCATTGTCCAACTCAATCCCGGGAATCCTGGTAATCCCAGGATTGAGCATTTTTCAATCCCGGGATTGAAAAAATGGCTGATAAAGCTAAATATTTATCTTATATAAAACCCTTTATGAGGTCTAAGAACACTGTACGCTATTTACGTATGGAGTACCGTAAGGGTACGCTCGTTGCGTAACGATCGCTTAGCCGTGGTCGAGACGCTCAAGCGTCACGTTCGCTCACGGCCGAGAGATCACAGGCAGGCACGCTATTGGCTGCCGACTAACGTAATGATTCGCTATAGCGTAGCGGACGCTCGGGACCACGAGGAGATCACCAGCGGCGCTGACGCTCACAATGTTAAACCTTTAAATCTAAACCATAAACAATGTAATATGCTGTAAAACCTTAGTGTAGAGATAGGGTGTAGATGCAACACAGTGTAACCTTATTAACTTAAAAGCTGATTGAGCGTCACCGACGCTCTGTGAATACTTAACACTATAAGAAATACACAGATACCGTGCTTAGGGTCCAACGCCTAATATATATATTATGAATGTTATACTTGCAAAAGAATTAATACAATACAAGTCATACACTACAATATAACATAGACTACCTAACCAGATAACTACACAGGAAATACAATACAATACTATTATGTTTAAGAGAGTACGAGAGAAAGAAGAGAAGAGAGAGAGAGAGAGAGAGAGATATGGCCCATAACAACAAGAAAGACAATATGATTGCGGAGAAAACTTACGCACAAGGGGAACGATCGCATGCGCCTCTGGACATCCAGCTCCCGATTTTCAGCAATGATAACCGTTGAAGAGTGAGCTGGATGTGATCGGCTTGTCTATTTATGCCCCACACACAATACAATTCAATGGTCCCTACAATCTCATTGTTCATTGGACACAGGAATTCCTCCTCGCATTATAACAAAAGGTCATAGGTTGATTCATACAGGTGGGCTGTGACGATTTCCAACTGCTCAGGTGGGTGGGCAACTAGGTTTCCCGCCGCATGGATAAGTAAGTGCAAATAATAGTAAATGGACATAAACTTCTTATGTCCATAACTATTCGCACGAGCGATTAATCCGCTTCAAACCAACACCGGAATATTGCTAATTAAATACTCTTCCGATGGATACTAAACACCACTGTATTACTCCTGTCTGACCCTTCGTATCAAACAAAGGGGGATTTCTCTGTTCATGAACATTCTATATTAACCAAACTTTCAGAATCTATCAAAGGGACCATGATCTACAAAATACATTATATAGTGGAAATATGTAACGATTGAGTCGCACGCTACGAACACATGAACTCTACCGTAAATGCACATACCGCGCGCCCGCGGGTGCCCGCTACAGCGAGTATGCGCACGCACGGGAGAGCGCACGCATGCGCAGCGCAGACCTGTATGAGGTGCAAATATGGCAGTGTGCATCGTGATATTTTTCTGACTTTGACAGTCCACCCTTTGGCAGTCAACAATAACTGCCAAAAACATTTCAAAACGAGAAAAATATATGTCAGGGGTTAATACATTTACATGGTTGGGTAGGGGAGGAGAGGAGAAGGTAGGGAAAGGGTATGACCTAGTGAGATAGCAGAAGCATGTGTGTATGAATCCGTGTTTGGGGGTCATGTATCATCGTGCCGTACGTGTTTTAAATCAAGCTTCGAGGCATTGCAAAGTATACATTTGAATTCCTTCTTATCCCGTGGTACGGGTCTGTGGATGGGCTGTCAAACTTTACCGAGCTCTTTTCGGATTCTGAACAAAATGGGGAGCACATTTTAGTTGATGATACATGAATGGGGGAATATGTGATTGCTGGTATCTGTGCCTGTATTCCCTATACTATGTGTGTAATTACCTGAAGGTTGTAGAGATGAAGAAAAGACATAATTATGGTAAATGCAGTGGTATTCTATGTCAGGTAAATGAACATTTGTCGGTTGAAGTCTTGTTCGGTGTCTGTTGAATGCAGTCTTCTTTGTGCTTTTGCCCATAAGGTGCGAGCAAAAGCTTTGTCAATGTCCATAGATTTACAAAAGTGTTGGGCTAGCGTAATTTTAAAATTTCTAGGGAAACTGGGGATCTATGGCAAAGTTCATCAAAGATCTGTGTATCAGGTTGTCAAAACTTCTTCTTTAATCCATCTGTTGTCTGTATATCGTCTCATCAAATTCCTCGTCCAAGTGGGTCTTTTTACCTTGGAGGAAAACGGAAAAACAGGTGAAAGAAACGGACCGTAGAAATCGCATTTTCATCACATCATTGTTTCTACATTTGAGTCATAAATCAAATCCATTGGAATTACAATTTCCTCACTCCTTAAACTCATCACCCTGGTACTTCGTTTGCACTTCATTAAAGCCTGACCGCATCTAAATATCAAGCCAATCGTTATGATAACACCTAAGATACATAGGAGAAACTTCCCTACATCCATTATGACTCCTTGAGCCCATTCTCCTAAACCGGAGAACCAATTTCGCGGGTTCAACCATGACTCCCAACCAGTCAGCTCATTACTCACAGCAGCAAGGGTGAGATTGTGTCTCCTGCGAAATTCCCACTTCAGTTGGAGAATATCGTCCATCTTTTGGTCTATGACCTCGACCGGGTCCTCGGTACTATTTGTAATATATGTGCAACATTTCACGCCGTACTGCGTTGCCAGTGTGACACAATATCCACCTGTCACTGCCGTGAGATAATTGAGAATCATTCTATGCTGAACTAGTTCTGTTTTATAAGCTTGAAGTTCTCTTCCAGTATACCTAAACGTGTCATCATACATTTCTGTGATATTGTCTAACAAATTTGCGAGCGCAGATATGTATTTATAATTCAACACTCCTCTGGCGGTGCGAGTGATGTCTAACGCGATTAGAAACTGAATCCCGGTGGATTCATGGATCATGTCAGAGGCCGGATGCTCTGTTCTTTCTATCAGGTGCCGTTTAACTACGTGCTCGTAATGGGTGTGAGTATAAGGAGCTTGGGCAACACGGTGAATATCCTTCATTTTGGCATGTGATACAGTCATTACTTCAGGCAGTACTTTTCCAATATAACACAATCCTTCAGAGTTTGGGGCAAGCCACTTATACGCCTTCCTCCCGCATATGAAATATGCATCATCGGGGAGAACATATGGGACGGAGTAGGACATAACCATATTACACATCTTCCATGTGAAATCTCCTAACCCTAATTCTCCCATCTGTCTAGTACACGTATCAGCTTGTACGATATGTGCACAGTATCCTGGTGATACCTCTCCAACTCTCGTAATCCTATTTCCTAGGGTATACCTATATCAGAAAAATTTTCCTCTACTGGCTATGTGGCGTATAAGTTCTGTATCTGTCGGCATTCTATCTGCTCTATATGAAAAGGTCATGGTTTGGTTACTCCATGACACTTCCCAATTTCCCGGCTTTCGGGGATTGGAAATGTTAAAACATATGAGGGATCTATCCACATGATATTGGTGGAGCTTCAAACTAGGAGGACTGGAGATATTAAACCTCCTGTCCACCGGCCTCCCACCACTTAGCTCAAGTACCTCCCCTATCGTTAAAGGAAATGGTACTAGTCCTGATTTGCTATGACCTTGAGGTACTTGAGAGCATACCCAACAATCTGTTTGATTTAGCACACTACCCACTAAGGAGTGATAGTCACTCAAGGGATGCCGGTCCATGTGGATATTAAAACTGGATTGGCATTTCTTGATGCACCCATCCTCAACTACATTGTCACAAAGCCTACAGATACAGTTTTCTTCAGTTAACAATCCTTCACAATTCCTTCTATGGTCAATGCTATCGGATCGTTTTCTGATACTCGCCTTTGCTTGTTGATTATGTTGTTCTCGGAAAACTACGCCTCCATCTCTGTCATCAGAACCCATTCCAGAACCTCTCTCGACCTCCATGGTACTCTCGCCGGAACAGACTGCTCTGGTCAACAGGAAAATCCGGATCACAGTCTCTTGGGGCAAGTCCATCTTATAGGAGGAAACGAAGAAGAATGAGAAGGGGGGAAAAATAATTTGAGGGAGAGGGGATGGGAAGTGGAGAAAAACAATAAAAGGGAACAGGGGATCAACAACTGCTTTTGATCTTGTGATTCTCAATGCTCAGGTGCCGCCTCAGTCCTCCTGGAACAGACACTCCAGTGATACAACTTCCTCTACCGTCTGTTCCTTATCACGGGACCTCTCTGGATCAGCAACCTTCTTACAATGGGACGAATGAACCCAAGTCTCTCTCTCGGCAACTTTCAATGCTGTAGTGCTAGTTAATAAGACTTGGTATGGTCCTTCCCATCTGTCAATAAGGCAACCTGAGCGTAGAAAATTCCGTATCATTACATAATCCCCAGGTTCAATGTCATGACAATTACTATCTGGTAAATCAGGAATCACTAACTTCAAATTATCATTTTGATTCCTTAGCTGTTTACTCATATTAACCAGGTACTTTACAGTCACTTCATTGTTACACTTCAAATCATCCTGAGGGTTAATCATAACATGCGGTTGTCGACCAAACAAGATTTCAAAAGGAGACAGATTAAGAGGGGACCTGGGAGTGGTTCTGATGCTGTACAGTACAATGGGTAAAGCTTCTGGCCATGTCAATCCTGTTTCTGCCATAACTTTGCTCAGTTTATTTTTAATAGTGCTGTTCACTCTTTCTACCTTCGCACTCGCCTGTGGACGGTATGGAGTGTGCAGCTTGCTATCAATTCCCATCAACTTACACATTCCTTGAAAGACATCACCTGTAAAATGGGTACCCCTATCACTTTCAATTATTCTAGGGATACCATATCTACATACAAATTCCTGCACAATTTTCTTAGCAGTAAACATAGCGGTATTTGTGGCCGCAGGAAATGCTTCGACCCAATTTGAGAAAACATCTATACAAACAAGTACATATTTCAAATTTCGACAAGGGGGTAATTGAATGAAGTCAATCTGTATTACCTGGAAAGGGCCGCCTGCAGGTGGGATATGAGATGGTTCTGTTGGTATTGACTTTCCGATGTTCTTTCTCAAACAGGTAAGGCATGACATTGCTCTCTTACCTGCATGAGATGAAAATCCTGGGGCGCACCAATATGCTCTTACCAACTTGCACATTCCCTCCTTGCCCAGATGAGTCAGCCCGTGTGCTGCCTCAGCTAAACATGGAAGATATGCTCTGGGGGCCACCGGTTTACCTTGTCCATCCGTCCAGAGTCCTGAGGACTCCTGGCCATATCCCTTTGCCTTCCAGACTGCCTTTTCCTGTGTGGAACACAAATTTTGCATTTCACACAACTTCTGTGTGTTGATGGTATTAAATACCATCAGTTGTGTGGTGTCTGTCTGTCTGGGGGTACCAGCTGCTAACTTAGCTGCTTCATCTGCTCGGCTGTTACCAAGTGATACTGGGTCTTGGCTATATGTGTGTGCTTTACACTTGATAACAGCCACTCTGTCGGGTTCCTGTATCGCTGTTAGAAGCCTTTTGATGTGAACTGCATGCGCTACCGGTGTACCAGCTGCCGTCATGAAATTTCTGAGGCGCCATAGGGCTCCGAAATCATGGACTACCCCGAATGCGTATCTAGAATCGGTGTAGATATTGGCTGATTTGCCCTTAGCCAATTCACATGCTCTGGTTAGGGCGACCAGTTCAGCAACCTGGGCTGAGTGAGGTGGGCCTAGCGGTTCCGCTTCTATGGTGCCTTGGTCATCTACGACTGCGTATCCAGTACACAAGTCTCCCGAGTCTGACTGTCTGTGACAACTACCGTCCGTGTAGAAAGTTAGATCTACATCTTGCAGTGGGTTGTCACTGATGTCAGGCCTTGCGGTAAAATTTTGGGTCAAATATTCCATACAATCATGTGTGTATTCCTGTGTGTTAAATTCTCCTTCCCCACCACTCTCATCCTCCACCCTTTGTGCCTGTCCAGGCACACCTGGGAGATATGTTGCAGGATTTAATGCACTGCATCTCCTTATGGTGATGTTTACGGGGGCCATTAGTGCCAATTCCCATCTTGTAAACCGCGCTGATGAGACGTGCCTGGTTTGGGCAGAATTTAGCAAGGCTGACACTGCATGTGGTGTATGAATTGTGAGGTTGTGACCTAGCACTACATCTTCGCTTTTCGTTACTAGCAATGCTATCGCAGCAACGCTTCGCAAGCATGTGGGGAGGGATCGCGCTACCGTGTCTAGCTGAGCGCTGTAGTATGCTACCGGCCTGCTGGCATCACCGTGCTTTTGGGTTAAGACGCCTGCCGCGCAACCAGCACTTTCTGTTCCGTACAGCTCAAAGGGTTTCCCATAGTCTGGCATACCTAATGCTGGTGCCTGCGTTAGGCACTGTTTAAGTCTCTCAAATGCCATCTCGGACTCGTCTGTATGCGAAATCCGATCAGGTTTGTTTGAGGAGACCATCTCCTGCAAAGGTAACGCCAGAATGGAAAATCCTGGGATCCAGTTACGGCAATACCCACACATTCCTAAAAATGTTCTGATCTGTTGCTGGGTTTGTGGCAGAGTCATGTCTCTAATTGCTTGAATTCTATCAGCGGTCAGGTGTCTCAGTCCTTGTGTTAGACAGTGTCCCAAATATTTTACCTTAGTTTGGCATAATTGCAACTTGTCTTTGGAAACCTTGTGTCCTGTGTCTGAAAGATGAAACAGGAGCTGTTTCGTATCCTTCAGGGATGCTTCCAATGAATCAGAACACAGTAGTAGATCATCCACGTACTGTATTAATACTGATCCACTCTCTGGTTGGAAAGACTGTAAACAATCATGCAAAGCCTGGGAAAAGATACTTGGACTGTCTATGAAACCTTGTGGTAATCGAGTCCATGTGTATTGGACTCCTCTGTATGTAAATGCAAACAAATATTGACTGTCAGGGTGCAGAGGTACCGAAAAGAAAGCGGAGCAGAGGTCAATAACAGTGAAAAATTTCGCAGTGGGAGGGATTTGCATAAGGATGACAGCTGGATTTGGCACTACGGGGAACTGACTCTCAACTATTTTGTTAATCCCCCTTAGATCCTGCACTAGCCGGTAACCCCTCCCCCCACTCTTTTTAACAGGGAAGATGGGACTATTGGCAGTGCTGGACGTTCTTACCAGAATGCCCTGTTGTAGCAAGCGCTCTATTACGGGATACACTCCTAACTCCACCTCTGGCTTCAGAGGGTACTGTGGGATTTTTGGAGCTATCCTACCATCTTTTACTTGTACAACTACCGGAGCTACATTTGCCATTAATCCAGTGTCCTGTCCATCTTTAGTCCAAAGTGACTCTGGTATCTGGGATGTCATTTCCTCTACTTGGGATGGAGTCCTATTTGTCATAATGGTATGTGACATTAATTTTGACGGGGAGTCTAACATGTCTCGCACTTCCTGAGCGTGATTCTCAGGTATGTCCAAGAATACACCTTCAGGAGTACAATAAATGACGCACCCCATTTTGCACAATAAGTCTCTTCCCAGGAGATTAGTCGGTGCCGATGCAGCCAGCAAAAAGGAATGCTTGGTATGTAACGGCCCTACTGTAATCTCGGCTGGTTTGCTAACAGGGTAGTGCTGGACTACTCCTGTTACTCCTATGGCTGGAATTGTCTTACCAGTGGTTCTCATGCCCACTGTCGAATTTATCACTGATTTGGCCGCCCCTGTATCTACAAGAAAGTTTAATGATTTACCAGCTACATTGATTGCAATTTCGGGTTCACTTCCAAGATTTGCAATCAATTTTACTGGCTGCAGATTACAGGTATGACCACACCCCTATTGGGTATGGTGACCTCCCTGAATCCCGCTGGCAGCAACTGCTTGTGAAGGGGTTAAATGGGAACTACCAGTGGCTTGCCAGTCTCTGTTCGGGGGGTATCTTTTTGTTTCCCCTGTATGTGGCTCATAACTCCGTCTCTGCGGGCCCTGCTCCCAATGTCGTGTGTCGTGTCGTTGTCTAGGGGGTTGATATGAGTTTTGTGAATTTTTCACTCTACAGTCTCGTGCCATGTGTCCCTGTCTATGACAAGAAAAACAAGTTCCCACATTTGACTTACCCACAGGGTTTGGTGATTTATACAAAGGCTGCCTTGTGGTCAGGGCCTGTATACTTACGGCCATTAACTTATCACCTTGGGACTCCCTGTGTCGGGTGATATTCCGGTCGTGATCAATAGCAGCCTCTCTCAAAGTAGCCACCGACAGACCTCGCCAACATGGTTGCGTGGTCTGTACTCTTGTCTTTAATGTCTCTTTTAACCCATCCATTAGTACAGATACTGCTACTTCTCGATGGTTTATGTTTGTTTTAATGTCCTCTATACCTGTGTACTTTGCCATTTCTAGTAATGCCCTGTGAAAATATTCTGCAGCAGTTTCTGACTCTTTCTGTCTAATGGAGAAAATCTTGTTCCACTTAACTACTGCTGGGAAATACTCTTTTAACTGTAAACTTATTCTTTTTACGTTATCTTTGTTGTACACATCTGTAAGAGGTACATCCTGATCTAATCCACAGTCAGCCAAAAATTGAGTTGCGTCGACATTTGAGGGTAAACATGCCCTCAGCAATACCTGCCAGTCTTTGTTATTGGGCTCTAAAGTGTTCCCTAGGTCTCTGATGTATTTCTGGCTAGCAACTAAATCTTTTCTAGGATCAGGGAATTCAGACACTATGGTTCTTAATTCCATTCGGGAAAATGGGCTGTACATGGCAATGTTCCTAACAGGTGTGATTCCTGTCGTGTCAGTTTTCCCATTTGGCACTGCTATTACCCTAACAGGATTAAGTTTACTAACATCACTCTGTGTAGGTTCTACAGCCTGTGGTGAAATGGTTTCAGCATAGTGTATGGTGCCGTACTTACCTGTAGATACGACCTCACCTATCCCTCCGCTAGGGGCTTTTGTTACTAATCTCGTGGGTGGAGCCGTGCCTACTGTTGTCTCTGCTATGGTGGCTGCTAGAGCGAGCGCTGATATTGTTGCCGATTCGTCCTCTTGATCACACTCCTGGGGAAAGTTCAAAACAGGGTACAACTTGCATGGGTTAATACTTGCATTGGTTAACTTATTAACATTTACACAGTTGCTAAGTGTTTGTTTGTTACACCCTAATGCGTCATTCTCCGCAACCAATTTCTCTCTTGATATGTATGGTGGCGGCGGGGCCGTCGCTATCAATTTCTTGATAGGATTAGATCCTGCCGCCAAAGCCAATCCTCTCTGTATTTCACCCTCCTGTTGCCATAACTGCAAATAATCATAATGTTGGATTCGTCTCTTTGTTGATTTAATGAGACATATCCTCCTCCTTAAATTTTGCAACACTTCTGGGCTAAAGCTACCTACTCTTGGGAATTTCTCCCCGTCATGCACTGTCATTCTCTCCCATTCATCACATAAAACCTCTGTATGTGAACCATATTTTTCACACATTACGTACCTTGCCGACCCGACTGGTCGGTTTACTGAATCAACCCGAACCGAGGTTGATCGCCCCCTTCCTGAACAATTGGCCCCCATAACTTGCAGGCGTTGCTTTCACCACCTCTGACCTTCAATCAGGGTCTTCAGCGAACCCTTACAAAAACCAAAATGTTCACGATAGGCTGACGGTGGCGGTTTACCGAGTACCCCACTCACTCGCCCACGCCGACCAATACGACCCACACACTGCCTTAGTGCTGGCGTACTCGACCCAGGGCCCCTATGAACCTCTATTTACTGGAACATGCGAGGGATATCCGCAGAACACTTACTCTTTCCAGTAACTATTGGTTGTTGGACAATTCCTGAGTGACCAGCGAACTTCCCTTCAGAAAATAAAAAATTACACAAATCACATCAGAGTGTACAAATAGTTTTACGACCGGGTTTGTACACAAATGGTACTGGTCAGATTAACTAATGTACACAATTACGTGCGGTACAATCGTTCAGCACATAAGCAACTAATCTTATGTGCTGAGCGACCAGTGGAATCGAAAATTTCGGCTGCGAATTCCTTCAGCCAGAGCTTTATTGGCCTATATGGGTTTTGCACCAACCCCCTGGGTTGTGCCCTTTTCTCTTTTATGGCAGACTTCTTAGTCTGCTGTACCTGGACCTCCCGGTCTGTAGTATGACCTCCTGGTCTACTATTCTCTACTGCTCAAATTTTATGTTTAACCAGAGATGCCTCCCTAGCCACCATGCACGTCACTTACATGTATGTACCTCTGCGAGAACTCGACTTCTTGTGGTTCAACCTGTAAAATTGTATAAACTTATATATACAAAACACTCACTCACCACACGTACACTTTTGCTTCTATTTCTATTTCTGCGCAGAAATTTTCTTTAGACCAGATGTGTTGTGAATTTGGAGAAGGATCTGTTAATTTAAATTTCAGATTTAGAATAGATTTGCGCTATTTATCGCCTGATGCGCTACTTATCGCCTGTTGCGCTATTTATCGCCTGATGCGCTATTTATCGCCTGTTGCGCTACTTATCGCCTGTTGCGCTACTTAAAAATCAACACTGTCGTGTGACTTGAGTTACGTGGGCGGACCCAGACGCTCCGTTGCGTAATTTACGCTGCGTGCGTCGGCCTTGGCGTACGCGAGTCTCAGCCCTTTGTTAGAGACACGTGTACACAAAACCAATGTCCACCGCAACACAACTAACACTTTTATCAATGTAGATGATCCTTGATCGTCTACCGCGCAACACACCAATCTCTCCTTTTACCTTAGGTAGAGTTGTGTGTGCTTTTTACACTTTAACTATGAGATAGCGACAAATCTCTCTTAGCACGTTTTATCAATTATAAAATGGCAAACAGGAGAGTGATATATGAAAATACACGAATGAAAAAGAAATGCAGATATGTGCGTGTGTACGCAAGACAGAAATAAACAGTTTTAAAAGACACTAGCGTGTTGTTCTTACCTCCGGTTCCGGATTCCTTCAGCACCCTTTACTAAGCGAAGCAGACGCTTATCCAAACAGCACTACGAGGAATATGACCTCCCGCCCTTTGCTGCTGGATAATGTCTGCTGAAATTACCTAGCAGAGATATGTGAAGGACAGGACGAGCCGCCAATTGATAAAGCTAAATATTTATCTTATATAAAACCCTTTATGAGGTCTAAGAACACTGTACGCTATTTACGTATGGAGTACCGTAAGGGTACGCTCGTTGCGTAACGATCGCTTAGCCGTGGTCGAGACGCTCAAGCGTCACGTTCGCTCACGGCCGAGAGATCACAGGCAGGCACGCTATTGGCTGCCGACTAACGCAATGATTCGCTATAGCATAGCGGACGCTCGGGACCACGAGGAGATCACCAGCGGCGCTGATGCTCACAATGTTAAACCTTTAAATCTAAACCATAAACAATGTAATATGCTGTAAAACCTTAGTGTAGAGATAGGGTGTAGATGCAACACAGTGTAACCTTATTAACTTAAAAGCTGATTGAGCGTCACCGACGCTCTGTGAATACTTAACACTATAAGAAATACACAGATACCGTGCTTAGGGTCCAACGCCTAATATATATATTATGAATGTTATACTTGCAAAAGAATTAATACAATACAAGTCATACACTACAATATAACATAGACTACCTAACCAGATAACTACACAGGAAATACAATACAATACTATTATGTTTAAGAGAGTACGAGAGAAAGAAGAGAAGAGAGAGAGAGAGAGATATGGCCCATAACAACAAGAAAGACAATATGATTGCGGAGAAAACTTACGCACAAGGGGAACGATCGCATGCGCCTCTGGACATCCAGCTCCCGATTTTCAGCAATGATAACCGTTGAAGAGTGAGCTGGATGTGATCGGCTTGTCTATTTATGCCCCACACACAATACAATTCAATGGTCCCTACAATCTCATTGTTCATTGGACACAGGAATTCCTCCTCGCATTATAACAAAAGGTCATAGGTTGATTCATACAGGTGGGCTGTGACGATTTCCAACTGCTCAGGTGGGTGGGCAACTAGGTTTCCCGCCGCATGGATAAGTAAGTGCAAATAATAGTAAATGGACATAAACTTCTTATGTCCATAACTATTCGCACGAGCGATTAATCCGCTACAAACCAACACCGGAATATTGCTAATTAAATACTCTTCCGATGGATACTAAACACCACTGTATTACTCCTGTCTGACCCTTCGTATCAAACAAAGGGGGATTTCTCTGTTCATGAACATTCTATATTAACCAAACTTTCAGAATCTATCAAAGGGACCATGATCTACAAAATACATTATATAGTGGAAATATGTAATGATTGAGTCGCACGCTACGAACACATGAACTCTACCGTAAATGCACATACCGCGCGCCCGCGGGTGCCCGCAACAGCGAGTATGCGCACGCACGGGAGAGCGCACGCATGCGCAGCGCAGACCTGTATGAGGTGCAAATATGGCAGTGTGCATCGTGATATTTTTCTGACTTTGACATGGCCCGGGATTGGCTTCCCTAATTGGAAACAGTGATAGAACAAACCAGTTAATAACAGACAGACTCAGAGGTGGGAAGGTCCTGCTCGCAATTTTACAATCTATAGAGAGAATAGGCATTGATACACAAGGATAGATGCTATCTAATGCAAAGTGGTCCATCCAGAGTGCATAATATGGTCACACAACAATATTGGCCAGGGGTCAGGAGGATGTAAAGTGAATAAAGTTGAGAGGTCAGGTTGGGTGATATTTTGAGATAAGAAAAAGATGTATGATGGTGTAGTTCGGTTAATAGTCTTCTGTTTAAGTAAAAGTATTTTATATTGAATACGGTAGAATACAGGTAACCAATGGAGACTGGCAGAGTGGATCAGCAGATGGAAGATTAATTTGCAGCTCCTTTCAGAATAGATTGCAGTGGTAAGAGTCTGTTTTTGGTAAAACCAGAAAGGAAACAATTGCAATAATCTGTGCAGGAGATAATGAGTGCATGGATTAGAGTTTTTTCAGTGTCTTGTGTAAGGTATAGTTGTATTTTTTATATATATTTTTTTTAGTTGTACAGTATGTAACATGATTTTGAAACAAATTGTATGTGGGGAACAAAGGACAGTCACAGTCAAGGATGATGCCTAGGCAGCGAGCTTGTGGGGTAGGGTTGATTGTCGAGATCTCAACAGTGATAGTAAATGATTAAATAGGTAAATGATTGTAACACCAAGATGGCTGCATCACCTTTTGCATGCTCCTGATCATCTCCATAAAACAGCTGAAATTCACCACAACTGACCCATAAATCATCGTAAATATCCAAGGACTTACCTTTAACTTGTTCTACTCTACGCGGACATCTGATCAAAACCAACGGATTGCATTCCTGCGCTGAGATACACACTAGATTGAAACCTCTGCAACTCTCCACTTAGAAGTCCTTCAGTTTGGAATCTACTGTGCTCTGCATTGGACATCCCAGACAAGGTACTGTGAACTACAACCTATATTTGGCTCCATCCAGCCCCTCACTTAGACATCATTCACCTCTGTTCTCTGAGCAAAAAATAACTGACTTCTTGCATTAATCAACTAATATACAGCATATTCAGGCTCTGAATCACTGAAGGGTCACTGCTCACTTCAATTTGCAAGAGCCATTCCAAAGGACACATGTTATCACTACCCCCCACAAGAAATTTACTTCAAAGGCCTCTCACACTGAGATCTTTCACACCTACACAACAGGAATTGGATTCTAACACCTCTCCACAAGCCTGCTTTTGACTAAATCAGCAACAGAAAAAGCAGTTATTTTATTTACAGTATCACTTGTTTCAAATATACCCATTGTATTAAGGAGCAGCAATAGGTTACAGCAACAACGATTATAGCGATTACAATCTAAGATGGCGCCGCAGATGGCTGCCTCGGAGCTACGCAGCTCAGCCAAAATACCTGTTTCCCCTTGTTTTCCCTTGCCCTTGTCTACCCCACCGGTGACCAAATACAGCAGGGAAGCCCTCCTTAGTTGGAGCGCTCCCGAGGTGCTTACCACACGTCCGGGCCCGTCGGCGGGCAGATCAGCGGCCCTTGCAGCCCTCGCTGCCCTTGCTGCCCTGTGTGGCAAGGATGCAGATGTTGTGGACACCGAAGTGGATAACCGAGCAGCCGCGCCCCCCCGCAGCCCAGGTGGCGACTGGCGGATGGATCACCGGCCCCGGAAAGAGAATGACGGAGGCCCTCATGTCGGCCCTAGTAGAAGGACCTGGACTCAGAGGAGAGGCTGTCGCGCAGGCGCCCTAGTGAGGTGGCGGCGGCGAGGGCACCGGTCTGCACTACCCGCGATCCTGCTTTCGAATGTGCGCTCACTGGCAAACAAGTTCGACGAATTGTTCCTCCTTCTGGGCAGCGCAGGGTCAGGTATTACAGGGTCATCTATCCTCTGCTTTACGGAGACGTGGCTGGACGACCATATTGCGGACAACCCGATGTCTCTGCCGGGCTTCAGTCTCTTCAGGGCCGATCGCTCCAAGGTTCTCTCAGGAAAAACGAAGGGTGGTGGCATCTGCTTCTACATCAACGACGGATGGTGCACCAATGTCACGATCATAGGCAAATCATGCAGCCCTCACCTGGAGATGCTGAGTATCAACTGCAACCCTTTCTATTCCCCCCCGGGAATTTGCCTCAATTGTCCTTGTGGGAGTGTACATCCCCCCCCTCGCCTGCGCAAACGAAGCCCTGCACCACCTGTCCATATGTATATCCGACATAGAACAAAAACACCCAGACTCTCTGCTTATAGTACTGGGTGACTTCAACAGAACTAACCTGAGCAAGGAGCTACCTAAGTACAAACAACAAGTCACGTGTCCCACTAGAGAAGGGCGCTCCCTTGATCACTGCTACACTACCCTCAAGTCTGCCTTCCGGTCTATCCCGCGTGCTGCACTCGGCCTATCTGACCACTGCCTCGTCCACCTACTCCCTACCTATACACAGAAGCTGAGAGAAGTTAAGCCTGTCGTTAAGACTGTCAAGAAATGGACCAATGAGGCCAAGATGAAGCTCCAGGCCTGCTTTGACTGCACGGAATGGGGGGTCTTTGAAGCCTCGGCAACCGACCTGAATGACTTGACAGACACTGTCACATCCTACATCAGCTACTGTGAGGACATGTGTGTACCTACCAAGACTTACCGCATTTACAACAACAACAAGCCCTGGTTCAATGCCCAGCTCAGGCAACTTCGTCGAGCCAAAGAGGAGGCCTATAGCAGCGGTGACAGAGCACTATACAACCGTACTAGGAACTCTCTGACTAAAGGAATTAGGCTAGCAAAAAAGCGGTTCTCGGACAAGCTGACAAACGATCTCTCCACCAATGACCCCGTATCTGTATGGAAAGGAATGCAATACATAACCAACTATAGGAAAACATCAAAGTCCACCGCCATGCACCAAGACCTTGCAGATGAACTGAACCACTTTTATTGCAGGTTCGCAAAAGAAGTCCCCTGCAACCCAAACAATCACCTCTACGATGCCCCGAACACCGACGGCCAACCCCAGGCACTGCAAGTCACCCAAGAAGAGGTGGAGGCATTGTTCAAAAGGACCAAAACCAGGAAAGCTCCGGGTCCTGACGGAGTGTCACCATCTGCCCTAAGAGCATGTGCGGGTCAGCTCGCCCCCATATTCACCAAGATTTTCAATAAATCGCTGGAGCTACAGAAAGTCCCTTCCTGCCTCAAAAGGTCTACTATAGTCCCGGTCCCCAAGAAACCCACTATCACGAACCTGAACGACTACAGGCCGATAGCACTGACGTCTGTGGTCATGAAAACGTTCGAGCGTCTGGTTTTGAATCACCTGAAAACTGTGACTGGCCCCCAACTGGACCCCCTGCAGTTCGCCTATCGCTCAAATCGGTGTGTCGAGGATGCAGTCAACCTGGGCCTGTACTACATTCTACAGCACCTAGACATTCCCGGTACCTACGCGAGGGTCCTGTTTGTTGATTTCAGCTCGGCCTTCAATACAATCGTCCCCAGCATCCTCCACCCCAAATTACTTCGCATAGGGGTCCCAGAAGCTACCTGTTCCTGGATAATAGACTTCCTGACAGATAGGACACAGGTGGTGAAAGCGGGGGAATTCACCTCTCAAGCGCGGTCCATCAGTACAGGGGCCCCTCAGGGCTGTGTCCTCTCACCCCTGCTCTTCTCCCTGTACACAAATGACTGTACCTCAGAGGCGCAATCAGTAAGGATCATCAAATTTGCCGATGACACCACCGTCATCGGCCTCATCAAGGATGGGAACGAATCGGCCTATAGACGGGAAGTAGACCGGCTGGCCCAGTGGTGCATCCACAACAACCTTGACCTCAACCCCCTCAAAACTGTCGAGATAATAGTGGACTTCAGGAAGAAGTCATCTAGTGCACCTCCGCTAACGATTGCTGACAGTGTGGTATCGCTAGTGGACTCCTTCAAGTTTCTAGGGACCACAATCTCCAGGGACCTTAAATGGGGGTCCAACACTGACGCCACTGTTGGGAAAGCGCAGCAGAGGTTGTTCTTCCTCAGGCAACTAAGGAAGTTCAACATCCCACAGAAGCTCCTGCTCCTCTTCTACTCCGCGATTGTGGAGTCGGTACTGTGCTCCTCGATACTCGTATGGTACAGCTCCGCCAGTGCGAGGGACATATGCAGGCTCCAAAAGGTGGTCAGAACCGCAGAGAAGATCATCGGGGCCGACCTTCCCTCAGTCTAGGACCTGTACTTGTCCAGAGCTAAAAAGCGGGCAATGAAGATAGTAAAAGACCAGCTACACCCCGGCCACAGCATGTTTAACTTGCTTCCTTCAGGCAGGCGTTACAGGGCTGTCCCCGCCAGATCCACCAGAAGCCTCAAAAGTTTCTTTCCCCAAGCTGTCCACCTGCTGAACTCCTGAACATTGACTGACTAGACGTACATGTAACTCACTTGTGTCCCTACGGTATACCTATCTGTGTAACTTTACTTGCCCCCCCACACACACACACACACACACACACACACACACACACACATACACACACACACCTGCTTACCTGTTACCTACTTGGCTGTTGTATAGCAAACCGAAGACAAATTCCTAGTATACGTAAGTATACCTGGCCAATAAAGCTGATTCTGATTCTGATTCTGATATCAGATTGGTAACTAATTTTTGGTGGTGAAAATATAATTTTGTTTTAGAAATATGAAGTTTGAGGTGGCGAGACATCCAAAATAAAACGGCAGAAAGGCATTCAGTGATGTGGTCCAAAACAGATGGTGACAAATCAGGGGAGGATATGTTGACTTGAGTATCAAGATGATACTGAATTCAAAAATAGCTGATTTGTTTACCAAGAGATGAGGTATAGATTGAGAAAAGCAGAGGACCTAAGACTGAGCCTTCCGGTACTCCAACTGATAGAGGTAGCGAAGAGGAGGTGGATTCAGAGAAGTGAACACTGAAAGAGCGATTAGATAGGTAGGATGAAAACCAAGAAAGAGCTGTCTCATGAAGACCTAGTGATTGTAATGATTGTATGAGAAAAGAGTGGTGAACGGTGTCAAAAGCAGCAGAAGACATATGGATTGTAATGTTTGTATGAGAAGAGAGTGGTCAATGGTGTCAAAAGCAGCAGAGAGATCTAAAAGAATAAGAATTGAGTAGTGTCCTTTAGAATTAGCAGAGACTAGATTATCCACTACTTTAGTCAGTGCTGTCACAGTGGAGTGTTGGGAACAAAAGCCTTACTGAAGTGGGTCCAATTAGTTGTGCAAGATAAGAAACAAATATATTCTACCCTATTTTACCATTATTATTGTCAAACTCAATATGATTCCTACATCCCTGTCAACCTGTGTCTCCTACTTTGGACAATTAAAAACAAATGTGTGGAACAAAAATTGCATTCAAATTGTGTCTTGCTGTGACCAGATCCATGCTTCATATAAAGTCTTCTGATTTTAATTATTTTAATCTTGTAGGGATTTCCATCTGCGTATACTCAAAATTCGCAATCTGGCTTCCAGATCCTCTTAACTCAGTTTGTCAGCACATGATCTGCCCTTATTAAAAATGTTCTAATTCAATAGTTTATACACTGGCGTATCTATAATGGGTGCAGTGTGTGTGGTGCACATGGGCCCCTGGGTCCAGAGGGGGTCCATACTGCACCCATTTCTTCTATACTTACCTTTCCGGCGTCCATCGGGAACTGTGTGTAGGCCCCCTCCTCTCCCTTAACCGTCACCGCTGCTGATAGCGCACTGAGTGCTAGAGACTCTGGCACAGTCCTAGAGTCTACAGCGCATGTGCAGGACTCCGGAAAAATGGCGCTGCGGCCATTTTTCGGAGTCCTGCACATGCGCTGTAGACTCTGCCACTGTGCCAGAGTCTTAGCGCTGAGAGCGCTAGCAGCGGCAGTGATGGCTACAGGAGAGGAGGGGCCCACACACGGAGTCTGCACACGGGTCCCCTAATCTCTAGATACGCTGCTGTATATATATATATTAGTGATGAGCGGGTTCGGTTCCTCGGAAACCGAACCCCCCCGAACTTCACCCATTTTACACGGGTCCGAGGCATACTCGGATTCTCCCGTATGGCTCGGTTAACCCGAGCACGCCCGAACGTCATCATCCCGCTGTCGGATTCTCGCGAGATTCAGATTCTATATAAGCAGCCACGCGTCGCCGCCATTTTCACTCGTGCATTGGAAATGTTAGGGAGAGGACGTGGCTGGCGTCCTCTCCGTTTATTAATCTTGATGCAAATATTTGTGCTTATTGCTTAATTATGGGGACTGGGGAGCAGCTGTATTATATAGGAGGAGTACAGTGCAGAGTTTTGCTGACAGTGACCACCAGTATACGTTGTCTGCCTGAAAAACACTCCATATCTCTGCTCAGTGTGCTGCATATATCTGTGCTCACACTGCTTTATTGTGGGGACTGGGGACCACCAGTATATTATATAGGAGGAGTACAGTGCAGAGTTTTGCTGACAGTGACCACCAGTATACATTGTCTGCCTGAAAAACACTCCATATCTGTGCTCAGTGTGCTGCATATATCTGTGCTCACACTGCTTTATTGTGGGGACTGGGGACCACCAGTATATTATATAGGAGGAGTACAGTGCAGAGTTTTGAAGACCAGTGACTACCAGTATACGTTGTCTGCCTGAAAAACACTCCATATCTGTGCTCAGTGTGCTGCATATATCTGTGCTCACACTGCTTTATTGTGGGGTCTGGGGACCAGCAGTATTATATAGGAGGAGTACAGTGCAGAGTTTTGCTGACAGTGACCACCAGTATATATAGCAGTACGGTACGGAAGGCCACTGCTCTACCTACCTCTGTGTCGTCAAGTATACTATCCATCTAGATTCTATACCTGTGGTGCATTTTAGTTTTGCAGTTTGCTGACAGTGACCACCAGTATATATAGCAGTATGGTACGGAAGGCCACTGCTCTACCTACCTCTGTGTCGTCAAGTATACTATCCATCTAGATTCTATACCTGTGGTGCATTTTAGTTTTGCAGTTTGCTGAGAGTGACCACCAGTATATATAGCAGTACGGTACGGAAGGCCACTGCTCTACCTACCTCTGTGTCGTCAAGTATACTATCCATCTAGATTCTATACCTGTGGTGCATTTTAGTTTTGCAGTTTGCTGACAGTGACCACCAGTATATA
Organism: Pseudophryne corroboree; assembly: GCF_028390025.1. Taxonomy (NCBI): domain Eukaryota; kingdom Metazoa; phylum Chordata; class Amphibia; order Anura; family Myobatrachidae; genus Pseudophryne; species Pseudophryne corroboree. The sequence goes on from NC_086445.1 coordinate 153,737,799, forward strand.
TAGCAGTACGGTACGGAAGGCCACTGCTCTACCTACCTCTGTGTCGTCAAGTATACTATCCATCCATACCTGTGGTGCATTTCAGTTGTGCGCAGTATATATAGTAGTAGGCCATTGCTATTGATACTGGCATATAATTCCACACATTAAAAAATGGAGAACAAAAATGTGGAGGTTAAAATAGGTAAAGATCAAGATCCACTTCCACCTCGTGCTGAAGCTGCTGCCACTAGTCATGGCCGAGACGATGAAATGCCATCAACGTCGTCTGCCAAGGCCGATGCCCAATGTCATAGTAGAGAGCATGTAAAATCCAAAAAACAAAAGTTCAGTAAAATGACCCAAAAATCAAAATTGAAAGTGTCTGATGAGAAGCGTAAACTTGACAATATGCCATTTACGGCACGGAGTGGCAAGGAACGACTGAGGCCCTGGCCTATGTTCATGGCTAGTGGTTCAGATTCACATGAGGATGGAAGCACTCATCCTCTCGCTAGAAAACTGCAGTGCCCCTCCTAGATGGGCCAGGTGTTTGTGTCGGCCACTTGTGTCGCTTAGCTTAGTCACACAGCGACTTTGGTGCGCCTCTTTTTTTCTTTGCATCATGTGCTGTTTGGGGACTATTTTTTTGAAGTGCCATCCTGCCTGACACTGCAGTGCCACTCCTAGATGGGCCAGGTGTTTGTGTCGGCCACTTGTGTTGCTTAGCTTGGTCACACAGCGACCTTGGTGCGCCTCTTTTTTTCTTTGCATCATGTGCTGTTTGGGGACTATTTTTTTGAAGTGTCATCCTGCCTGACACTGCAGTGCCACTCCTAGATGGGCCAGGTGTTTGTGTCGGCCACTTGTGTCGCTTAGCTTAGCCATCCAGCGACCTCGGAGCAAATTTTAGGACTAAAAATAATATTGTGAGGTGTGAGGTGTTCAGAATAGACTGAAAATGAGTGTAAATTATGGTTATTGAGGTTAATAATACTATGGGATCAAAATGACCCCCAAATTCTATGATTTAAGCTGTTTTTGAGGGTTTTTTGTAAAAAAAACACCCGAATCCAACAAAAAATTTTCAGGGAGGTTTTGCCAAAACGCGTCCAAATCCAAAACACGGCCGCGGAACCGAATCCAAAACCAAAACACAAAACCCGAAAAATTTCCGGTGCACATCACTAATAAATATATATATATATATCTATGCAGTAACCCCGGCACTCACTTAATCCACGGCGGGATGTATCTTGCTCCTGTGCCTTCCCCGTCCGGGGGTCTCCCTCCGGTATAAGCAACCAAGGAAAAAAGAGGCGGCACTCGGAGTCTGGATAATCAAAGTGTATTCATAAAAAGTGGCATCAACGTTTCGGGGACCAGTTCCCCTTCTTCAGGATAAAGTGACAGTGCATAAAACAGTTTAAATAACATACCCCATTACTCACCCCATTTACACGTGTGTTCAAACTTCTAATCGTTACCAGCTGACCGCCCGTCGGAGCCTCCGCTCGGCGCCTCCGCTCGCATCAGCGTGACCCGGAAGTGACGTCGCGGGACCCCTCCGATGTGGCCATGGCAACACTGTACACAAAACAGACAGATCGTCAGTGTAACCAGCATATGCTGCAACATCCTACTGTAACAAATGTCAACTTGATCACTAAGTGCTTCTGTGCAGGTCATTAAAACCATGTTGTGCTCTTACTGATTAAACATATGTTGGAAAATTATAACTATATATTCAATAATAATTCAATAATAAAATTCAATTCTAAAACAATGGACCGCATGCCTGGCAACCCGATGGCCCTGTGTTGTCACTCTCATACTTATATTGCACGCCGAGCATACTCCGTCCGGGGCTGAAATACCTATCTAACATTGCTGATGCGACTGGCACACAGTGCACAGCCCATCCAGAATGACAATCCTCAATTATATTCATTTACCTCAGTGCTTATTGCTCCCCCAAGGTTCAAAGCCGGCAGAAGGACCATTTGAATGTTCCTAAAAATTATAGGTCTATCTAAAAAACCTTAAAACAATTTTTTAGAAGAAAAAAACCTTTAATGAAAATTTCTTTTTATAGAAAGTTAATTAGGCCCAAATTGTCATTGAGACCATTTGGTTTTAGCGTGTTAAGCCTATGGATCCAAATTGACTCAAGTTGTAGGAGTCTTTTGCCCCTGTTGCCCCCCCGAACTGACTCTGGGATGTGGTCAATAATGCGATGTTTTAGGGTGGCCATACTGTGACGATGTTCCACAAAGTGTTTAGCAACGGGCTGGTCCCCCCCTCCTGTAGCTAAAGCGTTTCTAATAGCCTGCCTGTGCTGTGCCATCCTGACCTTAAATTGGCACTCTGTTTTGCCTATATAATAGCGCCCACAGGGGCACATGATGGCATATATCACAAATTTTGAACTACAGGTTAATGGCCATTTGATTTTATAACTCTTCCCTGAGCAGGGGTGGGAAATAGAATCGCCTGGTGACATATAGGTGCAGGTTGTGCACCCGATGCATTTAAAACACCCATTTTTTCTTGTCATAAAGTGAGTAGGTTTTGTTTTAAGTTTGGACATGTCAGTTTTGACCAATAAATCCTAGAGATGAGCGGGTTCGGTTCCTCTGAATCCGAACCCGCCCGAACTTCAGGTTTTTTACACGGGTCCGAGCAGGCTCGGATCTTCCCGCCTTGCTCGGCTAACCCGAGCGCGCCCGAACGTCATCATCACGCTGTCGGATTCTCGCGAGGCTCGGATTCTATCGCGAGACTCGGATTCTATATAAGGAGCCGCGCGTCGCCGCCATTTTCACACGTGCATTGAGAGTCATAGGGAGAGGACGTGGCTGGCGTCCTCTCCGTTTAGAGAAGAGAGAGACACAGTATTTTGGGGAGCATTATTAGGAGGAGTACTACTATACTGTATACTACTATACTACTTGCTGAAGTGATATTTATAGATTAGATAATAGATAGTGTGACTGTAAGTGTATTATCTGACTTGTGGGGGAGACACTGACAGTGGGGAGCAGTTAGAGTCTGAGAGCAGGACTCAGGAGTACATATAACGTACAGTGCACACTTTTGCTGCCAGAGTCAGTGCCACACTGCCATTGTTGTGACCACACTGACCACCAGTATAATAATATATTTTGTGATTGTCTGCTTAGGCCTCGGAGTACTATTTGCAAGTTGCAACGTGACCTGAAGTGACCACCAGTTTAATAATCAATCACCACCAGTTTAATATATATATATATATATATATATAATTGTATATAATATATATATATATATATATATATATATATAATATTGTATACCACCTACCCGTGGTTTTTTTTTTTTCATTCTTCTTTATACATACTACTATAGTAGCTTACTGTAGCAGTCTGCGGTGCTGTGCTGACCTGACAGTGTCCAGCAGGTCCGTCATCAGTCATTACATAATAAATATATATAGTACCTGTCCGGCTGCAGTACTAGTGATATTATATTGATTTCATCTCATTATCAATAATTTATCATCCAGTCTAGACTCTATATTAGCAGCAGACACAGTACGTTAGTCCACGGCTGTAGCTACCTCTGTGTCGGCACTCGGCAGTCCATCCATAATTGTATACCACCTACCCGTGGTTTTTTTTTTTCTTTCTTCTTTGTACATACTACTATAGAGTATAGTAGCTTACTGTAGCAGTCTGCGGTGCTGCTGAGCTGGCAGTGTCCAGCAGGTCCGTCATCAGTCATCATTACCTAATAAATATATTATCTACCTGTCCGGCTGCAGTACTAGTGATATTATATATACATACATATATATATTGATTTCATCTCATTATCAATCATCCAGTCTATATTAGCAGCAGACACAGTACGTTAGTCCACGGCTGTAGCTAACTCTGTGTCGGCACTCGGCAGTCCATCCATAATTGTATACCACCTACCCGTGGTTTTTTTCTTTTCTTTCTTCTTTGTACATACTACTATAGTATAGTAGCTTACTGTAGCAGTCTGCGGTGCTGCTGAGCTGACAGTGTCCAGCAGGTCCGTCATCAGTCATCATTACCTAATAAATATATTATCTACCTGTCCGGCTGCAGTACTAGTGATATTATATATACATACATATATATATATTGATTTCATCTCATTATCATCCAGTCTATATTAGCAGCAGACACAGTACGGTAGTCCACGGCTGTAGCTACCTCTGTGTCGGCACTCGGCAGTCCATCCATAATTGTATACCACCTACCCGTGGTTTTTTTTTTTTCTTTCTTCTTTGTACATACTACTATAGTATAGTAGCTTACTGTAGCAGTCTGCGGTGCTGCTGAGCTGACAGTGTCCAGCAGGTCCGTCATCAGTCATCATTACCTAATAAATATATTATCTACCTGTCTGGCTGCAGTACTAGTGATATTATATATACATACATATATATATATTGATTTCATCTCATTATCAATCATCCAGTCTATATTAGCAGCAGACACAGTACGGTAGTCCACGGCTGTAGCTACCTCTGTGTCGGCACTCGGCAGTCCATCCATAATTGTATACCACCTACCCGTGGTTTTTTTTTTCTTTCTTCTTTGTACATACTACTATAGTATAGTAGCTTACTGTAGCAGTCTGCGGTGCTGCTGAGCTGACAGTGTCCAGCAGGTCTGTCATCAGTCATCATTACCTAATAAATATATTATCTACCTGTCCGGCTGCAGTACTAGTGATATTATATATACATACATATATATATATTGATTTCATCTCGTTATCATCCAGTCTATATTAGCAGCAGACACAGTACGGTAGTCCACGGCTGTAGCTACCTCTGTGTCGGCACTCGGCAGTCCATCCATAAGTATACTAGTATCCATCCATCTCCATTGTTTACCTGAGGTGCCTTTTAGTTGTGCCTATTAAAATATGGAGAACAAAAATGTTGAGGTTCCAAAATTAGGGAAAGATCAAGATCCACTTCCACCTCGTGCTGAAGCTGCTGCCACTAGTCATGGCCGAGACGATGAAATGCCAGCAACGTCGTCTGCCAAGGCCGATGCCCAATGTCATAGTACAGAGCATGTCAAATCCAAAACACCAAATATCAGTAAAAAAAGGACTCCAAAACCTAAAATAAAATTGTCGGAGGAGAAGCGTAAACTTGCCAATATGCCATTTACCACACGGAGTGGCAAGGAACGGCTGAGGCCCTGGCCTATGTTCATGGCTAGTGGTTCAGCTTCACATGAGGATGGAAGCACTCAGCCTCTCGCTAGAAAACTGAAAAGACTCAAGCTGGCAAAAGCACCGCAAAGAACTGTGCGTTCTTCGAAATCCCAAATCCACAAGGAGAGTCCAATTGTGTCGGTTGCGATGCCTGACCTTCCCAACACTGGACGTGAAGAGCATGCGCCTTCCACCATTTGCACGCCCCCTGCAAGTGCTGGAAGGAGCACCCGCAGTCCAGTTCCTGATAGTCAGATTGAAGATGTCAGTGTTGAAGTACACCAGGATGAGGAGGATATGGGTGTTGCTGGCGCTGGGGAGGAAATTGGCCAGGAGGATTCTGATGGTGAGGTGGTTTGTTTAAGTCATGCACCCGGGGAGACACCTGTTGTCCGTGGGAGGAATAGGGCCATTGACATGCCTGGTCAAAATACAAAAAAAATCAGCTCTTTGGTGTGGAAGTATTTCACCAGAAATGCGGACAACATTTGTCAAGCCGTGTGTTGCCTTTGTCAAGCTGTAATAAGTAGGGGTAAGGACGTTAACCACCTCGGAACATCCTCCCTTATACGTCACCTGCAGCGCATTCATAATAAGTCAGTGACAAGTTCAAAAACTTTGGGTGACAGCGGAAGCAGTCCACTGACCAGTAAATCCCTTCCTCTTGTAACCAAGCTCACGCAAACCACCCCACCAACTCCCTCAGTGTCAATTTCCTCCTTACCCAGGAATGCCAATAGTCCTGCAGGCCATGTCACTGGCAATTCTGACGAGTCCTCTCCTGCCTGGGATTCCTCCGATGCATCCTTGAGTGTAATGCCTACTGCTGCTGGCGCTGCTGTTGTTGCTGCTGGGAGTCGATCGTCATCCCAGAGGGGAAGTAGTAAGCCCACTTGTACTACTTCCAGTAAGCAATTGACTGTCCAACAGTCCTTTGCGAGGAAGATGAAATATCACAGCAGTCATCCTGCTGCAAAGCGGATAACTGAGGCCTTGACAACTATGTTGGTGTTAGACGTGCGTCCGGTATCCGCCGTTAGTTCACAGGGAACTAGACAATTTATTGAGGCAGTGTGCCCCCGTTACCAAATACCATCTAGGTTCCACTTCTCTAGGCAGGCGATACCGAGACTGTACACGGACGTCAGAAAAAGACTCACCAGTGTCCTAAAAAATGCAGTTGTACCCAATGTCCACTTAACCACGGACATGTGGACAAGTGGAGCAGGGCAGGGTCAGGACTATATGACTGTGACAGCCCACTGGGTAGATGTATGGACTCCCGCCGCAAGAACAGCAGCGGCGGCACCAGTAGCAGCATCTCGCAAACGCCAACTCTTTCCTAGGCAGGCTACGCTTTGTATCACCGCTTTCCAGAATACGCACACAGCTGAAAACCTCTTACGGCAACTGAGGAAGATCATCGCGGAATGGCTTACCCCAATTGGACTCTCCTGTGGATTTGTGGCATCGGACAACGCCAGCAATATTGTGTGTGCATTAAATATGGGCAAATTCCAGCACGTCCCATGTTTTGCACATACCTTGAATTTGGTGGTGCAGAATTTTTTAAAAAACGACAGGGGCGTGCAAGAGATGCTGTCGGTGGCCAGAAGAATTGCGGGACACTTTCGGCGTACAGGCACCACGTACAGAAGACTGGAGCACCACCAAAAACTACTGAACCTGCCCTGCCATCATCTGAAGCAAGAAGTGGTAACGAGGTGGAATTCAACCCTCTATATGCTTCAGAGGTTGGAGGAGCAGCAAAAGGCCATTCAAGCCTATACAATTGAGCACGATATAGGAGGTGGAATGCACCTGTCTCAAGCGCAGTGGAGAATGATTTCAACGTTGTGCAAGGTTCTGATGCCCTTTGAACTTGCCACACGTGAAGTCAGTTCAGACACTGCCAGCCTGAGTCAGGTCATTCCCCTCATCAGGCTTTTGCAGAAGAAGCTGGAGACATTGAAGGAGGAGCTAACACGGAGCGATTCCGCTAGGCATGTGGGACTTGTGGATGGAGCCCTTAATTCGCTTAACAAGGATTCACGGGTGGTCAATCTGTTGAAATCAGAGCACTACATTTTGGCCACCGTGCTCGATCCTAGATTTAAAGCCTACCTTGGATCTCTCTTTCCGGCAGACACAAGTCTGCTGGGGTTGAAAGACCTGCTGGTGACAAAATTGTCAAGTCAAGCGGAACGCGACCTGTCAACATCTCCTCCTTCACATTCTCTCGCAACTGGGGGTGCGAGGAAAAGGCTCAGAATTCCGAGCCCACCCGCTGGCGGTGATGCAGGGCGGTCTGGAGCGACTGCTGATGCTGACATCTGGTCCGGACTGAAGGACCTGACAACGATTACGGACATGTCGTCTACTGTCACTGCATATGATTCTCTCACCATTGTAAGAATGGTGGAGGATTATATGAGTGACCACATCCAAGTAGGCACGTCACACAGTCCGTACTTATACTGGCAGGAAAAAGAGGCAATTTGGAGGCCCTTGCACAAACTGGCTTTATTCTACCTAAGTTGCCCTCCCACAAGTGTGTACTCTGAAAGAGTGTTTAGTGCCGCCGCTCACCTTGTCAGCAATCGGCGTACGAGGTTACATCCAGAAAATGTGGAGAAGATGATGTTCATTAAAATGAATTATAATCAATTCCTCCGTGGAGACATTGACCAGCAGCAATTGCCTCCACAAAGTACACAGGGAGCTGAGATGGTGGATTCCAGTGGGGACGAATTGATAATCTGTGAGGAGGGGGATGTACACGGTGATATATCGGAGGATGATGATGAGGTGGACATCTTGCCTCTGTAGAGCCAGTTTGTGCAAGGAGAGATTAATTGCTTCTTTTTTGGTGGGGGTCCAAACCAACCCGTCATTTCAGTCACAGTCGTGTGGCAGACCCTGTCACTGAAATGATGGGTTGGTTAAAGTGTGCATGTCCTGTTTATACAACATAAGGGTGGGTGGGAGGGCCCAAGGACAATTCCATCTTGCACCTCTTTTTTCTTTAATTTTTCTTTGCGTCATGTGCTGTTTGTGGAATGTTTTTTGGAAGGGCCATCCTGCGTGACACTGCAGTGCCACTCCTAGATGGGCCCGGTGTTTGTGTCGGCCACTAGGGTCGCTTATCTTACTCACACAGCTACCTCATTGCGCCTCTTTTTTCTTTGCGTCATGTGCTGTTTGGGGGGTGTTTTTTGGAAGGGCCATCCTGCGTGACACTGCAGTGCCACTCCTAGATGGGCCCGGTGTTTGTGTCGGCCACTAGGGTCGCTTATCTTACTCACACAGCTACCTCATTGCGCCTCTTTTTTTCTTTGCGTCATGTGCTGTTTGGGGAGTGTTTTTTGGAAGGGCCATCCTGCGTGACACTGCAGTGCCACTCCTAGATGGGCCCGGTGTTTGTGTCGGCCACTAGGGTCGCTTATCTTACTCACACAGCTACCTCATTGCGCCTCTTTTTTCTTTGCGTCATGTGCTGTTTGGGGAGTGTTTTTTGGAAGGGCCATCCTGCGTGACACTGCAGTGCCACTCCTAGATGGGCACAGTGTTTGTGTCGGCCACTAGGGTCGCTTAGCTTAGTCATCCAGCGACCTAGGTGCAAATTTTAGGACTAAAAATAATATTGTGAGGTGTGAGGTATTCATAATAGACTGAAAATGAGTGGAAATTATGGTTTTTGAGGTTAATAATACTTTGGGATCAAAATGACCCCCAAATTCTATGATTTAAGCTGTTTTTTAGTGTTTTTTAAAAAAAACACCCGAATCCAAAACACACCCGAATCCGACAAAAAAAATTCGGTGAGGTTTTGCCAAAACGCGGTCGAACCCAAAACACGGCCGCGGAACCGAACCCAAAACCAAAACACAAAACCCGAAAAATTTCAAGTGCACATAAATCCTTGATACACCTGCCCTTTGTGTATCTGGGCATCACTCGTGCACCCCGAAAAATCTCCAAATTTGGGTCACTTGCCACTATAGGCCAAAGGGCCCGAAGTTTGTGTTGCACTTGCCTGCTATTGGTTTTATATTCACATACCCACGGGATGGTTTTGGACATATCTTTAGTATTAGCTGGTATAAATAAATCATTTCTCTTTGCCGCAGTTGCTTTAATGCGAGCCGCAGAGAGTAATTTCTGTGGGTACCCTCTCTCTCGGAACCTATGTTCCATCTCATCAAGTTGTGCATCCCTCGTTTGTACCTGGCTATTAGTCCTGCACACTCGAAGGAACTGTGAATAGGGCAGGCCCTTGATGGTCGCAGGTGGATGGAAACTGTCATGGCGCAGTATTGTGTTGCGGTCTGTGGGTTTCCTATACAGACATGTCTCCAGCCTGCCATTTTGCAGTTTAATCAAAATGTCTAAAAAACAAATTTCTTGGGGACTGTTGACCAAAGTTAGTTTGGCTGGGCATTCGGATTGATTATGTATCTCAACCACCTCAATTAAATCCAAAACCTCCCCTCTCCACAGAATGAGCACATCGTCGATGTACCGAAAGTATAAAAATAGGCGTTCTGATATCATTGGATTAGCCAAAAAGAGGTCACTTTCCACCTCCCACATATAGGCGTTCGCGAACGAGGGTGCTACGGAAGATCCCATAGCACACCCCGTTCGTTGGCGAAAAAATTGGCCATCAAAAATGAAAAAATTATGTGACAAAGTGAATTGCAGCAGCTGTATGAAAAAATCAATATCAGGGCCTGAGTAGGCGATGTTACCAGTAATCAGTCTCCTGACTGCCTGTATACCTGCCTGGTGCGGAATGCAGGTATACAGGCTGGTCACGTCTATGGTAACCAGGGACACATCCCCTGGGACCTGTTCTATATTGGCTAATATTTTCAACAAAGAGCTGGAATCTTTCAGATGTGTACTGGTACCCTGTACACAGGGTTGAAGAAAAACATCGAGATAAATAGCCACTGGTTCACACAGAGACCCCCGGGCAGAGATAATGGGTCTCCCCGGTGGTCTCTGTGCGTCCTTGTGGATTTTAGGTATGGTATAGAACAGGGGAGACACAGGATATTCAGTTAGTAATTTTGCATACACCTCAGAGGAAATAATGCCTTCAGCCCGTGCTTGATCTAACACAACTTTGAGTTCCTCTTTGTAGTCCTGCGATGGATCTTTGTTTAGAGTACTGTAGGTGTTGTGGTCACTAAGCAGTCTCCAGCATTCATCCATATAGTCTTTGATGTCTTGAATGACGATAGAACCGCCTTTATCAGCCCCTCGTATTATCAGATCTTTTCTGTTGCTTAACGCCTTAAGGGCTAATCTTTCATCCTGCTGAAGATTGTGGTGTATAGGCACCCTCTCTTTATCTGTGTCACTGTCAGCTTCCAGCATCCTGTGAAATGTTTTAATGGAGGCATTATACGACACTGGGTCGAATCTCGACCTGGGGCCCAGTTTCTGAAGCCTCTGTGGTAATAGGATCTTTGCAGGGGCTGCCGACTGTTTGCTAAAGTGTTCTTTTAATTTTAAAGTGCGGTGCAATTTATAGGTGTTGACCTTCCACCTAAAGTCGTCTCCAAAGTGGGTGGGTACGAACGTGAGACCTTTGTTCAATACCCTCTCCTCAGCCTGTGTTAATGGTGTCGACGAGAGGTTGAAAATTAATGTTTCTGGCCTTTCGGGGGTTTTGTCTTGTTTTTGCCTTTTATTTTGGCCACCTCTTCTGGTGTTTCGACGTTTTCTCCCCGTGCTGCAAACCCTGCACGGGTTCTTGCCCCTAAAGGGGTCCCTCGTTGTGAACCGGTTGTTACGGACCCTCGGACATCATCGGAGTCACTGGCTGAGGTCTGTTATCTGTCGCACCCCTCCGGGGTCTATACTTAAAAGGCGGACGTGGCCTGTGGTTGGTGTTTGTGGAGTTGCCTAGCCACGAATACACTCTGTGTTGCGTATAGTCCATCTGGACTTTGTTAAATTTTTCTTTTTTGAATTTCAACAAAGTGATTCTATACTGTTCAACCTGTGTTTCCAATTTTTCTAATAGGGCTTTAGATTGCTCAGATGTTAACAGGGCTTTATGTTCAGCTTCGAGATTGGTAATGAGCCCTTTTGTTTTATCTACTTCTCTGGTAGACTCCTCTATTACCAAGAGAATTAAATCCATAGAGCACTTATTCAGCACCTGGATCCATTTCTTACAAAATTCCATATTATGGCGTCCAATCGTAGGTACGTTATGTACCCTGAAACCTCTCGGCAGCTGTTTAGCTCTGTAATAGTCCGATAATGTTCGACTATGATAGATGTAATCTATCTCACGCTTTCTAAGGCGTAGCAGTTCTTTAACAGCCTCTGTACTTTGTGTACAGTGTTGCCATGGCCACATCGGAGGGGTCCCGCGACGTCACTTCCGGGTCATGCTGATGCGAGCGGAGGCGCCGAGCGGAGGCTCCGACGGGCGGTCAGCTGGTAACGATTAGAAGTTTGAACACACGTGTAAATGGGGTGAGTAATGGGGTATGTTATTTAAACTGTTTTATGCACTGTCACTTTATCCTGAAGAAGGGGAACTGGTCCCCGAAACGTTGATGCCACTTTTTATGAATACACTTTGATTATCCAGACTCCGAGTGCCGCCTCTTTTTTCCTTGGTTGCATATACCGGAGGGAGACCCCCGGACGGGGAAGGCACAGGAGCAAGATACATCCCGCCGTGGATTAAGTGAGTGCCGGGGTTACTGCATAGAAATATACAGGAGCCGATTGCATTGCCGTTTGCAATAGGACTCCTTTCCCAAGGCACCGCACCCAGTCCTGCCGGACCAAGTATTTCATTATTTCTCCAGGACACATCTGCACACAACATTCACCAGCACTGCACGGTGATTTGATTAACACTTGATGCACTGATTTCAGCACAAGCACTTTTTTCAACATGGCAGCTAGAGCACCTGAACCCTATGATGTTTCCTCATTTCTGCTGCATTGTGACACCCTGGAGACATTAAGCTTTTCAGATTTGGAAGCAGAGGCTATTCTGCATAAGGAACCAGCTTTCTCTGAAGGAGTAGTCACCTCCAGTACAGAGGCTGTTAAAGAACTGCTACGCCTTAGAAAGCGTGAGATAGATTACATCTATCATAGTCGAACATTATTGGACTATTACAGAGCTAAACAGCTGCCGAGAGGTTTCAGGGTACATAACGTACCTACGATTGGACGCCATAATATGGAATTTTGTAAGAAATGGATCCAGGTGCTGAATAAGTGCTCTATGGATTTAATTCTCTTGGTAATAGAGGAGTCTACCAGAGAAGTAGATAAAACAAAAGGGCTCATTACCAATCTCGAAGCTGAACATAAAGCCCTGTTAACATCTGAGCAATCTAAAGCCCTATTAGAAAAATTGGAAACACAGGTTGAACAGTATAGAATCAATTTGTTAAAATTCAAAAAAGAAAAATTTAACAAAGTCCAGATGGACTATACGCAACACAGAGTGTATTCGTGGCTAGGCAACTCCACAAACACCAACCACAGGCCACGTCCGCCTTTTAAGTATAGACCCCGGAGGGGTGCGACAGATAACACGACCTCAGCCAGTGACTCCGATGATGTCCGAGGGTCCGTAACAACCGGTTCACAACGAGGGACCCCTTTAGGGGCAAGAACCCGTGCAGGGTTTGCAGCACGGGGAGAAAACGTCAAAACACCAGAAGAGGTGGCCAAAATAAAAGGCAAAAACAAGACAAAACCCCCGAAAGGCCAGAAACATTAATTTTCAACCTCTCGTCGACACCATTAACACAGGCTGAGGAGAGGGTATTGAACAAAAGTCTCACGTTCGTACCCACCCACTTTGGAGACGACTTTAGGTGGAAGGTCAACACCTATAAATTGCACCGCACTTTAAAATTAAAAGAACACTTTAGCAAACAGTCGGCAGCCCCTGCAAAGATCCTATTACCACAGAGGCTTCAGAAACTGGGCCCCAGGTCGAGATTCGACCCAGTGTCGTATAATGCCTCCATTAAAACATTTCACAGGATGCTGGAAGCTGACAGTGACACAGATAAAGAGAGGGTGCCTATACACCACAATCTTCAGCAGGATGAAAGATTAGCCCTTAAGGCGTTAAGCAACAGAAAAGATCTGATAATACGAGGGGCTGATAAAGGCGGTTCTATCGTCATTCAAGACATCAAAGACTATATGGATGAATGCTGGAGACTGCTTAGTGACCACAACACCTACAGTACTCTAAACAAAGATCCATCGCAGGACTACAAAGAGGAACTCAAAGTTGTGTTAGATCAAGCACGGGCTGAAGGCATTATTTCCTCTGAGGTGTATGCAAAATTACTAACTGAATATCCTGTGTCTCCCCTGTTCTATACCATACCTAAAATCCACAAGGACGCACAGAGACCACCGGGGAGACCCATTATCTCTGCCCGGGGGTCTCTGTGTGAACCAGTGGCTATTTATCTCGATGTTTTTCTTCAACCCTGTGTACAGGGTACCAGTACACATCTGAAAGATTCCAGCTCTTTGTTGAAAATATTAGCCAATATAGAACAGGTCCCAGGGGATGTGTCCCTGGTTACCATAGACGTGACCAGCCTGTATACCTGCATTCCGCACCAGGCAGGTATACAGGCAGTCAGGAGACTGATTACTGGTAACATCGCCTACTCAGGCCCTGATATTGATTTTTTCATACAGCTGCTGCAATTCACTTTGTCACATAATTTTTTCATTTTTGATGGCCAATTTTTTCGCCAACGAACGGGGTGTGCTATGGGATCTTCCGTAGCACCCTCGTTCGCGAACGCCTATATGTGGGAGGTGGAAAGTGACCTCTTTTTGGCTAATCCAATGATATCAGAACGCCTATTTTTATACTTTCGGTACATCGACGATGTGCTCATTCTGTGGAGAGGGGAGGTTTTGGATTTAATTGAGGTGGTTGAGATACATAATCAATCCGAATGCCCAGCCAAACTAACTTTGGTCAACAGTCCCCAAGAAATTTGTTTTTTAGACATTTTGATTAAACTGCAAAATGGCAGGCTGGAGACATGTCTGTATAGGAAACCCACAGACCGCAACACAATACTGCGCCATGACAGTTTCCATCCACCTGCGACCATCAAGGGCCTGCCCTATTCACAGTTCCTTCGAGTGTGCAGGACTAATAGCCAGGTACAAACGAGGGATGCACAACTTGATGAGATGGAACATAGGTTCCGAGAGAGAGGGTACCCACAGTAATTACTCTCTGCGGCTCGCATTAAAGCAACTGCGGCAAAGAGAAATGATTTATTTATACCAGCTAATACTAAAGATATGTCCAAAACCATCCCGTGGGTATGTGAATATAAAACCAATAGCAGGCAAGTGCAACACAAACTTCGGGCCCTTTGGCCTATAGTGGCAAGTGACCCAGATTTGGAGATTTTTCGGGGTGCACGAGTGATGCCCAGCTACACAAAGGGCAGGAGTATCAAGGATTTATTGGTCAAAACTGACATGTCCAAACTTAAAACAAAACCTACTCACTTTATGACAAGAAAAAATGGGTGTTTTAAATGCACCGGGTGCACAACCTGCACCTATATGTCACCAGGCGATTCTATTTCCCACCCCTGCTCAGGGAAGAGTTATAAAATCAAATGGCCATTAACCTGTAGTTCAAAATTTGTGATATATGCCATCATGTGCCCCTGTGGGCGCTATTATATAGGCAAAACAGAGTGCCAATTTAAGGTCAGGATGGCACAGCACAGGCAGGCTATTAGAAACGCTTTAGCTACAGGAGGGGGGGACCAGCCCGTTGCTAAACACTTTGTGGAACATCGTCACAGTATGGCCACCCTAAAACATCGCATTATTGACCACATCCCAGAGTCAGTTCGGGGGGGGCAACAGGGGCAAAAGACTCCTACAACTTGAGTCAATTTGGATCCATAGGCTTAACACGCTAAAACCAAATGGTCTCAATGACAATTTGGGCCTAATTAACTTTCTATAAAAAAAAATTTTCATTAAAGGTTTTTTTCTTCTAAAAAATTGTTTTAAGGTTTTTTAGATAGACCTATAATTTTTAGGAACATTCAAATGGTCCTTCTGCCGGCTTTGAACCTTGGGGGAGCAATAAGCACTGAGGTAAATGAATATAATTGAGGATTGTCATTCTGGATGGGCTGTGCACTGTGTGCCAGTCGCATCAGCAATGTTAGATAGGTATTTCAGCCCCAGACGGAGTATGCCCGGCGTGCAATATAAGTATGAGAGTGACAACACAGGGCCATCGGGTTGCCAGGCATGCGGTCCATTGTTTTAGAATTGAATTTTATTAAGTCACGTTTTGAATATATAGTTATAATTTTCCAACATATGTTTAATCAGTAAGAGCACAACATGGTTTTAATGACCTGCACAGAAGCACTTAGTGATCAAGTTGACATTTGTTACAGTAGGATGTTGCAGCATATGCTGGTTACACTGACGATCTGTCTGTTTTGTGTACAGTGTTGCCATGGCCACATCGGAGGGGTCCCGCGACGTCACTTCCGGGTCACGCTGATGCGAGCGGAGGCGCCGAGCGGAGGCTCCGACGGGCGGTCAGCTGGTAACGATTAGAAGTTTGAACACACGTGTAAATGGGGTGAGTAATGGGGTATGTTATTTAAACTGTTTTATGCACTGTCACTTTATCCTGAAGAAGGGGAACTGGTCCCCGAAACATTGATGCCACTTTTTATGAATACACTTTGATTATCCAGACTCCGAGTGCCGCCTCTTTTTTCCTTGGTTATATATATATATATATATATATATAACTTATTTTCTCTATAAATTATATTTTATGAAAGTATTTTTCATTAGAATTTTTTTGCGTCATATTCTGCTGAACTGTGCCATGCAGTAGTGTCAGGGGTGGAAATGAGGGAGGACAGATTCGTGTGATCTTAATATATAAAAGTTAATTTAAAAAAAAAAAGTAATTCAAAAGTTCCCTTTAACCCATTGTTCAAAAATGTGAAAAAAGGATAGGACCCCATTTGATCCTAGTGTTCCCATTTGGGAACAATGATTTTTAGTGAACTTGCTCTGGATATCAAAGATTTTTTTTGTTTGGCATTATATACGTAGAAACAACATCATTTTAAATTGCTTTTTTAAATGAAAAGTTTGCAATAAAAAAAGGGTTACTTTTCAGTGCATAGTCAACTAGACACCTAATTTAATGTTTTAAAAGCACGAGTATGGATTTATCTGAGGACAGCAAATCCAGGCAACTGTGCGACTATATATATTACGACATACAGGACGTGATTCAGAGATATATGTAAATCTTACATTTATGTAAATATCTGATAATAATTATCTGCTCATGTGCAGGAGTTCACTGTGTATGTGCAGATCTAGTCCTGTAATGTCGCTTGCCATGCCCCAAAAAGGCAGTAGCAGATCTTGCTACAGGCAAGCAGGATTTCTGCCTGAGGGGCCACCATCTAGAGCAGTGTTTCCCAACCGCGGTCCTCAAGGCACACTAACAGTTCTGGTTTTAGTGATATCCAGGCTTGAATACAGGTGATTTAATTAGTACCTAAGTTATTTTGATTTAACCATCTGTGCTGAAGCCTCGATATCACTAAAACCTGCACTGTTGGTGTGCCTTGAGGACCGCGGTTGGGAATGCCTGATCTAGAGGGTGCCACCGCAGTGGCAAGATCCGCTACTGGTGCCGCCCGGACCTGGTACTGTTTAGATGCCCGGTGCTGCCTCTAGTGTCTATGCGGTGCTATGGGAGAGACATCATGACATCTCTCCCATAGATCTGAGGAGCGGAGCCGGAGACGGAGGGCAGCAGCGGTCGGGAAGCAGGAGTTGGGATTGTAAGTATTAATTTCTTTTTTTTTTTTTTTTTGTAAACGGCGCAACTAAGGGGCACAACTCTACAGGGGGCACAGTACTGGGGGCAATACTACTGGGGGCACAACTCTAAATGGGGCACAGTACTGGGGCCAATACTACTGTGGGCACAGCTACAGGGGGCATAACTGACCACGCCCCGTCTCCATGAAGCCACGCCCCTATTTTTTGCCCGGGGCACTGCAAGGTCTAGATCCGGCCCTGCACAGCATGATTGACATGTTGCTAGCGTTTGGGGTAGCAATTTGTTTCCATCTTTGTTTCTATAGTTTGTGGATATGGAAGTTGAAACTTATTTTTGCTTCCTTCCTTTACTAGTGACAATTTGTTAGGCTTAAATCTAATTCATACACCATCCACATAATGTCTTTTTCTTTATGAAATTATCTTCTTTTTACTTTTGAGAATGAATGAGATACAATATTGATATACCTGAACATTTCTGGGAATAACTTTTTTGGACATATTGGTAAATATTATTTACGTTACCTATGGTTTTTCCAATATTTACTTAATTCATCCCTTTTTTACTTTTATTAATTGGGTTTAATTTCTGAATTCTCTCAAGTTATATATCATCTATATCTTTGTTATTTGCAGTTGATCAGAACGCTCACCCATATTGAACATAATTGGTAAAACTACTGTCTGTTATGTGATCAAGAGCTCCTGATGAAAAATGTGGGTTATTGATACCTAACTTACAGAATATCGTCTGTTAGGCTCCCATAATGTGGATTCCAGAACCTTTTGTGTACTGTGTCTCTTGGGTTCCCAGAACAATGGCACATGGAGGAAATTTATCAAAGCTTGGAGAGAGATAAAGTGGAGAGAGACTAAGTTAATGCGCTTCAAAGGCTGGGCACACGTTAAGCGATATATTGGCCGATATGTCATTCTGATGCAAAACATAAAGATATATCGGCCATATCACCTTAAAGTGTACGCTCAATTGAGCATGCACTTGCGTCATCAGCGACGTCATCCCATCTGATATCAAACAAGTCAGATGGTACGATGATGCCATGAAGGAGAACATGTGATGTACCGCTATATAATTTGATCATGTGATTAAACACCGATCATGCAGTGTGTACGGCTGCACAATGTTTCGGTACATAGGCCATCCCATTGCCAGAAAAACACGTTGTTCTGATGTGTAACCTGGGTAACTGTCAACTGTCACTTTACAGGTTGTGTTTGAAAGACGACAGGAGCTGATTGTTCGGTACTGTATCTCTCTCCACTTGTCCTCTCTCCAAGCTTTGATAAATCTCCCCCTTGGACGCCTAAAACATTGGCACAATGACATTTAGATGCAAAGTACACAGGGGCAATACTGATTGGGGTGCAAGCAAAAAAAAAAAAAAAAAAAGATTGAACACATTCTGTTATATGCTATACCATTGGCATCATTTAAACTGAATAAAAACTGACAGTGGATTTAAATGACTTTTTGATTTGATCAGCATTTTTGCAAGAAAACAGTTTACAATAACTTTGGACAAAATTAAAACTGATTTTATTTGAAATGTATCTGCTTTATCTATATGGTCAACATTTTGTTTATCATACTCCTACTCAAAATAAAAAGCATGAGAAATGTTAATGATATACAGATTTGCCTGTTCATGTTTATATAGATTTCTTATGGAAATTATCTTTTAAAGATCTTTCTTCCCCCCAGAGTCTAAGAATTGATTTGAAATTTTGGATGCAGTTCAGTACTGATTGAAACATTTAAATACATGAAGGATTCCATCACTTTATAGGATATTTTCCAGAATATGTTTCCAGAACAATGGGTCACACTCTAGCACTGGTGGGGAGAAAGCTAAGAGATCCATGTACTAAGAAACCATTAGTAAGTGATATGTACAGACTATATGGGGCCTCAAGTCATTATCAGCCATCCCAAATCAATAGCTTTACATTCCTACATAATGTATTTCCAACTTTCTTTCAATAGCTTGCTCCAAGAAATAGATTTGGAAGTCGAATCTTATTTTGTGAACAATTGTTTTACTTCCCTTACTGGTGTCAATTTGTAAGGCTTAAATCTAATAAAAAGTATATTTTTTTCTGAAATTATGTTCTTTTTACCTTTGAGTATGAATGAGATATTGATACAGTAAAAGAAATCCTGCTTTTGTCCCTCTAAGGATAGGTACACAACGTTTGTATACAGTGGGATCTGGTTTGTGTGGCATATGCAGCGGAAACATTTTTGGCTGCGAAAAATGGGTTTCACAATTTAATTAATGTAGCACCATTTTTTTTCAGTCTGTTCAATTAGCCCACATATATTTTAATTACCATTATTTGGGGGGTGGCAGGGGCAGTTTCTGCTTATGTACTTGTGAGGTGCTACCAAACTCATGTGGTGCCATATAAATAAAGGATAATATTAGTAATAATAATAATAATAATAATAATAATAATAATAAAGAAGAGAGACTCAGAAAATTTTAATTATTAGTAAAATCTTGAGGAATTTCCAATGCATAAATCGTTTGAGGGTTGGTGGTAGGCGCTATGATTAAAATATTCTGATATGGTGCAGAAGCCTTAAAAACAGATATGTAATTTGATTGATTTTTATTAAGAATACATCAATCAATGTTTCAAAATTTAGTGTGAATAAACTTTTGTGGCGGAACAAACATCTTTATAGATGTGCAAAGTTCCAGATGTGGATTATTAGATCTACACTAAAAAGGTCTACAGTCAATAGGTCTACCACTAATGGTAGACATGCATTAGGTCGACAGGGTCAAAAGATCGACATAGAACAGGTAGACAGTAGGAATTGTCAACAGGGTCAAAAGGTCGACAATGTCAAAAGGTCGACATGGGAATGGTTGACACAAAAAAGGTAGACAACATTTTATTTTAGTTTTTTGGTGTTTTGTCACTTTTCTGCCACAAACACGCACTACTAGTGGACTGCGTCCCTCGCATGGCTTGCTTTGCACACCATGCTTCGGGCAAGGTGCCTCACTCCGCTACCGCTGCACTTGGTACAGGTTATTATTCCCAAGTGTAGTCCATGTGGATGGTAAAGTATGAAAAAGTTGAATTTTTTTAAAATAAATTTAAAAAACTTGTGTCTACCATATTTGTGTCGACCATTGTCATGTCAACCATTTGACTCTGTCGACCTTTTAACCCTGTCGAATTGTTGAACTGTCTACCTTTTACATGTTGACCTTATGACCTGGTCAATATTTTGACCCTGTCGACCTAATGCATGTCTACCATTAGTGGTAGACCTATTGACTGTAGACCTTTTTAGTGTAGATCTAGTGTAGTGTAGATCTATAGTCCGGATACCCAAAGTTCCAGTGTTATAATATTGGAGCTCTGCTTGTGCTCCATCATTTTGTCCTGTAAAGAAATAAATCAAATATATAAATCCTTAATCAGCCTCAATGACTGGTTTGTCAGTTAAATGTTTTTTTTTTTTTTTCAAATAAAGTTTCATTGAATAATAACCTCATAAAAACCCTTGCTTTCCACAAAGGCTGTTTTGGGAGGATCTCCTGCACATTTGAATGACAAGTAGACCCCTTAATCGTTCATGGTTCACTTCAAATATGAACCCTCCAATCCATAAATACATCAATTCATCATAATAATAATTGACCTGCACATTATGAATGTTTGAAGTTATTTTGTAGGCCTGGGAATTCAGCACAAAGAAAGTTCCACCTCCAAAACTTGTGATAGTCTCAGCCAAATGTGGTAAAGTTTTTAAAATTTTGGTCATCTGTAATTGTAAGGTAAATGATAATGAAATAAAACAATTATTTTCTAATTTTATTTCTCTGAAGGTTCTATTCCGTTAACCCACTGCTCTGCACAGTAATGAAGTGCTCCCACCAACCTTCCCCCTGCGCATGGGACACTGCTCAAAAAGAGGGACTGTCCCACTGACATTGGGGCGGTTGGGAGGTATGATACTGCAGTGTCATCATCATTTGGCATGAATGTAAAATATCCTAAGAGTCACAATGTAGTAAAGATCACTATGTATCACATGTACAGTATACCTTTCAGAGTCATTACTACAAGTATTGTTTTCATGTATAGGAAATTGGAATAATTCTGGCTTACTGTTGACTGTTTTTAGATAAAATAGAAAATAAAAATGTCATATGAATAAGAATCTGTGAAATTAAACCAAACTATATTAACATAATAGAATTTATTATAAATAACATCAAGCCCTAAGTATGATACAGGTGGGTCCTCCTCATAAACCTAACATAAAGACGGCTGGCGCAGCTGAGACACTCTGGGATAAGTACCATAGTTTCCTTTCAGTTTTTTGCATCTTATTCACAATGCAGACACAGTGAAACACCACTCAATGTCTACAAGAGACTCTGGGCTGTGATTTGTACCGCACAAGAATAAAGATGTAATCACAGAGACTGAAAATTGTCCATATATGCTGTATGTGCCAGGAGAATGTGCCCTGTAACCTGAGGACTCTGCCAAACGGTGTAACAGGACAGGTGCAGAAACTGCCTTATGGCAATAAATGGCAAACCTATGACAAAATGGCTCTGGTACAATCTCACCTACTCTTTAGGAACATCAATGGAACTAGAACTAGACACACTATATACTGTGTAGATGGATAGCTAGATAGATGGATAGCTAGATAGATGGATAGCTAGATAGATAGATAGATAGATAGATAGATAGATAGATAGATATAGATATACATCCATTGCTGATTTTTTAAGGCAGGTTGTCAGGAAGGTCAAAAAACAGCAAGGCATGCAGCAGAGTACAGCAGAATTTTTACTCCAATTCAAAATCCCAGAGATCCTGTCAATCTATATACATTGGTGACTGGACAATTAATTCAGAGCCAGTCGTTCTGCCCACAACAAACTGAACTCTATTCCCAAGCACTACTTAATCCGTCAAAGCAGAAACCAATTACACTCATGTCTTCTGTGTTGGAAAATATACATGAGGCTGCAGACCCTCTGAAAGGTCATCAGCCTCTCGATTATTCATACAAATACTATAGACAGTAGCCGTGACCCTGGCAAAATACTGAAATGTTGGTAATAGCTACCGCATGTTGTATTCATCATTAAAGTCTGAGCGCAACCTCCTTTTTTTTGTTTGATATTTAGAAGACACGTGCTTTGAGAAGGGGGCACTTTCTGTTCCGTTGGCATGTGAGTCTAGTATGGGTAGACATACAGTATATGCAGTATATATTGCATTACAACAAGGTCCTTTCATTCATTTTGAAAAGACTTTATTCAGGTTAGGGATGGTCTATGATCTATGTAGAATAGTTACACATTGATGGGGGAGAACCAGATGGTTTCCCGCCATTAATGATACATAGCCACCGAATATTTTCTTTTTTTCAAGGTGTCGGGACATTGAGCTTAGTTCCGCCCCCCACCACTCCTGTAAAGCTCTGCCACCCGGGCTTTCACTGGCCCGCAGCATTTTGAACAGTAAAGCAGGGGTGACCATCAGTGAGTGAACCATCAATGGTTCTCTTGCAGATGGTTTCACACCATCGATGTTACCCATCAATGGTACCATAACATTTTTGTAAAATTCGACGGCAGTAATTGTTTCCCAAGTGCTGAGTGGGTATTGCTCATGATACTATGGCAACCAAAAAAAAAAGAATTCCTGAGACAGATTTCCATGTTATACAGAAGTGCTCGGTAAACACTGTATATTTCACAAGGGTCAGATTGTGCTTCTGCTGCTGGAAATGTCTAGTCTACACTTTTTTACTCTTACACGTTTCAAAATGGTAAAATATGCACCATCAGCTGGAAATGCAAATTTGAGAATGTCTGTCAATGAAATGTAGCTCATCTTAATTGAAAGTTGCAGATTTTATATGGAACTTTTGACCACAATTTTTAAGCAAAGCATGTTTTCCCTTTCCAATATTATGAGACTGTTTCATTACTTATCCTTACTTGACTTCTGCATAAGGGAACACCTCATCATCACTTCCGTCTGCACTGCTTGTTATTCTTTATTTTCAATCAGTTGTATGTCTGGATAAATGAGACGTCCTCTGACTAATATCCTATGAGTAAAACCACTGTGCTTACAAATCTTGGCAAGTAGTTATACATCCTTCTTGCTTTGTTCTTTTACAATGTTAAGATAGAATTATGAATTGTAATTAAAAGAAAGGGTGCAAATATATTAAAATGATGAGGTCATAAAGTCAGTGCAACAGTCACGTTATTCCATACCTCCCAACATTGGGAGACTCTGATTTAGAAGGCCTGCTGGAGGTGTGACCACATCATAATAGCGGGCAGGCATAGCATTAACACACCATACTTTTGCTGTATGCTGCAGTGACATGTCATGACTGGCCAAATCACTTAGGTCCTGGAGCAGAGGTGCAAGCAGATGCATGGGCAGCTATGATTTTGTTCACAGAAGATTTTAAAAATATGCTAATGACTTAGTCGCTGCATAGACACCCACTGTCAGCCTCCACATCCGCCGCATACATACAAACGCAGAAACATTGGAAACATTGACCATCAGATGTTGATGGTGAATGCAGAATAATGAAGGATGTAGCTGGTCTTGTGGTGGATTTTCACATATCACAGATCCTAGTGTTGATGGTGCACTACCACCTGTTGTCTGTAGCAGTGACGTGCGGTGAGGTAGATCCTTTCAACCCACACTAAATTATACACCAGAGTTTTTACTATATAAAGTATATGAAAAATACAAAGAATATATTAGAAATATCTTCTTTGTATTATTCTAACACTTTTATAGTCAAATGTCTGGAGTAAAAAAAGTCTATGTGGTATGCAATTTGCTCCGGTAATCTCAAAGCTATTTAATTCACCCCCCCCCCCCGCCTATTCTAATATGGCCCGTATTCACCTATTTTTATGGCATTTTGCCAATACCTTTTCACTTTTTCTTGTAAGTGAAAAGGCATTGACGCAGGTGAGAAAATAAGTGGATTCACCGATCCACATGTTTTTCGTTCCTGCTGAATTTTTCGTCTAGGCAAAAAAACGGCCCTACTATTGAATAGGGCGAATCCCCATTTGCCCTAAAAATAGCGAAGTCACTTTATTTTGCCTAGGTGAAAAAAACGGACCTATGACAAGTGAGGCACTGCCTCCCCTGCCTACTTTCTCTGCACATCTCTGATCAAAACTCACCAAATTTCCAGCAGTATATGCTGCTGCATCTTTGTGTAATGACCACATACAGTAAACCCTTTAGCTCATCTATGTGTGTGTAAATCTGGCTTTGGTACTAGCCAGGCCGTTCCCAGCCATTTACCTCACTGCACGTCCCTCGTCTGTAGTGGGTATTGCAGAGGATCCTCAGAGAGTAAATCACTATCATTAGTGTACCAGCAATACTAATCATGAATTTAAATCCTACACACAGTATATTTTATGTGCCAACTTCTCCAGGAAAGGCTTACTCCTACACAAAAATAGAAATTGGTACTAATCCCCTCAGAGGACATTTTTGTTGGTACCTCCAGTTCCCTGTTTTAGGTAATAAAGAAATTTTGTATAAAGGCGATAAGTGGCAGTCGTTTAAGGAAAAACATATGTTTTTTTTAAATGTGTTTTAGATACTAAACTTACAACTGAAAAAAGTCAGATATTTGTACTGTAGGTTGGTGTATAAATTATTCTTTAGAAATAATGTCAAAATATGTTAATGGCCGCTCTACATGCAATTGCCTTGTACCTTCCAGCTCTTGATATGCAGTGTACTCTAAATACTGTATCTACTGTACATCATCACATCTTTAAGATCCAAGAATGGCCCTGTACACTATAATTTTTTTCCTTTTTTCTCATTATGGGCATTATTTTAATGGTTTCCGTCACTCTGACAGTCTTACAACACTTGCGCTTCTGTGCTTTCTGCCAATTACAGCTGGCTGGCTGGCTGGCTAAGTAGATGTTCCAAAAGCTGCAGATGGATTTATGAACACAGGCAAATGGCTAATAAAATGTGCAAGTAAATGATGTCATACTACTGGATTTCACATTTCCATTAAAGAATAAAAATGGAAAGTTTTCAAGTTCAGCATGTATAGCGTCCCTAAACATACTCTATGGGGGTAATTCAGACCTGATCGTAGCAGCAAATTTGTTAGCAGTTGGTCAAAACCATGTGCACTGCAGTGGGGGCAGATATAACATGTGCAGAGAGAGTTAGATTTGGGTGGGTTATATTGTTTCAGTGCAGGGTAAATACTGCCTGCTTTATTTTTACACTGCAATTTAGATTTCAGTTTGAACACACCCCACCCAAATCTAACTCTATCTGCACATGTTATATCGGCCCCCCCTTGCAATGCACATGGTTTTGCCCATTTGCTAACAAATTTGCTGCTATGATCAGGTCTGAATTACCCCCTACAGGCACTATTTATTTTGTACTTTAAAACATAATTTGTTGCTAATCTACGTATAAAACTAATATTCTATCTATATGGGGGATAGTACGAGATCCCGCCAGCCTATCAACTCAAATCTATTTTCTCTCAATTTCATTAGTACCTCAAACTCAGTGATTGCCTGTAAACATGTCTCCAATCATCCTTTCTCTTTCCATTGGCAGACTGCCTTCTGCTAACATGCACTCATCTTATATATCTTCAAGAAACCTTCTCTGGACCCAACCTCTCTCAAAATACAATTGCACTGCACCCCCCCCCCCCTCCACTTTTATTAAATAAAATGAGTAGCTGATGTATTAACATACTTTCATTTCTATCACTCTTTCCCTTCCTCAGCTTCTCCCCCTATACCTTTTTGACCCTGTGCAAACCTGGGTCCTCCCCTCAGTATTCCACTGACATTGCCCTCTCTTAATTGATCAAAATTCTATTTGAGCTCTCTGACACTTTCAACACTGTTAATCACACTCTTTTCTTTCATAGTGTTCATTCTTGTATCTAGTAGTTCACCTTCTACACTTCTAACTTCTGTCTGATTCTGGCAAATCCTTGTTGCCAATGCTAAACTCTGTAGGGGTCCAACAAGACTCCGTTATAGACCCTCTTCTTTTCACCTATTGCCACTTCTTTAGTCTCCACTAATACGTCATCACTGATATGAGCCAATTCTACCCCTCCTCTCCTAACTTCTTCCTTTCCTTAATAAATTGTGCCCAATTGTCCCTATGTTATCACGGATCTCTCAATGTTAACTGTAGCTTAACATATATATAACTATGCTTATCATATCTACTCCTCTGAATTTCACTTTAAAATATCGCTCCTCAGTGCCCAAAACCCAGACTTCGGTGATGTTCTCTACCTCCTGATTTATTTTGGCATCCATTTGCACTCTGTTCTTCTCCTCATTCTAAACACCAGAAATAAGTTTCTACCTAGATCATATTAAAATTCTTCTTCTGTCCTCATTTCCCCTTGTCTACTGCAACGTCCTCCATTCTGACCTCCCGTTCACAGTCTATTCCTGAATCAATCTGTCTCATACGCTCAAGCAAAACTGATCTTCTACTCTCCATGCCCCACATCCACCAAGCCACTGACTCCCTATTTTTATCCAAAATCCAAAGCAAACCACTTGTGATCCCCATTTATTAATCTTCCTAGTTCACCTGTTCAGACCTTTCATCAACAGTAAAACTTTAAATGCTCTCCCGCTACTTTCTTCTATCCCTTTTCCAACTAAAAAACCCCGACCCCACTGGCACTGTTTTCATTGGGTTTATCCTGCTACTGTCCCAGCTTCTACTTTAAGCCCTGCGTGTTCCTCTTGACTCAGAATTTCCCTCTCCCTGTAGAATGAACAAAGTAATCTAACCATTGTCCTCATGTCAACACATTTAATTCAAATCTTCACTCTCTGTCCCAGTTCTGTTCTGTATTTAAGCTTTGTTTTCGCCACTGGCTCCTGCTTTGCAGAGTATTTTGCATGCTACATATAGCCAGTGCTGATAAAGCCTAGCAGTTAATCGGTATATTCTTTTTTTAGTTAAAAATATATCTTCTACCTTCTACCTTTAGAAATCCACTGCATAGGGCTGAAAGAGGACAGAGTTCATACTTATTTAAGTTAAAATACTCCAGTTATTCATTTTTGTGGGAGCAGATAGAGTTTGGTTGACATTTTTTGTAGAAATTCACTGTGGGGATTGGTGGATTGTACAGAAGGTTAGAGCCAGTAATGTCACAAACTCTAATGATACCTATTACCCCACAACACTCTCCTAAACAGATGTTGAAGGAGCTATGGTTTCCATAATGGAATGGTTATGGAATAATTTACTTTTTTTAGAATTGCTTCTCCGGAATGTCAGCTTAAACAGTGTTTTCTAGATCAGGGTCTGTAATTTTCAATTTTGTTGTTTGGTCCACTTATGCTCTACAGTAGCTAATGTTTTTTTCCCTATGTCTGTCACTAACAACATTGCAGAACATATATACTGTACTATGCACTTCTGCAAAAATTGTACAAAAATTCCTGGAATAGTAGAAACATGCTTCAGGGGCTCACCATCATGCTGTGATGCCCAGGTTAGAGGTGACATTTTTTTAAGTTCTGGATAAGCACATACTATATACAATGCATTAAAGTGCATACATATCTAATTATAATTATTTTATTTTACATTTTAATGTTATTGTCAATTGACATCACCTTTAATATCACCTTAAGTTTTAGTGATTAAGTCAGTGATGTACTGTATCAACTGTATATTGAGTGTAAACTATGCAGATCACATGGGACCAAGAGTCAGGGTGCCCCATACTAGCTCCCTGACTTATGAGCTCACCCTGTACTCATGGGTTGGACTTGTCATCACAGCAGGTACTGTATTGCATGATGCTGAGAATCTACTAGATCCACTAGGTCAGTGTGACGTGGCTACTCCACTTGGGTTACAACTACAGTATGTCTCTCTGCCCTGATTCTTCATTCAAAATTGTGAGGATGCACATGAGTGGGGGGGGAACACTAATCTTGTAAATAGGCCAACTTGTTTCTTAAAACACCCCTGGGCTTAACAGATGTATCAAACTCCAGATTATGCTACAGTGTATAATTAGCCTTTTGTCGTCTAGACAGTACAATAGCTTTTCTTGTCATTGAAAATGAGTAGAAAAGCTTGGGAAATGTTTGGACTTTTGCCAGTTGGCTTTGACATTTGTGCCTTTTGTACAATACAATGTTGAACGTCATGTCAAAGATCTGTTTCTGGCACATTCATTCCTATATACAAATTGTACCATTATAAAAATGAGAGGTAATATGCTTTCTTATTTGTGTAAGTGCACCTAGTTGTAAAGCATTTCAGGCTACATTCATACTTTCTAGCGTTTTAAACATTTAACGAATTTTAATCTTTAAATAATTGAAACTATTATTATTTTTCTCCTAAAATACTCTACTACAGTACTCATTTTGGCCTCATATATGGCTCCAATGAATCACAAGGCGCACATGTGTCATTTTTGTGTAGTTAAATGTTTTGATTACTTTGCTCTAAAAAATGTACTTTCCTGCTAAAAGGCCACTGGAAAGAGTAAAATATGTCACATTAACAGTAGACAAACAAACTTGGGTTCTAGCCCCCAGAGAATCAAAATATTTTGTTGAGCGAATACGGCTGTGTACCTAGCCATAAATTGCAGAGCGTCTCCTAAGTGCAATTTATCCTACACCAGTTTATTAAAATATTGAAATCAGATTTTGTAACTACACTTAAAAATGAGCTTTGTGCTTCATTTGCCCTTAGTAAGGAATGTTCCCAATATCCTCTGAACCAACACAATTCATTGCAAGGTTTCTATAAATTGTTGCACCAATACAGATTCCATCAACTTAACTCAAAAGTCTATACACTTGTAGTTGCTATAGAAATGCTAGTTGCATGTATACAAACTGAGCCATTTGCACTATGCAATCGCATTTCATTAATGAGCCTTATTGTCCTTTTTGTGTCTATGGTGACATGGTGGTTAAAGTACATTAACCTTTGACAGTGCCGTAACTAGATATTTTAGCGCTGTGTGCAAGAAACGGCATCGGCGCCCCCCCTTTATGGAAAATAGGGGCAGTGCGTGCCGTAGCCGTGCGCAAACTATTTAGGGGTGTGACTTCATGGGGAAGGGGTGTGGCCACAAAATAATACCAATTCATATGACGGTGTACAGTAGTCTCCATTATTCAAATTACGCAGCACAGTAGCGCCACGACACCAGGTAGAGCCCCTTTTACACATTATGATGGACAGATTCCCCTTTTTACACATTACGGCAGACAGCGTCCCCTTTTTTACACATCACGGTAGACAGCATCCCCTTTTTACACATTACGGCAGACAGCGTCCCCTTTTTACACATTACAGTAGACAGAGTCCCCTTTTCACACATTACGGCAGATAGCGTCCCCTTTTTACACACTATGGCAGACAGAGTCCCCTTTTTACACATTACGGTAGACAGCGTCCCCTTTTTTACACATTACAGCAGACAGCATCCCCTTTTTACACATTACAGCAGACAGAGTCCCCTTTTTACACATTACGGCAGACAGCATCCCCTTTTTACACATTACGACAGGCAGATTCCCCCTTACACCCCCCGTACCCTTAGAGTGTAGTGTAGTCAAGTGTAGTGTACTGTGGTATAGTGTAGTCTAGTGTAGTATAGTGTAGTGAAGTGTAGTGTACTGTAGTGAAGTGTTGTGTAATAAAGTGTAGTGTACTGTAGTGAAGTGTAGTGTAATATAGGGTAGTGTAGTGTATTGTAGTGAAGTGTAGTATAATATAGTGTAGTGTAGTGTACTGTAGTGAAGTGTACTGTGGTATAGTGTAGTGTAGTATAGTGTAGTGTCGTGTAATATAGTGTAGTGTGTAGTGTCTGTGTAGGCACTTACGTGATGTGTACGTTCTTCCAGCGCTGTTGCCGGCTCCTGACTCCTCTGCACAGTCTGTCCACTTCACAGGAAGAGAGGGGGTGGGCCGCGGGAACGCAGCAGCGCAGGGGGGATATCCTGTTCAGTGCTGCTGCTGACTTGACACAGCATGACAGCGAGTGATCAGCGGCTCCAGCTGGTGCCGGTTTTTCCAACAGTCGGAAAAACCGGCACTTTTCGACAGAAATTGGTCAAATTTGCATTCTACCTATTCAATGACAGTGCCATTTTCCTGACAGTTGGAATAAATGGCACTTGTCGAAAAACACGTGGATAGGTGGATTAGCCATGGATCCACGTGTTTTGTCGCTTTAGCGTCCAATTCCGACAGGATTTTGTCCCGTTTTCAACAATGTTGATTCGGCTTAAAAAAAAGTTGGATCCGCATTGTCGCCAAACCTGTTGGAATTGCCCGCTAATTGAATACTGAACTGTCGGATCCTCTTCTTCAGAAAGGATCTGACAGTCATTAAATAGACTCCTACATATTTATATTTTTTGGGCGTCTGATACAGGAATGAGCAGCTGAGGTCAGTAAAATTGCTAACTAGTGGCCTGATTCAGAGATGTACTGATGCATTCTCAGATGCAAATTTGTACGCAGCAACTGTGATAAATATAGAAATGTCGCAGCAGCTGGGATTTGTATTGAGACGCCCACTGGAAGCGGCTCAGATCCATTGCTTGTGTACAAAGATGCAACTATCGGATGCACATCAGTATTTAATTGACCTTCTGAATAACTCTACAGCCGCTCAGACTGGCCGACAGAACTGATATGCAAGAGCCATATTGACTGTGTGTGGGATCACAGTGGCAGGCATTTACCCGCTGCCAAAATGGTCGTGACTCAACTACATTTAGTAGCCAACCCCACATTACCGCTCACAAATGGTGCCTGATGGTCAATCACTTTGCAAATAAATCATCACTGCAACCGACGCCACAAGTCCATTGCTGCACATGCGCAGTGGCAAACAATTGCCCCACTGAGTAAAACGTTGACATTGTGTATATCTCTGAATAAGACCTCAAATGACAACACAAACACTCAAGGAGCTTAGGTGGAAAAATGCTTTTATGATTATTTTGACTAGTATCAACATAAATGGAGTAATTTAAGTCTTTATGATAACAAGGCTTCATACGGTTTATCTGCAATATCTGACTTATGATAAGATAATCAATGGCCTAATCTCCTTTTCCGAGTAGCGCAATATCTGTGTGAAGTCTGTGTGGGTTTCTCAGGGTGCTCCAATGTCCTCTCACACTCCCACACTCTAACATACTGAAAGGTTAATATGTGTTACTGGAAGGTTAATGTCAGTGTGTACGGTAGACAGTCTAGATTGTAAGCACCTCTGGGGCCAGGACGGAGAATGCTTAAACATGATTAGACTTCCCCAGCAAACTGTTGTGTAATATGTTGGCGCTATATAAAATATCAAGTAAATGGTAGATGATGACAGATGTTTCATCCGAAAGTCTGTCAGATACCAAACATGTTAAAGCCCTCCAACCATTTATTTTTATAAATTTATAAGCAAACTAACATTATTGTAAAATAAAAGGATACAAAATAAGTGCTTTTCACCAATTTCTTTTCTATGCCATGTTCCTACTCAAATTGAAATCAGCAACATATTGTTTTAATGAAAACGTTCTGTGTAATACTTCTGAGACATTTTTATAGTGATGGCCACAACACAGAGCATCGTGTGGTCTATTGCAAGGCTGCTATGAGAAGGAGAGCGAAATGACTGCATAGGAATGGAGAGAGTTAAACCTCCTGTGAGGGGTGGACCTAACTGTTAGGAAAAGTACAGCCCATTGTAGAGAGGGGAGGGTTCAGTATATATAGGGACTTCTACGCCAGCTTGGTCTCTCTTGCTGCTGAATTGCCTTCTGGTGAGTGCTGCATTGCAGATTCACTAGACCGTTTAGCTAGTTAGTTAGTTTAGTCAGCTTGCATTGCACTAGTGTATTTGTTTGCCACCCTCCTTTTCATTCCCACACTCTGTTTGGTATGATGGCCGCCTCTCGCCCCCGCCGTGTCGCCGGGACCACAGCTCGCTACCGCTCATCAGGTGGTGAGGCTGGGCCCGAGGATGGGCCGGCTGGCCCAGCTGCCTGCTACCCGTCTTCCGGGGCCGACGCGGACGCCGGTGCGGCGGCGGCTTGGCAGACTCGGTCTTCCTTGCCGCTGGTTTCCGGTCCGGTGTTACCGGCCGGCCGCGGGCGGCGGGGAGGGCTGGGAGCACGGGGGAGACGCCCGGAGGTGGCCGGGCATCGGCCTTCACCTCCGGCTACAGGGGTTGAGGCACCGTTGCCGGGTGCAGGCGCGCCAGGTCGGGCGGCCGATGGAGGCTTCCAGTCCGTCTCCCCTCACATCCCCCTTGGCGAGGGGGGCGGAGTGGGCGGATGGCGGCGGCGGGTCGGACGAGGCCTGTCGCGGGGTCTCGTCCGACGGTCCTTTCAGGTGGGCCCAGCGGTGGAAGGAGAGTGGCGGGAAGCGGCGGGCCGCGCGCACAGGGTGCGCGCACTCCTGCGCTCTCAGCCAGTGGTGCCGTTCGCGCACGTGTGTGCGCAGCGGCGCCGCCAGTATCTTCATCTCCCTTGCTGCCTCCCTTGCAGCCGGAGTCCGGCGGGGAGCGGCGGTGGGGGGGACGTACCAGGGGCGAACACGGCAGCATTGAGCCCCGCCGAGGCGCCTTCCCTGCAGACGGAGAGAGCTCCGGCCTGCGGGGGGAGGGCGCACGCGAGGGGGCCGGTAGTAGCCGGAGCAGCGCTAGTGAAGGCCAGCAGGCTCAGGTTAGGGTAGGTGACTGGTGGGGGACCACGCCACTTGTGGTCAGGGGGGCCAGCAGTTCCCCAGCGGGCCAGGCGGAGCATTGGCCGTCGGGTCCCCTGTTGGCGCCTGCCGGGCGCTGGGCATGGAGGCGTGCGCCGGCATCTGCGGGGGCTCCCGCGGGTGCCGGCAGTGACTTTTGGGGAGGTCAGGACCCCTCCGGAGAGTTGGCGTCGGCTCTGTCGATGGTGGTGGCGGCATTGGGCCCGTTGGCCGCTGTCGCATCCCCGGGGACAGCAAGGCGTTCTGGCGCACGCGCGGAAGCAAGTGCGTCCGGTACGCGGCCGGGGTCGGTGGCTCAGCGAATTGCTCGCGCTTGCCGTGATCTGGAGGCGGCCGCGGCGCAGCTGGGACACCGTCCCGTGCAGGCCGAGCGTGGGCGAGAGGTGGAGACATCTTCGGCCCAGAGTGCTAGGCATGCGCCGGGAGTGGTTTCCGGGTCCTGTGCTCTGTCTTCTTCCTCAGGTGATCGCGGAGAAGTTGAGGTGGTTGGGAGCGACGAGGAGGATTTCGAAGTTTCCACACCGGAGGATTCCCAGTCCGAGCAGTCGACAGCGTCAGGTGAGGTTGAGCAGTCGGCGTCTGGCTCCAGCACGCGCTCCAGTTCTCTCAGTTCCTCCTCTTCTTCATCCCTGGTGTCCGACGTCAGTAGCACGACTAGGGCAAAAAAGCGCGCGACGAAGTACGCCAAGAGGGCGGCGGGGCAGCAGGAGAGGCGGAAGAGACGCAAACGACTTAGCGAGGACGCTCGCAGGGCCAAGAAGCGCCGCGATTTGCCGGGAGTAGTACACTGCAATTACACGGCCGTGTTGAGGGGGTTGCGGGATAGCTGCCGTAGGAAGATCTGCAGGGGTGATTACGTTGATATGTTCGTCCTGACTAAGGATGCGAAGAAGGACTATAAGTCAGCGGCAGCTAAGAAGGGCATCGGAGCTGAAGCTTTCCGTACTTTCGACAACTGGCTGGCCGGTTTTTGCGTCTTTGCGGCGTGTTACCTGGAAGATAGGCCTGACGAACATATGAACGTCATAAGATACCTGCACTTGATACACGATATGCAGCGCACATCGTCACGCATCGAATGGCGGATGTATGATGAGAAATTCCGGGAGAAGCAGGACTGCTTGCAGGTTATTGACTTTGGTTGCAAAGACGTGGAAGTCTGGCTCCAGGTCACCCGGACTTCTCAACCCGCAAGGGAGCCCCGGACTCCAGGGGCGGACGGGCAATGCGCAGGGTCGTCCGCCCAAGGGAGCGGCGCGGACGGCGGAGCGGGCAAGACAGGTAGATTGGCCATCCGCGGGGGAGGGCAGGCCGCCGCGTAAGGGAAGTGCTTCGCATTTAACAATGCGTCCTGTTCCTTCGGCAAGCAGTGTCGGTTTCGACATTTGTGCTTGCAATGTGGCGGCTCCCACCCAGCCTCTACCTGTTTTAAAGGCAATCGCCAAGGTGCGCGGGGTAAGCAAAGCTACGCAAGACCCGGTGCAAGCGGGATCGCTCCACAGGGCACCAACGCCAATTAATTTGGACGCCATGGCCAAATGGTTGGATTGGTATCCAAATAGTACGGACGCTCAGTTTTTGTTTCAGGGTTTTAAGTTTGGTTTTCGCTTGCCTGTTGCGAGCGATGTATCGGTCCGGGCTCTCCGGAATCTTCAGTCCGCTCGCGCCTTGCCGTCGGTTCTGCGCGAGAAAGTGGATAAGGAGGTACGGCTGGGTAGGATGGAGGGCCCGTTTAGCTCACCCCCGGTGGATGACTTGGTCATCTCCCCAGTGGGGGTAGTCCCCAAGAAGACTCCAGGTGCCTTTCGGCTCATTCAGCATCTTTCTTACCCGTCAGGGTCGTCGGTCAACGACGCGATACCACCAGCTCATTGCTCTGTGGTGTACCAGTCGTTTGATGAGGCGCTAGAGTTGGTCCGTAGTTTCGGCCCTGGGGCCCTGATGGCTAAGATCGATGTGGAATCCGCGTTTCGGTTGCTCCCGTTGCATCCAGACTCATTCCGTTTTATGGGTTTTTGGATCGGAGCGGAGTATTTCATCAACAAATGTTTGCCGATGGGATGTTCCGTTTCCTGCTCGTTTTTTGAACGGTTTAGCACATTTTTACATTGGTGCGTGGAGTCTTCGTCAGGGGGTCATGGAGTTGCGCATTACCTCGATGATTTCCTGTGTGTGGGACCGGCGAATTTGCCACGCTGCAGCGACTTGCTGTTCAGCATCCGAGCGCTGTTTTTTCACTTTGGCGTTCCTGTGGCCGAGGATAAAACGGAGGGGCTGTTTGTCGTTCTTGGGGATCGAAATCGACACGGTAGCGGGATCGTGTCGCCTTCCTCAGGCCAAGGTTGCGAAGCTCCGCGAAGTTATTTGCCAGTTCGTAAGGTCGCGCAAAGTCACGCTGCGGCAGGCGCAGTCCTTGATGGGCCTTTTGACTTTGCTTGTTGGGTAATCCCGATGGGCAGGGTTTTCTGCCGAAAGCTGGAGAGGGCGACAGTGGGGTGTGCCAGGCCGCATCATTTCATCCGCTTGTCCTCCGAGATTAAGAGGGATTTGGCCGTATGGGCCTCGTTCCTGAGGGATTTCAACTGGGTGCGTATCTGGCAGGCCCCAACGGTCGACAGCGCTCGGTTACAGCTGTTTACCGACGCGGCGGGTTCCTCTGGGTTCGGTTGCTACCTAGAGGGGTCTTTGTGCGTGGCCTCGTGGCCTGAGGAATGGCATCGCAAAGGTTTCACTAAGGACCTTTTGCTGCTGGAGCTTTTTCCCATTATGGTAGCACTGGAGGTTTGGGGCGATCGTCTGGCTCATCGCGGCATTTTGTTTAGATGTGACAATCTGGCCGTGGTGCATGCGATCAATAACCAGAGGGCGAAGTCACTGGTGGTTCTGAGGGTGCTGGGGCGGTTGCTGCTGACATGCTTGCATAAGAATGTATGGTTCCGCGCGCAGCATGTGCCTGGTCTGGAGAACGGAATTGCCGACGCGTTGTCCCGCAGTCAGTGGGAGAGATTTCGTTTGTTGGCACCCGAGGCCAATGAGCGGGGGTTTCAATGTCCCGGTTATGTCTGGCAGGTGATCGGACCAGACTGGAGGGTCTAGCGATGCGGTCAGTGGCTCCGAACACGCTCAAGGCTTACGGTCAAGCTTGGAGCGAGTGGGAAGAGTTTGTCCGAGGACGTAGTCAAGAAGGTAAGAGCGGGCATCGGATGATGCTTTCTTTTATTTGGCAGCTGTTTGTTACGGGTAGGTCCAGAGCGGTGGTGTCCCGGTACTTAGCAGGGATTTCGTTCTTTAATAAAATCAAGGGTGACCCTGACGTGACAAAGAGCGGGCTTCTGGTTAAGGCGATGAAGGGGTGGGCACGCGTGGCGCCTACGCAGCCTGATAGGCGGCGGCCCATCGATGCGGACTTGCTACCGGCTGTCATCAAGGCGGTTGGCGGTATCGCGTCGTCTATTTTTTAATCGCTTTTGTTCCGGTTGGCGTTCTCCATGGCTTACCATGGAGCCTTTCGGGTTTCGGAGATGGTAGCACCATCTAAGCGGGCAGACTCGCGCATGCTTCTGGATGACGTGGTGGTGGGTGAAAGGTCCTTGCTGTGCAGATTGCGTCGCTCTAAGACGGACCAAGTAGGTAGAGGTCGATGGGTCACCTTGGTTTCATCGCTGGAGGAGAGCATTTGCCCGGTGAGGTTGGCATCGAAATATGCGGCGGTTCGGCCCGGTGGGCGGGGGTAGTGGTTGCTGCATTATGACGGTTTACCCTTGACGAAATATCAGTTTCGTTGGATGCTGGGTCGCTGTCTGGTGAGCTTGGGCCTTTCACCCGCTGCTTTCGGTACGCATTCCTTCCAAATCGGGGCAGCGAAGTCGGCTGCGTCGGCAGGGCTTTCCGTGGCGGAAATCCAGGCAGTGGGGCGATGGAAGTCGTCGAGTTACAGACGATATATTCGCCCAGTTCCATGAGTTGTTTGTTTGACTAACGGTTCTGTTTATTAGTAGTTGTATAAGTTCATGTTGTAAAGTTCAGTACGTCCTTGTGTAGTGTGTCTGTTTGTCTCCCCTGTTTATCCTACTCAGGGATTAGCTACTCGCCGCTGCTGGCAGCGGGGGTCTGGAGTTCTTTTGCGTTTTTTTGCCTGACTTGATGGACTGAATTCTAATCTACAATTCGGCTGATCAGTTCAAATCAAAGTCCCTCAGCAGGTTTTTACGCTTTCACCTCCAGCTGAGTTCTTACATGTTTTTCCCATATTATACCCCCCTTCCCCACCCCCGTTTATTTTCCTTATATAATTTTGATTTTTCCCATTGTGTGTTTATGTTCTGCTTCGATTGGCTGGAAGCTTGTTCAGATCGGCTAAGCCGGGACTTCTGCAAGACACAAAACCCCCCTTTTTTCTTTTGGCAGATACTTCAGGTTAATGCGTTTAATAAACTCCGTTTTAGATTCTTATTAACCGATTTTTACTCCTTTCCTTCTCTTCAGGTTGGGTAGAAGATGATTTGGCAATCTGGGTGGTTGGCCACTCTTATGTGTACTGGGCAGCCAGGTTTTTGGCCTCGGAGTGGGCACAGATGTTTCCTAGGGCTCATGACGTTCGTTGGCTTGGTTGGCGGGGGATGATGTGGAAAGATCTGAAGAATAGACTGGTCAGTCAGGTCAGCGAGCATGGAGTCCCTATGGTACTGGTTGTCCATTTAGGTGGCAACGATCTGGGGAAGAGGACATCTTTGGAGCTGCGGTGGACCATGATGAAGGATCTGGCCAGTGTGGCCGAGGCGTGGCCCAAGTGTGTCTTGGTGTTCTCTATGATGGTGCCAAGGTTGAGTTGGCGAGGAGTGGCGGACGGTCGCCCGATTGATGAGGCCAGGCAAAAGGTGAATGGGGCGGTGGCGAAGTGGGTGTTGGCCCACGGAGGCAAAGTGGTTCGCCACCCTAGGATTCGGTTTCGTGACAGTCACCTTTTTCGGCCTGATGGTGTGCATCTGTCCAAGGAGGGGATGATGCTTTTCCTGGAGGATCTTTTTCTGGTGTTGCAGGAGTTAGGTTGAGGGTATGGTGGCGGTGCGAAGACTCTGGGGAGGAGTCTTTCGCTGTTGGCGGAAAAGAACGGCAGGTTGTAGTTTGTCTTGTTAGTTGCAGTGATTTACAGTTTGGTGTGGTTTAGGTGCACTCACCTCCATTGACTTTTAAGGCCGCTAGACCACCCGTCAGGGGGCAGCGTCATCACCCATCGGGGTGGGTAGTCAGCGTGGAGGTCTGAGTCGGGCACCTATTACCTATTTTATGGTTTGTGTTAAATTAGGATCGTTTGGAATTTTAATGTTTTGAGGTTATCGT
Source organism: Pseudophryne corroboree (assembly GCF_028390025.1). NCBI lineage: Eukaryota > Metazoa > Chordata > Amphibia > Anura > Myobatrachidae > Pseudophryne > Pseudophryne corroboree. The sequence goes on from NC_086445.1 coordinate 153,776,112, forward strand.
CAGTTGAATATAGCCGTTCTTTTTTCTGCCACCATATGCCGGCTGAATCGGCATGTTAACTAAAATTTTCACTTTACAGGTTTTTCTAATGGTTAGGGTACAATAAATAGCTAACAATTTTCTGCCAAATTCAAGTCTCCGTGTCATTATTTCTTGGTATTAAAGGTACTGAATGCTTTACTTTTTGAATAAGGGGTCCACACATTATCATTAGGAGGTTTATAGAGAGTTTCTCTCTTGTGGCCTGTCTTATAGGACCGACATGTGACAGAAAGCCAAGTCATTACTTGTGAAATCTAACATTTGCTGTGAGTATTGGAGAGAAGCACACAGCATCTATTACTGCTCTACAGTATAATCTCATTAATGCCTGTATTAGTAAAACCTTTAATATACAATACACTTATATATTTACAGTGACATACAAATGCAGATTATTTCTATATGGACTAGCAGTTTTGTTCCAGGCAAAGGCAAAACAAAACCTGAACAATATAACAAAGTAGTGTATACTCTGGCGCAATTAATGTCTGCCCAATCTAAAGCCTCAGAATATCTGCCCAAAATCAGATATTAGAAACAACAATATAAGCACAATTTGAGACTAGATCAAGGGCGCCACAGAATAAAGGTGACACCTTGAAAAAGACCAGAGAAGGTCGAAACGGCGTTGGTGCTGTCAGACAGTTAGCTTTTTTACTTTATTGTATGACATTTTGCACCTTCACACTATTGGTTCATCTGTATACAGGTATATTACACACAAGTGGAAGTCCGGAATCCATTTGGTGTATGTCATATCCATCTGACTACATTTTATTCTTGTTATGCCGTTTGTTGGATCATAAAAAGTGAAGTGTGCTTGTTTGGCATTTGTAAAATATTTTTAATACGATAAATTTAAAAAAATCCTTTTTTGTGCTGAAAAATAAAAAGTTTTTTTATAACCTAATACACCGTGTGGAAAAGAAACCTTTATATGTGGACTCCACCCCACGACCAAGCGAGTGGGGTACGCATTTGTACTAATAGAAAAAAAAATTGAGTATATGTGATAATCAGGTGAAGTGTTAAAGAAACCGCTACGTACATGTCTTATTCTTTCATTGTGTGAGTCTTGGTACGTCTATAACTACTATCAAAGTGGTGGCAAGCAACTATCCCTATTTTCTGTCAAAGAGAATATCACTTCATGATTTCCTTTCCGATTACATCACAGGACTATCAAAATATTTATAAACAGTATTACCCATTGTTTTTTATAATTTATATTTTTTATGTGAAATTGGAGAACTCCTGTGACTTCTCATGGACATAAAGAACTGAGGATCCTACATGAATTCATGTGATGTATTACTTTATTTGTATCTTCTAAAATTATTGGATATTGGTCAATTATAAGTTGTTTGTTTTTTAAATTTTTTTATTCTGTGGCACCCTTGATCTAGTCTCAAATTGTGCTTATATTGCAAAACAAAACCTGTGTTTCACTTCATGGTTTATTCTTTACATTACACAAGGCAGTAGATAGTACATTGAGGGTCATTCCGACCCGATCGCACGCTGCACTTCTTTGCAGCCATGCGATTGGGTTGGAACTGCGCATGCGCCGGCGCCACAGTGTGCCGGCGCATGGCAGTCATCATTGCTTAGCGATCGCCTCTGAGACAGAGGCGGTCGCTAGGCGGGACGGGGCTGAACGGCGGCGTTTAGCCGCCATTTAGGTGGAGCAGTCCGGACAACTCAGACGGGCCGTTCGGGGGGCAGGCCGCGGTGGCTGCGTGACATGTCACAAAGCCGCTGAGGTCAGCGGGAGCGACGAGTAACTACCGGCCAGCCGCAGGAGCTGCGCTGGCGGGAGTTACTCCTCACATACAAAGGCATCGCCACTGTGAGATGCTTTTGTATTTGTGTGTGTGTGGGGGGGGGGGGGGGGGCGGCACTGACATGCGGGGCGGGCTAGCCCTGTGCTGGGCGTTCCCCCGCATGTCTGAGTTAAGGATCATTGCTGTGCACAGCTACGATCAACTCGGAATGACCCCCATTGTGAGCACATATAATAGTTATAACTCTTATATGGTGTTAATCATTGATTTAATCAGGTGTTGCTTCCATATGACATGCTCCTCGTGGTATTTTACACTTTTGTTCCAACTATCTAGCAGGGCTCAGTAGACTCATAAAGGATGTCTGTTAAAGTGATAATTGCAAGCAGATCCAGGAGATTTCCCAATTTTGGGGATTTTTCCCACCCTATTCTTAGATTACACATGCCTCCCGTATTATGTCTGTAACCTTAGTAAAGTGGGCGGTCTAAGGGCTTGACGATTTGAAAGGGGCATAAATATAAGCCGCCAGGCTCCACTGTAAAACGCTAACCTGGGTGCCCCCCCTTCCCTCCACCCATGATCCCGACTTTTGTATTGCAGCCAGCTCCCCCAATCCTCCCCCCCCCCTCCAGGTCCTGACTTTGAATTGCTGCCAGTTTCCCCAACCTCCCAGGTCCCAACTCTTACAATGCCACCAGCTCCCACAACCGCCTAGGTCCTGACTTTGCATTGCCGCCAACACGACAGAGCTTGTATACACCTCTAACTCTCGGACTCTGGTCACATACACTGATAGTCCATCTCAACAGGGTGGGCAGCTGGGATGGATTCTGTAGCATGATTGTGTGGGGGGAGTCGGGAGGAGGTGCCGGGCGAGGTGCAGCTGCATCGCAGAATGGTGAAGGGAGGAGGGTGGGCAACAGGGGCCACAATATGATGTGTGAATTGGTGCAGGGGGGAAAGTGGGCCCCCAGAGATAGTGCAGGCACCATAGCAACCTCACCCCAGCACCCACAGTAGTTACTCCACTGGGATGTGGTTTGCAGTATTTAGCGTAATGGTAAGTGGCTTAGGGGTGCAGGCCATTCCAGAATTATACAGCAGGGTCAGGGCCACTGTACAGCATCACACTCCCCGACACTGCCTGGAGGGAACCAGGGCCGTCTTAACAGCAGTGTAGGCCCCTGGGCACAGCAGTGCACTGGGCCCCCTACCCATTCTCCAGCGGTAGGGGTGGGGGTGCTATCAGTGGCTGCTTTGATGTCCTGTGGGTGGTAGAGGGTGTTCTATCTTCTGCTCAGCATGTAGGTCCTGGAGCAGTAATTTCTGCTAATTACTCCTTTACTGCACAGATGGGGCTAAACTGTAGAAGGGGCATTGGGCTGAATGAAGGGGCCCTGGTACATGACTTCCAGGGTGGTAGGTGGTGTTTAATACGTAGGGGAGGGGTGGATAGTGGAGTGGGCTTAATAATTATAATTTTCCGGTGGAAGGGCAGCTTGCTTGACTGCCGATATCTCAAATTTCTGAAAATATATTTCTTAGCTTTGAATGGGATAAAAACCTAGAGAGTCCCACCTTTCAGAAGGTTCTGGGGACTTGGGGATCAGAGTTCAGGAGCCAGAGCAATTCACCAACGAAAATCTAAAACTGCATATTAGGCGTGTGGAGCTGGAGCAGGGACCAGCTGCTGGAAGGCTGATATCTCTGGTTCTGGGCATAGTAGAGACAAGTTGCCAGTGTCCACCAAAAGGGGAGAGTCACAGCTTTTGGATTATAGCCTCAGAAAAACTCTAAGTCAGACAGAATTCCAGATATCTGGCTGGGAAAAGCAATTAACAGGCTTGGATGGGGACCACTGCTTTCAAGTCAGATATCTCTGGTTCCCCAGGGCCGATTTTCAAAAATCTGGTACCCCTAGAAAGAGGGGACTCTTAGCTATCAGCCTAGGGCCCTTATACTCCTGGGGCCCTTGGGCAAGAGCCCATTGAGCCCATACGAAAAGACGGCACTGGAGGGAACACTGAAAATATCAATATGTATGGTCCAGAGGAGAGAACCCCTAAGGACCTCTGTCTGAGGAGGAAGACACTTAAAGGAAAGACCCTCTTTTGTTACCAATATTCTGAGAGAGAGAAGATATTTGTGGCATATGCAACTGTCTTGGTTAATTGAAATTCTGTTCACTCCAATGTGTTTTAACATGCACAGGGCGGTGCAGTAGAGCAGTAACCTATATGTTGCCCTGTGCTATTTAGAAATGGTAGAAGGGTCTGAGGTGTGTGTGTGTGTGTGTGTGTGTGTGTGTGTGTGTGTGTGTGTCCGTTATGGAGCATCTTCTGGTCTCCCAGTGCTGCCTTCTGTTGTTGCACACTAGGGGATATATTTAGTAAAAGTCGATCTTCGTCGATGTTGGATCGATTTTTTATTTTGTGTTTCAGGGTCTTAATCATACATTTACTTACGTATGATTTTTGATATCCTTTAAAAAAATATATGTCAAAAATCATCTGTTAGTGAATGTGTTCTTTAGACCCTTAAACACAAAATTAATCAAAAATCGACCAAACATCGACCAAGATTGGCTTTTAGTAAATGTACCATATGGTCTCTCGTAAGAGCTAAGCAGGAGGCTTCTGTCTCTGACCATGTCACTATACAGTATCACACAGTCTCAAAATGGCACCCGTACATGCTCAGTATAGAACTTGGTAGCCATCTTTGGACAGGGCATGAAGCCTCCCTGGAGAACAGGAAGACCGGAGTCTGTGCAGTAGCGCAGTCCACTTTCAACACTTATAGGCTAAAAATATACAAACACAGTGTGGAATGGCTCCCAGCAGCACTGTGATGTGTTGTAAATGCTGGGCTCATAGCTTGTCCTTCAGGAACTTTGCATTTCTGTGATACAACCTGTTCTGCCAGGAAACTCCACTAGTGTAAAATTCTCCAGCTTATCTAACGTCTTCTGAAGACTCTGCCTAACAATGTTAGAGCAACAAACTGCGTAATTGTCAACACGCAAAGACAACAAGATGAGCCACAGTTATTCCTGTGTTTTTTTCTATACTAATAAATCTCATGCCAAGAAATATAAAGATACACAGTAGTTTGTATCCCAAGTATTGTAATATTATGTAAGCTAATTTAAAATGTTATACAGTATAACCCTCTGCAAAACAGCTGGATCATATTCTGCCTGTATTAGAAACCTCTCTTATTAATTTAGACAGCTTTTGACTTTATTTAAATGTGTGCAGAGACGGTAGAGCTGTCACACTGCAGCTATATGCTCTTCTCCATGTTCAATCACCGTGAGTCCTGCTTAGAGGAATCTGCTGTCTCTGCACATAAACCTTATCTCAACGTTCCGCAAACAAAAATGTTTTAAGTGTCTCCTCAAAAGTAGCGGTTGACATTATCTTAAGAGACATTACACTATTGTATGTTTAAAGGGGTTCAGTATGATTTATCAGCGGCCGGGATGCTGGCCATCAATATACTGACAGCGCCATCATGTCTGCCAGTATGCCGGCAGCGGGGCAAGTGCAAAGAGTCCCCTTGCGGGCTCGCTGTGCACACCATGCTGTGGGCTTGGTGGCTAGCTGCACTTGCCACAGGCTCTATTCCCATTCTGTGGTGGAGATTCAAATATTTGAAAAGTCAGTTGGGAGTGTTTTTTCCTATCTAATAGACAGGAATAAACAGACACCTAACCGACTTTTCAAACATTTGAATCTCCCCCTATGGGTGTCCTGGGAATAGTCCTATTGCACTGGTATTCCAGTTGCTGTCATTGCCAGCTGTTGGGATTCCGGCATTGGTATCCTGACCACTGAGATCCCAAAAGTCAGCAAATTAAACATATACCTTGTAATGCTTGTTTTTAATATGATTTACTGATCTAGACTGGCTTTTTGGAAAGCTATCTTTTCCTTCTATTTAAAAAATCGCTTACAAGAGACAGCATTAATTAAATGAAATGAAAAGTATAGGCTTGTTTCAATGGTGGATGTTAGCGCAGTTATGACTATGTTTTTTTTAACTGCATAACCGTGTATTTATGCTAATGCTGCAGTCGACTGGCTTCCTACTGAGCTGTGCCATGGCTGTGGCGCTAATCCATCAATATGCGTACAAAAGTGCACCATAGGTCACAACATCCAACATTACACTAGCCCTTTGGCAAGCAGTATCGATGTAACTGCAGGAATAGCCACTGTTGCTGGCCACAATACGCATAAGTCTGGCTAGCCAACTTACCTCTTATGAACAGCCACTGAAATTGTCCCTCTCTGCAACCAAATTCATTCTGTGTCCCCCAGTGGTAACCATCGGGACGTATGCGCAGTGCAACTCACAGTGGCGGAACTGTGGGAGGCAGTGGAGTCGGCTGCCGCCGGGCTCCTGACCGCAAGGGGGCACATCTCCACTGTCTCCCGCTGCCTAAGGACCGCGCTGCTATTGCAGACGGAGGAGCTGTGTCAGTGACACGGAAGCTGCCTCCTGTATATACAGAGAGCTGGCACTGGCTGCAGCTAGGGGGAGCTCCAGAGCGCAGCTCCTCCTGGGCCCTTCTAGTTAAGCAAGCCAGCCGAGGGAAGCTCTCTGCTCCTCCGTGCTCCGTCAGCCTGATGATAGCCAAAGGTAGGCACTGTGTGGGGGGTGGGGGAGAGGTGGATTTGGGGGGAAGCACTGTGTTTTGTGTGTGCTTATTTTTAAGTGAGGTGTGTGTGTGTGTGTTTTTAAGGAAAGTTGTGCGTTCAAGTAAAAGAGGCATGTGTGTGTGTGTGTGTGTGTGTGTAAGTGAGAGGCATGTATGTGTGTGTAAGTGGGAGGCATGTGTATGTAAGTGAGAGGCATATGTGTGTGTAAGTGAGAGGCATGTGTGTTTGTGTATGTGTGTGTATATTAGAGATGAGCGGGTTCGGTTTCTCTGAATCCGAACCCGCCCGAACTTCATGGTTTTTTTCACGGGTCCGAGCAGACTCGGATCCTCCCGCCTTGCTCGGTTAACCCGAGCGCGCCCGAACGTCATCATGACGCTGTCGGATTCTCGCGAGACTCGGATTCTATATAAGGAGCCGCGCGTCGCCGCCATTTTCACACGTGCATTGAGATTGATAGTGAGAGGACGTGGCTGGCGTCCTCTCCATTTAGATTATAAGAGAGAGAGATTTACTGGAGCTTAGGACTAGGAGGAGTACTGTAGAAGTGTAGAGAGTGCAGAGAGTTTACTAGTGAGTGACCACCAGACAGTGCAGTTTATTTAATATATCCGTTCTCTGCCTGAAAAAAGCGATACACACAGTGACTCAGTCACATACCATATCTGTGTGCACTGCTCAGGCTCAGCCCAGTGTGCTGCATCATCTATATATATTATATATCTGTCTGACTGCTCAGCTCACACAGCTTATAATTGTGGGGGAGACTGGGGAGCACTGCAGTGCCAGTTATAGGTTATAGCAGGAGCCAGGAGTACATAATATTATATAGTGAGTGACCACCAGACAGTGCAGTTTATTTAATATATCCGTTCTCTGCCTGAAAAAAGCGATACACACAGTGACTCAGTCACATACCATATCTGTGTGCACTGCTCAGGCTCAGCCCAGTGTGCTGCATCATCTATATATATTATATATCTGTCTGACTGCTCAGCTCACACAGCTTATAATTGTGGGGGAGACTGGGGAGCACTGCAGTGCCAGTTATAGGTTATAGCAGGAGCCAGGAGTACATAATATTATATTAAAATTAAACAGTGCACACTTTTGCTGCAGGAGTGCCACTGCCAGTGTGACTGACCAGTGACCTGACCACACTGACCACCGGTATAGTTAGTAGTATACTTATATTGTGATTGCCTGAAAAAGTTAAACACTCGTCGTGTGACTTCACTTGTGTGTTGTTTTTTTTTTTATTCTATAAAAATAAAACTCATTCTGCTGACAGACAGTGTCCAGCAGGTCCGTCATTATATAATATATAATATATACCTGTCCGGCTGCAGTAGTGATATATATATATTTTTTATATCATTTATCATCCAGTCGCAGCAGACACAGTACGGTAGTTCACGGCTGTGGCTACCTCTGTGTCTGCACTCGGCAGGCAGTCCGTCCATAATTGTATACCACCTAACCGTGGTTTTTTTTTCTTCTTTATACATACATACTACTACGACATCTCTTTATCAACCAGTCTATATTAGCAGCAGACACAGTACAGTACGGTAGTTCACGGCTGTGGCTACCTCTGTGTCTGCACTCGGCAGGCAGTCCGTCCATAATTGTATACCACCTAACCGTGGTTTTTTTTTCTTTCTTCTTTATACATACATAGTTATATAGACATCTCTTTATCAACCAGTCTATATTAGCAGCAGACACAGTACAGTACGGTAGTTCACGGCTGTGGCTACCTCTGTGTCTGCACTCGGCAGGCAGTCCGTCCATAATTGTATACCACCTAACCGTGGTTTTTTTTTCTTTCTTCTTTATACATACATAGTTACATAGACATCTCTTTATCAACCAGTCTATATTAGCAGCAGACACAGTACAGTACGGTAGTTCACGGCTGTGGCTACCTCTGTGTCTGCACTCGGCAGGCAGTCCGTCCATAATTGTATACCACCTAACCGTGGTTTTTTTTTCTTTCTTCTTTATACATACATAGTTACATAGACATCTCTTTATCAACCAGTCTATATTAGCAGCAGACACAGTACAGTACGGTAGTTCACGGCTGTGGCTACCTCTGTGTCTGCACTCGGCAGGCAGTCCGTCCATAATTGTATACCACCTAACCGTGGTTTTTTTTTCTTTCTTCTTTATACATACATAGTTACATAGACATCTCTTTATCAACCAGTCTATATTAGCAGCAGACACAGTACAGTACGGTAGTTCACGGCTGTGGCTACCTCTGTGTCTGCACTCGGCAGGCAGTCCGTCCATAATTGTATACCACCTAACCGTGGTTTTTTTTTCTTTCTTCTTTATACATACATAGTTACATAGACATCTCTTTATCAACCAGTCTATATTAGCAGCAGACACAGTACAGTACGGTAGTTCACGGCTGTGGCTACCTCTGTGTCTGCACTCGGCAGGCAGTCCGTCCATAATTGTATACCACCTAACCGTGGTTTTTTTTTCTTTCTTCTTTATACATACATACTACTACGACATCTCTTTATCAACCAGTCTATATTATTAGCAGCAGACACAGTACAGTACGGTAGTTCACGGCTGTGGCTACCTCTGTGTCTGCACTCGGCAGGCAGTCCGTCCATAATTGTATACCACCTAACCGTGGTTTTTTTTTCTTTCTTCTTTATACATACATAGTTACATAGACATCTCTTTATCAACCAGTCTATATTAGCAGCAGACACAGTACAGTACGGTAGTTCACGGCTGTGGCTACCTCTGTGTCTGCACTCGGCAGGCAGTCCATAATTGTATACTAGTATCCATCTCCATTGTTTACCTGAGGTGCCTTTTAGTTGTGCCTATTAAAATATGGAGAACAAAAATGTTGAGGTTCCAAAATTAGGGAAAGATCAAGATCCACTTCCACCTCGTGCTGAAGCTGCTGCCACTAGTCATGGCCGAGACGATGAAATGCCAGCAACGTCGTCTGCCAAGGCCGATGCCCAATGTCATAGTACAGAGCATGTCAAATCCAAAACACCAAATATCAGAAAAAAAAGGACTCCAAAACCTAAAATAAAATTGTCGGAGGAGAAGCGTAAACTTGCCAATATGCCATTTACGACACGGAGTGGCAAGGAACGGCTGAGGCCCTGGCCTATGTTCATGGCTAGTGGTTCAGCTTCACATGAGGATGGAAGCACTCAGCCTCTCGCTAGAAAAATGAAAAGACTCAAGCTGGCAAAAGCAGCACAGCAAAGAACTGTGCTTTCTTCGAAATCCCAAATCCACAAGGAGAGTCCAATTGTGTCGGTTGCGATGCCTGACCTTCCCAACACTGGACGTGAAGAGCATGCGCCTTCCACCATTTGCACGCCCCCTGCAAGTGCTGGAAGGAGCACCCGCAGTCCAGTTCCTGATAGTCAGATTGAAGATGTCAGTGTTGAAGTACACCAGGATGAGGAGGATATGGGTGTTGCTGGCGCTGGGGAGGAAATTGACCAGGAGGATTCTGATGGTGAGGTGGTTTGTTTAAGTCAGGCACCCGGGGAGACACCTGTTGTCCGTGGGAGGAATATGGCCGTTGACATGCCAGGTGAAAATACCAAAAAAATCAGCTCTTCGGTGTGGAGGTATTTCACCAGAAATGCGGACAACAGGTGTCAAGCCGTGTGTTCCCTTTGTCAAGCTGTAATAAGTAGGGGTAAGGACGTTAACCACCTCGGAACATCCTCCCTTATACGTCACCTGCAGCGCATTCATAATAAGTCAGTGACAAGTTCAAAAACTTTGGGTGACAGCGGAAGCAGTCCACTGACCAGTAAATCCCTTCCTCTTGTAACCAAGCTCACGCAAACCACCCCACCAACTCCCTCAGTGTCAATTTCCTCCTTCCCCAGGAATGCCAATAGTCCTGCAGGCCATGTCACTGGCAATTCTGACGATTCCTCTCCTGCCTGGGATTCCTCCGATGCATCCTTGCGTGTAACGCCTACTGCTGCTGGCGCTGCTGTTGTTGCTGCTGGGAGTCGATGGTCATCCCAGAGGGGAAGTCGCAAGACCACTTTTACTACTTCCACCAAGCAATTGACTGTCCAACAGTCCTTTGCGAGGAAGATGAAATATCACAGCAGTCATCCTACTGCAAAGCGGATAACTGAGGCCTTGGCATCCTGGGTGGTGAGAAACGTGGTTCCGGTATCCATCATTACTGCAGAGCCAACTAGAGACTTGTTGGAGGTACTGTGTCCCCGGTACCAAATACCATCTAGGTTCCATTTCTCTAGGCAGGCGATACCGAAAATGTACACAGACCTCAGAAAAAGAGTCACCAGTGTCCTAAAAAATGCAGCTGTACCCAATGTCCACTTAACCACGGACATGTGGACAAGTGGAGCAGGGCAGGGTCAGGACTATATGACTGTGACAGCCCACTGGGTAGATGTATGGACTCCCGCCGCAAGAACAGCAGCGGCGGCACCAGTAGCAGCATCTCGCAAACGCCAACTCTTTCCTAGGCAGGCTACGCTTTGTATCACCGCTTTCCAGAATACGCACACAGCTGAAAACCTCTTACGGCAACTGAGGAAGATCATTGCGGAATGGCTTACCCCAATTGGACTCTCCTGTGGATTTGTGGCATCGGACAACGCCAGCAATATTGTGTGTGCATTAAATATGGGCAAATTCCAGCACGTCCCATGTTTTGCACATACCTTGAATTTGGTGGTGCAGAATTTTTTAAAAAACGACAGGGGCGTGCAAGAGATGCTGTCGGTGGCCAGAAGAATTGCGGGACACTTTCGGCGTACAGGCACCACGTACAGAAGACTGGAGCACCACCAAAAACTACTGAACCAGCCCTGCCATCATCTGAAGCAAGAAGTGGTAACGAGGTGGAATTCAACCCTCTATATGCTTCAGAGGTTGGAGGAGCAGCAAAAGGCCATTCAAGCCTATACAATTGAGCACGATATAGGAGGTGGAATGCACCTGTCTCAAGCGCAGTGGAGAATGATTTCAACGTTGTGCAAGGTTCTGATGCCCTTTGAACTTGCCACACGTGAAGTCAGTTCAGACACTGCCAGCCTGAGTCAGGTCATTCCCCTCATCAGGCTTTTGCAGAAGAAGCTGGAGACATTGAAGGAGGAGCTAACACGGAGCGATTCCGCTAGGCATGTGGGACTTGTGGATGGAGCCCTTAATTCGCTTAACAAGGATTCACGGGTGGTCAATCTGTTGAAATCAGAGCACTACATTTTGGCCACCGTGCTCGATCCTAGATTTAAAGCCTACCTTGGATCTCTCTTTCCGGCAGACACAAGTCTGCTGGGGTTGAAAGACCTGCTGGTGACAAAATTGTCAAGTCAAGCGGAACGCGACCTGTCAACATCTCCTCCTTCACATTCTCCCGCAACTGGGGGTGCGAGGAAAAGGCTCAGAATTCCGAGCCCACCCGCTGGCGGTGATGCAGGGCAGTCTGGAGCGACTGCTGATGCTGACATCTGGTCCGGACTGAAGGACCTGACAACGATTACGGACATGTCGTCTACTGTCACTGCATATGATTCTCTCAACATTGATAGAATGGTGGAGGATTATATGAGTGACCGCATCCAAGTAGGCACGTCACACAGTCCGTACTTATACTGGCAGGAAAAAGAGGCAATTTGGAGGCCCTTGCACAAACTGGCTTTATTCTACCTAAGTTGCCCTCCCACAAGTGTGTACTCCGAAAGAGTGTTTAGTGCCGCCGCTCACCTTGTCAGCAATCGGCGTACGAGGTTACATCCAGAAAATGTGGAGAAGATGATGTTCATTAAAATGAATTATAATCAATTCCTCCGCGGAGACATTGACCAGCAGCAATTGCCTCCACAAAGTACACAGGGAGCTGAGATGGTGGATTCCAGTGGGGACGAATTGATAATCTGTGAGGAGGGGGATGTACACGGTGATATATCGGAGGGTGATGATGAGGTGGACATCTTGCCTCTGTAGAGCCAGTTTGTGCAAGGAGAGATTAATTGCTTCTTTTTTGGGGGGGGGTCCAAACCAACCCGTCATATCAGTCACAGTCGTGTGGCAGACCCTGTCACTGAAATGATGGGTTGGTTAAAGTGTGCATGTCCTGTTTTGTTTATACAACATAAGGGTGGGTGGGAGGGCCCAAGGACAATTCCATCTTGCACCTCTTTTTTCTTTTCTTTTTCTTTGCATCATGTGCTGATTGGGGAGGGTTTTTTGGAAGGGACATCCTGCGTGACACTGCAGTGCCACTCCTAAATGGGCCCGGTGTTTGTGTCGGCCACTAGGGTCGCTAATCTTACTCACACAGTCAGCTACCTCATTGCGCCTCTTTTTTTCTTTGCGTCATGTGCTGTTTGGGGAGGGTTTTTTGGAAGGGACATCCTGCGTGACACTGCAGTGCCACTCCTAGATGGGCCCGGTGTTTGTGTCGGCCACTAGGGTCGCTAATCTTACTCACACAGCTACCTCATTGCGCCTCTTTTTTTCTTTGCGTCATGTGCTGTTTGGGGAGGGTTTTTTGGAAGGGACATCCTGCGTGACACTGCAGTGCCACTCCTAGATGGGCCCGGTGTTTGTGTCGGCCACTAGGGTCGCTAATCTTACTCACACAGCTACCTCATTGCGCCTCTTTTTTTCTTTGCGTCATGTGCTGTTTGGGGAGGGTTTTTTGGAAGGGCCATCCTGCGTGACACTGCAGTGCCACTCCTAGATGGGCCCGGTGTTTGTGTCGGCCACTAGGGTCGCTAATCTTACTCACACAGCTACCTCATTGCGCCTCTTTTTTTCTTTGCGTCATGTGCTGTTTGGGGAGGGTTTTTTGGAAGGGACATCCTGCGTGACACTGCAGTGCCACTCCTAGATGGGCCCGGTGTTTGTGTCGGCCACTAGGGTCGCTTATCTTACTCACACAGCGACCTCGGTGCAAATTTTAGGACTAAAAATAATATTGTGAGGTGTGAGGTATTCAGAATAGACTGAAAATGAGTGTAAATTATGGTTTTTGAGGTTAATAATACTTTGGGATCAAAATGACCCCCAAATTCTATGATTTAAGCTGTTTTTTAGTGTTTTTTGAAAAAAACACCCGAATCCAAAACACACCCGAATCCGACAAAAAAAATTCGGTGAGGTTTTGCCAAAACGCGTTCGAACCCAAAACACGGCCGCGGAACCGAACCCAAAACCAAAACACAAAACCCGAAAAATTTCAGGCGCTCATCTCTAGTGTATATGTAGGGGGGCACCAACATTTATCATGCCTCTGGGCGACTGGGACAAACTGACGCCACTGGCAACTCATATGCATGTGCAGACGTAAAACATTGTCAGCTTCCAACATTTACACTGCTCCCACTTGTGAATCTGACCCATAGTCTGTTATTTGTCTCTCGAGGAAGTGATGGATAAATGGGGGGGGGAGGTCAGATAATCTCTGCTTAGGATAAGTTATTCTTAGGAAATGGGTTCTGCAAACTATTACCTTTATTTACGATTCACCAACACCAAATGTTCCCTTTACGCAAACAGGGGGAGATGTATGAAGCGTTCGAAAGATTAGAAAAGTGAGACAGAGGAGAAGTTGTCCACAGCCACCAATCAGCTGCTACTGTACCTATAATTTAAAAAAATGCACTTAAATGTTACCTTAAAGCTAATTGGTTGCCATGTGCAACTTCTCCACAGGCTCACTTCTCCACTTTTTTCACTGCTTCATACTGTATATCTCCCCCACGGTTTGTTACATACCTGCAGTTATGACGCTTTCTGTTTTACTCTATCACTTAGGCTGTTACAACAAGCTCAAAATAGAGATGTACGCCGGCTCCCCGTGTTTTTGTTTTGGATCTGTATTAACTTTGTGTTTTGTTTTTGCCAAAACCACCTTCACATGTTTTAGTTTTGAATGTTTTTTCTTAATTGATTAAAATCACATAATTTAACCCTTTTTTGTTCATACAGTATTATTAACCTTTAAGAACATTAATTTTAAGTCAATTTTGACCACCTCACAGCTCACAATATTGTTTTCATCCAGTTTAGGCCAAAGGCTGCAGCGAGCTGGCTGGTTACTAAGCGATAGAGCAGCTGCACAAACACACGGCAGTTTATAGCACATATATATATAACACTGCCAGCCCAGCAGTGGCTGAAAAGTGGTGCAAGATGGAATAGTCCCTGGGCACTCTCACCCACCCTTTTGTTGAAGATTAAAAAGGACATGCAGGACTTCCGGTTCCGGCTTCATGAGTGGCAGCAGAGGCAGTGAGCTCCGTTGCTAACCGCTCTCTCTCACCTATTTCTAGGCTTCAAAGCCTCCACTTCACCTTGCGCCCACCCGTCCCTGCTGCCGAACCTGTCCGCTGCATGGACAGATACGTTTCCCCAATGCCCAGCAACAAAAGCCGCTCTAATCTGGAGAAGGAGAGGCGGTACACTGAAAGCAAGATGGCACTGGACGCCATCTCCAACGCTCCTGCAGCTGCTCGTAGTACGACTCTTCGGGGAGAGGATATCGGGACACAGGAGGTAGGAGGTATTAATTTACAGACCTCATGTCCCGCTTCCCCTGTTACGGCTGATGCCTGTGTGCCCCCTCCTGACACCCCTGTAACCTATGGGGACATGATACAAGCTATCCGTGTGGCTATGGAGCCCCTGCTTAAGGTTCAGGCGGCTGACATTAACCGGCAGTTATCACACCTTTCTCAGAAAGTATTGCACAACGAACATAGGCTGGGTGAGGTTTTTGCAGATATGGCAGAGATGAAACAAACGGTGTCCAGACAGACCAAAGAGATTTACCAACTACACAACAAGCTCCAAGATCTTGAAAATAGATCTCGGTGTCATAATCTCAGAATTGTTGGGCTTCCAGAATCGATAAAAGGACAGGATCTGTTCAATTTTATTAAGTTCAAGCTTCCTGAGCTATTACATATCCAGGACAGATGTGAGGATATTGTTATTGAACGTGCTCACCAACTCAGCCCGATCAGACCACAAGAGGGCGCAAGACCCCGAGCTGTGATATTTAAGACTCTTAATTATCTTCATAAGGAACTCATCTAGTCGGTGTCACGTAGACATCGGGATCTGATGGGAAGGTCATAAAATGTTATTATTTCAGGACTACTCCGCTGAGCTGTCTAAGATGAGATAAGATTTTGCACCCGTATGCTCCCGTTTGACACAAGACAACCGGAAATTTGCATTGCTCTATCCCACCAGACTACGCATTTATAATGGTTCTGCATTCAAAGATTTTTTGTCAGTTTCAGATGCTGAAGCTTTTCTCTCAGAGGATTCTGACTCCCACAGCCTTGCTGTTGCTATGTCTGACTGCGATTGATGCTAGTATGCCATGTAATTTTTTCTGTCAATATGTTTTTTAGATTCGCTCATTACTGAGCCCTCGGGATGCTTTTACCTTGCTGATGTTTTCTATTACGCCTATACAGGCTATTATTCAGATGCCTTTGGATATATTTCCCCTCACTCGATTTTGCTTATTCTTATATGTTGTAGTTTTCTATGTTCACGCTATCTGATTACCATATGCCCATAGCTATTTATGTTTATTTCCTGTTACCTGTTATATACAATCCCATCTGGGATATATTGGGGACGGTCGCGCATGGTGACCATGTTAGTCCTAATTTCTTGAGAGCGTGTAGGCTTGGAGCAAAATGCTGCTTACACGGAATGGTTGTTATTTCATTCTGTTTATGCTCTTTGGAAGTCATTATTGTTTGATATGCTCTTATTTGATGTTTCAGTTTTATTTTATTTGTGCTATCTGTTTGTTATGTTCGTCCTGCCTGCACTGGGGGAGGACAGTGTTTTCATTTGTCTCCTCTAGTCTCCCTCCTTTGTTAGTGTTTATGTCTGTCTCATTTCCCAATCTCCGAATCCTTACGAATGTCTCATATTGTCATTGCCGGTGTCTATTTGCTAGGTTAATATCTCCACAGACAGAGATGTTATATGTCTCTGACCATAGGTAGCTGGAATGTGGGGGGCATAAACTCCCCAATGACACGTAAACACACCCTTATGTATTTACGCAAATTGCACATTAATCTTGTTTTTCTCCAAGAAACACACCTGGTGTCCTCTGAAGTTATCAAACTTAATACACTTATATGGAAGGTGCTCGCTTCCGCCTCCTACAACTCAAAGGCTCGTGGAGTAGCCATATTGGCTGCCGATCATCTGGCGATTACGGTCCCTAATGTGAGAGCAGATGATATGGGGCGTTATGTGTTTTGTCAAATCCTGTATGAAAGTCAGCTATATGTATGCCTAAATGTATATGCCCCTAATGTCTACTCTAAGTCCTTTTTCCATAATATTGTGTCTATCCTCTCCCCGTTTATTGATATGCCAGTGCTCCTCTGTGGTGATTTTAACTTAATTTCTCTTACTCATTTAGACAAACAATTCCCCAAGGTGGGACGTACTAAACTTCCCAAATTTGGTGTCCCGGCTTTAGCCAAACAATTGATGCTCTTAGATATGTGGAGGGTAAAACATCCCCTAGAGAAAAAGTTCTCCTGCTTATCTGCCTTGAGACGTACTCTCTCGAGGATTGATTACTTATTGCTTTCCAGCTCTCTGCTCCCTAAAATTACCAAAATTGAGATGGAGTCTATCTCACTGTCCGATCATGCAGTGCTCTGGGCTACCATATTTCTTGGTCGTGAACAGTGTGACTATATTAATTGGAGATGCCCCTCCTCCCTCTCTACCTCTCCTCAGTTGCAACAGGCCGTGATTTCGGCTTGGGATCATTATACAACTGATAATTCAAATACGCTTCAACTTAATCCAGTTTATAACTGGATGGCAGCAAAAGCTACACTGAGAGGAGTTCTTATTTCACATTCAGTGTCAATGAAGAAAAAGCTAGTGAGGGATTATTTAGTAGCCCAATCCGCACTTACTCAAGCCTTTCAGGAGTTCAAAGGCCGTCCCTCTCCTGCTACTAGAGTATCGTACAATGAGACAAAATTGATTTTTGAAGACTTGTTTCGTAAACGAGAATCTTCTTATACGTTCAAAGGTAAACAAAAATTTCATGAGTTTGGCAACAAGTCCAGTAAATTAATGTCTAATCTCCTATTGGGCAGCGCGCCCCGCCTACCATCCACCCCCTCAGAGGTACTGATGGTGTTCTCACCACTTCCAATATACAGATAGCCTCGGTCCTGCATGATTTCTACAGTAAATTATATTCCCCCCTCCTCCTTATATTGTATCACATGGAGACTTTTGGGTTGGCTTGTCATTCCCGCAGGTGACAGCGTCTCAGAGTGCATCTTTGACTGGTCATATTGCTACTCAGGAGGTCCTGAAGGTAATTACATCAATGAAGAGGGGTAAGGCCCCGGGGCCTGATGGATACATTGCTGATTTTTACAAGTTGTTAGGTGATAAAATAACACCTGTCTTGATGAGGGTTTATAATGCCATATTGTCTACGGGCAAGCTCCCTGAATATTTTAATGTAGCGTCCCTACATGTTATCCTGAAGCCGGGAAGAGACCTGTCTGATCCCGGCTCATATAGGCCGATTTCGATATTAAACTTAGATTACAAAATTTTGACTAAGATACTGGCAGATCGTTTGAAATTAATATTGCCCACGATTGTTCACCGGGATCAGACTGACTTTGTCATGCATAGAAACTCGGTTACCAATGTCAGACGTTTGCTGGCCGCTGTGCAGTATTCCAAGTGTGCCATGTCTAATGTGCCGAAAGCCATATTGTCTTTAGAAGCCTTTGACGTGGTACACTGGGATCATTTATATGATTCCTTACGTAGATTTTCTTTCCCTGACGTATTTATAGGTTTGCTTAAGACTCTATATACTTCACCTTCCTCTCGCATAATCTGTAATGGCTTAATGTCTGACAGTTTTCTAATCTTAAGTGGTACGAGACAGGGATGCCCCCTTTCTGTCCTGCTCTTTGTACGTGCAATAGAGCCCCCAGCTATTGCGCTTAGACATTCCCCATTATATCAGGGTATTGTTATAGGAGACACATATTGTCGTGTGTCCCTATTTGCTGATGACATGGTCCTTTACCTTTCTCACCCTGAATACTCCATCCCGATTGTACTTAATATCATAACCCAGCTTGGGAGCTTTTCAGGGTACAAAAATAATGTATCGAAATCTGAACTTCTCCTGCTACATGGCCCTTGACCTGTTTTATCTGTGACTGATGATCTGAGCTCTATCAAAATTATGGACTCTAAAATTAAATAGTTAGGCATACATATCCATACCAAGATGGAAAATCTTTACAGGTTTAATTATATACTGATTATCTCCGAAATGGAGAGGTCGCTGGAAAGGTGGCATAATCTCCCGCTATCCCTTCTCGGCCGGTTAGAAGTAATTAAAACAGTGCTATTTCCTAAACTAACTTACGTCATGCAGTTATTGCCAATCAAATTGACCATATGAGATATCAAACGTATAATGACGATATGTAGTCGTTTTATATGGAAATCCAAAAAACCTAGAACCTCACTAGCTAAATTACAAATGCCCAAAGGACAAGGAGGTATAGGCCTTCCAAATCTTACCTATTACTCTCATGCATTATTGTTCCAATATGCCATAGATTGGCAGATGGATGGTAATCTTTTCTCTGATGTTTCGGTAGATTGTGTCATTCTGGCCCCCTTTTCCCCAAGAGCACTTCTACATACCCCCAAGTCTAATACAGGTTGAGTCTCCCATATCCAAATATTCCGAAATACGGAATATTCCGAAATACGGACTTGTTTGAGTGAGAGTGAGATAGTGAAACCTTTGTTTTTTGATGGCTCAGTGTACACAAACTTTGTTTAATATACAAAGTTATTAAACATATTGTATTAAATGACCTTCAGGCTGTGTGTATAAGGTGTATATGGAACATAAATGAATTGTGTGAATGTAGACACACTTTGTTTAATGCACAAAGTTCTAAAAAATATTGGCTAAAATGACCTTCAGGCTGTGTGTATAAGGTGTATACTGTATGTAACATAAATGAATTCTGTGCTTAGATTTAGGTCCCATAACCATAATATATTATTATGGTATGCAATTATTCCAAAATACGGAAAAATCCGATATCCAAAATACCTCTGGTCCCAAGCCTTTTGGATAAGGGAGACTCAACCTGTATTCCCAAACACATTTACAATAATTTATTTTTCAAAGACACCTATGAAGCGTGTTGTTCCATAAATGTGAAGTTACAGAGAAACCCATATAGTTCCCTTTTGTATTCCCTTTTGGGGCAACCCAATGTTTACTCCGGGCCTGGAAAACCCTGTTTTCCGCCATCTCGCGTTGAAAGGTTTCAAAGCCATAGGCCAAGTTTTCGACCCAGGAGGCCATCTATTATCATTCCATGATCTCCAGCTCACCTATGCTCTCCTGAATTCTTATTATTTTTTTTTTTACAGATGACTCACTATATACAATCGCTCCCCCCGATGCTATCCTCTACCCTCGCTCCTGATTCATTGGTGCCTATCTTTACCAAATTTATTAAAGGTAAATACAAACCTAGATATATATACTTAATGCTTTTAAAACCACTTTCAGCTCCCCTAAGACATGAAGTGACAAAGGCATGGAATAGAGATATATGTTTAATACAGCATGATGACATGATATTTAAGTATTATGATTAAGTTCTTCGTACGGTACATTCCTCTATGCGTGAAAGTACACGTGAAAACGCTGTATAGGGCTTATGTGTCTCAGAGTCAGAGGAGTCACTTTGTCCGGGAGGAGACTGGAAGATGCCCGAAGTGTGGCTACTTCTCGGCCACCCTGTATTATAGTCTCTGGTCCAGTGGGCATATCAAGAAATTCTGGTATAAGATCGTAAATTATATTAATTTACACTATGACTTAACTGTATCGCTACATCCTTTTGCGTTGCTTTTTGACAATTTTGATGTGCGGAATACTGCCCACTCTCACAGACCTCTAGTCCCTTTTTTGATTCTGTTGGGTACAGTTGCAAAAAAGGTGATCCTTAATTCCTGGATTTCCAGACATGTTCCCACATTACGAGAAGTTGAGGACTTGTTGCTAAACATTATGTACTATGATAAATATGATGTACAATCTAGTTCCTTGAAGTCGTCTGACGTATTTTTACGTAAATGGGGCTCTTTTATTTATTCTAAACCTCCCCAAATACAGCTCCAGATTTTAGAGTCCATTTCTCGCTCCTCAGTCAGCCAGCAGGGGTAGTGACCTATATCCATGCCTGCCATCACTATGCACGTCCAAGTAACCTCTCCAAACTCTCTGAGACATGTGATATCTGAAAGGGTGTATATATTCCTGTAAATGTTTTGGTGAAATGAGACGAGATTTCCCCCCCTCTAGATGTTTTTTGTTATTCCATTTGTTTGGCACTGACGCTTCTTTTTTATGCACCATCGCTATACTGTCGCAGGGCTTGGTGTATGTCATTTGTTTTGGTCTCTGGGCGTCTTTTTTGATAATAACCAATTACGCCTCTTTGTTCTACATTTCACTTGACGATTATACACGCTTTTTTGTGTTGTACCTGTTTATCACAGACTCATTACCTGGTTTTTTACATTGTCCTTCATTATACGATATGTTCACTATGTGCCTTTATACCTGTTCTCGTTTGTGTTGTTCTGTATGTTTTAACAAAAAAATTGAAAACTCAATAAATATATTTAAAATAATAATAATAATAAAAAAAAGGACATGCAAATGACCAATCACACTGTGGGATATCACAACGCTTATATGTATGCGAACAAAAACGCAGTGGAGTGCAGCACACAAAAAGATTTGTAAAAAAAAAAAAGAATTTGTAAAACTTTTGTTTACTTTTTATTAGCTTTTTAAAAACTTTGTTCACAAATGATACCGCAGAGTCACACCACTTATGTGAATGCAGTGGGGTATGGCCTGCTAGTCACAGTACTTGTATGTTATAGATACACAGTGCGGTATGGCATGCAGAGTCACAGTACTTGTGCGTTATGGATACACAGTAGGGAAATGAATATGGAGTCACAGTACTTGTTTGTTATGGATTCCCAGTGGGGTAAGGCCTGTGGAGTCCACAGTACTTGTAAGTTATGGATACACAGTGGCGTATGACCTGTGGAGTCCACAGTACTTGTACGTTATAGTAGGGTAAAGCATATGGAATCAGAGTACTTGCATGTGATGGATACACAGAGGGATAAGGCATGCATAGTCACAGTACTTGAATGTTATGGATACACAGTGGGGTTAGGCCTGTGGAGTCCACAGTACTTGTACATTATGGATACACAGTAGGGTATGGCCTGCAGAGTCACAGTACTTGTACAGTATGTTATGGATACACAGCAAGGTACGGCCTGTGGAGACCACAGTACTTGTACGTTATGGATACACAGTGGGGTAAAGCACAAACAATTTTTTCTTGACTTTTTTAATTTTTTTTTACTTTTTTTCAATTTTGATTTAACTTTTCTGAAACTTTTTTAACACTGGAGCAGAAGGCCACTGGACAGGTGCATCATCAGCACTGGAGCGGATGGATACTGGACAGGTGCATCATCAGCACTGGAGCGGATGGATGCTGGACAGGTGCATCATCAGCACTGGAGTGGATGTACACTGGACATGTGCTTCATCAGCACTGGAGTGGAGGGACACTGGACAGGTGTGTCGTCAGCACTAGAGCAAATGGAGACTGGACAGGTGCATTGTCAGCACTGGAGTGGATGGACACTGGACAGGTGTGTCGGCAGCACTGGGGTAAATGGACACTGGACAGGTATATCAGCAGCATAGGCAGTACTGGAGTAGATGGACACAGCACAACACTGAGATCACAGGAGTCGATGGACACAGCACTGAGCACAGGAGCAGCCACTGGAGTGTATGGATGGAGCACAGCACAGGAGCAGCCAGTGTATTGCACTGGATGGACACAGGAGCAGCACAGTCGAGCAAAGTGAGAGATTAGATGATGTTTTGACACAATCTGAAGTCCAAAATTGGCGGGGAGATCCAAGCGGCGGGTCTGGATTCCCCCAGACTGGGTATGTTCATGCTTAAATCAATGAGATCCGAACCCACTCATCTCTAGCTTAAAATTGGATAAAACTGCACAAGCACCTACAGACATATTTTTCTAACCTTCTCCGTTACCTAACCGAAATCCCAACAGATGCTCCTTGTGGCGCAACCTTCAAATCAATTCCGTTCACCATTTTAAAATGGCTGCAGAGTAGGGATGGCCAATGCATGATGGCCATCAAACAGCAGCGATGAAGCCACCATTGCAATATGCCTTGGGATGGCATGTAGACATCGCATGATAAACATTGATGGCTTGGTCATCGATGATTATTTGGTGCACATACACAGTTGACTCCTGAAAATTGCACATGCACAAATGTGTGGTACTGCCAACGCAGTGATAGATGATAACCATCGCAATCCTGGCATACAATGGAAAAACTATTTTCACTGAGATGGGACCCTCAATGGTTGGCAGCAATCATCTTCCAATGTTCTCTGCAGAGATGAATGGTGTGTGAGAAAGTGCAGCATCAAAAGCTGCAAAGTGCTGATTGCTGTCTCTAATTCAGCTTTCATCCTCCTTTCTGTGGTGTCACATAGTTTTCATTTAGCTATTAGTAGACCATTAGAATGCTCAACAAAACAACTACAGTACACGGAGCAGGTTCTGTGGCTCTGGCTAGTGGTAGGAAGGAGATTAGTAAAATGTTTCATGCAGAGGTTAGTGCAAAAATGCTGCCATAAAAATAATAAACTAGCCTCTAGCCTAACATCAGGGCCGGCAACAGGGGGGAACAAAGGGGACAACTCTATCGGGTCCCAAGTATGTGCTGATAAGTACCCGGCAGGGATGTGAGCCGTCTTATCCAAATAGGGCAGGGAGCAGTAGGAGGTGTGGCCACAGCCTTAGAGTGACAGGAGCCTCTCACACAAAGTGACTGTGCGGAGTGAGTGTGCATCCGCTCTTCCGGGTTCTGCTCTGTTGCAGGCAGTTATGGTACATGACAGCAGACGCTGGGGTGTGTGGGAGGATGGAGAGAGAGAGAGACGCAGACTGTGGTGTGTAGGGGGGAGGAAGGAGAGATATACATAATTATATATTTGTATAAATATATATATATATTAGATGATTCATCGCACCCTACGGGCGCTCTTCACACCGTCATAAGGGGCTATGCCCCCTTAACCCTTGCACACCCTTGTGGCGTGCAATATTTTTAATATATGGAGTATTACCTCTAATCATAATTGTGTGAGTGGTTAAATATTGCATGGACAAAGGGCATGTGATGGTTCAGGGGTCGAAGCCCCTTGCAACAGCGTGAACAGCGCACACCACAGTACCCGTAGCCAAGCCCCCTTTTCGAATTTGTATAGTGATTTTTATGTGTAAATTGTTGGAGGGTATGTTGCTGCAGATGCAGAGGGCCTATTTTGGGGTGTGGAGCTGGAGTTGCAGCTCCATCAGCCCCATTGGTAATCCTGCTTTGGGAACACAAAGCAGCCAAAGGGCAGAGCCTCCCATTGGATGTAACCTGTGTGGGAGGGCGTTTCTCACCCAATCAGCTGTGGACTGGGTGTGATAGACCTGCCACTAACCCAATGAGAGCTCTTAGCCACGCCCAGCGTTAGACACACAGGCACAGAGTGACAGATCTGGCCTATTATATAGGAGATATATATACAACACAGATCCGAATTAAATGCGGTACAATCACTGCTGTTAAAATCATATTTGAACAATGATATATGATGGATTCTCCACTGCATCCTGCCGTGTTCAACGTCCATCCATAAGCCACGTGTACTAAAACCAAAACATGGGGGTCAGCGCACATCTTTAATTATAACTCAAGTTAAGTGTACTGTACAGTATATAAAGGGAATGGGAAACAATAAACATAATAATGTGTACAGCAATTCATGGTATTTGTGCATGAGGTATTACAAGGCATTAGAAGGCCCATAAACCTCCTTGTATCTGAACTGTCATCACACCTAATTTCTTATGTCATATAAGCATTAATTTAGGAATGAAGGATTAGACATTTCTAAAGAAGAAAGATAATTCTGTACTTCTATATTTTTTGTCCTGGTTTGTCATTTTCTAAGCTTTTCATCTTCATACACTGTGATGCGATATCTCAATTAAAATATAATTTCATTTGATGATTGAATATCAATAATAATAATAATTATAGTTAAAATTGTTTTGTATAGGGCTTTTATTCCACTAGAACGGAAAGCAATTTACAATTTCAGAATACAAACAAATGTTATAAATAAACTCAATAAAAATCCAGGACCTGATGTCAAGTGAGTACTATAGCAGTTGGTATATCAAATCTTGCATAAAACTATTTTGCACATGCCCAGACTAGTGTTGCATGCATGGTCAGAATTTGGAAACTGAGAAAACCTAAGAGTAAGCCTGGTTGTCTCTTGCCACCTTAAACTCACTAATCTCAAACACCAGGGTTGTTTACGTTATTATGCTGTATCCTAAATCTTTACTGGATAGGATCATAAATATCAAGGATTGACAGATTGGTTTTCATTTTCATTTGGGTTGCATCCACTTTTTCATTATACTCCTTTGAAAATGCAAGGTTTTATACCAATTTGTGATTATTCACAAAGTCTAAATAATGTTTGTTTTTTTACAAGATGTCTGGCAACTACATTTACTAGTGGTCCAGGAATAAAGCAGTAGATTGCATTTCTTGAGGAGTATAATGAGAAAGTGGATGCAACCCAACTAAAAATGATAACCAATCTATATAAGAACATTGTACTATTTTGGCAAATACTGGTCCATTTACATCTATAGAACTTAGTGTGTTGAGGCTGTGTCCAGGGCACAAGTGGTTGTGCTCAACCCTTTAACTTTTGTACATGCAGGGAATCAAAGCTAGCCCAAGAGCTTAGAATATCTACGTGACAAGCCTGGACCCACAGCACTGTTAGGATTCATATCACTGAAGAACCCTTCAAACTTATTGCACCTAGACTGGGGGATGACTGCGTCAGGCTGAGGATTTATTAATCTAGACTACATTTAAAGTAGAGATGAGCGGGTTCGGTTCTATGAGAACCGAACCACCCCGAACTTCATGTCCCGAGCCCTGATCCGAGCACCAGACTCGGAAACCAGAACAAGGCAGTTGTATACAAAGAAGATCAATAGTATCCATTGTAGTCATCACATCCTTATTATAGCAACGGACTAAACAACAAGGATCCTCACAGGTACCCTTCAAATCAGAGAGATCCAAACTTGTTATCATAGCATGGGAAGTAATACCTCTCAATGGACAACTCTTAGTCAACTCCATGGGGGATGTTCTATTTTGAGAAGTTACCACTTATGAACAAACAGGATGGAGGTTTGACCAAGAAACTGACATTATCATGGCCAGCGATACACCCAAAGTGCAAGACAAGATCAAGTAAGTTTTCACTATAATACAGAACAGAGGGAATGACTTTTAGAAGCCCAGAATATTCACTTATGAAATAAGGTCTTGAATAAAGTATGAAAGTTTTCCATGAACCTACACTTTAGAATGCTCAGTATAAACCTTTTTTGATGCCCAATGGCTAGACAACAACAATGTCTAGTAATTGGGCATATTAAATCTATATCTGTAGAACAGCAAAATACTAAAATCAGCAAGTTATCCACACACATCTATATCACAAGTCATCAGAGATAAAACAATTCTTGTTGGGACACTATTTTTTTGTGTCCATTTATGTGAAGAAAAGCTTCACTACAATGTAAACTTCTTGGAAATGGATTGAGTTATGCTGATCAGGAATGGGATGAAAACGGAAGTGAGTCACTTACATAAGAAATGACCTGATGCGTGTCAATGACGTCTGCAAATATACTAGAGATGAGCGGGTTCGGTTTCTTTGAATCCGAACCCGCACGAACTTCACTTTTTTTTCCACGGGTCCGAGCGACTCGGATCTTCCCGCCTTGCTCGGTTAACCCGAGCGCGCCCGAACGTCATCATGACGCTGTCGGATTCTCGCGAGGCTCGGATTCTATCGCGAGACTCGGATTCTATATAAGGAGCCGCGCGTCGCCGCCATTTTCACTCGTGCATTGAGATTGATAGGGAGAGGACGTGTCTGGCGTCCTCTCCATTAGAATAGAGATAGATAGATTAGATAGAGAGAGATTGTGCAGAGTCGCAGACAGAGTTAGTTTACCACAGTCAGTGACCAGTGCAGTTGCTAGTTAACTTTTATTTAATATAATATATCCGTTCACTTCTCTCTGCTATATCCGTTCTCTGCCTGAAAAAAAAAACGATACACAGCACAGTCAGTCACACAGTGTGACTCAGTCTGTGTGCACTCAGCTCAGCCCAGTGTGCTGCACAGTCATCAATGTATAAATTAAAAGCTTATAATTAATTGTGGGGGAGACTGGGGAGCACTGCAGGTTGTTAGCAGGAGCCAGGAGTACAATTATATTAATTAACAGTGCACACTTTTGCTGCAGGAGTGGTGACCAGTGCCTGACCACCAGTATAGTATTGTTGTATACTACTAATATCTCTTTAAATATCAACCAGTCTATATTAGCAGCAGACACAGTACAGTGCGGTAGTTCACGGCTGTGGCTACCTCTGTGTCGGCACACGGCAGGCAGTCCGTCCGACCAGAATTGTATTATTTATTATTATATACCTACCACCTAACCGTGGTTTTTTTTTCATTCTTTATACCGTCATAGTGTCATCCTAATTGTTACGAGTATACTACTATCTCTTTATCAACCAGTGTACAGTGCGGTAGTTCACGGCTGTGGCTACCTCTGTGTCGGCACACGGCAGGCAGTCCGTCCGACCAGAATTGTATTATTTATTATTATATACCTACCACCTAACCGTGGTTTTTTTTTCATTCTTTATACCGTCATAGTGTCATCCTAATTGTTACGAGTATACTACTATCTCTTTATCAACCAGTGTACAGTGCGGTAGTTCACGGCTGTGGCTACCTCTGTGTCGGCACACGGCAGGCAGTCCGTCCGACCAGAATTGTATTATTTATTATTATATACCTACCACCTAACCGTGGTTTTTTTTTCATTCTTTATACCGTCATAGTGTCATCCTAATTGTTACGAGTATACTACTATCTCTTTATCAACCAGTGTACAGTGCGGTAGTTCACGGCTGTGGCTACCTCTGTGTCGGCACACGGCAGGCAGTCCGTCCGACCAGAATTGTATTATTTATTATTATATACCTACCACCTAACCGTGGTTTTTTTTTCATTCTTTATACCGTCATAGTGTCATCCTAATTGTTACGAGTATACTACTATCTCTTTATCAACCAGTGTACAGTGCGGTAGTTCACGGCTGTGGCTACCTCTGTGTCGGCACACGGCAGGCAGTCCGTCCGACCAGAATTGTATTATTTATTATTATATACCTACCACCTAACCGTGGTTTTTTTTTCATTCTTTATACCGTCATAGTGTCATCCTAATTGTTACGAGTATACTACTATCTCTTTATCAACCAGTGTACAGTGCGGTAGTTCACGGCTGTGGCTACCTCTGTGTCGGCACACGGCAGGCAGTCCGTCCGACCAGAATTGTATTATTTATTATTATATACCTACCACCTAACCGTGGTTTTTTTTTCATTCTTTATACCGTCATAGTGTCATCCTAATTGTTACGAGTATACTACTATCTCTTTATCAACCAGTGTACAGTGCGGTAGTTCACGGCTGTGGCTACCTCTGTGTCGGCAGTCGGCAGGCAGTCCGTCCATCCATAATTGTATTATTATTATAATATATACCACCTAACCGTGGTTTTTTTTTCATTCTTTATACCGTCATAGTGTCATACTAGTTGTTACGAGTATACTACTATCTCTTTATCAACCAGTGTACAGTGCGGTAGTTCACGGCTGTGGCTACCTCTGTGTCGGCAGTCGGCAGGCAGTCCGTCCATCCATAATTGTATTATTATTATAATATATACCACCTAACCGTGGTTTTTTTTTCATTCTTTATACCGTCGTCATAGTGTCATACTAGTTGTTACGAGTATACTACTATCTCTTTATCAACCAGTGTACAGTGCGGTAGTTCACGGCTGTGGCTACCTCTGTGTCGGCAGTCGGCAGGCAGTCCGTCCATCCATAATTGTATTATTATTATAATATATACCACCTAACCGTGGTTTTTTTTTCATTCTTTATACCGTCGTCATAGTGTCATACTAGTTGTTACGAGTATACTACTATCTCTTTATCAACCAGTGTACAGTGCGGTAGTTCACGGCTGTGGCTACCTCTGTGTCGGCAGTCGGCAGGCAGTCCGTCCATCCATAATTGTATTATTATTATAATATATACCACCTAACCGTGGTTTTTTTATACCACCTAACCGTGGCAGTCCGTCCATAATTGTATACTAGTATCCAATCCATCCATCTCCATTGTTTACCTGAGGTGCCTTTTAGTTCTGCCTATAAAATATGGAGAACAAAAAAGTTGAGGTTCCAAAATTAGGGAAAGATCAAGATCCACTTCCACCTCGTGCTGAAGCTGCTGCCACTAGTCATGGCCGAGACGATGAAATGCCAGCAACGTCGTCTGCCAAGGCCGATGCCCAATGTCATAGTACAGAGCATGTCAAATCCAAAACACCAAATATCAGAAAAAAAAGGACTCCAAAACCTAAAATAAAATTGTCGGAGGAGAAGCGTAAACTTGCCAATATGCCATTTACCACACGGAGTGGCAAGGAACGGCTGAGGCCCTGGCCTATGTTCATGGCTAGTGGTTCAGCTTCACATGAGGATGGAAGCACTCAGCCTCTCGCTAGAAAACTGAAAAGACTCAAGCTGGCAAAAGCACCGCAAAGAACTGTGCGTTCTTTGAAATCCCAAATCCACAAGGAGAGTCCAATTGTGTCGTTTGCGATGCCTGACCTTCCCAACACTGGACGTGAAGAGCATGCGCCTTCCACTATTTGCATGCCCCCTGCAAGTGCTGGAAGGAGCACCCGCAGTCCAGTTCCTGATAGTCAGATTGAAGATGTCAGTGTTGAAGTACACCAGGATGAGGAGGATATGGGTGTTGCTGGCGCTGGGGAGGAAATTGACCAGGAGGATTCTGATGGTGAGGTGGTTTGTTTAAGTCAGGCACCCGGGGAGACACCTGTTGTCCGTGGGAGGAATATGGCCGTTGACATGCCAGGTGAAAATACCAAAAAAATCAGCTCTTCGGTGTGGAGGTATTTCACCAGAAATGCGGACAACAGGTGTCAAGCCGTGTGTTCCCTTTGTCAAGCTGTAATAAGTAGGGGTAAGGACGTTAACCACCTCGGAACATCCTCCCTTATACGTCACCTGCAGCGCATTCATAATAAGTCAGTGACAAGTTCAAAAACTTTGGGTGACAGCGGAAGCAGTCCACTGACCAGTAAATCCCTTCCTCTTGTAACCAAGCTCACGCAAACCACCCCACCAACTCCCTCAGTGTCAATTTCCTCCTTCCCCAGGAATGCCAATAGTCCTGCAGGCCATGTCACTGGCAAGTCTGACGAGTCCTCTCCTGCCTGGGATTCCTCCGATGCATCCTTGCGTGTAACGCCTACTGCTGCTGGCGCTGCTGTTGTTGCCGCTGGGAGTCGATGGTCATCCCAGAGGGGAAGTCGTAAGCCCACTTGTACTACTTCCAGTAAGCAATTGACTGTTCAACAGTCCTTTGCGAGGAAGATGAAATATCACAGCAGTCATCCTACTGCAAAGCGGATAACTGAGGCCTTGGCATCCTGGGTGGTGAGAAACGTGGTTCCGGTATCCATCATTACTGCAGAGCCAACTAGAGACTTGTTGGAGGTACTGTGTCCCCGGTACCAAATACCATCTAGGTTCCATTTCTCTAGGCAGGCGATACCGAAAATGTACACAGACCTCAGAAAAAGAGTCACCAGTGTCCTAAAAAATGCAGCTGTACCCAATGTCCACTTAACCACGGACATGTGGACAAGTGGAGCAGGGCAGGGTCAGGACTATATGACTGTGACAGCCCACTGGGTAGATGTATGGACTCCCGCCGCAAGAACAGCAGCGGCGGCACCAGTAGCAGCATCTCGCAAACGCCAACTCTTTCCTAGGCAGGCTACGCTTTGTATCACCGCTTTCCAGAATACGCACACCGCTGAAAACCTCTTACGGCAACTGAGGAAGATCATCGCGGAATGGCTTACCCCAATTGGACTCTCCTGTGGATTTGTGGCATCGGACAACGCCAGCAATATTGTGTGTGCATTAAATCTGGGCCAATTCCAGCACGTCCCATGTTTTGCACATACCTTGAATTTGGTGGTGCAGAATTTTTTAAAAAACGACAGGGGCGTGCAAGAGATGCTGTCGGTGGCCAGAAGAATTGCGGGACACTTTCGGCGTACAGGCACCACGTACAGAAAACTGGAGCACCACCAAAAACTACTGAACCTGCCCTGCCATCATCTGAAGCAAGAAGTGGTAACGAGGTGGAATTCAACCCTCTATATGCTTCAGAGGTTGGAGGAGCAGCAAAAGGCCATTCAAGCCTATACAATTGAGCACGATATAGTAGGTGGAATGCACCTGTCTCAAGTGCAGTGGAGAATGATTTCAACGTTGTGCAAGGTTCTGATGCCCTTTGAACTTGCCACACGTGAAGTCAGTTCAGACACTGCCAGCCTGAGTCAGGTCATTCCCCTCATCAGGCTTTTGCAGAAGAAGCTGGAGGCATTGAAGGAGGAGCTAACACGGAGCGATTCCGCTAGGCATGTGGGACTTGTGGATGCAGCCCTTAATTCGCTTAACAAGGATTCACGGGTGGTCAATCTGTTGAAATCAGAGCACTACATTTTGGCCACCGTGCTCGATCCTAGATTTAAAGCCTACCTTGGATCTCTCTTTCCGGCAGACACAGGTCTGCTGGGGTTGAAAGACCTGCTGGTGACAAAATTGTCAAGTCAAGCGGAACGCGACCTGTCAACATCTCCTCCTTCACATTCTCCCGCAACTGGGGGTGCGAGGAAAAGGCTCAGAATTCCGAGCCCACCCGCTGGCGGTGATGCAGGGCAGTCTGGAGCGACTGCTGATGCTGACATCTGGTCCGGACTGAAGGACCTGACAACGATTACGGACATGTCGTCTACTGTCACTGCATATGATTCTCTCAACATTGATAGAATGGTGGAGGATTATATGAGTGACCGCATCCAAGTAGGCACGTCACACAGTCCGTACTTATACTGGCAGGAAAAAGAGGCAATTTGGAGGCCCTTGCACAAACTGGCTTTATTCTACCTAAGTTGCCCTCCCACAAGTGTGTACTCCGAAAGAGTGTTTAGTGCCGCCGCTCACCTTGTCAGCAATCGGCGTACGAGGTTACATCCAGAAAATGTGGAGAAGATGATGTTCATTAAAATGAATTATAATCAATTCCTCCGCGGAGACATTGACCAGCAGCAATTGCCTCCACAAAGTACACAGGGAGCTGAGATGGTGGATTCCAGTGGGGACGAATTGATAATCTGTGAGGAGGGGGATGTACACGGTGATATATCGGAGGGTGAAGATGAGGTGGACATCTTGCCTCTGTAGAGCCAGTTTGTGCAAGGAGAGATTAATTGCTTCTTTTTTGGGGGGGGTCCAAACCAACCCGTCATATCAGTCACAGTCGTGTGGCAGACCCTGTCACTGAAATGATGGGTTGGTTAAAGTGTGCATGTCCTGTTTTGTTTATACAACATAAGGGTGGGTGGGAGGGCCCAAGGATAATTCCATCTTGCACCTCTTTTTTCTTTTCTTTTTCTTTGCATCATGTGCTGATTGGGGAGGGTTTTTTGGAAGGGACATCCTGCGTGACACTGCAGTGCCACTCCTAGATGGGCCCGGTGTTTGTGTCGGCCACTAGGGTCGCTAATCTTACTCACACAGCTACCTCATTGCGCCTCTTTTTTTCTTTGCGTCATGTGCTGTTTGGGGAGGGTTTTTTGGAAGGGACATCCTGCGTGACACTGCAGTGCCACTCCTAGATGTGCCCGGTGTTTGTGTCGGCCACTAGGGTCGCTAATCTTACTCACACAGTCAGCTACCTCATTGCGCCTCTTTTTTTCTTTGCGTCATGTGCTGTTTGGGGAGGGTTTTTTGGAAGGGACATCCTGCGTGACACTGCAGTGCCACTCCTAGATGGGCCCGGTGTTTGTGTCGGCCACTAGGGTCGCTTATCTTACTCACACAGCGACCTCGGTGCAAATTTTAGGACTAAAAATAATATTGTGAGGTGTGATGTGTTCAGAATAGGCTGAAAATGAGTGTAAATTATGTTTTTTGAGGTTAATAATACTTTGGGATCAAAATTACCCCCAAATTCTATGATTTAAGCTGTTTTTTAGGGTTTTTTTAAAAAAACACCCGAATCCAAAACACACCCGAATCCGACAAAAAAAATTCGGTGAGGTTTTGCCAAAACGCGGTCGAACCCAAAACACGGCCGCGGAACCGAACCCAAAACCAAAACACAAAACCCGAAAAATTTCCGGCGCTCATCTCTAAAATATACATGTAACCCATGCACAGTAAGATGGGAGTTATTTAGTTGACACCAGAGCTAAAATTCAATGCTAGATCTGAGATTACTATTACTGTGTCTTGGATCCCTACTGCACCAGGGAGACCTGTAACTTGGCTGGGGTCTAAGTCTAATATCCCTGGACTCCATTGCATCAGACAAGAGGGAGCTTTAAATGTTTATTCATATCTTAAACAGCTGTTGCATTATATCTGATCTATAGGCTGTCTGGCATAGATGTTCTAGATACCCCCCTCACCAAGTGACTCCTATTTTATAAGGGTCATCTAAGCCAGGAAAAGTAATATATATTACTGTCATCATAAACTAATATCTGCTTATTATCATCTTACATGCCTGTTATCAGTAAGCTTGCTCTTTTCATTTGGAAACTGAAGAAGAAAAAGGTTATATAGAGCTAGATCGTTTGCAGAGAGCACAATATCTGGCTAGCACTCACACTTTTATTGTAGTATAGTATGTCCTAATCCATATGAGTTGTATAAATCTTCCTGTTGTTAAGTTTGGTCAGCAAGCTTGGAGGGAGCTTTGTAATAAAACAAAAAATCTAAAAATAAAAAAGTTGTAGATAATTTCAGCAGCATGGTTAAATGTGACTTAAAAACATTGTATATCTTTACTTCAGCTTTTGCAGCATTCTTAGAATATATACTTACAGCATTGAACAGCCATTTAGTGGCTAATTATGTCATAAGATCGATATAAGTAAAATGTTAATATGGAAATGGACTAACACTTGTACTGTATGTACTGTAGTTAAAGTACAAGAGCGGATCTAGGCACGGGCGAGCAGGGCAGGTGCCCGGGGTGATGTGGCCCGTGGGCACGGCCGCAGTCACCCCACAGGCGCCCGCCGCTCACTTGCACCCCGCACTCTGGCTGCAGTAAACGCCATTGGCAGTGTGGGCGCCCGCTGCAGCCGCCTCCATTTTCAGACAGACACTAGAGGTCATAATTGACCTTTAGTGTCTGTGCGGTGCTGCTATGGGAGAGATGTCATGACATCTCTCCCACAGAGAGGAGCTGGCGGTGGCCAGAGACGGAACAGCAGCGGCAGCAGCGGTCAGCAAGCAGGACCGAGTTTGTGTTTGTAAGCGGCACTACAAGGGGCACCTCTACTGGAGGCACATCTAATGGGGGCATCTCTACTGGGGGCACATCTAAGGGGGCATAACTACAGGGGCATCTCTACTGGTGGCACATCTCTACTTGGGGCACATCTAAGGGGGCATAACTACAGGGGCATCTCTACTGGGGGCATAACTACTGGGGGCACATCTACTGGGGGCAAATCTACAGGGGGCACAGCTACAGGGGCCACGCTCGTTCCCTATGAAGCCACGCCCCTTTTTTTACGTGTGCCAAAGGCGCGCAGTATCCCTATTTTACCCGTCGGGGGGCGCCAAAAGAAACTTTCACCCTGGGCGCCACAAGGTCTAGAACTGGCCCAGTTAAAGTATGATGTTTCTGGAGCAGGACCATTGACATCCCTGATATATATATATATATATATATATATATATATAGAAGAAGGGCAAGTCGCACTCACGTTTATATCCTCAATACAGCAGCTGGGGTGTCATCCATGGATTCCCTCCAGAGAATCCAATTAAAGAGAAAAGCAAATGGAGCACTCACCAGTCTTTGCATAGGTGTAGATATCAAATTTGAAATTTTATTTCTCCAGACAGCATAGATAGCACAGCATGACTGTTTGCTACAGTCCAATAACTTTGAAAAAAGCCCAAGCCCAAACGTTTTCGGCCATATCCAGACCGTCATCAGGGGACACAGGAAACATCAGAGAGCTGTCACTTCATATTTAGCACATCAGCAGCCTAACTGACCATGCCTCACCGGCTCCCTAAATACCCATTATTCAAAAAACGCGCCAAAATTGTGTCATTATGTGGGCGGAGTCAGCCCAGTATATTCGTAATTATACATATGAACAACCCAATATTAATATAAATAGATATTAATGCAGATCACCCATTTCATATTAGTATCAACAATCCACAACCAGAGTCTCAATATTATAAAAATACCTGAGCAAAGATCGTAATGGTTGCATAGCAACCACTACCCAGCCGCCCCATCTCTGTCAGCCGCCAATCGGGACCTAAACGGAAGTGACGTATCGGACTGGTCGCCTAGCAACCTTCCGAGCGTCACTCCACAGATGACATGATGCTGACAACCGCCGGAACGGAAATGACGTCTCGGACTGGTTGCCAAGCAACCTCCCGGGCGTCACACCACGGCCAATAGATGACATTCTAAATCACTGGTTGCCGGGTGACCCTCCGAGCGGCTCACCGCATATATTACCTATGGTTGCCACGCAACCAGGCATAGACAGGCGGAACTACAATCGCCTGCTGACAGGGAAAACCACTTTGTATAAGGACATATTTAAAACAATATGGGACAGAAATTATATATATATATATATATATATATATATATAAAAGGGAATCCAAATACTAATTTTATGGATTTTTTTGGATGATCAATAGGGTTGTTCAACTAAACAAAGATGTGGGCAATAAGGAGCCAATGAGGTGTGGGTAATACTCTATCATGACAAACACCAACATACAACATGAATACATAAACATGAGTACATATATGCATGCGTCTAAAACACATGCATATATGAACATCAATTAAAAGTGTATTTAATTAACACTTTTCAGTGCACTGGTCTAAAGGGCAAAAGCCCCTCTTCTTTATCTAAGGAAAATCCCAAGGTGATTATTCTCATTTAGTCCATTGGGAGCTAGAGTTCCCAATCTAAAAATCCATCTTGCCTCCAATTTTCTCAATATAAGGGCACGGTCTCCGCCCCTCTCGGGTTCCGGGACCCAATCAATTATACGACACCTAAGTGCTGAGCCCTGATGTCCCGCTTTTAAGAAGTGCTGTGCCACCGGTTTATCAGATGAACCAGATATAATTGCCTGGTGGATCGAGCTCCTGTGGTTTGCCATTCGTTCTCTGAAGGTGCAGGTCGTCATCCCAACGTATGCCAGGCCACATGGGCATAAAAGCATATAGACTACATGGTTTAACCTGCAGTGAAGCTTATATCTGATGTTAATCACTTTTCCAGTGTGAGGGTGTGGAAAAGAAGTGCCTGGCAGCAGCGAGCGGCACGTCACACAACCAACGCATCTGAAGCAACCTCAAGGTTGCTTCAGATGCGTTGGTTGTGTGACGTGCCGCTCGCTGCTGCCAGGCACTTCTTTTCCACACCCTCACACTGGAAAAGTGATTAACATCAGATATAAGCTTCACTGCAGGTTAAACCATGTAGTCTATATGCTTTTATGCCCATGTGGCCTGGCATACGTTGGGATGACGACCTGCACCTTCAGAGAACGAATGGCAAACCACAGGAGCTCGATCCACCAGGCAATTATATCTGGTTCATCTGATAAACCGGTGGCACAGCACTTCTTAAAAGCGGGACATCAGGGCTCAGCACTTAGGTGTCGTATAATTGATTGGGTCCCGGAACCCGAGAGGGGCGGAGACCGTGCCCTTATATTGAGAAAATTGGAGGCAAGATGGATTTTTAGATTGGGAACTCTAGCTCCCAATGGACTAAATGAGAATAATCACCTTGGGATTTTCCTTAGATAAAGAAGAGGGGCTTTTGCCCTTTAGACCAGTGCACTGAAAAGTGTTAATTAAATACACTTTTAATTGATGTTCATATATGCATGTGTTTTAGACGCATGCATATATGTACTCATGTTTATGTATTCATGTTGTATGTTGGTGTTTGTCATGATAGAGTATTACCCACACCTCATTGGCTCCTTATTGCCCACATCTTTGTTTAGTTGAACAACCCTATTGATCATCCAAAAAAATCCATAAAATTAGTATTTGGATTCCCTTTATATATATATATATATATATATATATATATATATAATTTCTGTCCCATATTGTTTTAAATATGTCCTTATACAAAGTGGTTTTCCCTGTCAGCAGGCGATTGTAGTTCCGCCTGTCTATGCCTGGTTGCGTGGCAACCATAGGTAATATATGCGGTGAGCCGCTCGGAGGGTCACCCGGCAACCAGTGATTTAGAATGTCATCTATTGGCCGTGGTGTGACGCCCGGGAGGTTGCTTGGCAACCAGTCCGAGACGTCATTTCCGTTCCGGCGGTTGTCAGCATCATGTCATCTGTGGAGTGACGCTCGGAAGGTTGCTAGGCGACCAGTCCGATACGTCACTTCCGTTTAGGTCCCGATTGGCGGCTGACAGAGATGGGGCGGCTGGGTAGTGGTTGCTATGCAACCATTACGATCTTTGCTCAGGTATTTTTATAATATTGAGACTCTGGTTGTGGATTGTTGATACTAATATGAAATGGGTGATCTGCATTAATATCTATTTATATTAATATTGGGTTGTTCATATGTATAATTACGAATATACTGGGCTGACTCCGCCCACATAATGACACAATTTTGGCGCGTTTTTTGAATAATGGGTATTTAGGGAGCCGGTGAGGCATGGTCAGTTAGGCTGCTGATGTGCTAAATATGAAGTGACAGCTCTCTGATGTTTCCTGTGTCCCCTGATGACGGTCTGGATATGGCCGAAAACGTTTGGGCTTGGGCTTTTTTCAAAGTTATTGGACTGTAGCAAACAGTCATGCTGTGCTATCTATGCTGTCTGGAGAAATAAAATTTCAAATTTGATATCTACACCTATGCAAAGACTGGTGAGTGCTCCATTTGCTTTTCTCTATATATATATATATATATATATATAAAAGCGCCTTGAGTCCTATTGGAGAAAGTGTGCTATATAAATAAAATTATATATATATATATATATATATAGATAGATATATATATATATAGATATATACATATACAGTAGGTTAGATGCTGTAGCACCAGCTGCACATTATATGGATACTATAAATCACAGAAGAGTCTCATAACAATTTATTACAGATCACAGATTATTGGGATTACATAATTGGGATGAATCAGAGTCGCACAGAATTCAGCCACATTGCATGCTTGCATACATACAGAAGATTCACAGTTGGATGCAGAACCTATGATCACTATCAGTCTGCATTTTGCACCATCCCTGTAGTTGATGCAAGAGATCAGTCTAAAATCAGACAGCTCTCTGCATTACATTCCGCTCTTAGTATTAGTTACTTTTTTTTTTTTTTACTTTGTTTTAGTTATGATTTAGTCAGTGGATTTCAGCTTTCATTTTAGTCTAATTTTAGTCCAGAAATAAAGTGTAGTCAATGAATACTTTAGTAAAAAAAAATTGTAGACATAACACTGGCTAGCACTATCCCATTCTCCCGTGCACCTTTCTTCTTCTGCCTCCCTTTTCCACATGGGTGACTTTCATACTGACTGTCTACTTAAGGCTTCAGGCTCAAATTAAATGCAACCAAACAGTCCAACAGTCCAGCTTGCGATAAGGTGAAAAAGTCACCTTATAGACATGGAATCCTGCACATTAATGTTTAGTCTTGCATCAGTATTGATGTGCACATTTAAAGGTGATTACACACAAAGATGTGAATCGCAACATATCTAAAGATGGATGGTACACATCTGAGAATTGTAGGTGGGCCCACCTACATTAAACAAGATAAATTAGGCATAACCTCAACATTATAACACAATTTTT
This sequence comes from Pseudophryne corroboree, assembly GCF_028390025.1. Lineage (NCBI taxonomy): Eukaryota > Metazoa > Chordata > Amphibia > Anura > Myobatrachidae > Pseudophryne > Pseudophryne corroboree. The sequence continues at coordinate 153,815,044 of NC_086445.1, forward strand.
TTTTCAACAGATGAAATGAAAATAATCTACTGTATTTTATTTCTGGCAAGCAGCAACGTTGTATAGAGAAAGAAACAGGCAAAAGCCAGCCAGGCAAACATCCAAGACAATAGTTGGAAAAGAAGGCCCATTTCCTAGATTCGAATATGTTTGGCCATGACTCCTGCATCCTTGAATGACCTTGAAGCACCCTGTAAAAAGAAAATAGTATTGTGCAGTATATCTTTGTCTCAGTTATATGGTAAGCGTTTGTGAACACCCTACAGTGGATAGTTTGGCTCCTGAAATCCTGCACTGTTAAGATCCAAAATTGTGACTAAGAGATACTTGACTATGGAAATACTTAATTTGTATAGTGCAAATAAGACGAATGGTCGAAAGGCAAAAATGTCTATGGGCAGGAAGTCCAGGGACTGGTGCCATCGCAAAGGACAGCTCTTATCGGGAGAGCTGACCTTTGCTATACTAATCACATATATTAGTACATATGTGATTAATATTGGTGAGGTAAGTGGCGGGATGTATCATGCAAGGTTGGTATATCCCGTCCTATATGTTGTACCTACATGTAATGTTTGGGTCCCATTATAGTTACAATTTCCACTTTAGTAAATTCCTACATCCCCTCAAAACCAGCATGTAGGTTTTTTCTTCAAGATCTGTCCCCTGTATTCTCCCAAGGCAGTGTACAGCAGGGAATCAGTGACCCAAGTATGACCCTGTCAGCCAGCCTCTTACAGAGCCATCTCTGCAGAGAGACATCTGTCCCCAAAAAGCAACAAAGAAACATTGGGAAATGGAGCCATGCTGAGGATTGGTGGCCAGTGTTGAAGGATGAAAGTCCACTGGTGCTAGCTGTCTCTATGGGATTGTGACCAATCAGGGTGCAGGATTCAGGGAGCAGAGGCGGGGACACCCAGATGAAGAGACATAAGGGTCTATTCATAAAGATAGGGAAATGGGACACAATAAGTTTCAAGTCAGATCACATCATATTGATGCAATATGTTTTGAAGTTACTGAGTGATTCACAAATACCTATATTACAGTGCCCAACAAAGTCAGCCTCCTCAGTGAAGCAGTGAATCACTAGCATTACCGCATCTGTGTCTGGTCCCTTGGTACTATGCATGTGCCGCTGACTTTGTGAGGAAGAGATCTGGCCATGAGAGAGTAGTGGGGGGCAACATGCAGTCATCAGTGACCTGACAAATGTATATGCCATGTCACTTCACTTAAGGGGGCAGAGCAAATAGGTCGAGGGGGGAGGGGCAGTCGGACTTCCACATGCATGGCAATCTGGAGCCAACAAGCCTTATGGGTCCCCCTGTACTCCAGCAGCAGAATGGGGACCTTAACTACAGTACTTCATGAAGTAGGACAGCACCATTGCCCACTAGTATATAGGGATATGTGTGTGGGAGGGAGGGGGAGGGGTGGGGGGTGCACAACTTTCCCAGCCTCCGTGCAGTACTATGAGTGCAGCTTTCTGGAGAGGTCAGTCACTCATTGACCAGGTCTGTGGGGCGATGACTGCAGGCAGGCTACTGCTGTATTAGTGTGCATCCCTGCCTGGCAGAGGAGTGGTGCGGGTGGGCAGGATACACAGTGAAATTACCCAAGGCTCCCTCAATGCACATCAGAGATGGTCTGGGAAAATATTTTTTTTCTCCCCAGTTCGGCTGAGTGCTGACAAGCTGAGTAGCCCAGCACCAGACACCTCTGATTGGCCAGTGATAAAGAAGGGGGTGGAGAGGATGGGGAGTAGGCAGGGACACAGCAGCAGCCTTCAATGCTCTTCTCACCTCGGCATCCTCCATACGCCATCCTGAAATTGCAAATTCTTTTTGAGAAGCGGAGAGCAGAGCTTTTCATACTTCTATGAATTACTCTCCCCGTACTAATATACTGTATCTACAGTGATCAGAGGCACCGCTGGAGAAATCTGAGATTCCTCGACGGTAACCCCTTCTATAATTGGGACCAAGCAGTGAAAAGTCCTGTTATCACTGATAAAGTGCTTTTCACAGCTCCATGAATAGACCCCATAGAAAACGGCAACCAATGAGAGCCGAGACAGACACAGGTGGGAGAGAGTTATGCAGCAGTAGCAGACATTTAACATTAAGCATAATCTGTGTGGGCCGGCAGGGGATCAGTGGTGGGCGCAGTCTGTGGGGATGATGTGCGGCGGATTCTGCTGAGAGCCTGTGTCTGGAGACTGGCCAAGACATCAACTATGGAGAATGTTGCCTTAAGCCCCTACTATGGATGGTGTACGCTGCTGGTTTCTGCAGGTTCTGTCCTCACTGTCAGCAAGCCGCAGCTAGAGGAGGCGTATTCGCAGAATGGTCCTTCACCGAGTGCCCCATTCTCCAAGGATGTATGTGCTGCATGGAGAAAGGAGTTAGCGGTCTTTCATAAAGCAGTGAAAAGAGTGGAGAAGTGAGCCAGTGGAGAAGTTGCCCATGGCAACCAAACAGCATTGAAGTACCATTTATCAAGTGCATTCTATAAAATTATATGTAGCAGCTGATTGGTGGCCATGGGCAACTTCTCCACTGGCTCACTCATTTCACTACTTCATGAACAGACCCCTTAGGCTGCTGTGGTGGGTGATATCGACTGTGAACCTACCCTCCTTTAGTTGTAGTGGGAGGAGGTGAGTACATCCACCTGTCAGTAGGGCCCTGACTCTTTGCTGGCTGCCCCAGATGAGAGACATCTGCTGCTGGGTGCTCAAATGGTGCTTAACAACTTGCCTGCAGCCTGCCCTTGTATGCTGAAACTGTTTTTACTGTGACACCTACAAGTTAACTATTAGAAAATTACAGAAAACTGCTTTATTATGTTAATGTGTGATGCTAAATCATTCTCACTGTGTTGCCAGCATGTTAACTGCTATTAGAGAACTGTATTCATAGCCAGCCAGTGTACTGTACAATGCTAACAATTAGTTTTCAGTGAACGTGCCTTAATAATATATAGTAAAAAGTTTATGTATTTATATTTGTGTGATACGAACTATCACATTGATAGTAAGTTTTGCTCTTGACTGTGCAATGCAATATTCTTACCCACTTTATGGTTATGCGGCATGGTTGGGGGCATGGCTAGCACAGCCCTGCTGCAGCACAGGTATCAACTGACTGTTTATTTGCTTTATTGATTCTCGAGTTTTTATGCAGCTTGTGTTAGATACTGTACATACACTTTACAGTACATGCTTTTAAATTCACTCTGTGTTTTGTCTGGTGCCTGGGTAACAAGTTTCCCTTATGTGTATTAACTTTGTGTATTTATGTCTAAATCAGCTAGATTTTAATCCTGATTGTTTGTTTGTGACCCTGCGCACACACCGCACCCATTATACAAAATATGCCACTGACACTGACACTATGAGATCTATGCCAAGACTGATCTGAGTTTGGCATTGTTTTTTGCCCTCTTTACCTGTAACATTGTCTGCAGTCTATCAGGTCTAGCCCAGAACCATGTCAGATGGGCCCTCCCTGGACATATCCCAGGTAAAAAAAATTTTTTAAGGGTTCAGTGTGCAAATCACCACAGTACTCTGGAGAGCTACGGAAGTGTGTCTTTACTCACTACAATAATGCTGAACAATAGCTGCAGATGCACTTCCTGCATAACAAAACACTTCCTGTTTAACAAACACTTCCTGTATGACAAAGTGGGTGGTAATAATGTAACCATTCACCTTTATGCTACAGCATACATTTTAAGTTCTCATAAGAGTCCGCATGACACAGTAACCAGTCCAAGTCATTTACAGCACAAAGTTCTCATGTTAATAATGGGGGTCATTCTGAGTTGATCACTCGCTAGCTAGTTTTAACAGCCGTGCAAACGCTATGCCGCCGCCCACTGGGAGTGTATTTTAGCTTAGCAGAAGTGCGAACGGTTGTATCGCAGAGCGGCTACAACATTTTTTTGTGTAGTTTCAGAGTAGCTCAGAACCTACTCAGCGCTTGCGATCACTTAAGACTATTGAGTTCCGGATTTGACGTCACAAACCCGCCCAGCATTCGCCCAGCCACGCCTGCGTTTTCCCTGGCACGCCTGCGTTTTTCCAAACACTCCCTGAAAACGGTAAGTTGCCACCCAGAAACGCCCACTTCATGTCAATCACTCTGCGGCAACCAGTGCGACTGAAATGCATCGATAGACCCTGTGCAAAACTACATCGGTCGTTGTGCATAAGCATGCGCAGAACTGCCATTTTTCAGACTGATCGCTGTGCTGCAAACAGATGCATCTAGCGATCAACTCGGAATGACCCCCAATATGTTATTGTTCAGGTCATGTACTCCATTGCATTCCACAGGTGTTCCATCATTCTGTAACAGTATGCTAATAAAATAGTGAATATTCCACTGGCAGCTGCATATGTATAAAAATTGGAGTAATTAAACAAATTTGAAGTGTATTATAAGTATCTTTATTCCTAAAAGAAAATATTTATTTATGAGTTTTAATTGGACCACTAACCAGTGCCGTCTTAACAGTAGTGTAGGCCCCTGGGCACAGGAATGTGCTGGGCCCCCTACCCATCCATCAGAGGTAGGGGTGGAGGGTGCTATCAGCGGCAGCTTTGATGTCCCGCGGACGGTAGGTTCTATCTTCTGCTCAGCATGTAGGACATGGAGCAGTAATTTCTGCTTATTTTGCCTTTACTGCACAGATGGGGCTAAACTGTAGAAGGGGCATTGGGCTGAATGAAGGGGCCCTGGTACATGACTTCCAGGGTGGTATGGGGTGTTTAATATGTAGGGAACGGGTGGATAGTGGAGTTGGCTTAATATTTATTATTTTTTTGTGGGAGGGCAGCTTGCTTGACTGCAGATATCTCAAGTTCCTGAAAATATATTTCTTAGCTTTATGGGATAAAAAACTAGAGAGTCCCACCTTTCAGATGGTTCTGGGGACTTGGGGTTCAGAGTTCAGGAGCCAGAGCAATTCACCAACGAAAATCTAAAACTGCATATTAGGCGTGTGGAGCTGGAGCAGGGACCATCTGCTTGAAGGCTGATATCTCTGGTTCTGGTCATAGCAGAGACAAGCTGCCAGGGTTCACTGAAAGGGGACAGTCACAGCTTTTAGATTATACCCTCAAAAAAACTCTAAGTCACACAGAACCTGAGATATCTGGCTGGGAACAGCAATTAACAGGTTTGGATGGGGACCACTAGTTTCAAGTCGGATATCTCCGGTCCCCTATGGCCGATTTTCAAAAATCCGGTACCCCTGGAAAGAGGGGACCCTCAGCTATCAGCCTAGGGCCCTTAAACTCCTGGGGCCCTTGGGCAAGAGCCCATTGAGCCCATACGAAAAGACGGCCCTGCCACTAACAAAGTGCAGAACACAGCTGAAAAATGATTATGCACAAAGACTTAATAAAAATATTTATATAACAAACGTAAACTCACAGTATTATATAAAAGAAAAGCAAACTGTATTATAAATAAAATATAAAACCATGAATCAAAAATCTGTAATGATATTAAAATGCAACATCTGCTCAAGTGATGTTCATATTAAGAATGGCCCTCATTCCGAGTTGATCGCTCGCAAGGCGAATGTAGCAGAGTTACACACGCTAAGCCGCCGCCTACTGGGAGTGAATCTTAGCTTCTTAAAATTGCGACCGACGTAGGCGCAATATTGCGATTACAAACGAGATAGCAGTTTCTGAGTAGCTTCAGACTTACTCTGCCTGTGCGATCAGTTCAGTGCTTTTCGTTCTTGGCTGACGTCATAAACACACCCAGCGTTCGCCCAGGCACTCCCACCGTTTCTCCGGGCACTCCTGCGTTTTTTCCGGAAACGGTAGCGTTTCCTGCCACACGCCCCTAAAACGCCGTGCATCCGCCCAGTAACACCCATTTCCTGTCAATCACAATGCGAACGTCGGAGCGATGAAAATGCCGTGAGTAAACTTACTTTCTTCATAGTAAAGTTACTTGGCGCAGTCGCAGTGCGAACATTGCGCATGCGCACTAAGAGAATTCTCACTGCGATGCGATGAAAAACTCCGAGCGAACAACTCGGAATGAGGGCCAATATTTATTATGCGCAAATAATCAGTAGAAAATGTATCCTAACAGACCACTCATTTCATCTAGAACATAATATAAATATTTTCTACTTAATGGAAACAGATAATGTACGCATTTGTTACAATTAGACTACTGAAATAATTCATATAGTAAATATAACAGTAACAAATACTGTAGCTGTGAAAAGTGAGATAACTTCTGGGCTGAAGCTGAGTTGAAAAAGGGGCATGATCTTGTGGGAAAGGGGCATGACCACACAATAGTGCTCCCAATTCAAATTACATTACACAGTAGTACCCCTTATACACATTGTCCCACACTTGTGCCACTTACACATCATGCCCACACAGTAATCCTTGTCACATTGTGGAGAAATTAGCAGTGCCTGGTTAGGCCAAGGAGGGGCACCGCCCAGCAATGCCACACGCAGTCAGGGGGTATAATCAAATATCAATGGCAGTGAAAAGGTATCTCTGCACACTACCTAGTAGTGGTGATGTAGTGATATATTAAGAATAGCATTCTAGTAGTTTATTTTGAGTTTCTTCACTGTGATGCATTGTGGTGCCGGACACCGGCACCAGCTCTTGGCTGCTGTGCGAACCACCAGCCCAGTTACTGCCACTACTAAGTGATTCCACTCCATGGCCAAGGGTGGCACCACCAGGCAGCGCCCCTTCCTTGGCCAGTGCACCTGGTGAGCGCCATGCTGGCCACTGGGAAGATTACCTCATGTCCCCAGCACATAGCCGTAGTCCCCATCCCCTCCCAGCACATAGGAGTCCCCATCCTGCTACCAGCACACAGCGGTAGTCCCCCTCCTCCTCCTCCCAGCACATAGCCGTAGTCCTCCTCCTCCTCCCAGCACATAGCCGTAATCTCCATTTCCCTCCCAGCACATAGCCGTAGCCCCCATCCCCCTCCCAGCACATAGCCATGGTCTCCCCCCTCCCAGCACATAGCCATAGTCTCCCCCCTCCCTGCACATAGCCATGTTCTCCCCCCTCTTTGCACATAGCATGGTCTCCCCCCTCCCTGCACATAGCCATGGTCTTCCCCCTCCCTGCACATAGCCATGGTCTCCCATGCATATTGTCTCCCCCCTCCCTGAATATAGTAATCTCCCCTCCCAGCAGAGTCTCCCCTCCCATATTTAGTCCTCTCCCCTCCCAGCACAGAGTCCCCCCTGCATATAGTCCTCTCCCTTCCCAGCACAGAGTCTCCATCTCCCTGCATATAGTCTTCTCCCTTCCCAGAACAGAGTCTCCCCCTCCCTGCATATAGTCTTCTCCCCTCCCAGCACAGAGTCTCCCCCCTGCATATAGTCTTCTCCCCTCCCAGCACAGAGTAATTGTCCCCTGCTTATAGTCCTCTCCCCTCCCAGCACACAGTCTCCCCCCTCCCTGCATACAGTCCTCTCCCCTCCCAGCACAGAGTCTCCCCCCTCCCTGCATATAGTCCTCTCCCCTCCCAGCACAGAGTCTCCCCCCTCTGTGCATATAGTCCCTTCCCCTCCCAGCACAGAGACCTTCCCATATATAGTCCTCCTCCCTCCCAGCACATAGTCGTCCCCCCCCCATAATATAGTCCTTTCCCCTCCCTGTATATAGTCCTCCCCCCTCAAAGCACATATCAATTAATATAGTATGTTGCAGTACCTAGTGTGATGAGCTGGGCATCGCCTGGGCTGGAGGATTGCACAATAAGCAGGAACTCCACACTTCGGCACCGGAAATACACTTGGAGAAAGTGAAAGTAAACTACAGCTCCCAGCAACCCTTGTTGCCAGGAGCTCCCGACAGTAAGGGCTGCTGGGAACTGTAGTTTACTTTCACGTTCTTCACTAGTGCATTGCCGTGCCAAACACCGGCGCCTGTTCCTGCCTACTGTGAGATCCTCCGGCCCAGGCGATGTCACTACGAAGTGATTCCACCCACCCAGAGTGGCACTGGCAGGTGGTGCCCCTCCTTGGCTGGCGCCACTGGTGAGTGCCATCCTGGCTAATGGGTAGATACGCCCCTGACCTGGAGCAGTAATTTCTGCTAATTACTCCTGCACAGATGGGGCAAATTGTAGAAGGGGGCATTGGGTTGAATGAAAAAGCCCTGGTACAAGTCTTCCAGGGTGGTAGGGGGTGTTTAATACGTAGGGGAGGGGTGGATAGTGGACTGGGCTTAATATTCATCATTTTCCGGTGGGAGGGCAGCTTGCTTGACTGCAGATATCTTAAGTTCATGAAAATATATTTCTTAGCTTTGAACAGGATAACCTTTCAGAAGGTTCTGGAGACTTGGGGATCAGAGTTCAGGAGCTAAAGCAATTCACCAACTAAAATATAAAACTGCATATTAGGTGTGTGGAGCTGGAGCAGGAACCAGCTGCTTGAAGTCTGATATCTCTGATTCTGGGCATAGTAAAGACAAGCTGCCAATGTCCACCAAAAGGGGAAAGTCTTAAACCCTCAGAAAAACTCTCAGTCAGACAGAACCTGAGATATCTGGCTGGGAAGAGCAATTAACAGGCTTGGATGGGAGCAACTGCTTTCAAGTGGGATATCTCCGCTTCCCCAGTGCCGATTTTCAAAAATCTTGTACCCCTGGAAAGAGGGGACCCTCAGCTATCAGCCTAGGACCCTTATATTCATGGGGAACATGGGCAAGAGCCATTTGAAAAGACAGCCCTGCTTGTTATGCTTTGGGGGACCCCATGTTTTAAATATATATATATATATATTTATTTCTTAACTTACAGACAGAATATCTCACTGATCTGTGCATGCTTCTTTCAAATTCCCCTGTAAAAAGCTGGTTTATTTACAGGTGAGTTTTTGATAAGGTATTGGGTGCTGGTTCCTATTACATTGGCCGAGTTGTATCTGTTTCATAGGAAAACATCTGGATGCGAGTTTGGCCATTGCAAGTTGCAGGATTGCAGGAAACATGCGATTTTGCTATCCTATTACATTGGCCAAATTCTAAAATTGTGCAATTACGATAAATGCGCACATTTTCCAAACTCAGACCCTATTACATTTGGCCCCAAAAGCTAGATTTTGACCCTTAAGTACAAAGTGGCAATAATAATAATAATTGCAAACTAGAGATGAGCGCCGGAATTTTTTCGGGTTTTGTGTTTTGGTTTTGGGTTCGGTTCCGCGGCCGTGTTTTGGGTTCGACCGCGTTTTGGCAAAACCTCACCGAATTTTTTTTGTCGGATTCGGGTGTGTTTTGGATTCGGGTGTTTTTTTCAAAAAACACTAAAAAACAGCTTAAATCATAGAATTTGGGGGTCATTTTGATCCCAAAGTATTATTAACCTCAAAAACCACAATTTACACTCATTTTCAGTCTATTCTGAATACCTCACACCTCACAATATTATTTTTAGTCCTAAAATTTGCACCTAGGTCGCTGGATGACTAAGCTAAGCGACCCTAGTGGCCGACACAAACACCGGGCCCATCTAGGAGTGTCACTGCAGTGTCACGCAGGATGTCCCTTCCAAAAAACCCTCCCCAAACAGCACATGACGCAAAGAAAAAAAGAGGCGCAATGAGGTAGCTGTGTGAGTAAGATAAGCGACCCTAGTGGCCGACACAAACACCGGGCCCATCTAGGAGTGTCACTGCAGTGTCACGCAGGATGTCCCTTCCAAAAAACCCTCCCCAAACAGCACATGACGCAAAGAAAAAAAGAGGCGCAATGAGGTAGCTGTGTGAGTAAGATAAGCGACCCTAGTGGCCGACACAAACACCGGGCCCATCTAGGAGTGGCACTGCAGTGTCACGCAGGATGTCCCTTCCAAAAAACCCTCCCCAAACAGCACATGACGCAAAGAAAAAAAGAGGCGCAATGAGATAGCTGTGTGAGTAAGATAAGCGACCCTAGTGGCCGACACAAACACCGGGCCCATCTAGGAGTGTCACTGCAGTGTCACGCAGGATGTCCCTTCCAAAAAACCCTCCCCGAACAGCACATGACGCAAAGAAAAAAAGAGGCGCAATGAGGTAGCTGTGTGAGTAAGATAAGCGACCCTAGTGGCCGACACAAACACCGGGCCCATCTAGGAGTGTCACTGCAGTGTCACGCAGGATGTCCCTTCCAAAAAACCCTCCCCAAACAGCACATGACGCAAAGAAAAAAAGAGGCGCAATGAGGTAGCTGTGTGAGTAAGATAAGCGACCCTAGTGGCCGACACAAACACCGGGCCCATCTAGGAGTGTCACTGCAGTGTCACGCAGGATGTCCCTTCCAAAAAACCCTCCCCAAACAGCACATGACGCAAAGAAAAAAAGAGGCGCAATGAGGTAGCTGTGTGAGTAAGATAAGCGACCCTAGTGGCCGACACAAACACCGGGCCCATCTAGGAGTGTCACTGCAGTGTCACGCAGGATGTCCCTTCCAAAAAACCCTCCCCAAACAGCACATGACGCAAAGAAAAAAAGAGGCGCAATGAGGTAGCTGTGTGAGTAAGATAAGCGACCCTAGTGGCCGACACAAACACCGGGCCCATCTAGGAGTGGCACTGCAGTGTCACGCAGGATGTCCCTTCCAAAAAACCCTCCCCAAACAACACATGACGCAAAGAAAAAAAGAGGCGCAATGAGGTAGCTGTGTGAGTAAGATAAGCGACCCTAGTGGCCGACACAAACACCGGGCCCATCTAGGAGTGGCACTGCAGTGTCACGCAGGATGTCCCTTCCAAAAAACCCTCCCCAAACAGCACATGACGCAAAGAAAAATTAAAGAAAAAAATAAGATTTTACTTACCGATAAATCTATTTCTCGGAGTCCGTAGTGGATGCTGGGGTTCCTGAAAGGACCATGGGGAAATAGCGGCTCCGCAGGAGACAGGGCACAAAAAGTAAAGCTTTTTCCGATCAGGTGGTGTGCACTGGCTCTTCCCCCTATGACCCCCCTCCAGACTCCAGTTAGGTACTGTGCCCGGACGAGCGTACACAATAAGGGAGGATTTTGAATCCCGGGTAAGACTCATACCAGCCACACCAATCACACCGTACAACTTGTGATCTAAACCCAGTTAACAGTATGATAACAGCGGAGCCTCTGAAAGATGGCTTCCTTCAACAATAACCCGAATTAGTTAACAATAACTATGTACAATTTATGCAGATAATCCGCACTTGGGATGGGCGCCCAGCATCCACTACGGACTCCGAGAAATAGATTTATCGGTAAGTAAAATCTTATTTTCTCTATCGTCCTAGTGGATGCTGGGGTTCCTGAAAGGACCATGGGGATTATACCAAAGCTCCCAAACGGGCGGGAGAGTGCGGATGACTCTGCAGCACCGAATGAGAGAACTCCAGGTCCTCCTTAGCCAGAGTATCAAATTTGTAAAATTTTACAAACGTGTTCTCCCCTGACCACGTAGCTGCTCGGCAAAGTTGTAATGCCGAGACCCCTCGGGCAGCCGCCCAAGATGAGCCCACCTTCCTTGTGGAGTGGGCCTTTACAGATTTAGGCTGTGGCAGGCCTGCCACAGAATGTGCAAGTTGGATTGTGCTACAGATCCAACGAGCAATCGTCTGCTTAGACGCAGGAGCACCCATCTTGTTGGGTGCATACAATATAAACAACGAGTCAGATTTTCTGACTCCAGCTGTCCTTGCAATATATATTTTTAATGCTCTGACAACGTCCAGTAACTTGGAGTCCTCCAAGTCACTTGTAGCCGCAGGCACTACAATAGGCTGGTTCAGATGAAATGCTGACACCACCTTAGGGAGAAAATGCGGACGAGTCCGCAGTTCTGCCCTGTCCGAATGGAAAATCAGATATGGGCTTTTGTAAGATAAAGCTGCCAATTCTGACACTCTCCTGGCAGAAGCCAGGGCTAGAAGCATGGTCACTTTCCATGTGAGATATTTCAAATCCACCTTTTTTTTTGGTTCAAACCAATGAGATTTTAGGAAGTCCAAAACCACATTGAGATCCCACGGTGCCACTGGAGGCACCACAGGAGGCTGTATATGCAGCACTCCCTTAACAAAGGTCTGGACTTCAGGGACTGAAGCCAATTCTTTTTGAAAGAAAATCGACAGGGCCGAAATTTGAACCTTAATAGATCCCAATTTGAGACCCATTGACAATCCTGATTGCAGGAAATGTAGGAATCGACCCAGTTGAAATTCCTCCGTCGGAGCACTCCGATCTTCGCACCACGCAACATATTTTCGCCAAATTCGGTGATAATGTTGCACGGTTACTTCCTTCCTTGCTTTAATCAAAGTAGGAATGACTTCTTCCGGCATGCCTTTTTCCTTTAGGATCCGGCGTTCAACCGCCATGCCGTCAAACGCAGCCGCGGTAAGTCTTGAAACAGACAGGGACCCTGCTGAAGCAAGTCCCTCCTTAGAGGTAGAGGCCACGGATCTTCCGTGATCATCTCTTGAAGTTCCGGGTACCAAGTCCTTCTTGGCCAATCCGGAACCACTAGTATCGTTCTTACGCCTCTTTGCCGTATAATTCTCAATACTTTTGGTATGAGAGGCAGAGGAGGAAACACATACACCGACTGGTACACCCAAGGCGTTACCAGCGCGTCCACAGCTATTGCCTGCGGATCTCTTGACCTGGCGCAATACCTGTCCAGTTTTTTGTTGAGGCGAGACGCCATCATGTCCACCATTGGTCTTTCCCAACGGGTTACCAGCATGTGGAAGACTTCTGGATGAAGTCCCCACTCTCCCGGGTGAAGATCGTGTCTGCTGAGGAAGTCTGCTTCCCAGTTGTCCACTCCCGGGATGAACACTGCTGACAGTGCTATCACATGATTCTCTGCCCAGCGAAGAATCCTTGCAGCTTCTGCCATTGCACTCCTGCTTCTTGTGCCGCCCTGTCTGTTCACATGGGCGACTGCCGTGATGTTGTCCGACTGGATCAACACCGGTTTTCCCTGAAGCAGAGATTCTGCCTGGCTTAGAGCATTGTATATTGCTCTTAGTTCCAGAATGTTTATGTGAAGAGACGTTTCCAGGCTCGTCCATACTCCCTGGAAGTTTCTTCCTTGTGTGACTGCTCCCCAGCCTCTCAGGCTGGCGTCCGTGGTCACCAGGATCCAATCCTGTATGCCGAATCTGCGGCCCTCCAATAGATGAGCACTCTGCAACCACCACAGAAGAGACACCCTTGTCCTTGGAGACAGGGTTATCCGCAGGTGCATCTGAAGATGCGACCCTGACCATTTGTCCAACAGATCCCTTTGGAAAATTCTTGCGTGGAATCTGCCGAATGGAATTGCTTCGTAAGAAGCCACCATTTTTCCCAGGACTCTTGTGCATTGATGTACAGACACCTTTCCTGGTTTTAGGAGGTTCCTGACAAGCTCGGATAACTCCTTGGCTTTTTCCTCCGGGAGAAAAACCTTTTTCTGAACCGTGTCCAGAATCATCCCTAGGAACAGCAGACGAGTTGTCGGCATTAACTGGGATTTTGGAATATTCAGAATCCACCCGTGCTGTTTTAGCACTTCTTGAGACAGTGCTAATCCCATCTCTAGCTGTTCTCTGGACCTCGCCCTTATTAGGAGATCGTCCAAGTATGGGATAATTAATACGCCTTTTCTTCGAAGAAGAATCATCATCTCGGCCATTACCTTTGTAAAGATCCGAGGTGCCGTGGACAATCCGAACGGCAGCGTCTGAAACTGATAGTGACAGTTTTGTACAACGAACCTGAGGTACCCCTGGTGTGAGGGGTAAATTGGAACGTGGAGATACGCATCCTTGATGTCCAAGGATACCATAAAGTCCCCCTCTTCCAGGTTCGCTATCACTGCTCTGAGTGACTCCATTTTGAACTTGAACTTCTTTATGTACAGGTTCAAGGACTTCAGATTTAGAATAGGCCTTACCGAGCCATCCGGCTTCGGTACCACAAAAAGAGTGGAATAATACCCCTTCCCTTGTTGCAGAAGAGGTACCTTGACTATCACCTGCTGAGAGTACAGCTTGTGAATGGCTTCCAACACCGTCTCCCTTTCGGAGGGGGACGTTGGTAAAGCAGACTTCAGGAAACGGCGAGGTGGATCTGTCTCTAATTCCAACCTGTATCCCTGAGATATTATCTGCAGGATCCAGGGATCTACTTGCGAGTGAGCCCACTGCGCGCTGTAATTTTTGAGACGACCCCCCACCGTCCCCGAGTCCGCTTGAGAAGCCCCAGCGTCATGCTGAGGCTTTTGTAGAAGCCGGGGAGGGCTTCTGATCCTGGGAAGGAGCTGCGTGTTGCTGTCTCTTCCCTCGACCTTTGCCTCGTGGCAGATATGAATAGCCCTTTGCTCTCTTATTTTTAAAGGAACGAAAGGGCTGCGGTTGAAAAGTCGGTGCCTTTTTCTGTTGGGGAGTGACTTGAGGTAGAAATGTGGATTTCCCGGCTGTAGCCGTGGCCACCAAATCTGATAGACCGACTCCAAATAACTCCTCCCCTTTATACGGCAAAACTTCCATATGCCGTTTTGAATCCGCATCGCCTGTCCACTGTCGCGTCCATAAAGCTCTTCTGGCCGAAATGGACATAGCACTTACCCGTGATGCCAGTGTGCATATATCCCTCTGTGCATCACGCATATAAAGAAATGCATCCTTTATTTGTTCTAACGACAGTAAAATATTGTCCCTGTCCAGGGTATCAATATTTTCAATCAGGGACTCTGACCAAACTACCCCCGCACTGCCCATCCAGGCAGTCGCTACAGCTGGTCGTAGTATAACACCTGCATGTGTGTATATACTTTTTTGGATATTTTCCATCCTCCTATCTGATGGATCTTTAAGTGCGGCCGTCTCAGGAGAGGGTAACGCCACTTGTTTAGATAAGCGTGTTAGCGCCTTGTCCACCCTAGGAGGTGTTTCCCAGCGCTCCCTAACCTCTGGCGGGAAAGGGTATAATGCCAATAATTTCTTTGAAATTATCAGCTTTTTATCAGGGGCAACCCACGCTTCATTACACACGTCATTTAGTTCTTCTGATTCAGGAAAAACTATAGGTAGTTTTTTCATACCCCACATAATACCCTGTTTAGTGGTACCTGTAGTATCAGCTAAATGTAACGCCTCCTTCATTGCCAAAATCATATAACGTGTGGCCCTACTGGAAAATACGGTTGATTCGTCACCGTCACCACTGGAGTCATCGCCTGTGTCTGGGTCTGTGTCGACCGACTGAGGCAAAGGGCGTTTCACAGCCCCTGACGGTGTTTGAGTCGCCTGGACAGGCACTAATTGATTGTCTGGCCGTCTCATGTCGTCAAACGACTGCTTTAGCGTGTTGACACTATCCCGTAGTTCCATAAATAAAGGCATCCATTCTGGTGTCGACTCCCTAGGGGGTGACATCCTCATATTTGGCAATTGCTCCGCCTCCACACCAATATCGTCCTCATACATGTCGACACACACGTACCGACACACAGCAGACACACAGGGAATGCTCCTAATGAAGACAGGACCCACTAGCCCTTTGGGGAGACAGAGGGAGAGTTTGCCAGCACACACCAAAAGCGCTATATATATATCAGGGATAGCCTTATAATAAGTGCTCCCTTATAGCTGCTTTGTTATATCAAAATATCGCCATAAATGTGCCCCCCCCTCTCTGTTTTACCCTGTTTCTGTAGTGCAGTGCAGGGGAGAGACTTGGGAGCCGTCCTGACCAGCGGAGCTGTGAGAGGAAATGGCGCCGTGTGCTGAGGAGATAGGCCCCGCCCCTTTTCCGGCGGGCTCGTCTCCCGCTATTTAGAAAAATTAGGCAGGGGTTAAATATCTCCATATAGCCTCTAGGGCTATATGTGAGGTATTTTTAGCCTTTATAGGTACTCATTTGCCTCCCAGGGCGCCCCCCTCCCAGCGCCCTGCACCCTCAGTGACTGCCGTGTGAAGTGTGCTGAGAGGAAAATGGCGCACAGCTGCAGTGCTGTGCGCTACCTTTAGAAGACTGCAGGAGTCTTCAGCCGCCGATTCTGGACCTCTTCTGACTTCAGCATCTGCAAGGGGGCCGGCGGCGCGGCTCCGGTGACCATCCAGGCTGTACCTGTGATCGTCCCTCTGGAGCTTGATGTCCAGTAGCCAAGAAGCCAATCCATCCTGCACGCAGGTGAGTTGACTCCTTCTCCCCTCTGTCCCTCGTTGCAGTGATCCTGTTGCCAGCAGGAATCACTGTAAAATAAAAAACCTAGCTAAACTTTTTCTAAGCAGCTCTTTAGGAGAGCCACCTAGATTGCACCCTTCTCGGCCGGGCACAAAAATCTAACTGGAGTCTGGAGGGGGGTCATAGGGGGAGGAGCCAGTGCACACCACCTGATCGGAAAAAGCTTTACTTTTTGTGCCCTGTCTCCTGCGGAGCCGCTATTTCCCCATGGTCCTTTCAGGAACCCCAGCATCCACTAGGACGATAGAGAAAGAGGTGCAAGATGGAATTGTCCTTGGGCCCTCCCACCCACCCTTATGTTGTATAAACAGGACATGCACACTTTAACCAACCCATCATTTCAGTGACAGGGTCTGCCACACGACTGTGACTGAAATGACGGGTTGGTTTGGACCCCCACCAAAAAAGAAGCAATTAATCTCTCCTTGCACAAACTGGCTCTACAGAGGCAAGATGTCCACCTCATCATCATCCTCCGATATATCACCGTGTACATCCCCCTCCTCACAGATTATCAATTCGTCCCCACTGGAATCCACCATCTCAGCTCCCTGTGTACTTTGTGGAGGCAATTGCTGCTGGTCAATGTCTCCACGGAGGAATTGATTATAATTCATTTTAATGAACATCATCTTCTCCACATTTTCTGGATGTAACCTCGTACGCCGATTGCTGACAAGGTGAGCGGCGGCACTAAACACTCTTTCGGAGTACACACTTGTGGGAGGGCAACTTAGGTAGAATAAAGCCAGTTTGTGCAAGGGCCTCCAAATTGCCTCTTTTTCCTGCCAGTATAAGTACGGACTGTGTGACGTGCCTACTTGGATGCGGTCACTCATATAATCCTCCACCATTCTTTCAATGGTGAGAGAATCATATGCAGTGACAGTAGACGACATGTCCGTAATCATTGTCAGGTCCTTCAGTCCGGACCAGATGTCAGCATCAGCAGTCGCTCCAGACTGCCCTGCATCACCGCCAGCGGGTGGGCTCGGAATTCTGAGCCTTTTCCTCGCACCCCCAGTTGCGGGAGAATGTGAAGGAGGAGATGTTGACAGGTCGCGTTCCGCTTGACTTGACAATTTCCTCACCAGCAGGTCTTTCAACCCCAGCAGACTTGTGTCTGCCGGAAAGAGAGATCCAAGGTAGGCTTTAAATCTAGGATCAAGCACGGTGGCCAAAATGTAGTGCTCTGATTTCAACAGATTGACCACCCGTGAATCCTTGTTAAGCGAATTAAGGGCTCCATCCACAAGTCCCACATGCCTAGCGGAATCGCTCCGTGTTAGCTCCTCCTTCAATGTCTCCAGCTTCTTCTGCAAAAGCCTGATGAGGGGAATGACCTGACTCAGGCTGGCAGTGTCTGAACTGACTTCACGTGTGGCAAGTTCAAAGGGCATCAGAACCTTGCACAACGTTGAAATCATTCTCCACTGCGCTTGAGACAGGTGCATTCCACCTCCTATATCGTGCTCAATTGTATAGGCTTGAATGGCCTTTTGCTGCTCCTCCAACCTCTGAAGCATATAGAGGGTTGAATTCCACCTCGTTACCACTTCTTGCTTCAGATGATGGCAGGGCAGGTTCAGTAGTTTTTGGTGGTGCTCCAGTCTTCTGTACGTGGTGCCTGTACGCCGAAAGTGTCCCGCAATTCTTCTGGCCACCGACAGCATCTCTTGCAGGCCCCTGTCGTTTTTTAAAAAATTCTGCACCACCAAATTCAAGGTATGTGCAAAACATGGGACGTGCTGGAATTTGCCCATATTTAATGCACACACAATATTGCTGGCGTTGTCCGATGCCACAAATCCACAGGAGAGTCCAATTGGGGTAAGCCATTCCGCGATGATCTTCCTCAGTTGCCGTAAGAGGTTTTCAGCTGTGTGCGTATTCTGGAAAGCGGTGATACAAAGCGTAGCCTGTCAGAACACCAAGTAAAGGTATTTTTTTAAATTATTTTATAAATCAATAGCCAATATATCAATATAAAATTTAACACGTACCCATCTACAATAGGTTTAAGACAGCAATTACACCTCCGTATATACATTTTATTTATTATTACACACTCCATACAATAACTATAAGCAGCCAAAGATGTAATTAAGGAATTTCCGGTCACGGTGAAACTGCTGTATCTGTGGTCCTATCACCATGACTACTAAACAGGAAGTATCACCATAACTACTAAACAGGAAGTGAGGTAGCTTTGCTGGTCCACACTCCCTACAATCATCCTCAAATCATCCTTCAAGCGGAAGTGATGCGCTTCAACGCCACTTCCGGTCACGAAAAAACACTCAGAGTATAATATTATTATCCTGATTTAATGCGTCATTTTTTATCATCCATTTCACCCCTATGTCAATAAACTTAACACTATGAAACTCACTGAGTCATGCACATAATCAAAAAATCCGATAGAGACGCGCCACTTCCGGGTTCCGTAACCGGAAGTGACGCATCATTGCATTGTGACGCGTCATTACAGAGTAACGCGCTATCGTCAGTTCATCTACGTAGGCCTCCGATCACGGGGCCTCTACCTTGAACTCATTCATTACATTTAGGATCTAATATTTACTAGTCTCGATTATCCTTTTCCAAGTTTTAACCGAAAATTTCCGCAGATATGCAAATCTTTACCATATGATACAATCTTACATCACCTCCGCCCTTTTTGAAACCGGAAGTGAGGTTTATAATATGGCATGCAGATAATAACTAAGATTACTAAAAGATGTAGTCAGTGAATTTCCGGTCACAGCGAAACTGCCCTATTTATGTTTCCATCACCATGACTACTAAACAGGAAGTGAGGTAATTTGGCTGGTCCACATTCCCTGCAATCATCCTCAAACCTTTCCTCAAGCGGAAGTTATGCGCTGTGACGCCACTTCCGGTCACGGAGTAAACACTCCGAGTATTATAGAACCTATCTTATCTAATAAGTTATTCCGTATCATCCACTTCACCACTGCGTCAATAAACTGAACTCACTATCAATCTCACTGAGCCGCGCACTTAATTAAAAACCAGATGGATACGCGCCACTTCCGGGTTCCGTAACCGGAAGTGACGCGTTATACTGTGTGACGCGTTATTGTCAGTTCATCTACGTAGGCCTCCGATCACGGGGCCTTTACCTTGATCGCAACCATTACATTTAGGTTCCAACACTTATTAGTCTCGATTATGTTTTTCTAAATTTTAACCTTAAATCCCTACAGGTATGCAAATCTCTACCACATGATACAATCTCACATCACTTCCGCCCTTCCGAAACCGGAAGTGAGGTGTATAGTAGGGCATACATATCACATGATGTACATATATTTCTTCTTTCCTGTGATTGGTCCTTATTTGAGACCACTCCCCCCTTTTGACCTTAAATAGATAGCTTTCCACTATCCTCTCACACAGTGAACAAGCCACCTCAAGTGAAACGGCCGTCTGTGTTATGTGGTGCTGAACAGTGCACGGTTCAGCCCACCATCTTTCCTGGTATCGTATTACCTATGTTAAATTTTGATATTTGTTATCTAATTTTGATCTACCATCAGGTAATTCGCTAAATTCTCTTTTCTTGTCATTTTCTTTTATTCTATGTTGATTATTGTGATAAACAAGTAATATATGTTATTATGAACATTCAGTCCTCCCTTTCTTAATTCCAAAATCTACCCTGGTTGCTCCAAGAGATATAAATGCTCACTTAGGATAACACATGATTATGTGATCCCTATCTTGGAACTTTGATTATATAATAAAACTTTAAGATATCTGTGTAATTCCACCCCCTTTTTTTCCACGAGCACAGGTAACCCGCCTCTCTCATCCACTGTCCATTATTATATGGTACGGTGGACAATAGGGGGCGAGCCCTGTGCTTAATTGTTTCCTATATCTCACTTATTCAAGTACTCACTTATCCAAAATGCCAGTCATATAAATTCCCGGTAATACGATAATAACTCTTAGACTGTGCATCTCAATTGGATAGTAGAAGTGCTCTTTTGGTATGTGCCAATAACCATACACTCTCTCATTCACAATTCATGTGATATTACTGCCATATCTCTCTGGTTACGCCCAATCTCGCCTGATCTTGGAAGCTAAGCAGTGAGGAGCCTGAATAGTACCTAGGTGGGAGACTACTAGGGAATCTCAGGTGCAGTAATAGATATCTATATCCAAATGTGAAAAGCAGAAGTGTTGGAGCAACCTTTGACCTTACTGAATTTCATACCTTTTTTTCCCTTTCTTAATTGTCTGATCTCAGACCTGTTAAAAATATTAAACTCATTACTTACCTGTGAATATCCACATGTCATTATCTATGTATGTTAAACCGAAGTATTGGAGCATTAATTGACTCTAGTGTGCATCTGATTTCAGATTTGCATACATTTCACATACATTTTCCGATACGCTGATCGCTGATGAGAAAGTTAGAATTGGCAATTTACCTCCTACTAGGATACCAGGATAAATTCATCACAATGGTCATTGGTCAATAGACCTATATTTCTAAGTTTACAAATTTGTTGTTACATTCTATGCCATTGTGATTTATATCAGAAATCCTTTTCTCCTTTGATGTAGAAACCAATTTTGATATTTTCATCTTAGGTGTCACTGTCACCTCACTTACTACATCAATTAAGAATGTTTATTTTCAATTTTTTCTTTAATCATTAAATTCTCTCAGAATCTACTCTCAGATTTCTATGATAATAGTAGAGAGAGATCTAGAATCTTCTCCTTTTTTTGTCCTCCTCTTTTAGGACTATATATATATATGTGTGTGTCTGTCAAGGTACTATATTTTATCTTATTCCAATTAAAAGTTAAGTCTTATTTAAGCGTGCCCCAACACAGAGTCTCTCTTTCCCTTCTTAAACATTACTATGTATTATTGACTCTGGGTGCACCACCAACCACAATAAATTCCTTGAATACCGCTTACATGCATTCTTTATGTAAATGCACTGTTGGTCACAAGGGACAAATTTCATAAAGAGCCCTTTACAAAAAGATTGATTGTAGTCTTGTGCGATACCTAACTAACCTTTTTCTGTTTTCTGCCCTGCATCACCGCCAGCGGGTGGGCTCGGAATTCTGAGCCTATTCCTCGCACCCCCAGTTGCGGGAGAATGTGAAGGAGGAGATGTTGACAGGTCGCGTTCCGCTTGACTTGACAATTTTCTCACCAGCAGGTCTTTCAACCCCAGCAGACTTGTGTCTGCCGGAAAGAGAGATCCAAGGTAGGCTTTAAATCTAGGATCGAGCACGGTGGCCAAAATGTAGTGCTCTGATTTCAACAGATTGACCACCCGTGAATCCTTGTTAAGCGAATTAAGGGCTCCATCCACAAGTCCCACATGCCTAGCGGAATCGCTCCGTGTTAGCTCCTCCTTCAATGTCTCCAGCTTCTTCTGCAAAAACCTGATGAGGGGAATGACCTGACTCAGGCTGGCAGTGTCTGAACTGACTTCACGTGTGGCAAGTTCAAAGGGCATCAGAACCTTGCACAACGTTGAAATCATTCTCCACTGCGCTTGAGACAGGTGCATTCCACCTCCTATATCGTGCTCAATTGTATAGGCTTGAATGGCCTTTTGCTGCTCCTCCAACCTCTGAAGCATATAGAGGGTTGAATTCCACCTCGTTACCACTTCTTGCTTCAGATGATGGCAGGGCAGGTTCAGTAGTTTTTGGTGGTGCTCCAGTCTTCTGTACGTGGTGCCTGTACGCCGAAAGTGTCCCGCAATTCTTCTGGCCACCGACAGCATCTCTTGCACGCCCCTGTCGTTTTTTTAAAAATTCTGCACCACCAAATTCAAGGTATGTGCAAAACATGGGACGTGCTGGAATTTGCCCATATTTAATGCACACACAATATTGCTGGCGTTGTCCGATGCCACAAATCCACAGGAGAGTCCAATTGGGGTAAGCCATTCCGCGATGATCTTCCTCAGTTGCCGTAAGAGGTTTTCAGCTGTGTGCGTATTCTGGAAAGCGGTGATACAAAGCGTAGCCTGCCTAGGAAAGAGTTGGCGTTTGCGAGATGCTGCTACTGGTGCCGCCGCTGCTGTTCTTGCAGTGGGAGTCCATACATCTACCCAGTGGGCTGTCACAGTCATATAGTCCTGACCCTGCCCTGCTCCACTTGTCCACATGTCCGTGGTTAAGTGGACATTGGGTACAACTGCATTTTTTAGGACACTGGTGAGTCTTTTTCTGACGTCCGTGTACATTCTCGGTATCGCCTGCCTAGAGAAATGGAACCTAGATGGTATTTGGTAACGGGGGCACACTGCCTCAATAAATTGTCTAGTTCCCTGTGAACTAACGGCGGATACCGGACGCACGTCTAACACCAACATAGTTGTCAAGGCCTCAGTTATCCGCTTTGCAGCAGGATGACTGCTGTGATATTTCATCTTCCTCGCAAAGGACTGTTGAACAGTCAATTGCTTACTGGAAGTAGTACAAGTGGGCTTACGACTTCCCCTCTGGGATGACCATCGACTCCAAGCAGCAACAACAGCAGCGCCAGCAGCAGTAGGCGTTACACGCAAGGATGCATCGGAGGAATCCCAGGCAGGAGAGGAATCGTCAGAATTGCCAGTGACATGTCCTGCAGGACTATTGGCATTCCTGGGGAAGGAGGAAATTGACACTGAGGGAGTTGGTGGGGTGGTTTGCGTGAGCTTGGTTACAAGAGGAAGGGATTTACTGGTCAGTGGACTGCTTCCGCTGTCGCCCAAAGTTTTTGAACTTGTCACTGACTTATTATGAATGCGCTGCAGGTGACGTATAAGGGAGGATGTTCCGAGGTGGTTAACGTCCTTACCCCTACTTATTACAGCTTGACAAAGGCAACACACGGCTTGACACCTGTTGTCTGCTTTTCTGTTGAAATACCTCCACACTGAAGAGCTGATTTTTTTGGTATTTTCACCTGGCATGTCAACGGCCATATTACTCCCACGGACAACAGGTGTCTCCCCGGGTGCCTGACTTAAACAAACCACCTCACCATCAGAATCCTCCTGGTCAATTTCCTCCCCAGCGCCAGCAACACCCATATCCTCCTCATCCTGGTGTACTTCAACACTGACATCTTCAATCTGACTATCAGGAACTGGACTGCGGGTGCTCCTTCCAGCACTTGCAGGGGGCGTGCAAATGGTGGAAGGCGCATGCTCTTCACGTCCAGTGTTGGGAAGGTCAGGCATCGCAACCGACACAATTGGACTCTCCTTGTGGATTTGGGATTTCGAAGAACGCACAGTTCTTTGCGGTGCTTTTGCCAGCTTGAGTCTTTTCAGTTTTCTAGCGAGAGGCTGAGTGCTTCCATCCTCATGTGAAGCTGAACCACTAGCCATGAACATAGGCCAGGGCCTCAGCCGTTCCTTGCCACTCCGTGTGGTAAATGGCATATTGGCAAGTTTACGCTTCTCCTCCGACAATTTTATTTTAGGTTTTGGAGTCCTTTTTTTACTGATATTTGGTGTTTTGGATTTGACATGCTCTGTACTATGACATTGGGCATCGGCCTTGGCAGACGACGTTGCTGGCATTTCATCGTCTCGGCCATGACTAGTGGCAGCAGCTTCAGCACGAGGTGGAAGTGGATCTTGATCTTTCCCTAATTTTGGAACCTCAACATTTTTGTTCTCCATATTTTAATAGGCACAACTAAAAGGCACCTCAGGTAAACAATGGAGATGGATGGATACTAGTATACTTATGGATGGACTGCCGAGTGCCGACACAGAGGTAGCTACAGCCGTGGACTAACGTACTGTGTCTGCTGCTAATATAGACTGGATGATTGATAATGAGATGAAATCAATATATATATGTATGTATATATAATATCACTAGTACTGCAGCCGGACAGGTAGATAATATATTTATTAGGTAATGATGACTGATGACGGACCTGCTGGACACTGTCAGCTCAGCAGCACCGCAGACTGCTACAGTAAGCTACTATACTATAGTAGTATGTACAAAGAAGAAAGAAAAAAAAAAACCCACGGGTAGGTGGTATACAATTATGGATGGACTGCCGAGTGCCGACACAGAGGTAGCTACAGCCGTGGACTAACGTACTGTGTCTGCTGCTAATATAGACTGGATGATTGATAATGAGATGAAATCAATATATATATGTATGTATATATAATATCACTAGTACTGCAGCCGGACAGGTAGATAATATATTTATTAGGTAATGATGACTGATGACGGACCTGCTGGACACTGTCAGCTCAGCAGCACCGCAGACTGCTACAGTAAGCTACTATACTATAGTAGTATGTACAAAGAAGAAAGAAAAAAAAAAAACACGGGTAGGTGGTATACAATTATGGATGGACTGCCGAGTGCCGACACAGAGGTAGCTACAGCCGTGGACTAACGTATTGTGTCTGCTGCTAATAAAGACTGGATGATTGATAATGAGATGAAATCAATATATATATGTATGTATATATAATATCACTAGTACTGCAGCCGGACAGGTAGATAATATATTTATTAGGTAATGATGACTGATGACGGACCTGCTGGACACTGTCAGCTCAGCAGCACCGCAGACTGCTACAGTAAGCTACTATACTATAGTAGTATGTACAAAGAAGAAAGAAAAAAAAAACCACGGGTAGGTGGTATACAATTATGGATGGACTGCTGAGTGCCGACACAGAGGTAGCTACAGCCGTGGACTAACGTACTGTGTCTGCTGCTAATATAGACTGGATGATTGATAATGAGATGAAATCAATATATATATGTATGTATATATAATATCACTAGTACTGCAGCCGGACAGGTAGATAATATATTTATTAGGTAATGATGACTGATGACGGACCTGCTGGACACTGTCAGCTCAGCAGCACCGCAGACTGCTACAGTAAGCTACTATACTATAGTAGTATGTACAAAGAAGAAAGAAAAAAAAAAACCACGGGTAGGTGGTATACAATTATGGATGGACTGCCGAGTGCCGACACAGAGGTAGCTACAGCCGTGGACTAACGTACTGTGTCTGCTGCTAATATAGACTGGATGATTGATAATTAGATGAAATCAATGTATATATGTATGTATATATAATATCACTAGTACTGCAGCCGGACAGGTAGATAATATATTTATTAGGTAATGATGACTGATGACGGACCTGCTGGACACTGTCAGCTCAGCAGCACCGCAGACTGCTACAGTAAGCTACTATACTATAGTAGTATGTACAAAGAAGAAAGAAAAAAAAAAAACCACGGGTAGGTGGTATACAATTATGGATGGACTGCTGAGTGCCGACACAGAGGTAGCTACAGCTGTGGACTAACGTACTGTGTCTGCTGCTAATATAGACTGGATGATTGATAATGAGATGAAATCAATATATATATGTATGTATATATAATATCACTAGTACTGCAGCCGGACAGGTAGATAATATATTTATTAGGTAATGATGACTGATGACGGACCTGCTGGACACTGTCAGCTCAGCAGCACCGCAGACTGCTACAGTAAGCTACTATACTATAGTAGTATGTACAAAGAAGAAAGAAAAAAAAAAAACACGGGTAGGTGGTATACAATTATGGATGGACTGCTGAGTGCCGACACAGAGGTAGCTACAGCCGTGGACTAACGTACTGTGTCTGCTGCTAATATAGACTGGATGATTGATAATGAGATGAAATCAATATATATATGTATGTATATATAATATCACTAGTACTGCAGCCGGACAGGTAGATAATATATTTATTAGGTAATGATGACTGATGACGGACCTGCTGGACACTGTCAGCTCAGCAGCACCGCAGACTGCTACAGTAAGCTACTATACTATAGTAGTATGTACAAAGAAGAAAGAAAAAAAAAAACCACGGGTAGGTGGTATACAATTATGGATGGACTGCTGAGTGCCGACACAGAGGTAGCTACAGCCGTGGACTAACGTACTGTGTCTGCTGCTAATATAGACTGGATGATTGATAATGAGATGAAATCAATATATATATGTATGTATATATAATATCACTAGTACTGCAGCCGGACAGGTAGATAATATATTTATTAGGTAATGATGACTGATGACGGACCTGCTGGACACTGTCAGCTCAGCAGCACCGCAGACTGCTACAGTAAGCTACTATACTCTATAGTAGTATGTACAAAGAAGAAAGAAAAAAAAAAACCACGGGTAGGTGGTATACAATTATGGATGGACTGCCGAGTGCCGACACAGAGGTAGCTACAGCCGTGGACTAACGTACTGTGTCTGCTGCTAATATAGAGTCTAGACTGGATGATAAATTATTGATAATGAGATGAAATCAATATAATATCACTAGTACTGCAGCCGGACAGGTACTATATATATTTATTATGTAATGACTGATGACGGACCTGCTGGACACTGTCAGGTCAGCACAGCACCGCAGACTGCTACAGTAAGCTACTATAGTAGTATGTATAAAGAAGAATGAAAAAAAAAAAACCACGGGTAGGTGGTATACAATATTATATATATATATATATATATTATATACAATTATATATATATATATATATATATATATATATATATATATATTAAACTGGTGGTGATTGATTATTAAACTGGTGGTCACTTCAGGACAGGTCACGTTGCAACTTGCAACTAGTACTCCGAGGCCTAAGCAGACAATCACAAAATATATTACTATACTGGTGGTCAGTGTGGTCACAACAATGGCAGTGTGGCACTGACTCTGGCAGCAAAAGTGTGCACTGTACGTTAGATGTACTCCTGAGTCCTGCTCTCAGACTCTAACTGCTCCCCACTGTCAGTGTCTCCCCCACAAGTCAGATAATACACTTACAGTCACACTATCTAATCTATAAATATCACTTCAGCAAGTAGTATAGTAGTATACAGTAGTACTCCTCCTAATAATGCTCCCCGAAAATACTGTGTCTCTCTCTTCTCTAAACGGAGAGGACGCCAGCCACGTCCTCTCCCTATGACTCTCAATGCACGTGTGACAATGGCGGCGACGCGCGGCTCCTTATATAGAATCCGAGTCTCGCGATAGAATCCGAGCCTCGCGAGAATCCGACAGCGTGATGATGACGTTCGGGCGCGCTGGGTTAGCCGAGCAAGGCGGGAAGATCCGAGCCTGCTCGGACCCGTGTAAAAAACCTGAAGTTCGGGCGGGTTCGGATTCAGAGGAACCGAACCCGCTCATCTCTATTGCAAACCAGATGTATTTTGCATTTTAACTTATTGTTATATTAATTTCTGGCGCAAAAACTGATGAGATTCTGTGACTTGCAAAAGCTTCTGCTGAGTCAATCTGACCCCATCTGAACATAATATTTTATATGATTCTGTAATATAGTACACATATTATATATTGTGGGGCAGATTTAGTTACACACAAGCTGCCATTGGCACATTTTTCCACCTACTACAGTACATTGATTCTCTACTTAAGTCCATAGGCTGCAAGCAAAGTCAGCCACAGTCAGTTAAAGAGCAGAATCCGGCTGAATGGATCCTGGTGGCTTATGAGCTTAATTGTAACTACTCCAATAAATCAGAATCTAAATTTAACATTATTCTTGGGGAATCCGCTTAGTAAGAATAATAAGGGGGCAAAACTAACAGTAAGGGGCAAAACTAAAGCTAAATGATTTTTTCTCCTCTAATATCCAACTAAAATACATATACTGTATGTGTATAAGGGGTTAAGAACCATACATTGATCTCACATTAATTTGTGGATGCACCCACTTAAAATAGTTCAGCTATTTTAGGTTCTCTTGATTTTTTTTCTCAGGAGGTCCGTTGTTCACTTGTACAGCAATTAAAACCACATTTTCAGTTCTTAATTAAAACATTATTATAAAGTGAGGTAATGTGGGATGAAAAATTCACCGCATTATCCATCATAGAAAGACTAATTAAAATCACTTGCTTCCTAAGCTGTCTTTGGCAATCACGACCAGTCATATGGAAAATAAAAGCTCTAGTCTTATATGCTACATGATGATTCTATATGGAGAGACAATTGTTTCTCAGACTGTGGCAACCTTGATTAAAGAACATTAATGGGCCCTACACACTGGCAGATTTCACTGAACGATATGAACGTTCTTATTCATTAATGAACGTGAACTCGTTCATATCTTTCAGTGTGGAGGCAGCAACGATGAACGATGCGCAGCCCCGCGCTCTTTCATCGTTGGTGCCCCGTCGCTTATGCATGCAGGCCAATATGGACAATCTCGTCCAAATCAGCATGCACGGCTATGGAGCCAGGTGATGTGGGGAGTGAAGAAACTTCACTCTCCCTGACACTCCCCCCCCCCGCCACCGGGTCGCCCGCCCGCCGTATCGGCCGTCGGGCACCTCGGCGGCACATCGCCATATGTGTAGGGCCCTTAAGTATCTGCTTTACAATGAATTACAGCTTCATTGAACATTAACATTAAAGGACCAAATAGAAATTTTCAAATAAAAACTATAACGGAAAAATGTATTGTTCAGTAATAACCTAGCATCCGCCTGCAGCTCTGTGAAACAGTTAAGTGTTACATCCTCACTCCATCACCGACAGATGAATCTCCTAACACATCATTAGGGCATTCTCCTTACTGGAGCTGATGCAGGTACAGTAATAAGTTGATTATGCTGTCACTTCAGTTCCTGTTGTTCCTGTCGTCCCCCCCCCCCCAAAAAAAAATAGCTCCTCTGAGGAAACATTACCTATCCAATGTGGCCACCAACAGTGTATCTGTGCATGCACGGCGCAATCTTGCCACTGTGTATGAGAAACATGGTGGAGAACGGACATCTCCCTCTTAGCTCCTGAGACCTGCAACTTCACCCCGCACTGTTCCTGAGCCAGCATTACTACCCTAGGAGAGGTCAGTCACTGGCTGGTGATCTGCCTGCACCTCTGCTCCGCTACAGGCTCAACTCCATCACTGAACCAGCCAATGTAACATTGAGTACGGCTGTACATTCAATTCCATAAACAAACAACAGAGCCTGGCTAAGTTACCTGGCTGCTGATTGTCTACACAATAACCACTCATGTGTACAGTGTAAAATCTTGCAGGGCTACGATCAGGCACACTGCCATGCGGGGGGACACCCAGCACAGGGCTAGTCCGCCCCGCATGTCAGGACCGCCCCCCCCCTTCCCTTGCAGAATTACAAAAGCATCGCACAGCAGCGATGCTTTAGCATTGCAGGAGTAGCTCCCGTCCAGCACAGCTTTTGCATTCTGGCCGGGAGCTACTTGTCGCTGCCCGGGTCGCCGCAGCTGCATGTGATATCACGCAGCCGCTGCGTCTTGCCCCCCGCATGGTCCGACCATGCCTGTGCTTGCCGTACCGAGCCCAGAAATCTGCATCCAAATGCCGCTGTGCCGCCTCCTCCAGCCTGGCAACCACCTCTGCCTGTCAATCAGGTAGAGGCGATCGCTAGGCAATAACAACAGGCTGTCAGTCATGCGCCAGCGCCGCAGTGCGCACTTCTGACCTGATTGCTGTGCTGCGATGAATGGCAGCGTGCGATCAGGTCAGAATGACCCCCTATATTGTCAGAAAGGGATGCATTCAGGATCCCGCCTGTCGGGATGCCGGAGGTCTTGTGACCGATGTACGAATCCCGACACCACTCAGGACACCAGTGCCAGATCACCAACAGCCAACATCCTGAAGGTATCGGGATGGGGGTTAGGGTTTGGGGGTAGGTGGGTTAGGCAGTGGTGCCGAGAGAGGGGGGAGAGAGAGGGTACAAATTACCCAAGCTCAGGTCTGATGGAGGGGCCCAGTGAGGGTCCCGAGCTTCCTCCCCCTTAACTGTGCTGCTCTTCTACTAAGTGCAGCACACACTGCTGACTGCTGGGCTGGAGTGTGGCCATGATCTGGTGGTGCTTAAAAAAAATACAATTTTTCTGTATTCTTTCAAAGGGTACATGACTACGCCACCTGTGAATAGGCCACGACCCCTAAAAAGTACCTCGCCCAGCCAGACTCTCGATTGCCCTGTATGTGTGTGTGTGTAATATCTATCTATATACAGTGTGTGTGTGTGTGTGTGTGTGTGTGTGTGTGTGTGTGTGTGTGTGTGTGTGTATATCTATCTATCTTTCAATATCTATATATGTCATGGCTGGCACTCTGTCCAAAATACTGCGCAATTTCCCGGGTGCCCTTAGTGGGATGACAGGTAGTGTAAGCAGAAATACTGTGACACTCTCAGGACTTATTAATGTAACAATACATTCTGGTGATAACCACTAATGTGCAAGTCAACATTTCAGTTTGTTCAACTTTAATCATAGTACAGTAAGGGGTACATGTACTAAGTAGTGATAAAAGTGGAGAAGTCAGCCAGTAGAGAAGTTGACCATGGCAACCAATCAGCTGCACCTTATACTGTTAAAGTATGCAAATTAGAAATGTTATGGCAATACTGATTGGTTGCCATGGGCAACTTCTCCACTGGCTCGCTTCTCCAATTTTATCACTGCTTAGTACATTTCCCCTCAGTACTGAAAGTTCTGTGGCATTTCTGCATATACTATATGTTTGTGTGTTTATATATAGGTGTGCGTATGTTACAGATGTGCAGCGGGCATTTTTCGTGTTTTGTGTCTTGGTTTTGGATTCGGGTCTGCGGCTGTGTTTTGGATTCGGACACGTTTTGGCAAAACCACCCTTTCGGATTTTTGTCGGATTCAGATGTGTTTTGGATTCTGGTGTTTTATTTTAAAAAATCCTCAAAAACAGCTAAAATCATAGAATTTGGGGGTAATTTTGATCCTATAGTATTATTAACCACAATAACAATAATTTCCACTCCTTTCCAGTCTATTATGAACACCCCACACCTCACAATATTATTTTTAGTCCTAAAATTTGCACCGAGGTCCCTGGATGACTAAGCTAAGCGACCCAAGTGGGTGGCACAAACACCTGGCCCATCTAGGAGTGGCACTGCAGTGTCAGACAGGATGGCACTTCAAAAAAATAGTCCCCAAACAGCACATGATGCAAATAATAAATAAAAAAAGAGGTGCAAGATCGAATTGTCCTTGGGCCCTCCCACCCACCCTTATGTTGTATAAACAGGACATGCACACTTTAACAAACCAATCATTTCAGCGACAGGGTCTGCCACACGACTGTGGCTGAAATGACTGGTTGGTTTGGGCCCCCACCAAAAAAGAAGCAATCAGTCTCTCCTTGCACAAAATGGCTCTACAGAGGCAAGATGTCCACCTCCTCCTCATCGTCCGGTTCCTCACCCCTTTCACTGTGTACATCCTCCTCCTCACAGAGTATTCATTTGTCTCCACTGGAATCCAGCATCACAGGTGCCTGTGTACTTTCTGGAGGCAATTGCTGGTAAATGTCTCCACAGAGGAATTTATAATTCATTTTGATGAACATCATCTTCTCCACATTTAGTGGAAGTAACCTCCTACGCCGATCGCTGAGAAGGTGACCGACTGAACTAAACACTCTATTGGAGTACAGACTGGTGGGGGGGCAACTTAGGTAAAATAAAGCCAGTGTGTGCAAGGGCCTCCAAATTGCCTCTTTTTCCTACCAGTATATGTACGGACTGTCTGACATGCCTACTTGGATGCTGTCACTCATATAATCCTCCACCATTCTTTCAATGGTGACAGAATCATATGCAGTCACAGTAGACAACATGTCAGTAATCGTTAGCAGGTCCTTCAGTCGGGACCAGAAGTCAGCACTTGCTCCTGACTGCCAGCGGGTGGTTTTGGAAATGTTATCCTTTTCCTGACAGCTCCAGTGGCGGTAGAAAATGAAGGAGGAGCTGTTGGCGGGTCACGTTCCGCTTGACTTGACAATTGTCTCACCAGCAGGTCTTTGAACATCTGCAGACTTGTGTCTGCCAGAAAGAGAGATACAATGTAGGCTTTAAACCTAGGATCGAGCATGGTGGCCAAAATGTAGTGCTCTGATTTCAACAGATTGACCACCCGTGAATCCTGGTTAAGCGAATGAAGGGCTCCATCTACAAGTCCCACACGCCTAGCGGAATCACTCCGTTTTAGCTCCTCCTTCAGTCTCATCACAAACCACATCACCATCAGAATCCTCCTCGTCAACTTCCTCCTCAGCGCCAGCAACACCCATATCTTCATCCTGGTGTACGTCAACAGTGACTTCTTCAATTTGAATATCAGGAACTGGACTGTGTGTGCTCCTTCCAGCACTTGCAGGGGGCGTGCAAATGTTGGAAGGAGCCACCTCTTCCTGTCCAGTGTTGGGAAGGTCAGGCATCGCAACCGACACAATTAGACTGTCCTTGGGGATTTGTGATTTAGAACGCATAGTTCTTTGCTGTGCTTTTGCCAGCTTAACTCTTTTCATTTTTCTAGCGGGAGGATGAGTGCTTCGTCACATGAAGCTGAACCACTAGTCATGAGGAACATAGGAGAGGGCCTTAGCCGTTCCTTGCCACTCCGTGTCGTAATTGGCATATTGGCAAGTTTACACTTCTCCTCAGACAATGTTAATTTAGATTTTTGGGTCATTATACTGAACTTTTACTTTTTGGATTTTACATGCTCTCTACTATGACATTGGGCATCGGCCTTGGCAGATGACGTTGCTGGCATTTCATTGTCTCTGCCATGACTAGTGGCAGCAGCTTCAGCACTAGGAATCTTGATCTTTCCCTACTTTACCCTCCAAATTTTTGTTCTCCGTTTTTTAATGTGTGGAATTATATGCCAGTAATATATCTGGAATTAGACGGCAGTAATGTCTGGAATTAGATACCACTAGATAGATACCAGATACCACTGTGACTGTAATGATGATGACCTATGCACAGTGTCAGGACACTACCACAGCACCCTACAGCAGCAAGATGCAGCACAAGACACTGTACTAGTATTAGTAATGTAGTATTACCGAGCACCACATGACACTGTGCACTGATGATACTGAGCACTGATTATACTGAGCACTGATTATACTGAGCACTGATGATACTGAGCACTGATGATACTGAGCACTGATGATACTGAGCACTGATTATACTGAGCACTGGTGATACTGAGCACTGATACTGAGCACTGATGATACTATGGAGAACTGACACTGAGCAGCACGATTAGCACAAAACACTGTACTAGTATTAGTAATGTAGTATTACTGAGCACCACAAGTTACTGAGCACTGATGATACTGAGCACTGATGATACTACGGAGAACTGACACTGAGCAGCACAATTAGCACAAGACACTGTACTAGTATTAGTAATGTAGTATTACTGAGCACCACAAGTCACTGAGCACTGATGATATTGCGCACTGATGATACTTTGGAGAACTGACGCTGAGCAGCACGCTGCATCACAAGACACTGTACTAGTATTACTGAGCAGCACAAAAGCACTCTGGAATTGTCACCCCCCAGATAACACTGTGACTGGAATGATGATGACCGATGCAGTCACAAGACACTACTACCGGAACACCCTACAGCAGCAAGATGCAGCACAAGAGAGACACTGTACTAGTATTGCTGCGCAGCACAAAAGCACTCTGGGATTGTCACCCCCCAGATACCACTGTGACTGGTATGATGATGACCGATGCAGTCACAGGACACTACTATCAGAGCACCCTACAGCAGCAAGATGCAGCACAAGAGAGACACTGTACTAGTATTACTGAGCAGCACAAAAGCACTCTGGAATTGCCACCCCCCAGATACCACTGTGACTGGAATGATGATGGCCGATGCAGTCACAGGACACTACTATCAGAGCACCCTACAGCAGCAAGATTCAGCACAAGAGAGACACTGTACTAGTATTACTGAGCAGCAATAAGCAATGATACTGACATTTACACTGAGAGAACATAGCCACGTCCTCTCTGTACACTCTACAATGCACGAGTGAAAATGGCGGCAATGCGCGGCTCTTTAGATGGAATCCGAATCTCGCGAGAATCCAACAGCGAGATGATGATGTTTAGCCTCATTCAGATTTTCTGAGTCAGGCGGGAATAACCGAGCCGGGCTCGGAACTGTCCGGCCAATGCAGGCATGGACTGACCGTTAGATGGGCGGGCGGGCCGCGGTGGCTGCGTGACGTCAAACGCAGACGCTGCGACCCGGGCAGCAAAGAGGTTCTCCCGGCCAGCTGCAGGAGCTGCGCTGGCTGGGAGTTACTCCTCCAATGCAAAAGCATCGCCGCTGTGCGATGCTTTTGCATTTCTTTGGGGGGGGGGGGGGGGGGGGCACTGACATGCGGGGCGGACTAGCCCTGTGCTGGGCGTCCCCCTGCATGTCTGAGCACCTGATCGTAGCTGTGCTAAATTTAGCACAGCTACGATCAACTCGGAATGACCCCTAATGTGCATTGAACTAAACAAGATGACTGAGGGGGAGCTGTTGTGCAGTTTAGTTGCAGCAGCTCCTCCCATTCCCTTGCTGAAGCCTGCAGTTTGTGATCGTGCAAGTGGTGAGTCACCCTGCAATTCAAGTCGGGCAGTGTGTATGTGTGTGCGCTATAACTGTGTCTGTGTGGGGAGAGACAGTCTACCTACCAAATATGTTTCTAGGGACAGTTTGCAGTCAGTTTATGTGTGTGGAGGAAGGGGTAGTCTCCAATTCTAGAGTGTGTGTGTGTTGGAGGGGCAGGCAGTCTGAAGTACAAGTGTGGGGGAGGGGAGTGTGCAATCCAAGTGTGTTGTGTATGGGGGAGCAGTGTGCAGTGTATACAATCTGCTGTCCTAGTTTGTATGTGTGTTAGGCATACCTCCCAACATGAGCCTCTCCAGGAGGGACACAGGATCCTGACAACGAGGTTGATAAAGCCTTGAAACTTTGAAGCTGTAGACTGCTGCATTGTGTCTTCTTTTAAATCCCGAGAGCCACCCATATGCACGATATATATATATATATATATATATATATATATATGTATATTTATACTTTAAATAACCGGAGAGCATTCACAAGGCCTCTTCACGTCTTAACAATAGTTTATTACTCATTGCAACATGGTATTCAGCAGAGTCGATGTTTCGTCAAGACCAGACAAACAGTGTGAGAGTAGCGCAAACAGACTAAGGCGGTCATTCAGATGTGATCACTGAGTTTTCGCGCAGCGGGCGATCAGGTCCTAACTGCGAATGCATATGCACCGCAATGCGCATGTGCGTCGGACAGCAACAACAGGCACCGCCGGTCAGCAACGGGATAGTGCTAAAAAAACGATTGCATGGGCGTTCGCAAGATTATTGACAGGAAGAGACCATTTGTGGGTGGCAACTGATCATTTACAGGGAGTATCCAAAAATGCAGGCGTTACCAAGCGTTTTCAAGGAGGGTGTCTGACGCCAGCAACGGCCTTGATCAGCCTGATTCTATAACACTGTCGGAGTAAGTTCTAGGCTGCGCACAGACTGCACAAAGTGAATTTTAGCAGCTCGGCATACACATAGGATCACACACTTGCATGGGGAATATACACTTCCCTGGAGCCAATACCTATCTGAACGAAAGACAGCAAAATTAGCATCCCAGCGAGCAGATCTGAATGACCCCCTCAATGAACCCTTGGGTCTAGATACTGTATGCCTGAACTCACCCCAATGAGACCTCCCAATGGGTGGAGATTAATGACTCAATTTTCCATGTAATAACAAGCAGACATTTCAGTGCTCATATTATCTTTTGCACATCAATAGCTGAATATAGGACATGTGGTGCTAACACCACATCACCAATTGATACACATAGCACATGCAAATGCTGTGTTTTTAAATATAATGAAAATCACCATCAAGTTATATATGAAAATCTGTATGCATCGCAAAATGTCAAAATAAAAAGGTCATTACACTCCTTATCCACACAAATACAAAACCTAGTTGGCAACTTGGCCTTCAGTGTCTTGGGGGGATATGTACTAAGTAGTGATGTGCACCGGAAATTTTTTGGGTTTTGCGTTTTGGTTTTGGATTTGGTTCCGCGGCCGTGTTTTGGATTCGGGCGCGTTTTGGCAAAACCTCCCTGAAATTTTTTTGTCGGATTCGGGTGTGTTTTGGATTCGGGTGTTTTTTCACAAAAAAACCTCAAAAACAGCTTAAGTCATAGAATTTGGGGGTCATTTTGATCCCATAGTATTATTAACCTCAATAACCATAATTTCCACTAATTTTCAGTCTATTCTGAACACCTCACACCTCACAATATTATTTTTAGTCCTAAAATTTGCACCGAGGTCGCTGGATGACTAAGCTAAGCGACCCAAGTGGCCGACACAAACACCTGGCCCATCTAGGAGTGGCACTGCAGTGCCAGACAGGATGGCACTTCAAAAAAATAGTCCCCAAACAGCACATGATGGAAAAGAAAAAAAGAGGCGCAATGAGGTAGCTATGTGACTAAGCTAAGCGACCCAAGTGGCCGACACAAACACCGGGCCCATCTAGGAGTGGCACTGCAGTGTCAGACAGGATGGCAGATTTAAAAAATAGTCCCCAAACAGCACATGATGCAAAGAAAAAAAGAGGTGCACCAAGGTCGCTGGATGGCTAAGCTAAGCGACACAAGTGGCCGACACATACACCTGGCCCATCTAGGAGTGGCACTGCAGTGTCAGGCAGGATGGCACTTCAAAAAAATAGTCCCCAAACAGCACATGATGCAAATAAAAAAAGAGGAGCAATGAGGTAGCTGTGTGACTAAGCTAAGCGACCCAAGTGGCTGACACAAACACCTGGCCCATCTAGGAGTGGCACTGCAGTGTCAGACAGGATGGCACTTCAAAAAAATAGTCCCCAAACAGCACATGATGCAAAGAAAAAAAGAGGCGCAATGAGGTGGCTGTGTGACTAAGCTAAGCAACCCAAGTGGCCGACACAAACACCTGGCCCATCTAGGAGTGGCACTGCAGTCTCAGACAGGATGGCACTTCAAAAAAATAGTCCCCAAACAGCACATGAAGCAAAGAAAAAAAGAGGCGCAATGAGGTAGCTGTGTGACTAAGCTAAGCGACCCAAGTGGCCGACACAAACACGTGGCCCATCTAGGAGTGGCACTGCAGTGTCAGACAGGATGGCACTTCAAAAAAATAGTCCCCAAACAGCACATGATGCAAAGAAAAAAAGAGGCGCAATGAGGTAGCTGTGTGACTAAGCTAAGCGACCCAAGTGGCCGACACAAACACCTGGCCCATCTAGGAGTGGCACTGCAGTTTTCTAGCGAGAGGATGAGTGCTTCCATCCTCATGTGAAGCTGAACCACTAGCCATGAACATAGGCCAGGGCCTCAGCCATTCCTTGCCACTCCGTGTCGTAAATGGCATATTGGCAAGTTTACGCTTCTCCTCAGACGATTTTAATTTTGATTTTTGGGTCATTTTACTGAACTTTTGTTTTTTGGATTTTACATGCTCTGTACTGTGACATTGGGCATCGGCCTTGGCAGACAACGTTGATGGCATTTCATCGTCTCGCCCATGACTAGTGGCAGCAGCTTCAGCACGAGGTGTAAGTGGATCTTGATCTTTCCCTATTTTACCCTCCACATTTTTGTTCTCCATTTTTTAATGTGTGGAATTATATGCCAGTATCAATAGCAATGGCCTACTACTATATATACTGCGCAAAACTGAAATGCACCACAGGTATGGATGGATAGTATACTTGACGACACAGAGGTAGGTAGAGCAGTGGCCTACTGTACCGTACTGCTATATATTATATACTGGTGGTCAGCAAAATTATGCACTGTACTCCTACTATATACTACAATGCAGCACAGATATGGAGCGTTTTTCAGGCAGAGAATGTATAATACTGGTGGTCACTGGTCAGCAAAACTCTGCATTGTACTCCTCCTATATAATACTGCTGGTCCCCAGTCCCCACAATAAAGCAGTGTGAGCACAGATATATGCAGCACACTGAGCACAGATATGGAGCGTTTTTCAGGCAGAGAACGTATAATACTGGTGGTCACTGGTCAGCAAAACTCTGCACTGTACTCCTCCTATATAATACTGCTGGTCCCCAGTCCCCACAATAAAGCAGTGTGAGCACTAGAGATGAGCGGGTTCGGTTCCTCTGAATCCGAACCCGCCCGAACTTCAGGTTTTTTACACGGGTCCGAGCAGGCTTGGATCTTCCCGCCTTGCTCGGCTAACCCGAGCGCGCCCGAACGTCATCATCACGCTGTCGGATTCTCGCGAGGCTCGGATTCTATCGCGAGACTCGGATTCTATATAAGGAGCCGCGCGTCGCCGCCATTTTCACACGTGCATTGAGAGTCATAGGGAGAGGACGTGGCTAGCGTCCTCTCCGTTTAGAGAAGAGAGAGACACAGTATTTTGGGGAGCATTATTAGGAGGAGTACTACTATACTGTATACTACTATACTACTTGCTGAAGTGATATTTATAGATTAGATAGTGTGACTGTAAGTGTATTATCTGACTTGTGGGGGAGACACTGACAGTGGGGAGCAGTTAGAGTCTGAGAGCAGGACTCAGGAGTACATATAACGTACAGTGCACACTTTTGCTGCCAGAGTCAGTGCCACACTGCCATTGTTGTGACCACACTGACCACCAGTATAATAATATATTTTGTGATTGTCTGCTTAGGCCTCGGAGTACTAGTTGCAAGTTGCAACGTGACCTGAAGTGACCACCAGTTTAATAATCAATCACCACCAGTTTAATATATATATATATATAATTGTATATAATATATATATATATATAATATTGTATACCACCTACCCGTGGTTTTTTTTTTCATTCTTCTTTATACATACTACTATAGTAGCTTACTGTAGCAGTCTGCGGTGCTGTGCTGACCTGACAGTGTCCAGCAGGTCCGTCATCAGTCATTACATAATAAATATATATAGTACCTGTCCGGCTGCAGTACTAGTGATATTATATTGATTTCATCTCATTATCAATAATTTATCATCCAGTCTAGACTCTATATTAGCAGCAGACACAGTACGTTAGTCCACGGCTGTAGCTACCTCTGTGTCGGCACTCGGCAGTCCATCCATAATTGTATACCACCTACCCGTGGTTTTTTTTTTTCTTTCTTCTTTGTACATACTACTATAGAGTATAGTAGCTTACTGTAGCAGTCTGCGGTGCTGCTGAGCTGACAGTGTCCAGCAGGTCTGTCATCAGTCATCATTATCTAATAAATATATTATCTACCTGTCCGGCTGCAGTACTAGTGATATTATATATACATACATATATATATTGATTTCATCTCATTATCAATCATCCAGTCTATATTAGCAGCAGACACAGTACGTTAGTCCACGGCTGTAGCTACCTCTGTGTCGGCACTCGGCAGTCCATCCATAATTGTATACCACCTACCCGTGGTTTTTTTTTTTTCTTTCTTCTTTGTACATACTACTGTAGAGTATAGTAGCTTACTGTAGCAGTCTGCGGTGCTGCTGAGCTGACAGTGTCCAGCAGGTCCGTCATCAGTCATCATTACCTAATAAATATATTATCTACCTGTCCGGCTGCAGTACTAGTGATATTATATATACATACATATATATATTGATTTCATCTCATTATCAATCATCCAGTCTATATTAGCAGCAGACACAGTACGTTAGTCCACAGCTGTAGCTACCTCTGTGTCAACACTCGGCAGTCCATCCATAATTGTATACCACCTACCCGTGTTTTTTTTTTTTTCTTTCTTCTTTGTACATACTACTATAGAGTATAGTAGCTTACTGTAGCAGTCTGCGGTGCTGCTGAGCTGACAGTGTCCAGCAGGTCCGTCATCAGTCATCATTACCTAATAAATATATTATCTACCTGTCCGGCTGCAGTACTAGTGATATTATATATACATACATATATATATTGATTTCATCTCATTATCAATCATCCAGTCTATATTAGCAGCAGACACAGTACGTTAGTCCACGGCTGTAGCTACCTCTGTGTCGGCACTCGGCAGTCCATCCATAATTGTATACCACCTACCCGTGTTTTTTTTTTTTCTTTCTTCTTTGTACATACTACTATAGAGTATAGTAGCTTACTGTAGCAGTCTGCGGTGCTGCTGAGCTGACAGTGTCCAGCAGGTCCGTCATCAGTCATCATTACCTAATAAATATATTATCTACCTGTCCGGCTGCAGTACTAGTGATATTATATATACATACATATATATATTGATTTAATCTCATTATCAATCATCCAGTCTATATTAGCAGCAGACACAGTACGTTAGTCCACGGCTGTAGCTACCTCTGTGTCGGCACTCGGCAGTCCATCCATAATTGTATACCACCTACCCGTGGTTTTTTTTTTCTTTCTTCTTTGTACATACTACTATAGTATAGTAGCTTACTGTAGCAGTCTGCGGTGCTGCTGAGCTGACAGTGTCCAGCAGGTCCGTCATCAGTCATCATTACCTAATAAATATATTATCTACCTGTCCGGCTGCAGTACTAGTGATATTATATATACATACATATATATATTGATTTCATCTCATTATCAATCATCCAGTCTATATTAGCAGCAGACACAGTACGTTAGTCCATGGCTGTAGCTACCTCTGTGTCGGCACTCGGCAGTCCATCCATAATTGTATACCACCTACC
Source organism: Pseudophryne corroboree (assembly GCF_028390025.1). Lineage (NCBI taxonomy): Eukaryota > Metazoa > Chordata > Amphibia > Anura > Myobatrachidae > Pseudophryne > Pseudophryne corroboree. The sequence continues at coordinate 153,856,008 of NC_086445.1, forward strand.
CGTGGTTTTTTTCTTTTCTTTCTTCTTTGTACATACTACTATAGAGTATAGTAGCTTACTGTAGCAGTCTGCGGTGCTGCTGAGCTGACAGTGTCCAGCAGGTCCGTCATCAGTCATCATTACCTAATAAATATATTATCTACCTGTCCGGCTGCAGTACTAGTGATATTATATATACATACATATATATATTGATTTCATCTCATTATCAATCATCCAGTCTATATTAGCAGCAGACACAGTACGTTAGTCCACGGCTGTAGCTACCTCTGTGTCGGCACTCGGCAGTCCATCCATAATTGTATACCACCTACCCGTGGTTTTTTTTTTTCTTTCTTCTTTGTACATACTACTATAGAGTATAGTAGCTTACTGTAGCAGTCTGCGGTGCTGCTGAGCTGACAGTGTCCAGCAGGTCCGTCATCAGTCATCATTACCTAATAAATATATTATCTACCTGTCAGGCTGCAGTACTAGTGATATTATATATACATACATATATATATTGATTTCATCTCATTATCAATCATCCAGTCTATATTAGCAGCAGACACAGTACGTTAGTCCACGGCTGTAGCTACCTCTGTGTCGGCACTCGGCAGTCCATCCATAATTGTATACCACCTACCCGTTGTTTTTTTTTTTCTTTCTTCTTTGTACATACTACTATAGAGTATAGTAGCTTACTGTAGCAGTCTGCGGTGCTGCTGAGCTGACAGTGTCCAGCAGGTCCGTCATCAGTCATCATTACCTAATAAATATATTATCTACCTGTCCGGCTGCAGTACTAGTGATATTATATATACATACATATATATATTGATTTCATCTCATTATCAATCATCCAGTCTATATTAGCAGCAGACACAGTACGTTAGTCCACGGCTGTACCTACCTCTGTGTTGGCACTCGGCAGTCCATCCATAATTGTATACTACCTACCCGTGTTTTTTTTTTTTCTTTCTTCTTTGTACATACTACTATAGAGTATAGTAGCTTACTGTAGCAGTCTGCGGTGCTGCTGAGCTGACAGTGTCCAGCAGGTCCGTCATCAGTCATCATTACCTAATAAATATATTATCTACCTGTCCGGCTGCAGTACTAGTGATATTATATATACATACATATATATATATTGATTTCATCTCATTATCAATCATCCAGTCTATATTAGCAGCAGACACAGTACGTTAGTCCACGGCTGTAGCTACCTCTGTGTCGGCACTCGGCAGTCCATCCATAATTGTATACCACCTACCCGTGGTTTTTTTTTTCTCTCTTCTTTGTACATACTACTATAGTATAGTAGCTTACTGTAGCAGTCTGCGGTGCTGCTGAGCTGACAGTGTCCAGCAGGTCCGTCATCAGTCATCATTACCTAATAAATATATTATCTACCTGTCCGGCTGCAGTACTAGTGATATTATATATACATACATATATATATATTGATTTCATCTCATTATCATCCAGTCTATATTAGCAGCAGACACAGTACGGTAGTCCACGGCTGTAGCTACCTCTGTGTCGGCACTCGGCAGTCCTTCCATAAGTATACTAGTATCCATCCATCTCCATTGTTTACCTGAGGTGCCTTTTAGTTGTGCCTATTAAAATATGGAGAACAAAAATGTTGAGGTTCCAAAATTAGGGAAAGATCAAGATCCACTTCCACCTCGTGCTGAAGCTGCTGCCACTAGTCATGGCCGAGACGATGAAATGCCAGCAACGTCGTCTGCCAAGGCCGATGCCCAATGTCATAGTACAGAGCATGTCAAATCCAAAACACCAAATATCAGTAAAAAAAGGACTCCAAAACCTAAAATAAAATTGTCGGAGGAGAAGCGTAAACTTGCCAATATGCCATTTACCACACGGAGTGGCAAGGAACGGCTGAGGCCCTGGCCTATGTTCATGGCTAGTGGTTCAGCTTCACATGAGGATGGAAGCACTCAGCCTCTCGCTAGAAAACTGAAAAGACTCAAGCTGGCAAAAGCACCGCAAAGAACTGTGCGTTCTTCGAAATCCCAAATCCACAAGGAGAGTCCAATTGTGTCGGTTGCGATGCCTGACCTTCCCAACACTGGACGTGAAGAGCATGCGCCTTCCACCATTTGCACGCCCCCTGCAAGTGCTGGAAGGAGCACCCGCAGTCCAGTTCCTGATAGTCAGATTGAAGATGTCAGTGTTGAAGTACACCAGGATGAGGAGGATATGGGTGTTGCTGGCGCTGGGGAGGAAATTGACCAGGAGGATTCTGATGGTGAGGTGGTTTGTTTAAGTCAGGCACCCGGGGAGACACCTGTTGTCCGTGGGAGGAATATGGCCGTTGACATCCCTGGTGAAAATACCAAAAAAATCAGCTCTTCAGTGTGGAGGTATTTCAACAGAAAAGCGGACAACAGGTGTCAAGCCGTGTGTTGCCTTTGTCAAGCTGTAATAAGTAGGGGTAAGGATGTTAACCACCTCGGAACATCCTCCCTTATACGTCACCTGCAGCGCATTCATAATAAGTCAGTGACAAGTTCAAAAACTTTGGGTGACAGCGGAAGCAGTCCACTGACCAGTAAATCCCTTCCTCTTGTAACCAAGCTCACGCAAACCACCCCACCAACTCCTTCAGTGTCAATTTCCTCCTTCCCCAGGAATGCCAATAGTCCTGCAGGCCATGTCACTGGCAATTCTGACGATTCCTCTCCTGCCTGGGATTCCTCCGATGCATCTTAGCGTGTAACGCCTACTGCTGCTGGCGCTGCTGTTGTTGCTGCTGGGAGTCGATGGTCATCCCAGAGGGGAAGTCGGAAGACCACTTGTACTACTTCCAGTAAGCAATTGACTGTCCAACAGTCCTTTGCGAGGAAGATGAAATATCACAGCAGTCATCCTGCTGCAAAGCGGATAACTGAGGCCTTGACAACTATGTTGGTGTTAGACGTGCGTCCGGTATCCGCCGTTAGTTCAAAGGGAACTACACAATTTCTTGAGGTAGTGTGCCCCCGTTACCAAATACCATCTAGGTTCCACTTCTCTAGGCAGGCGATACCGAAAATGTACACAGACCTCAGAAAAAGACTCACCAGTGTCCTAAAAAATGCAGCTGTACCCAATGTCCACTTAACCACGGAAATGTGGACAAGTGGAGCAGGGCAGGGTCAGGACTATATGACTGTGACAGCCCACTGGGTAGATGTATGGACTCCCGCCGCAAGAACAGCAGCGGCGGCACCAGTAGCAGCATCTCGCAAACGCCAACTCTTTCCTAGGCAGGCTACACTTTGTATCACCGCTTTCCAGAATACGCACACAGCTGAAAACCTCTTACGGCAACTGAGGAAGATCATCGCGGAATGGCTTACCCCAATTGGACTCTCCTGTGGATTTGTGGCATCGGACAACGCCAGCAATATTGTGTGTGCATTAAATATGGGCAAATTCCAGCACGTCCCATGTTTTGCACATACCTTGAATTTGGTGGTGCAGAATTTTTTAAAAAACGACAGGGGCCTGCAAGAGATGCTGTCGGTGGCCAGAAGAATTGCGGGACACTTTCGGCGTACAGGCACCACGTACAGAAGACTGGAGCACCACCAAAAACTACTGAACCTGCCCTGCCATCATCTGAAGCAAGAAGTGGTAACGAGGTGGAATTCAACCCTCTATATGCTTCAGAGGTTGGAGGAGCAGCAAAAGGCCATTCAAGCCTATACAATTGAGCACGATATAGGAGGTGGAATGCACCTGTCTCAAGCGCAGTGGAGAATGATTTCAACGTTGTGCAAGGTTCTGATGCCCTTTGAACTTGCCACACGTGAAGTCAGTTCAGACACTGCCAGCCTGAGTCAGGTCATTCCCCTCATCAGGCTTTTGCAGAAGAAGCTGGAGACATTGAAGAAGGAGCTAACACGGAGCGATTCCGCTAGGCATGTGGGACTTGTGGATGGAGCCCTTAATTCGCTTAACAAGGATTCACGGGTGGTCAATCTGTTGAAATCAGAGCACTACATTTTGGCCACCGTGCTCGATCCTAGATTTAAAGCCTACCTTGGATCTCTCTTTCCGGCAGACACAAGTCTGCTGGGGTTGAAAGACCTGCTGGTGAGAAAATTGTCAAGTCAAGCGGAACGCGACCTGTCAACATCTCCTCCTTCACATTCTCCCGCAACTGGGGGTGCGAGGAAAAGGCTCAGAATTCCGAGCCCACCCGCTGGCGGTGATGCAGGGCAGTCTGGAGCGACTGCTGATGCTGACATCTGGTCCGGACTGAAGGACCTGACAACGATTACGGACATGTCGTCTACTGTCACTGCATATGATTCTCTCACCATTGAAAGAATGGTGGAGGATTATATGAGTGACCGCATCCAAGTAGGCACGTCACACAGTCCGTACTTATACTGGCAGGAAAAAGAGGCAATTTGGAGGCCCTTGCACAAACTGGCTTTATTCTACCTAAGTTGCCCTCCCACAAGTGTGTACTCCGAAAGAGTGTTTAGTGCCGCCGCTCACCTTGTCAGCAATCGGCGTACGAGGTTACATCCAGAAAATGTGGAGAAGATGATGTTCATTAAAATGAATTATAATCAATTCCTCCGTGGAGACATTGACCAGCAGCAATTGCCTCCACAAAGTACACAGGGAGCTGAGATGGTGGATTCCAGTGGGGACGAATTGATAATCTGTGAGGAGGGGGATGTACACGGTGATATATCGGAGGATGATGATGAGGTGGACATCTTGCCTCTGTAGAGCCAGTTTGTGCAAGGAGAGATTAATTGCTTCTTTTTTGGTGGGGGTCCAAACCAACCCGTCATTTCAGTCACAGTCGTGTGGCAGACCCTGTCACTGAAATGATGGGTTGGTTAAAGTGTGCATGTCCTGTTTATACAACATAAGGGTGGGTGGGAGGGCCCAAGGACAATTCCATCTTGCACCTCTTTTTTCTTTAATTTTTCTTTGCATCATGTGCTGTTTGGGGAGGGTTTTTTGGAAGGGACATCCTGCGTGACACTGCAGTGCCACTCCTAGATGGGCCCGGTGTTTGTGTCGGCCACTAGGGTCGCTTATCTTACTCACACAGCTACCTCATTGCGCCTCTTTTTTTCTTTGCGTCATGTGCTGTTTGGGGAGGGTTTTTTGGAAGGGACATCCTGCGTGACACTGCAGTGACACTCCTAGATGGGCCCGGTGTTTGTGTCGGCCACTAGGGTCGCTTATCTTACTCACACAGCTACCTCATTGCGCCTCTTTTTTTCTTTGCGTCATGTGCTGTTTGGGGAGGGTTTTTTGGAAGGGACATCCTGCGTGACACTGCAGTGACACTCCTAGATGGGCCCGGTGTTTGTGTCGGCCACTAGGGTCGCTTATCTTACTCACACAGCTACCTCATTGCGCCTCTTTTTTTCTTTGCGTCATGTGCTGTTTGGGGAGGGTTTTTTGGAAGGGACATCCTGCGTGACACTGCAGTGACACTCCTAGATGGGCCCGGTGTTTGTGTCGGCCACTAGGGTCGCTTATCTTACTCACACAGCTACCTCATTGCGCCTCTTTTTTTCTTTGCGTCATGTGCTGTTTGGGGAGGGTTTTTTGGAAGGGACATCCTGCGTGACACTGCAGTGACACTCCTAGATGGGCCCGGTGTTTGTGTCGGCCACTAGGGTCGCTTAGCTTAGTCATCCAGCGACCTAGGTGCAAATTTTAGGACTAAAAATAATATTGTGAGGTGTGAGGTATTCAGAATAGACTGAAAATGAGTGTAAATTATGGTTTTTGAGGTTAATAATACTTTGGGATCAAAATGACCCCCAAATTCTATGATTTAAGCTGTTTTTTAGTGTTTTTTGAAAAAAACACCCGAATCCAAAACACACCCGAATCGGTGAGGTTTTGCCAAAACGCGGTCGAACCCAAAACACGGCCGCGGAACCGAACCCAAAACCAAAACACAAAACCCGAAAAATTTCCGGCGCTCATCTCTAGTGAGCACAGATATATGCAGCACACTGAGCACAGATATGGAGCGTTTTTCAGGCAGAGAACGTATAATACTGGTGGTCACTGGTCAGCAAAACTCTGCACTGTACTCCTCCTATATAATACTGCTGGTCCCCAGTCCCCATAATAAAGCAGTGTGAGCACAGATATATGCAGCACACTGAGCACAGATATGGAGCGTTTTTCAGGCAGAGAACGTATAATACTGGTAGTCACTGGTCAGCAAAACTCTGCACTGTACTCCTCCTATATAATACTACTGGTCCCCTGTCCCCACAATAAAGCAGTGAGCACAGATATGTGCAGCCACCTGAATAAAACTGAGAGGACGCCAGCCACGTCCTCTCACTATAATTTCCAATGCACGAGTTATAAATGGCGGCGACGCGCGGCTCCTTATATAGAATCTGAATCTCGCGAGAATCCGACAGCGGGATGATGACGTTCGGGCGCGCTCGGGTTAACCGAGCAAGGTGGGAAGATTCGAATCTGCCTCGGAACCGTGTAAAATGGGTGAAGTTCGGGGGGGTTCGGATTCCGACGAACCGATCCCGCTCATCACTAGTACTAAGCGGTGAAAAGAGTGGAGAAGTGAGCCAGTGGAGAACTTTCCCATGGCAATCAATCAGCTGCTCTGTATAATTTTATAGTATGCAAATTATAAATGTTACTTCAGCTCTGTTTGGTTGCCATGGGCAACTTCTCCTCTAGCTCACTTCTCCACTCTCTTCACTGCTTAGTACATCTCCCCCTTAGTTACAATGAGTTACAATGCGGTCCCTCGGGTTGTTGTTGTTGTTGTTGTTGTTTCCTAGTCTCATGGAATTTCATTAAGAACCCTGAATTGCAGACTTCAAGGGGTAAATTTACTAAAGCTTCTAAAAATGAAAAGTGGTGATGTTGCCCATAGCAACCAATCAGCGTCTGTCTATCATTTCTCTCTTGCATCCTAGAAAATGATAGACATAATCTGATTGCTTGTTCTTGGCAACATCACCACATTTCAGTTTTACAAACTTTAGTAAATACTATACCCCCATGTATAGCAGACCAACCCACTGGATCTTTTCCGTGAATGACATCATCATAGCCCCACCGTTGCTATGTGATGTCATTTCAGAGTGGGGGGCTGCAATTATGTAATTCACCTCACCTCCTGCATTACTGACTTGAGCTGTATGATTGATTATACTTAAATGTTTGAGAAATAATGAAACCCGTGTATATATGCAGACAGGGAAACGTAATATTGAAATTTAATATTGTAATGTTGAAAATGCTGTCATTGCCTCTATTTCTGCTTCCATTATCATATCAAACTGTTGTTATAGGTAATATTATCAACATTTATTTCATGCTTAAAAAAGTACATGTGACATAATAACGTGTAATTACGGCAAGTGATACATAATGGAGTTAAATAAGCTCAGTTGAGCTCCAAATTGATGCTATTAAATCTTTTAACTTTGAATTTGGCAGGTGATTGTCAAACATAACAATCAGATATCGCCACTAAAATAGTACTTACACTTTATTTTTGTTTATCTCATTGAAAGATAGGTCCTGCCAAAAGGAAATTGAATGACTTCACAGTAGTAGCAAAGTCACTTTTTCTTAAGTGTATTTCAGTACAGTTTGCCAATGGCCTGGAAAAGATAAAAAAATAAAAATCTAGGGTCCGCTTAAAGAGCGAGTAAAGTGTTTAACCCTAACATCATACATACTGTAACAAGTTGCTTCTCACAAATACACAAACAACACGAGTGCTACAGTATGTGTATTTCCATTATTACTAAATGGAGGCAACTTAGTACTGTTGTACATAGGGGTCTATTTATTCATTATCTCTCTCTTGCAGTCTATTACCGGACACCTACCAAGTGGTGTCACATGATGTCCTGCAGGAACCTGGTTCCCCTGCAAAATTCTAACTAGCCCTTGCTGGTAGCCTCATTCTCCAATGTAATGCGTCTCTTGAATCATGGTGGTGATCCTTCCTGCACAGTGCATACGCTGGTAGGAGAGCCTGCACATGTGCAAGTGTCAAGTGCGAGCCAATAAGGTTTTGCATTAACTTCTATCTGTATTCTGCATTTACTGTACAAGACTGAAATCATGCATGTGCAGTACTACTTTTGCATAATGTACAGTGGTGCTTGGAAGTTTGTGAAACCTTCAGAATTTTCTAAATTTCTGCTGAAATTTGGCTTAGAACTACCTCAGATTTTCACATAAGTTCTAAAAGTGGATAACGAGAACCACATTAAACAAATGAGACCAAAAAAGTTAGAAGTGATAATTTTTTTTACTGAGAAAATGATCCAATATCACATATCTGTGAGTGACAAAAGTATGTTAACACATGAAAACAACAATATCACCAATGCAAAATCCCTCGGCGCTCTAAGAAATATGGTATGTGCCAAATCTCATCAAAATGTCAGGCGTCCTCTGTCCTTAAGGTATCCTCAAACAAAGGAAAGAGAGAAACACTTCATAGGGCAAAAGGTGTATATTCATACAACTCAGGATAATACTGCTAAAATGGACTCCTACCATGTATATTGGTCTACATTGGGGGTAGACAACAGCGCATGTGTTTGGAGAGGGTTTCGTCCCACCACCGATTAGCATCCACGTATCCTCAAAAAATAATGGAAAGAATCCACCATAGCGTACCAAATGATTTACTATCAACAAACATCAAACATTAAAATATGTACAGGCAGAAGTACTGGACTCTCACCGAATGTAGTGGTCCACTGTGCAAAGCGGACAAACAGGCATGAGTATGATGTTAACAGGCGTCCCTGCAAGCTCTGTCCAAAACACCGGTGGTCATCCAATCTCCTGTCACCAACCTCCTTGCGACGTGTTTCGATACTCCCAGGTATCTTTATCACAGCATCTGGGAGTATCGAAACACGTCGCAAGGAGGTTGGTGACAGGAGATTGGATGACCACCGGTGTTTTGGACAGAGCTTGCAGGGACGCCTGTTAACATCATACTCATGCCTGTTTGTCCGCTTTGCACAGAGCTTGCAGGGACGCCTGTTAACATCATACTCATGCCTGTTTGTCCGCTTTGCACAGTGGACCACTACATTCGGTGAGAGTCCAGTACTTCTGCCTGTACATATTTTAATGTTTGATGTTTGTTGATATTAAATCATTTGGTACGCTATGGTGGATTCTTTCCATTATTTTTTGAGGATACGTGGATGCTAATCGGTGGTGGGACGAAACCCTCTCCAAACACATGCGCTGTTGTCTACCCCCAATGTAGACCAATATACATGGTAGGAGTCCATTTTAGCAGTATTATCCTGAGTTGTATGAATATACACCTTTTGCCCTATGAAGTGTTTCTCTCTTTCCTTTGTTTGAGGATACCTTAAGGACAGAGGACGCCTGACATTTTGATGAGATTTGGCACATACCATATTTCTTAGAGCGCCGAGGGATTTTGCATTGGTGATATTGTTGTTTTCATGTGTTCTTTTGGAGTGTAGGTGACACTCTTCACTAATCTAATCACAGGGGCTGCTCACTGTGCGCAGTGGTAGGGCTCACAATTTCTTTTCTAAAAAGTATGTGAACATTTGCTTTCAGTATCTGGTATGACCCCCTTGTGCAGCCATAACTGCATATAAACTCTGCGGTAATTGTTCTGTCATTTTTCCAGCACAGTCTTTGATATTAAGCTGATTAGTTGCTTTGAGCAATTGCTACAGTTTATTTCACTCTAGGGGGCCTATTTATCACCATCCGCATCTTATGACAGGTGATAAACTTGACCAAACTCGCACTGCGATATTTGAGTACCATACATGAATGTATCAATTATCGCATGCTCGCAAGCTCTGTCCCTGCGAATCAGCTTCACACACATATCGCTGTATTTAAAAAAAATCCAGGAAAATGTGTCTGCACATGCTCCACCCCTGCTGCTGCTGTCGGCTGCCTTGCTCCTGTCCCTGCTACCTCCTCTCCAGTTCCTGCTGGTCCTGCCTTAAGCTTCATTGCTGCCCTAACTCCCCCGCACCCGTATGAGCTCTTGCTTCCCGCTTCCCAACTAATGCTCCTCGCTGCGGGCTCCTGTCACCCGCAGCTCGGCTCCAGTCACTAGCTGCCCGAATCATCCCTCCCGCCATCTCTTCTTTGCCTCCCGCTGCTGCCCTAGCCCCCCTGCACCCAGTTTTTTAAGAGAGTAAATAAAACAAAGATTACAATCTCAATCTCAGGTTCCCACAGCGGGGAGCATTAGCTGGGAAGCGGGGAACAGGAGCTCAGGACAGGAGGCAGCCTGCACTTGAGTGATCAGCCTGTGGTCTGTGTAGAGCAGGGGCCATTTGGATATTTATAAAAATCCTTCAGGGGCCGTACAATAATGATCAACTTAAAAATTAGCCTGCCCCGAATAGTTATGCCGGTAGTAGTTATGCCCCATTAGATATGCCCCCAGTACATATGCCCCAGTCAGTAGTTATGTCCCCAGTAGATATGCCCCCTGTAGATATGCCCCCAGTAGTTATGCCCCCAGTAGTTATGTCCCCTGTAGTTATGCCCCCTGTACAGGATTGGACTGGCCCACAGGGGTACAAGGGAAACCATCGGTGGGCCCTACTCCTCAACCAGACTGTGCACTTGAATTATACATTATAAATATGTTACCTTATACTGCACAGGACTATGGTGTAGTTTCTACAGTGCCTTTCTGGTACAGTATCATGCATGCACTAGTAGTATTTAATGTATATATTTATCAAGGTGCCCAGCCGATGCACTCTCTACTGTTTAGGCAAACCAAGATGGTAGTTGTCACAAATGTATGAATGGATCAGAAAATAGCGTTTGGTGGAATCAAAGCCGCCCAGATGTATTCTGGTGATACCCAATCACCTATCACAAATAACATAAAAAACAAGAATTTAAATACACCTTAGGCGCTACCACCTTGTATGCAATTACAGTATAGGATAATAACAAGAGAGTCCTTTCAAATATCCATAAAGATTTTCTTTGAGTGACTTTATATTTCTGTGGGATCACTTTCCTCCAAAGCTCTTCAAGGTAAAAATTTTCCTTGTAGGCAAGTGTTCATGCAAACAAAAAGAAAAGAGTTGCATATTGTGTAATATTCTTATTTAAAAAATTTACAATTTATTACCATAGTAAGACAAATCAGGAAATGTATAAAGGAACATTTTTCATCCAATTAAAAGTGAGGTCCTTCACTTTAATTAAATAGATAAAATTGGAACCGTACCGTGCCAAGCTCCCAGCAAGGAGCAATGGAAAGAGCAGAAAATGGGAGTTTCCGGAATTCCTCCTCACTCCCTCCAAGCTAAATGCCAGCAACTGGACCAGGTAAGTTCCTTTCTGATTGTGGATGCAGGTAGGTGGATCAGTTAGCCACCAACGCGTTTCGAGTTAACATTAATTCTTCCTCAGGGCAGAATGATCCCTACCTGCATGCATCCCTTTTTATACTAAAAATGACCTGGAAGTGAAGCATCAACTTCCTCTTTTCTAATAAAATAATCATTTTCATATCAAATCGACAAATCATGTTACAATGTATGTCTTCCGTTAATAAACATATCCCATATCCTATAATTCACCACACATCTATATAGATATCTAGAAACACTTTAATTACTTCCTGTAGGTCACTGTCATTCTCCAGTGACACTTCCATCTCCAATTCCTATCAAGGATCCCATAACCCGTTAATTTTCCACCTGTATCGCTTTCTTAAACAATTCAACATCACAGTGATCCCCAAGATAGTATCTAGATGATTGTTGGCTTTGTTTACAGATCGGATAGCGTTCCATATCGGCCCGGCCAGAAGTTGTATGCGTTCCACCGGCTTCTCTAATGACGCACTTCCGCTTCCTGGTATAGCAGTACATACCGCTATCTCTCTCTACATTATCACGTTTTAAGTATAGTAGATATCAGTTGTTAGATCAGAATGAGTCAAATAATCTATTTTAATTCTAAAAAACGTCATTATTACCGGATACGTCCAACCGGAAGTAATATGTGTTCCACCGGTTCTTTGACGCACTTACGCTTCCTGGTATAGCGGTACACACTGCTATTTCTCTCTACATTATCAAGATCTAAATATAGTAGATATTAGTTATTATACCAGAATAAGCCAAATGTTATATTTTAACTAGAAATGACTTCATTATTAATGGAATACAATACAGGATACGTCCCACCGGAAGTGATATGCATTCCACCGGTTCTTTGAATGATGCATCTTCACTTCCTGGTTGAACAGCTCATCTCTCTATACAATATAGGGATTTATGTAAAAAACTTTATATAAAACCTGTTTTATTTTTCAACAACCCTAAAATTATTGTATCAATAAATAATTTTATGAGTTTTAATTGATTTTATTATTAATGGAATGCAAAACACAAGGCCATGCATTCCATATACTAGAGGCAGAATTTGTGTTCCATAGATGACTCACCATGATTGTCGTGAATCTGTCATTTCACCTGTTATTTATATATTATCTAATAAAAAAGACCATATGGCATAAAAAATGAGTCTATCAGTTTTCAAATAACTGAAAAATTAAAGGTTTCATGTTTTTCTTGTTTCTTTCCTTTTACAAATAGATTGAAGAATATAAAGATATCTATGGTTAAAGAAACCATTTTATTTCAAATTCTTCTTAAATTATGAATCCACTTCATTTCGGCTCTAGCTAGCATGCTTTCTGAGTCCCTATCTTTCCAATTTATTTTCACATGTTGTATCCCTAAGAAACGTTTTATTGCATTCACCTTACATTTATGTTTAAGTTTGAAATGGTGGGATAGATTGTGCGTTTACAATCCTTTGGTGATATTCCTCACATGTTCCCCCATATGTGTCTTAAGTGCTCTGGACGTACGTCCTATATAAAGCAATCCACATTCGCATTCAATTAAGTAAATAACATTACTTGTATGGCACGTTATAAAATTCCTGATCTTATACTCCTTGTTTCCTACATGGAAGCTAGAGATTTTCAAGTTATTTCCCAGGACTGATTTGCACATAGTGCAACTTCTACACCTATAAAAACCTTCTAATCTTATTGGGTTCATTGATTGGGTGGGTAATGAGCTTCTCACTAAACTAGATCTTAAGTTATTAGCTCTTCTGTAAATAAATTTTGGGACATCTGGAATTATTTCCTTTAATATAGGGTCCTTCTTCAGGATACACCAATGTTTTTTAATAATGGATTCAACTTATTTATGATCAGCTCCAAAAGTTGTTATAAAAGCCAAATTGTGTTTATCTTTTTATTTCGGTTGTGGTTTCTTTTTTTGTAATAAATCTTTCCTATTAATTTTTTGTACTTCTTCCTTTGCTTCTTTTAGCTGTTTTTCTGTGTAACCTTGTAATCGGAAATTATTTAACATAGCTTCACTGTGTTTCATATATTCCTTAGAGTTATTACAATTTCTTTTTATATGTATGAGTTGACTTTAAGGGATACTTTTGATCCAATTAGGGTGATGTTGACTCTCCTTATTGATATACTGTTGGGAGTCCATAGGTTTCAGGTATCCTTTAGTATTTAATTGGTTATTTTCCTTATAGATAGTTATGTCTAAAAAATTAAGATCTAGTTTAGTGAAAAGCTCATTACCCACCCAATCAATGAACCCAATAAGATCAGAAGGTTTTTATAGCTGTGGAAGTTGCACTATGTGCAAATCAGTCCCAGGAAAAAACTTGAAAATCTCTAGCTTCCATGTAGAAAACAAGGCGTATAAGATCAGGAATTTTATAACGTGCCATACAAGTAATGTTAAAACGGAGTGAAAGGAGCGCTTAAGATGTATGAAAAAATAAGGGAAAAAGAAAATAATAATAAATTAAAATGAAAAATAATTTTTCTGCAAACACCTGTGAAAAGAAAAAATGGTTAGTGAGAAATGTTTACAGCACTTTCGTGCTAATGTGAGTGGTCCTGTGTGGGAGTCCTTTTTATAAATGCCGGCACTTTTGTCCGTACTGCGGCTGCAGTTGGGACGTCTAGCTAACTATCCCTATTGCTGCCTACCTTTCAGTCACGTTCAGACTGTAATTCTTTCTTGCGGATCGCGTCCTGCCGGCTGGTCCCAATGCTGGTGCACGCGCTCCCGTCTTTACACCTGTTCGGCGCAGGTGGGATGACGTCAGGGCTTCACTCACAGATTGTTTGCCAACGCGTTTCGGACTTGCTGGTCCTTAATCCTGGCTGATAGAGACACTTCCCAAAAGGTTCTCTTTATATAGCTTTATTGTTTAATTGGCTTGATTGGAGAAGGCTCGTTAAGTTAAAAACAGCTGAATAAAATTTGTCAGAAGCTTTTTCTCACTCATTTGACACAGGTGTTTGCAATTTTAAAGGGAAAAAGGGTGATTGTATAAAATAAAGGTTATGAGAAATAATTTAAATCAATCAATTATGAAATTAATTATAAAAAATTCATTATAAAAAGGAATTAAGCTCAAAATCTATATTGAGACCAGTGGGTTCCAGAGTTTGTAACATAAAAGTCCATTTTGCTTCTGCTCTTTTGAGCTTGTCCACTATGTCTCCTCCTCTCCAATTGGGTATGATTCGTTGAATCCCCAAAAAAGATAAAAGTTTGGGATCTTTGTTGTGTTTGTCCGCAAAATGTTTAGACACACTATGGGTTTGTAGTCCTTTTTTAATATTATAAATATGCTCTGCTAATCGGATTTTGAGCTTTCTTTTAGTCTGACCAACGTATTGTAGGCCGCAAGGGCATTGCAGGAGATAAACTACTCCCTCTGTTTCACAAGTTATTCTGTCTTTTACTTTATAGCTTTTATTTGTTGTATTGCAGGTAAATGTGGTTTCAGATTTAGTTGATGATTTTTTCGCTGTCCTGCATGGTAAACATTTTAAACATGAGAAAAAGCCTTTAGTTTCTTCTCTTTGTCTGGTTTCTTCAGGAATAAAGCTTTTTACTAATTCCTGCTTGATTGAAGTTGCTCTTTTATAAATGATGCGTGGTTTATCTTGTATCATGGGTGCTAGTTCCTTGTCCAGTGCTAAAATGTGCCAATGTCTGTTTAATATTTTTTCAAATGCTAAATATTGGCTGTTGAACTGGGTGATGAACAATAATTGAAAGTCTTTTTGTGTTCTTTGTTTATACTTCAAAGTCTCATTTCTGTCTATATTGGCTATCCGGTCAAGATGAGTATTCAATGCTTCTTCTTTGTAACCACTTTGAAGAAATCTCTTTTTCATCTGTATTGCTTGTTCATTGAATGTTTCTACCTGTGAACAGTTTCTTTTCAATCGTCGAAATTGCCCGCCTGGGATATTCTT
The DNA here is from genome assembly GCF_028390025.1 of Pseudophryne corroboree. Taxonomy (NCBI): domain Eukaryota; kingdom Metazoa; phylum Chordata; class Amphibia; order Anura; family Myobatrachidae; genus Pseudophryne; species Pseudophryne corroboree. The sequence continues at coordinate 153,871,372 of NC_086445.1, forward strand.
TATCCAATTGATGTGATGATTGCTACATGTGGAGATGGTGTTATTGCCACTAACGTTCTTTGTATGAGTTCTTGTTTGAATAGTATTGTTTTGTATGAAAATCTCCAAGTCGAGGTATATGACCATGGTGTCACTGGTGACTGACGAAAACTCCAATTTGTAAGAGTTATTGTTGATATATTGCAGAAAATTGTGAAGTTCTTGTTGTGGACCATTCCAGATGAAAAACAGGTCATCTATGTATCTCTTCCAAGTTTGTATATATTGTAAATAGGGGTTGTTATTCCAGATATGGTCTTCCTCCCATTTTGACACATATAAATTTGCATACCCTGGTGCGAAAGAACTACCCATCGCGGTCCCCTGTATTTGGTTATAATAGATTCCATTGTTCCAGAAAAAATTGTGATGTAAAATGAAGTTAATGCAGGTTACTAAAAAATTAACTTGTGCATTAGGTAGTGATGTCTCTGTAGAAAGGAAGAATCTTATTGCTTCACACCCCTTTGTGTGGGGAATACATGTGTACAATGATCTGACATCACTTGTGCAAAGAATGAAATGATTTTCCCATTGGATTTCTTTTAGTATCTGTAAAATGTGTATTGTGTCCCGGAGATAGCTTTTTTGTGATTGTGCCACCTCTTGCAAAAAGGAATCTACATATCTGGATAAATTTGCAGACAGTGAGTTGATACCTGATACAATTGGACGCCCCGGAGGATGCTTTTGGTCTTTATGTATTTTGGGTAATTGGTAAAAAGTAGGTACGAGCGGGTGATTTATATATATAAAATCATATTCCTTTTTTGTTAATATACCAATTTCCAAACCTTCGTCCAATATTTCCTTTAATTCCTTCTGATATTGTTCTGTTGGGTTCCCTTTTAGTACTGCATACGTGGAATCGTCCTTTAGGAGGTCTGTGATTACGGCTTCATAATCTTCCTTATTTTGGATAACGAGGCCACCCCCCTTGTCTGCCGGCTTTATGATGATGTCCTTATTCTCTTTCAGCTCCCTCAGGGCATTTTTTTCGGATATTGTGAGGTTGAATTTCATTTTCTCTTTGCCGGTCATGGCTCTGATGTCCTTTTCCACTAGCTTTTGGAACGTTTCTATATGCGCACCTTTAACGTGATTTGGGAAAAATTTTGATGTGGTTTTCAATGTTGTGTGTTTAAATTGGTTTTCTGAGGATTGTACTTCAGTGTTATTTTCTTTGCGGGCAAAGAATTTCTTAATGCAGAGTTTTCGTATAAACCTGTGGGTATCGATGTATAGATCAAATTGATTTGCGCTTGAATGGGGGCAGAATTTGAGACCTTTCCGTAATAAGGATAATTGTTCATCTGTAAGAGAGATTCTGCTCAGGTTGTAAATCCCTTCATTTATGGGACCTTTCTTCATAAGTTTCTTCGACTTGCCACCCCGGACACCCCTTCTCCTGGTGAAAACACTGTTCTTTGTTTTTTCTGGCAGTTTGTTGGATTCAGTCTCTCTGGGGGTTTCTCTATGTCTGTGATAAACTCTAAAAAACTTTCCTCATCTTCAAATTCATCTTCTTCCATTGTGTAGGCTCTCTTCTTTGATCTTGCTCCATTTTTCTGTTCTTCGGAGTTTCGTGATTCTATATTTTGCATGAGGGCCAGTGCATGAGATTTTTCTTCTGCAATGGCTGAGTTTATTCCTTTCTGATATGAATTTCTAATAAGATGTACTCTTGGAGATTCTCTTGAATATGTGAAGTTCTTTGGGTTGTATGGTAAATAATCTTTCCTCTGGGATGATGAATGTGGGTATTTGTCAATTAAGGGATCTTTCCCCTTTCCTTGATTTGTCCTTTGAATATTTTGTTTTGATTGAAAATTCTGTTTAGTGTTCCTAATCTGATATTGATTCTGCGGTTTGAATGTTTTTCTGTATGTATTTCTATTTGTTTCCATTATTTGATTCATTTTTCTTCTCTCATTTTTTTGTATAGTTTGGTTTTCTATATGGTCTCTTTGGAACTTCCTTTGCTTTTGGCTAATTATGTCTTCTTCAAATTTTTGCATTTTTGCATTGGTTAATTTCATTAAATTCCTATAATCCTCCATTGATTTTAACGGTTCAAATTTGTCCTCAATTTTTTTGATATTGTCATTAATCCGTTCCAAAGAAATTTTTCTATCCTCTATTATTAAAGATACAAGCTCATTTGAACATTTATCTAAAACATCATTCCACTTGGCAAAGAAATTAGATTGGGCCGGCTCAAATGTGGGATTTTTTTGTAACCGTAAACCCCTTGGAATTAAACCTAATTCCTGATATTTGGATAGGGTGGTGATTTCCCACCATTGTCTAATTTCTTGATTGTAGAATTTTTCTAACATAAGATATAAAGAACAAAATCTTTCGTCCTCTATCTTTGAATCTACTGGTGTATTGTTAATTGTGAAGATGCTTTCTAAATTGTTTCTATGTGTATGTGTAATGTGAACACTCATGATGAAAAAGCAGCAGGTGATAAAAAACTTTTTGCAGTATATGTAATGGATAACCCGCGCTTTAGAAATAATGTGGAGCTGCTCCTTTAAAAAATGGTAACAATAAAACGGAGTGAAAGGAGCGCTTAAGATGTATGAAAAAATAAGGGAAAAAGAAAATAATAATAAATTAAAATGAAAAATAATTTTTCTGCAAACACCTGTGAAAAGAAAAAATGGTTAGTGAGAAATGTTTACAGCACTTTCGTGCTAATGTGAGTGCAACGTATTGTAGGCATTGTGCCGGCATTTATAAAAAGGACTCCCACACAGGACCACTCACATTAGCACGAAAGTGCTGTAAACATTTCTCACTAACCATTTTTTCTTTTCACAGGTGTTTGCAGAAAAATTATTTTTCATTTTAATTTATTATTATTTTCTTTTTCCCTTATTTTTTCATACATCTTAAGCGCTCCTTTCACTCCGTTTTATTGTTACCATTTTTTAAAGGAGCAGCTCCACATTATTTCTAAAGCGCGGGTTATCCATTACATATAATACAAGTAATGTTATTTACTTAATCAAATGCGAATGTGGATTGCTTTATATAGGACGTACGTCCAGAGCACTTAAAGACACATATGGGGGAACATGTGAGGAATATCACCAAAGGATTGGAAACGCACAATCTATCCCACCATTTCAAACTTAAAAATAAATGTAAGGTGAATGCAATAAAATGTTTCTTAGGGTTACAACATGTGAAAATAAATTGGAAAGATAGGGACTCAGAAAGCATGCTAGCTAGAGCCGAAATGAAGTGGATTCATAATTTAAGAACCATCGTTCCCGATGGACTTAATAAAGAATTTGAAATAAAATGGTTTCTTTAACCATAAATATCTTTATATTCTTCAATCTATTTGTAAAAGGAAAGAAACAAGAAAAACATGAAACCTTTAATTTTTCGGTTATTTGATAACTGGTAGACTCATTTTTTATTCCTTATGGTCTTTTTTATTAGATAATATATAAATAACAGGTGAAATGACAGATTCACGACAATCATGGTGAGTCATCTAGGGAACACAAATTCTGCCTCTAGTATATGGAATGCATGGCCTTGTGTTTTGCATTCCATTAATAAAATCAATTAAAACACATACAATTATTTATTGATACAATAATTTTAAGGTTGTTGAAAAATTAAAAAGGCTTTATATAAAGTTTTTTACATAAAACCCTATATTGTATAGAGAGATGAGCTGTTCAACCAGGAAGTGAAGATGCGTCATTCAAAGAACCGGTGGAACGCATATTACTTCTGGTGGGACGTATCCTGTATTGTATTCCATTAATAATGAAGTCATTTCTAGTTAAAATATAACATTTGGCTTATTCTGGTATAATAACTAATATCTACTATATTTAGATCTTGATAATGTAGAGAGAAATAGCGGTGTGTACCGCTATACCAGGAAGCGTAAGTGCGTCAAAGAACCGGTGGAACGCATATTACTTCCGGTTGGACGTATCCGGTAATAATGACGTTTTTTAGAATTAAAATAGATTATTTGACTCATTCTGATCTAACAACTGATATCTACTATACTTAAAATGTGATAATGTAGAGAGAGATAGCGGTATGTACCGCTCTACCAGGAAGCGGAAGTGCGTCATTAGAAAAGCCGGTGGAACGCATACATCTTCCGGCCGGGCCGATATGGAACACATAGCGTTCCGATCTGTAAACAAAGCCAACGATCATCTAGATACTATCTTGGGGATCACTGTGATGTTGAATTGTTTAAGAAAGTGATACAGGTGGAAAATTAATGGGTTATGGGATCCTTGATAGGAATTGGAGATGGAAGTGTCACTGGAGAATGACAGTGACCTACAGGAAGTAATTAAAGTGTTTCTAGATATCTATATAGATGTGTGGTGAATTATAGGATATGGGATATGTTTATTAACGGAAGACATACATTGTAACATGATTTGTCGATTTGCAAATCGATTTGATCCGAAAATGATTATTTTATTAGACAAGAGGAAGTTGATGGTTCACTTCCAGGTAATTTTTAGTATAAAAAGGGATGCATGCAGGTAGGGATCTTTCTGCCCTGAGGAAGAGTTAATGTTAACTCGAAACGCGTTGGTGGCTAACTGATCCACCTACCTGCATCCACAATCAGAAAGGAACTTACCTGGTCCAGTTGCTGGCAGTTAGCTTGGAGGGAGTGAGGAGGAATTCCGGAAACTCCCATTTTCTGCTCTTTCCATTGCTCCTTGCTGGGAGCTTGGCACGGTACGGTTCCAATTTTATCTATTAAAGTAAAGGACCTCACTTTTAATTGGATGAAAAATGTTCTTTTATACATTTCCTGATTTGTCTTATTATGGTAATAAATTGTCAATTTTTTAAATAAGAATACTACACCATATGCAACTCTTTTCTTTTTGTTTGCATGAACACTTGCCTACAAGGAAAATTTTTACCTTGAAGAGCTTTGGAAGAAAGTGAACCCACAGAAATATAAAGTCACTCAAAGAAAATCTTTATGGACATTTGAAAGGACTCTCTTGTTGTTATCCTATACTGTAATTGCATACAAGGTGGTAGCGCCCAAGATGGTAGTTGGACACACCTCCTCTGGAGACCAGCAACACCCCTAAACATGGGCCCCTACCACTTAATTCCCCATTGGGCCCCTCATTCCCTAGTCCCGCACTGCCCCTGTAGTTATGCCCCCTGTAGTTGTGCCCCCAGTAGATGTGCTACCAGTAGATATGCCACCTGTAGATATGCCCCCTGTACTTGTGCTCCCAGAAGATGTGCTCCCTGTAGATGTGCTCCCAGTTGATATGCCCCCCATAGTTATGCCCCCAGAAGATGTGCCCCCCAGTAGTTGTGCCTCCTGTAGTTGTGCTCCCAGTAGATGTGCCCCAAGTAGTTATGCCCCCTGATAGTGCCGCTTACACACACACACAACCCCCCTTTCCCCCCCCCCCACACACAAAACTCATCAGCCCCGCTCCAGCTTCTGGATCATGCTGCCCTCCATGTGGCCGCCCGCTCCTCAGATATATGGGAGAGATGTCATGATGTCTCTCCCACAGCGCACAGCCGCGCACTGCCTGAGCCGGAAGCAGAAGCTCAGGAGTGAGCTCCTGCCTCCTGCTGCTGCTGAGGGGAAGGAGCCGGGCACCCGCTGGTAACACAATCTCAGCAGGCGCTCAGCATCTCCCTCCTGGGTTAGGCGAGCCACGGGCAGGGTGAATAAGCTGTTCGGTCCTTATATGGCCCATGGGCTGGATGTTCCCCACCCCTGATGTGGACACACAGAGCTGATCACACTACTTTCGCCAGTCTGAGCTGGCGTAATTATCACAGGACTCATTGCGGGGTTTTTTCACAATTTTATTTCTTACTAAATTCGTCCCAGATCGCATTTCCCATTATAAGTATGGGGAATGTGATCTGGGTTACTAAAAAAATTGAAGTAAGGGTTTGGAGCAGGTTTTCATTTTGTAAAAATAATGTTAATAAATAGGCCCCTAAGGCTTGATCCAGCCAGTGTCAGACTGGGGCATGAAGGACCCACCGGAGAAATGTAGTGGTAGGGGTCCATGCTTAAGAGTGTGGTCAGGCTCCAGTGGGGGTGTGGCCAACCACCGCAAAGGTTTGGCTAACCATAAGAGAGTGCATGGGCTGTGCTCCATGATAAATATATACTGTAAACATTGCTAGTGCATGCATGATAATGTACCAGATTAATAACAGTAATGCACATTAGAAAATAAACCATAGTTCTGTGCAGTATAATGTAACAAATTAATAATGTATAAATAAAGTGCACTAGGATAGAGTCTGGGACTTAATCCTTAGAGAAGGAGGTGGGCCCACAGGTAGTGGAGCCCACCAGTGGATTCCCCTGTTACCCTGTGAGCCAGTCCAACTCTGGATACAGCTCCCAAAAATGCTCAGGTTACAGCAGCTTTATAAATTGTCAATACATCACAACCCCCAAACAAGGCTATGGTGAAGTGAGACTTCTCTTTATCTTTTTCCATCTAAATTTCCTCAAAGAAGGGTAATTATCTACTCTATATATACATCTTATAAATGAAAACGCCTGTTTGTTTGTTTGTCTGATTGCGATAAACTCTTAAACCAATGAACCGATTGTGATGCGGATTTCACCATTGGGTAAGTAATTTCCCCCCGGCAGGATTTAGGCTAAGAATAAGTTGCCAGGGGGCAGTGGATAAAGTTTTGAGGGGAGGTGCCAAGCACTGCTCTCGGCAAGTCAGCATTGACAGCTCTACCTGCCTCAATAGCAACCGATCAGTTATCAGGGGGCTGTAGGTGGAGCTCCACAGGAAGGTGTCCCCTGCATTGCTCTCGGTGAGTCAGCAGCATCAGGTGTATGCCCTTTAATAGCGACAGATCAGAACATTGCTGCACTGTGTACCAGGCATTGTAACACCCTCCACCCCATCCTGTATATTACCAAAATCCCAAAAGTCTAGGTAGTTGACTTTCATTATCACTGACTTCCACCCAAGCACAGCCGGGTACTGCAGGTAGTTGCTACATTCAAGATATTTGCAACATTATGCAAAGACTCCTCTCTTGCCTTGGGCTCTTTATGACTCTTCTTTTGACTTATACCCCTTTTCCACTAGCTCAAAAAACACGGGTGAATGCACGGGCGCGCGCATTTACCCGTGTTTTTTGCAAGTGGAAAAGGGTCCCCTGCAAAAACCCCGATCAAGTGACCCGTGAATCCTACCCGGGTAACTACCTGGGTAGGACACGGGAATGATCCGGGTAGAGTTGTAGTGTAAACGGAAGCTGTGTCGATGTGACACAGCTCTCGTTTACACTGTATGGAAGGGCGGCGCTGGGAGATCATGTGATCTCCCAGCGCCGCCCCTGCCGCATCACTAGCAGCGTCACCAACCCGGCAATATGCTGGGTTGGTGAGCACAGTGGGAAAGGGGGCTGAGCACGGGCAGTAGCCGGGTAGCACCCATGTCAGGCTCCCGGCTGCGACCTGTGCTCAGTAGGTGGAAAAGGGGTATTAGCTACTGTAACATGAATGGCAAAGAAAGAAACAAAAACTGACTACTCTATACTGTACCCCCAATATTATTTTATCAAAAACTAGCACTCCTTTGTAGAAGGACATAAAAAGTTTAAGCAAATGCGTGTTATTTTTAGAAAAGTCACATTTAAGGGGTGTGGTGCAAAATGTTGCCATGCATAATGTCTACACCAGAATGTTGGTATGATCTGAATATCAACGTTAAGAATGTCAACATAGATGTTATGTTAACAGTCAGCACGTTATCATAGCATTTTTAGGATAGTTCAGCCCTAACCCTTATTTATCCAGTCTAACCCTAATCCTAACCCTAAATATACCCATGGCTTAAACCTAAACTTAACCCTAACACTAACATGTACTGTCAACATTATGTCCATATCAACACTGTGAATGTCATTATTTAAACAATCAACTTGCAGTCCATGTGGACAAATTAGTATCAAAATTCTGAAAGTCGACATAATTACTACATACCATAGTTAAGAATCACCTTGGAATTGTCTTATTAAGGTCAAATAAAATTGTATCCAGCCATTATAGGCATCGTTCAATCTGCATACTTGCATATTTACCCTTATTTTTGCTTCTTTTTGCATAACATGTCTGCTAATGATCCAGCAATATCTAATCCACAGGTTCTCAAACTCTGTCCTCAGGACCCCACAAGGTACATGTTTTGCAGGTCTCCTCACAAAATCACAAGTGAAATAATTAGCTCCACCTGTAGACCTTTTAAAATGTGTCAGTGAGTAATTAATACACCTGTGCACTTGCTGGGTTATCTACAAAACATGCACTGTGGGGGTTCTGAGGACCGAGTTTGAGAACCTATGATCTAATAATTTACTTGAAATAAATACAGCTGAAGCAAACACAAACTGCATCTGTACCAATCAGATTCATGTCACTCATGCCACCTGTCTCTGGGTGATAATGGCCTGGCGGAGAGTAACAATGGTGCAGAGTAATAATGCTCGCTCTGGTATGTTTATGCAGAATAGTTGAAGAACTGTACCTGAATTTTTCTCTGTCCTGAATCCAACTGTCAATCACTACTGTATGTTCATGTTAAACAAGTCTGATCCACTCACATAATTCACAGAAGTCAGAAGAACAGAACAAACAGTTCTCAGATTGTGAAGACTGGATGTACATCGCATTAACTTGTGTCATACTACAGTCTTTCTTGAGGCCACATGGAAATATACAGCGCTGAGTGAAAGCCTATGAGTTATCTGCATTCCTGCATTAATTATATAAGTGTGCTATGATCATATTCTAAGTGCTAAAAATAAAAAAAAATTCTAGAAGAGAAATATCACAAAAACAACCTCATACTTATATCTCCATAAATCTATTGATTCTGATAATAATACAGGGACAAATAGTCAATGAGGACATTTACCATGAAGCACAATAAAGAGCTGCTGCTGATTCAAATACATTGAACGGCCTTATTGGCACATATCCATACTTAAGATTTAATGCTAATAGACAATAGTAAATGGGGGATACAGGGGTTGTGCGTATGTGTGTGCGCGTGTGTGTGTGTGTGTGGGGGGCAACAGAGGACACATGATTAAGTACTATTATAAACACAATGGTAACAGTCATAGAGTATCCTTGGCATTTAGCAGTGACCATGAACTGTGAGTCCACTCAGTTATTATGTATGCAATCACACCTATTGTATGGTCCCTAACACGGTGATTGAAGGATAACTAGTGGTAGAGTCAAAATTGTGTATTAAACAACGTGAATCCATGGATTCTTCCTGTCTGGTGTCAGGCAGGTGGAGGTTGTGTAATGGTATTGAGAATGTTTTCTTGGTATACAAATGTGTCCTCATGCACTGTGGCTTCAGTCATGTTAAACAGCCCCTCTCAGCATGCCAGGTCCCCGGCTACTCAGCCTCACAGAGCGTCTGTTTCATTCAAAATGTGCAACTGGAAGTGATAAAACTACTTTGGTAGATTACACAGATCAAGTTGGTGTGTGACATTTGTACATCTGTGTGCGCATGAGTATGATCTGTATACAAAGTGTGACGGTGCAGTGGCCACGACTTTCTCTCATGCCAAGTTCTGTGCTTAATCTGTTACTCTGTACCTGTTTGAAACAAAGTCCTGTGGGGGTAAAGTCGCAGCCCAGCATCTCTAGTACACTATGAGTGATGTTTCAATGTGTCTGCAATGTGAATAAGATGCACAATTTAAAGAAAAAGACAATATGCTTCCCCACCTGGAGAAGCTCAGTTGTGCCGGGTATCTCATGTCATGTGGCGCATAGATGCTAGGTGTATGAGGACACCTCTGTACCTACTCCTTACCAATTGTGTGTCATTTAAATGCCAAAACCTACATGAGTATTGTTTGTGACCATGTGTTTCTCTTTATGGCCACAATCATCTTCTAATGGCTACTTCCAACAGGATAGTGCCCCATGTCACAAAATACATGCCATCTCAAACTGGTTCTACACACATGACAATGAGTTCCATGTACTCCAGTGGCCTCCCCAGTGACTAGGTCTCAGTCCAATAAAACAACACAATTGTAGCACAGGAGTTGGTAGTATGAATGTGCAGTAGAAGAATCTGCATAAACTGTGTGAAGCTACTGTATAAAGTCAACACACCTGCACCTTGTTGAATACATGCCAGGGCCATATTGGCTCACAGGGAAAGTACCCACTGTGCCATCCCTGATGGGCCAGCACACACTGCCAGCCTACCCAGGCTGCTTCATACGTCTGCCGGCCTAGGCGGCTGCCGTGCTTCTGGGATTTGTTTTCCATTGTGAAAGCAAACCAGAAGCCGCAAACTGCTCCAGCTAGTGGGCACTTCCATGTGCCATTTGCCAGGAGCAGCGTTGGTACAGCAAAAATGCTTGTTGCCTGAGTACATACGTTTGCACATTGAAGGTTGCAGTGAGAATGTTTGCTAAATGCCCAGCCCCAGAGTGCCTCCAAGGCCCCCCTCCAGCCCTCCACCTAGTCAAGCTGCCAAAGGACAAGAGTGCTTCAGTGCTTGCCCTTCTGCAATGGACATTGGATGGACCCCAGACTCCTCTCAGCATCAATGAAGAGTAGGAGCATTAGGAGGAGCCAAAGGATAGTGATTGTGGATGAGGCAAATTAGAAAAGTGCCTGGAGAAGACTGGAGGGTACATTGTCTGGAGAAGACTGCAGTGTACAGTACATTGTCAGCTGCTGTAGAGGTGAGCCGTGCTGTTCCCAGAATGCAGGGGCAGAGATTGTTTTAGGTTAGTCTGGGCCTGGTGGTAACAGATAAACAAAAGGCATTGAGGCAGGGTGTGATATCCACAAAACCCAACACCACCACAGGCTGAGGACTAGGACAGGCGGTTGGGCTGCTTTCATATATAATAATAGTTTCCTATGCTGTCCCATGTAAAAGCAATCTTTTAAACACACATATATGCAATGAAAACTGACTAAATATAAAGGTAGAAATTGCATATCTGTGCTTAAAAGACATAAATTCATAATATATAGGAAAACTGAACAGTTAGACTAGAAGAAAGCACAACCCATGGACAGCAGGGAAGAGAGTAGGGTACGCTAGCAGGAAAGCCGGGGCCTGGTAGGATGGACAGTGTTGGACTGGCCGGCTGGGGTCCCAGGTAGGATACATGCACAAATCATAGTCTGTCTCACTGGCCCAGACCCAGTGCTTAAAGTAGTGCTAGGGCGGTGGTGGAACTCACCTCTGCCCCCAGCTGCCTAACACTCCTTGTGGGTGCCACTCTCTCGCAGCCCATCCCCTCTGGTCCACCTGGATGATTCCACACCCCTTGCCTCTCCCCTTCTTACCCACCAGGTGGTTCCCCAAGAAATATTGTATATGTCATGACATGACATAGCTTGGGATAATATGTACATAAAAAAAACATTTGTTAGTGGCAACAGAGAAAGAGAGACAGAGAGAAAAGAGAGGGGCTATCTTCAAATAGGGATAGAGGGAGTGTGTCATGAGAGGGGGAGGCAGAAAGAGCAGCACACTGACTGATCCACACAGGCACCAGCCAGTGAATGAGAGACATGGATGGGGACAGGAGGAACAGGGCATGTTTAATACCCCTTTCACACATAGCTTTTCCACTAGGTTTTTGCTGTGGCTTGCAGCTTGACCCAGGTCTCGGCTATTTGTGAACTAACTTGACCCAAGTTGGGTGTCCCAGGCCTGCAACCCTGCTCAGTCCCGGGGTTATTCCTGGGATGACCCTGGGTCACCTGTAGAGTGAACGGCATAACCAGGGTCACAATGACTCTAGTCATACATAAATGGGGCTATTTGGCGGGCACAGTAGTGCTTGGAGATGACATCATCTCCACTTGTCCACTGTAAGCTGGAAAACCTGGGTCACTGGTAGACCCAGATCCAGTGTGAATGGTGATGACATGGGAATAACCCATGTGAAGTAATCCCAAGAATTCTTCTTGTTCTGGTTTCAAAAGGGGGTTCTATCCAGTACTGAATTAAAAATTAGATAGGTCTTGCAGTCATTGAATTTGACCATAGCTGTTTGACTTAACACATTTTTATAAACATCACTAACCATATAACATACATTTCATGTGAAGCACATTTTTCCATTGCAGCATGTTGGCACTTGTTCACCTATCCCAATCAACCATTCCTGTTGGTAGCCCTTCTTGTAATTGCTGTTTAGTAAGGTTCTTTATTATTAAAGTTTTCATAAAAATCATGTTTTCCTCTATATTCCTTGATGCTGAATGATGAATCCATTAGAAATTGTGCACATCACTGACTTTTGCACATCCTCCCAGGATACTCCCAATCTGTAACTGCTGTCCATAATGTTGTCAAGATCAGCACTCTCTTCAGCCTGCGTGATGTGGGTCTGACACAAGAGTTAATAAAAAAATAACCAACTGACCTGTCTACAGAAATGATTACACTCCCCAGTATCTCTCTCACTCACTATTACTTTCCAGTGTTTGCCACCAAGGACATTGTTTCACGAGAGTCCTACTCCAAGTACAGTAGGAAGGTTCCAATGACCCTACACAATTACAATGAAGTCCCAGTTATCATTACCCAAATACTGTAATTGCCTGTAGATAGCCAAATCCACAGAAAAAATGGATCTGATAAGAAAAACAGAGACCTATCTTATTAAATGAAGTTTGTTATAAGAATTTTTTAGAAGGACTACCTCCGATCACTAATCAGAAGGTAGATGATGAGGGTATTCATTACACTATAACCTTGTAAAATAAATTTTATGAGCTCGCCGCATACAGTGTTGGACTGGCCCACAGGGGAAACCACCGGTGGGTCCCACTGCATGGGGTCCCCCACCTTCCCTCCAGGGATAAAGGTTCCAGACTATGCACTTTAATTATTTCTACAGTGCATTGCTGTTATTAATCTGGTACATTATCATGCATAAACTAGCAGTATTTACTATATAACTATATTAAGGAGCCCAGACCATGTACTCCCTAATGGTTAGCCAAGCATAAGTGGAGGCTGGACACACCCCCTCTGGAGAGTGGCCAAACCCCTAAATATGGGCCCCTACAACTGCATCCCCCCGGTGGGCTCTTCATGCCCCAGTCCGACACTGGCCGCATATGACGCAACTATAGAGGAGGTACCCAGATGGGTAATGTCCCTACACCTATTAACTATGGCCTTTCAAATGGAGCAGATGCTTTCACAAATGTTGTCAGGACTTGAAAAAAAATAATTCCACACCCAAGAGGTGGCTTTTTTAGCCTTGTACCCAGGCATCATAATCATTCTTTTTATTGCGGGCAAGAACTGCAGCAACTGGTGGCTGACTTACACAACAACATCATCATCAACATCCTGAGTGTCAGATAGTAGTAGTACACACACATTCCCCTCATCCTGTTCTACTTTTACACAAGCATCCTTGATTCCTATTATGTCCTCTTCCCATCTTTACTTGTACTAGTCCTACTTGTGAGGTTGGTGTAGAAATGGTGGAAGGAGGCAAAAGAAGCTTCTCTAAGAGGTCAGTGTGAGAAATGTCCAATTGACACCCCTAGACTTTTCTCAGTGTGACTGTTCTACTACTGTACCTTAGTGGTTTTCATATTTTTAACACTTCATCGCTGTATGCAAACAAATGCAGTGGGGTACAGCCCACACGCAACAATTTAAAGAAATGTTTTACTTTTTTTTACTTTCTATTACCTTTTTTCGCAAATGACACTGCAGAGTCACACTGATTGGAGTGCATAGACAGTGGACACAGCACAGCCCAGCAGCCTCTGACTGGAGTGGATGGACAGTGGACACAGCACAATGGAGACAGCACAGCCCAGCAGCCACCGACTGGAGTGTATAGATTGACACAGTTTAATGGAGACAACACAGCACAGCCCACAAGCCAGCACAGTAGACAGTGAGAAATGACGCAGAGTCCAAAACCCATTTGAATCCCACAACGGGATGATAATGTTTTGCCTCATTTCAGAATCAGAGAAAGGAAAACCAAAGCCGCCGCTTGGATTCCCTTGGATCGGCAAAGTTGGGGGAAAGGGGGGCTGGATGTCTGAGCCCACACAACTATATATATATACAAACAAATATAGAAAACCACAGCACTCGCCACCCCAGAAACGGGGTGCAGTGTCTGCACTCACCACTCATAGGGTGGGGTGCATGCAGCCCATGGCCACCTACCCAAATACATACAAATAGAGAATTCAGCACTCACCATAGCAAGCTCACTTGTCCTCACAACATCAATAAATAAATGATGGGGGTTTAGTTAGTGAATTGGCCAATGCACGGAAGCCTGCATACCGCTCCACGGTACCCCATCTTCATGCAGGTCCTACACTATCACAAAGCCTTAAGAATTAAAACCTGGCAACTGTATCACATATAATATAACTGCAAATAGAATTTGAATAGAAATTGAAGGAGTCATATGGGTCAGGTTATATATAAAGTTGAAGGTATGGTAGAAATTCCTTTGCCATTATCAAGCCAAATTGCAAATCAAAATTTGCAAATCTTATTGAAATTAGTTTTTTAGATTCCACTTGGAAATTACAATTAACTTTGAGACTAACTCCAAAATACCCCGCGTACTTCATATTAACCCTCAGTACAGTGTTATTAAATCGGCAGACAGTACAGATAGTGTATAAAGTTAAGTGGTTGCTTAAATTTAGTGACCAATGGTACACTGTGCTGTAGGTGTATTATGCAGGTACAGCTACAGCTATGCCTGAAAAATACAAGCGACTGGATAAATATGCCATTGCCTTCCAAAATGCTGCATATACAACACACTTTTTAAAGTATAATTATTGCTAATTGCACATTTAGGTGTAGGATTTGTCCTGCTCTACTTTATGACTTCTGTCTAATATATTAACCAGTTCAAATTATGGAAATAGCCATTGGAATTATTACAAACCTTAGTGACGATAAGTGACAAAGAAAGGTCTGAACATCACAGAACAATGTGTGCAGTGTTACACCCAGAACAATCAACACACAAAGCATTACCACCACCAGTAGGGACCAAAATGCAAAATTGGATGTTTATTTTTCTTAGAATGCCATATACTGTAGTTACCTGCCATTAAAGTTTTATACATTTTGAAATATTTGAAAGCTGTTTTATAAAGGTATCAATATAGATGCTTGAACCATTTTGAAAACAGTTCTCCAAACAGTAGAACATACTATGGGACTGTTCAAAAACATCTTCTGATTTACGCCCATTGAGCCTGTTAGAAACTCAATATAAATACACTAGACATATTGGTAAGGGATCTGGTCAGGATCCGAGCAGTTGGGATCCCAGCAGTCAAAATACAGATGCTGGAATCCTGAAACTGATCAAAATGCCGGCATCCCAACAAGTAGCATCATCCCGGCACCAGAATCCCAACCACTGGGATCCCGAATGAGCATGAACCGGACAACAGGCAGGTAGGCCGCGGGGTGGGGGCTAGGTTTAGGCTGCGGGGGGAGGGTTAGGATTAGGCTGAAGGGAATGGAGGGTTAGAGTTGAGGGTTAGGTTTAAAGTGCGGGTGGAGGGTTAGGATTAGGCTGCAGGGAAGGGTTAAAGTTAGGCTGCGGTGAGGTGGTGTTAGGTTTAGGCACCCCCGGGGAGAGTTAGGGTTAGGCTGCGTGGGGGTGAGTTAGGTTTAGGCTGCAGGGAGGGAGGGTTAGGGGGGCATTGGAGTAAAGTAAGCATACTTAACTTCACCATGTTGTAATTCTAAACTTTGGGATGCCGCAGTCAGTCTTCTGACTACCAGCATCCCGAGTGCCGGCATTTCCTACCAAGTTCATCTGTAAGTTATGCATCAAACATCAAATCCATATACCTTATAGTGCTATCTGTCTAGCAAGTTCAATGAATGCTTTTGACTTTTGGTTGCCATTTTAACCCCTTTGCTGCTAAGGGTTTTCCCTCCATTGTGCTTTTCCAATGGTCACCTTCCAAAATCAATAATGCTGATTTATTTTATGCGATACTCACATAAATTACACCTTGTTTTTTCAGAAGTCTTTTTACTCATTATACCACATCAAAAAACCCAAATGGCCCAAAAAGGGTTTGTTTGTTTTTTGCTTGAAATTTCAATAAAGGGAACCAAAGAAAATTTGATTTTCTGTATATTATGACAACACAAAGGGTGACTTTGCAGATCTTGTTTCAGCAATAGTCCACCTTAAAAAAAGGTATGTGCAGGTTTTGAAAAAAACAAAAACTCTCTGGGGGCAGATAATTTGAAAGAGGGGACTCCCCTATTTCATACAAGACTGCCTTCATCTCTCCAAGTGCCTGGGTTTGGGAGACTGAGGAAAGGTTGTGGAGATTGAGGAATTTAAAGTCCCTCCTAATCTCTGACAATTATTTTATATTACACTTTAAACTGATGCCGGAGTGCATGCTCTGGGACTGGCCCCTCTGCTGCTCTGTACTTCCCACTAGAGATTACTACCAGTGTGTAGAAGGTAATTTGTCTTTATGCATTTTGCTGTTGATGACAAGTGGTACTCATTATCTGCAGATTTAAGGTACATGCAGATGGTGAGCCCCTCTTATCCTCCGCAGTGAAGAGGTTAAAGTAAATTCAAGAATTTAGGTGCATCGACTAATTAAACATGTACAAATTGCATTCAAATAGGTTAATTTAAATAGCTGGGACTCTACTTTCCAAAAATTGCTTGAAATGTTGCCGTTTTATGGCTGGTCAATGGCCATAAAATGTCTGGTCAATGGTACCGATTCCAGCGAGACAGTCCTGCTATTCGGGCACTGTCCTGCTGTTTCACCCGCGAGGGTCACTGAATTATGGATATAATCTATATATAAGAGTCACACAATGGCGCTATGAAATTGCTTCCAGATGGATTAGTCTATTAAAAAAAAAAAAAATGAATTAAGTCACAGCATGACAAGAGAGGACTAGGAATTCCATAATGTGATTATAGGAGCTTGCTGAAGGATAAAAAGTAATTACAATTTCTAATTATTCTCATGAACATCAAACTGTAACCCATTATATATCATCTAGAATGTTGGCCAGAGCCCTTGACAACATTTTTAATAAAAGACATCACAAACTCTGCTTTAACGCTTTACTTGCCATCAATGTAGTACATATGTTCATGACTGTTCGACACTTTTTCCAAGTCAACAAATCAATGTTGTCCCTCTGCCCCTACAATGGGATTAGCTACATGGATACAAAATATCTAATGCTAATAAAACTGTGGCACTAAAAAAATGAATAGTTGACATGATGAAGTAAAGCATACCTCTCAACTTTTAAAGCTAGGAACTCGAGACTTGGATGTGCATCCGAAAAGGGGGTGTTCAGGTGGAGGGGGCCGGGCCTCCCTGCATGACCCCCATTACCATCATTTTGGGGGCATGCCCAGCACTCCCTGAGCAGCTGGGCAGCCCCTGGCTCACCTCCCTTCACAGTTAGATGCCATGCACAACCTGTACTACCACATCATAATACCCAAACTCCTATAATACCACCTGCCCCATGTCTATCCTTTCGCATCTGCACAATATTTTTTACTTTATACTTTACTCTCTTTTTTTTATCTTGGCCCCCTCAAGAAAACATGTATATTATCAGTTCTCCAGCTCCACCTCATTAACTGCTGTGAAATGTCATTGTCCAAGTGTCCAAGATGGTTGCTTCCCTGTTTCTCATTTGGGTTTTTACATGTATACTAATTGCTGATCATACCCACTGTAACCTATGTAGTACGCCCAAGATGGTCCTCTTGCCTGGCAGTTTCATGAGCATGACAAATTGTGGAAATATTTATTAGTGTGTATTTTGTTGCATTTAATTTTTACCCTTGAATATCTTATTTCCATATATTGATTATCTCTCACCTTGTAACCAAAGATGGCTGCCTCTCCTGGTGCACTAGTGAATAGGATGGGAATTGCATAGATCTGATGATTTTGTAAGGATTGGTTATCTCGCTTTAGTCTTCATAATGTGTTGTTTCTTCCAGACATTGCACATTCTGCCTAGTTTATTTCTATGTAGTTCACACAGGAAGGCAGCCTCATCTGGTACCATTGTGTATAGGATGAATAATCATTGGAACTGATGATCCAAAATGACTGCTTCAACTCTATGTTCATGGTTTCTGTATTTTCTGTTAATCTTAATATATTATGTGCAAGGTTTATGTATGGCGCCTTATGTCCTATTGAAGAAAATTAATAAAGTGTTATATTGCAATCAATGCTCATATATTTTCGACAACAAGCTCTACAGCATGTTTTTGAATAGATTACTACATCATCTACCTGAATAATACTGAGGCAGTACTTGGGTATTGCATTATCAGTGAATTGGTGCAATGCAGTACTTCCCATGCTGTGAGGGACATGTTGTACGCCATCTACAGCTATGGCTACACTGTGTGGCACAGTGAGATGAAAATGGAAAGGGTGTCAGTGCAAACTTTCTTTTAAAAAACAAAACTTTATTGTGTGATTTATTATGTAACCGAGTACTAGTAATTATGAGATAATATGCACATTTTACTCAGTTGTTAATGTAGGACAGCTGCTGACCAATGTGTGCAGTCATCTAATGACCCCTCCAATAATATATGATCTATCTGACAGCCATCATTAATCTGTCTGCCTTGATACAGGTCTGTAACAACTTTAGGGCCTTATTCAGATCTGATCACAGCAGCAAATGTGTCCTCTAATGGGCACAACCATGGTGCACTGCAGGGGGGCAGATATAACATATGCAGAGAGAGTTAAGGGTGGTACACATGGAGAAATGTTCACTTAATTTCTTAACAATCTGACTAGGTAGTTTAGAAATTAAGAACACATCGCTCCATCTGTAGGGGTGCCGGCGACAGTGATAGGCGGCCCAGCGCGTTGCTATCGCCGGCTCTAGATTGGACAGGCATGCATGCACATTCTAGTAGATCCCTCATTTCACAACTGAGTGAAATGAGCAGTCCCCCCATCCCCCTTCCCTCGCTCAGCACACATTGTGATGTGCTGAGTGGGGGGAGAGATGTGTGCTGAGCGGTATGTGATAGATGGCTCAGCAGACATCTCCAGGAGAAATCTCCCGTGTGTACCCCCCTTTAGATTTGGATGGATTGTGTTCAAACTTAAATCTAAATTACAGTGTATTTACCATGCACAGAAACAATATAACACACCCAAATCTAACTTTCTCTGTACATGTTATATCTGCCCCCCCCTGCAGTGCACATGGTTTTGCCCATTAGAGAACAAATTTGCTGCTGCGATCAGGTCTGAATTAGGCTCTTAGAGGAGTATAGAGAGCATTGTTCCAACTGTACTCCAGTGTTCTAACTGTGCACCAGGAAAATAGACCTGAAGTAAGAGAAACTATTACAGGGTGTGGTGGTAGTGGCATGAACAGTGATAAAATGCTAACTTTCTCTGAATATTAGAAGCAACAGTTTAATAACTGTTGAGAAAAGTTTAGATATGTAGCACTAGCATCATGAAGCGTAAGGAAGTTCTATGGGAGTTTTGTGTATTACAGCACAACTCATGGATCAGCAAGTTTCAATGCAGAGAAGGAGAGGGAAAGGAAAAGTTGAGAAGGAATAGTGTAGGTGACTGTAGGTTACAGGATGAGATGATAAAATCATTGCAGAGGCTATGGGGTATATTTACTAAGGTGCGGGATTATAGAAGTGTAGATGTTTGCAATAGCAACCAATTAGATTCTGCTTATCATTTATCTTGCACCTTTTAGAAGATCATAGCTGGAATCTGGTTGTTATTGGCAACATCTTCACTTCTATAAACCTGCACCTTAGTAAATATACCCCTGTGTTTTCTATTACTGCAGAAAATGATCTGAGGCTGGATTAAGGATTGTTGGAAACAGTGTGTGGGCTGTGTAAAATATGGCATGAGTACATACAGTATCTTGAGGGGAAATAAATATCCAATCACAATGCGCTCACTGTGTTTTCCATAGAATAATGCAAAAATATATGTAGGTAAGACTAATACTTAAGTCCAATACAGTCTCTGTTATGGTGTTCAGTCTCTATGAAGTCACTCCTAGATGACGTCAAACAACTCGTCCGGTCCTCCCGTCGTTTTGTTTATGTGAAGAAAACATAAAAACAAATCATAGTGTAGTATGTTCAGAAATATGCCAAAATCCAATAATGCTCTTAAGGTTCTTCAAATCCTGCTTATAAAAAGTGCATATCCCACTTACACATAACGTGTGTTGATTCCACTCATCAAGGTATCTTTAAAACACCGATTTAACGTCTGTGTGTATTTTGTCAAACCACCACCTTTATCCAATAGTGCGTACCATACTCACTGATTAACAGGATGGTTCACCTCCTATCACGGTTTCTTTGTTAAGCTTATGTGTAGAGCTTACAGTATACAGCAACTTTGGAAAGGTAGATGGTATTTAAATAGACCAGATTTATTAAAACTTTTAAAATTACACTAATGACAGATATTTACAGCAGTAATAGGAACCCAGGAACTGTGCAATGTATTCCACATGGAGTTTGCAAAAATGAGGGCGCAGTGCACGGCGGCCGAAAATGGGAACACCCTTAAGATGGTATAATTGCAAAACATACCAAATAAAAACACTTTGCACAGATTCCTAATAGAGATGTGCACTTGAAATTTTTCGGGTTTTGTGTTTTGGTTTTGGGTTCGGTTCCGCGGCCGTGTTTTGGGTTCGACCGCGTTTTGGCAAAACCTCACCGAATTTTTTTTTGTCGGATTCGGGTGTGTTTTGGATTTGGGTGTTTTTTTCAAAAAACCCTAAAAAACAGCTTAAATCATAGAATTTGGGGGTCATTTTGATCCCAAAGTATTATTAACCTCAAAAACCATAATTTCCACTCATTTTCAGTCTATTCTGAATACCTCACACCTCACAATATTATTTTTAGTCCTAAAATTTGCACCGAGGTAGCTGTGTGAGTAAGATAAGCGACCCTAGTGGCCGACACAAACACCGGGCCCATCTAGGAGTGGCACTGCAGTGTCACGCAGGATGGCCCTTCCAAAAAACACTCCCCAAACAGCACATGACGCAAAGAAAAAAAGAGGCGCAATGAGGTAGCTGTGTGAGTAAGATAAGCGACCCTAGTGGCCGACACAAACACCTGGCCCATCTAGGAGTGGCACTGCAGTGTCACGCAGGATGGCCCTTCCAAAAAACACTCCCCAAACAGCACATGACGCAAAGAAAAAAAGAGGCGCAATGAGGTAGCTGTGTGAGTAAGATAAGCGACCCTAGTGGCCGACACAAACACCGGGCCCATCTAGGAGTGGCACTACAGTGTCACGCAGGATGGCCCTTCCAAAAAACACTCCCCAAACAGCACATGACGCAAAGAAAAAAAGAGGCGCAATGAGGTAGCTGTGTGAGTAAGATAAGCGACCCTAGTGGCCGACACAAACACCGGGCCCATCTAGGAGTGGCACTGCAGTGTCACGCAGGATGGCCCTTTCAAAAAACACTCCCCAAACAGCACATGACGCAAAGAAAAAAAGAGGCGCAATGAGGTAGCTGTGTGAGTAAGATAAGCGACCCTAGTGGCCGACACAAACACCGGGCCCATCTAGGAGTGGCACTGCAGTGTCACGCAGGATGGCCCTTCCAAAAAACACTCCCCAAACAGCACATGACGCAAAGAAAAAAAGAGGCGCAATGAGGTAGCTGTGTGAGTAAGATAAGCGACCCTAGTGGCCGACACAAACACCGGGCCCATCTAGGAGTGGCACTGCAGTGTCACGCAGGATGGCCCTTCCAAAAAACACTCCCCAAACAGCACATGACGCAAAGAAAAAAAGAGGCGCAATGAGGTAGCTGTGTGAGTAAGATAAGCGACCCTAGTGGCCGACACAAACACCTGGCCCATCTAGGAGTGGCACTGCAGTGTCACGCAGGATGGCCCTTCCAAAAAACACTCCCCAAACAGCACATGACGCAAAGAAAAATTAAAGAAAAAAGAGGTGCAAGATGGAATTGTCCTTGGGCCCTCCCACCCACCCTTATGTTATATAAACAGGACATGCACACTTTAACCAACCCATCATTTCAGTGACAGGGTCTGCCACACGACTGTGACTGAAATGACGGGTTGGTTTGGACCCCCACCGAAAAAGAAGCAATTAATCTCTCCTTGCACAAACTGGCTCTACAGAGGCAAGATGTCCACCTCATCATCATCCTCCGATATATCACCGTGTACATCCCCCTCCTCACAGATTATCAATTCGTCCCCACTGGAATCCACCATCTCAGCTCCCTGTGTACTTTGTGGAGGCAATTGCTGCTGGTCAATGTCTCCACGGAGGAATTGATTATAATTCATTTTAATGAACATCATCTTCTCCACATTTTCTGGAAGTAACCTCGTACGCCGATTGCTGACAAGGTGAGCGGCGGCACTAAACACTCTTTCGGAGTACACACTTGTGGGAGGGCAACTTAGGTAGAATAAAGCCAGTTTGTGCAAGGGCCTCCAAATTGCCTCTTTTTCCTGCCAGTATAAGTACGGACTGTGTGACGTGCCTACTTGGATGTGGTCACTCATATAATCCTCCACCATTCTTTCAATGGGGAGAGAATCATATGCAGTGACAGTAGACGACATGTCCGTAATCGTTGACAGGTCCTTCAGTCCGGACCAGATGTCAGCATCAGCAGTCGCTCCAGACTGCCCTGCATCACCGCCAGCGGGTGGGCTTGGAATTCTGAGCCTTTTCCTCTCACCCCCAGTTGCGGGAGAATGTGAAGGAGGAGATGTTGACAGGTCGCGTTCCGCTTAACTTGACAATTTTCTCACCAGCAGGTCTTTGAACCCCAGCAGACTTGTGTCTGCCGGAAAGAGAGATCCAAGGTAGGTTTTAAATCTAGGATCGAGCACGGTGGCAAAAATGTAGTGCTCTGATTTCAACAGATTGACCACCCGTGAATCCTTGTTAAGCGAATTAAGGGCTCCATCCACAAGTCCCACATGCCTAGCGGAATCGCTCCATGTTAGCTCCTCCTTCAATGTCTCCAGCTTCTTCTGCAAAAGCCTGATGAGGGGAATGACCTGACTCAGGCTGGCAGTGTCTGAACTGACTTCACGTGTGGCAAGTTCAAAGGGCAGCAGAACCTTGCACAACGTTGAAATCATTCTCCACTGCGCTTGAGACAGGTGCATTCCACCTCCTATATCGTGCTGAATTGTATAGGCTTGAATGGCCTTTTGCTGCTCCTCCAACCTCTGAAGCATATATAGGGTTGAATTCCACCTCGTTACCACTTCTTGCTTCAGATGATGGCAGGGCAGGTTCAGGCGTTTTTGGTGTTGCTCCAGTCTTCTGTACGTGGTGCCTGTACGCCGAAAGTGTCCCGCAATTCTTCTGGCCACCGACAGCATCTCTTGCACGCCCCTGTCGTTTTTTTAAAAATTCTGCACCACCAAATTCAAGGTATGTGCAAAACATGGGACGTGCTGGAATTTGCCCAGATTTAATGCACACACAATATTGCTGGCGTTGTCCGATGCCACAAATCCACAGGAGAGTCCAATTGGGGTAAGCCATTCCGCGATGATCTTCCTCAGTTGCCGTAAGAGGTTTTCAGCTGTGTGCGTATTCTGGAAACCGGTGATACAAAGCGTAGCCTGCCTAGGAAAGAGTTGGCATTTGCGAGATGCTGCTACTGGTGCAGCCGCTGCTGTTCTTGCGGCGGGAGTCCATACATCTACCCAGTGGGCTGTCACAGTCATATAGTCCTGACCCTGCCCTGCTCCACTTGTCCACATGTCCGTGGTTAAGTGGACATTGGGTACAGCTGCATTTTTTAGGACACTGGTGACTCTTTTTCTGAGGTCTGTGTACATTTTCGGTATCGCCTGCCTAGAGAAATGGAACCTATATGGTATTTGGTACCGGGGACACAGTACCTCCAACAAGTCTCTAGTTGGCTCTGCAGTAATGATGGATACCGGAACCACGTTTCTCACCACCCAGGATGCCAAGGCCTCAGTTATCCGCTTTGCAGCAGGATGACTGCTGTGATATTTCATCTTCCTCGCAAAGGACTGTTGGACAGTCAATTGCTTGGTGGAAGTAGTAAAAGTGGTCTTACGATTTCCCCTCTGGGATGACCATCGACTCCCAGCAGCAACAACAGCAGCGCCAGCAGCAGTAGGCGTTACACGCAAGGATGCATCGGAGGAATCCCAGGCAGGAGAGGAATCGTCACAATTGCCAGTGACATGGCCTGCAGGACTATTGGCATTCCTGGGGAAGGAGGAAATTGACACTGAGGGAGTTGGTGGGGTGGTTTGCGTGAGCTTGGTTACAAGAGGAAGGGATTTACTGGTCAGTGGACTGCTTCCGCTGTCGCCCAAAGTTTTTGAACTTGTCACTGACTTATTATGAATGCGCTGCAGGTGACGTATAAGGGAGGATGTTCCGAGGTGGTTAACGTCCTTACCCCTACTTATTACAGCTTGACAAAGGCAACACACGGCTTGACAAATGTTGTCCGCATTTCTGTTGAAATACTTCCACACCGAAGAGCTGATTTTTTTGGTATTTTCACCAGGCATGTCAACGGCCATATTCCTCCCACGGACAACAGGCGTCTCCCCGGGTGCCTGACTTAAACAAACCACCTCACCATCAGAATCCTCCTTGTCAATTTCCTCCCCAGCGCCAGCAACACCCATATCCTCCTCATCCTGGTGTACTTCAACACTGACATCTTCAATCTGACTATCAGGAACTGGACTGCGGGTGCTCCTTCCAGCACTTGCAGGGGGCGTGCAAATGGTGGAAGGCGCATGCTCTTCACGTCCAGTGTTGGGAAGGTCAGGCATCGCAACCGACACAATTGGACTCTCCTTGTGGATTTGGGATTTCGAAGAACGCACAGTTCTTTGCGGTGCTTTTGCCTGCTTGAGTCTTTTCATTTTTCTAGCGAGAGGCTGAGTGCTTCCATCCTCATGTGAAACTGAACCACTAGCCATGAACATAGGCCAGGGCCTCAGCCGTTCCTTGCCACTCCGTGTGGTAAATGGCATATTGGCAAGTTTACGCTTCTCCTCCGACAATTTTATTTTAGATTTTGGAGTCCTTTTTTTACTGATATTTGGTGTTTTGGATTTTACATGCTCTGTACTATGACATTGGGCATCGGCCTTGGCAGACGACGTTGCTGGCATTTCATCGTCTCGGCCATGACTAGTGGCAGCAGCTTCAGCACGAGGTGGAAGTGGATCTTGATCTTTCCCTAATTTTGGAACCTCAACATTTTTGTTCTCCATATTTTAATAGGCACAACTAAAAGGCACCTCAGGTAAACAATGGAGATGGATGGATACTAGTATACTTATGGATGGACGAGCGACTGCCGACACAGAGGTAGCTACAGCCGTGGACTACCGTACTGTGTCTGCTGCTAATATAGACTGGATGATAATGAGATGAAATCAATATATATTATATCACACTAGTACTGCAGCCGGACAGGTAGATATAATTATTATGTAATGACTGATGACGGACCTGCTGGACACTGTCAGCTCAGCAGCACCGCAGACTGCTACAGTAAGCTACTATAGTAGTATGTATAAAGAAGAAAGAAAAAAAAAACCACGGGTAGGTGGTATACAATTATGGATGGACGAGCGACTGCCGACACAGAGGTAGCTACAGCCGTGGACTACCGTACTGTGTCTGCTGCTAATATAGACTGGATGATAATGAGATGAAATCAATATATATTATATCACACTAGTACTGCAGCCGGACAGGTAGATATATTTATTATGTAATGACTGATGACGGACCTGCTGGACACAGTCAGCTCAGCAGCACCGCAGACTGCTACAGTAAGCTACTATAGTAGTATGTATAAAGAAGAAAGAAAAAAAAAAAAACCACGGGTAGGTGGTATACAATTATGGATGGACGAGCGACTGCCGACACAGAGGTAGCTACAGCCGTGGACTACCGTACTGTGTCTGCTGCTAATATAGACTGGATGATAATGAGATGAAATCAATATATATTATATCACACTAGTACTGCAGCCGGACAGGTAGATATATTTATTATGTAATGACTGATGACGGACCTGCTGGACACTGTCAGCTCAGCAGCACCGCAGACTGCTACAGTAAGCTACTATAGTAGTATGTATAAAGAAGAAAGAAAAAAAAAAAAAAACACGGGTAGGTGGTAAACAATTATGGATGGACGAGCGACTGCCGACACAGAGGTAGCTACAGCCGTGGACTACCGTACTGTGTCTGCTGCTAATATAGACTGGATGATAATGAGATGAAATCAATATATATTATATCACACTAGTACTGCAGCTGGACAGGTAGATATATTTATTATGTAATGACTGATGACGGACCTGCTGGACACAGTCAGCTCAGCAGCACCGCAGACTGCTACAGTAAGCTACTATAGTAGTATGTATAAAGAAGAAAGAAAAAAAAAACCACGGGTAGGTGGTATACAATTATGGATGGACGAGCGACTGCCGACACAGAGGTAGCTACAGCCGTGGACTACCGTACTGTGTCTGCTGCTAATATAGACTGGATGATAATGAGATGAAATCAATATATATATATATAATATCACTAGTTCTGCAGCCGGACAGGTATATATATTTATTATGTAATGACTGATGACGGACCTGCTGGACACTGTCATCTCAGCAGCACCGCAGACTGCTACAGTAAGCTACTATAGTAGTATGTATAAAGAAGAAAGAAAAAAAAAAAACCACGGGTAGGTGGTATACAATTATGGATGGACGAGCGACTGCCGACACCGAGGTAGCTACAGCCGTGGACTACCGTACTGTGTCTGCTGCTAATATAGACTGGATGATAATGAGATGAAATCAATATATATATATATATAATATCACTAGTACTGCAGCCGGACAGGTATATATATTTATTATGTAATGACTGATGACGGACCTGCTGGACACTGTCAGCTCAGCAGCACCGCAGACTGCTACAGTAAGCTACTATAGTAGTATGTATAAAGAAGAAAGAAAAAAAAAAACCACGGGTAGGTGGTATACAATTATGGATGGACGAGCGACTGCCGACACAGAGGTAGCTACAGCCGTGGACTACCGTACTGTGTCTGCTGCTAATATAGACTGGATGATAATGAGATGAAATCAATATATATATATATATAATATCACTAGTACTGCAGCCGGACAGGTATATATATTTATTATGTAATGACTGATGACGGACCTGCTGGACACAGTCAGCTCAGCAGCACCGCAGACTGCTACAGTAAGCTACTATAGTAGTATGTATAAAGAAGAAAGAAAAGAAAAAAACACGGGTAGGTGGTATACAATATTATATATATATTATATACAATTATATATATATATATATATATATATATTAAACTGGTGGTGACTGGTGGTCAGGTCACTGGTCACACTATCAGCAACTTGCAAGTAGTACTCCTAAGCAGACAATCACAATATATATTATACTGGTGGTCAGTGTGGTCACAATGGCAGTGTGGCACTCTTGCAGCAAAAGTGTGCACTGTACGTTATATGTACTCCTGAGTCCTGCTCTCAGACTCTAACTGCTCCCCACTGTCAGTGTCTCCCCCACAAGTCAGATAATACAGTCACACTATCTATCACTTCAGCAAGTAACTACTAGTACTCCTCCTAATGCTCCCCAAAATTACTACTGTGTCTCTCTCTACTGTCTCACTCTCTTCTCTATAAACGGAGAGGACGCCAGCCACGTCCTCTCCCTATGAATCTCAATGCACGTGTGAAAATGGCGGCGACGCGCGGCTCCTTATATAGAATCCGAGTCTCGCGATAGAATCCGAGCCTCGCGAGAATCCGACAGCGGGATGATGACGTTCGGGCGCGCTCGGGTTAACCGAGCAAGGCGGGAAGATCCAAGTCGCTCGGACCCGTGTAAAAAAACATGAAGTTCGGGCGGGTTCGGATTCCGAGGAACCGAACCCGCTCATCCCTAATTCCTAACACTCCTTCCAACGTGTTTCAACCTACAGTATTGTCAGTATATAGGTCTTTTTCCTTGAAAAAGACCTATATTAGTTGCACTCTCCCCTACTGATTGCCCCCCCTCCAGCGACTGCAGACAATAGCAGCCCGTGGGGAGTGTAAATGAACCCACCCCCCTCACCCCGTGTACCTGGAGGCTGTCCCGGCTTTCAAAATGAAAGCCGCGATGGTCGCGATGTTTCCAATGTCCCGATGGTTGCAATGTTTTCAATCAATGTTTCGATGTTTAAAAACATATATATTTTTAAATAAATAAAAAAATATTTTTTTTTTTCAACTAAAATCATTTTGGATAGGGTTAAATTCATGTTCTTCACCTAATTCACTCATAAAAAACCCAGACAATTTCATAGTGGTTTATTGGGGTAAAAAATCGTCAGTAAAGTGGTTGAGCTAAACCTCTCCAAGGCTTAGTAAATAGACCCCTAAGTTTGCTATATCCTATTTAAAAAACAACATTGTTAGAACAGATCAATATTTTGTAATCTGTAATAAAAAAAAGACATTATACAGTATATTTTGAATAATGAACTAAACTTTTTCAGAAAGGTTATATATTGAAGCCTTCCACTGCACTTGTTCAAGCATTATACTGTCATTTTATGGAAATGGTAATAGTTATTCCAATACGAAATTCAATTTTCCAATTATGCTTGCTTTTAACGAATCAGAACATTTCAGATGAATTTTCAGAATGCTAAAGTCTTAACTTTTAGCATAGTAAAAAAGTATAGTCATAGTAATTTTGTTGTATTAATGTCTAATGTATAGTACTCTACAGTTGATGTTGTTTTAACAGTTAATTTTATGACAAGTTTTCCAGATATCCTCTCTCTTTGTCAGGTCAAACAGTGCTATAATAAATCACATAAAACCAGATTATATGGCTTTCAGTTTACAGTATGGAAGGAACTATTTTCATAGAATTCACAAATGTAAGTAGCAGGCATTGGAAAATAGTAGTTATTCACCGTTTATTTGCCACCCAGAAAAATGGTAAAATAGGGTTTGTCGTGCAGTCCTAAAATAGCCTTGGCGATAGTATAAAAGCTAAAGGCTTCTGAATGACTTCATCTTGTGATAGGAAATATACATTTGCCATACAATGTTCTATAGTCCAATGAGCCCATTCAGAATTGGGTCAGGCATTTCAATTACTTTCCTCACTTTCATTTTGCATCAGAAATACAATTAATCTCAGTAATTTATTTTTTTCAGAACCTTAATAAGTATTCTCTCATGAGGAGTAACCACTAAAAGCACCTACCTTGTCCAGACAACTTGATGGTCATTGTTGGACTGCCCCATGCCCTCTGCAATGATCATAGTGCCTCATTTTCTGAAGTTTAAAATAAATGCAATTTATTTAGATCTCAGTGCTGTTTTGCTTTATCGACACTGGTGCTCTTTATCTGGAGTGTGTGCAATTCAGGGGCGAACTAGTCCCAAATCATTTGTATCTCCTCACGCTTCTGCTGTCTATGCCTGCTACTCTGCCCATCCTTGTGTGCTCCAGCCTCTCTGCCCTTTCCTGATTTCTCCAGACTCGGTTTCTGTATTGCCCCTGCCTCTCTGCATGCTCTGCCACAACTCTGCTGCCTGACACTGCCACCGCCATCCTGTCTGCCTGTCTCTATCTACTCCAGACTCCCTGCCCATCTCTGTCAGTTCCAACTTCTTTTCCAATCCCTCTCTGTGCCAGATTCTCAACCAGCCACAAGAGGAGCATGGCCACTATCGGTGGTGTGCTCATACACAGAGGACATGGCTACCACCACCTCTATCGGTGGTGTGCTCAGACACAGAGGACATGGCTACCTCCATAGTCGGTTTAGAAAGAAAAACAAAACAAAAGGCCATTCTGTGACATTATAATTATAAACATCTAATCCAACTTTTTTGCCAGTGTCCACAGCTCTTTTTTCTGCTTTAATATAGCTGTATTTAGAAATTCATGTGACTAGTAAGTGTACTAATTAGGTTCTGTGCTTGATGAATATAATGCATAATGTTTGAAAACTTTATTTGTGCTTACTTGCCTTCCTCAGTTAAGATCTATGGCATTGGACTTGATTGTGCCTCTGTTCATTCCAGTTGTTTCTGATCAGAACCCTTATCAACTTCAGCAGAAGAGAGGGAAAACGATAATGAGAGTAAAAGTGTAAGAAGAAGGGGAGGCAGGAGAAGGTGCAAGGCAACTGGAAAAGAGTGAGAAACACCTAGGGAAAGAGGGTGGGGGAGGCAAATGGTAGAAGATGCTAGGGTATAAAATAAAAGGGTTAAAGGGAGACGGACATACAGCATACAGATGGAGCCTCACTCATCTAGCCTTCTCTGTTGCACCTAGGTACACCAAGGTTTATTAGCATAAGCCTTTCATCTATTGTTCTCAGCTGCAATACAATACAGAGAGAACAATACAGCAGAGGATTAAGTCCAACAGCACTGGCTCACTTAATCCTATTAAAGGGATAGATGAGCAGGGCTCCATCTGTACAGATCAATAGACAGAGATGCACATACAAAATTAGAGATAGACACACAAATAGGGGGAAGGAAAGGAACAGGCATACAAAGAGGAGACAGATGCACAAACAGGAGAAGGAAGAGGCACGCATGGGGAACAGAACAAGAGATATATTAGCACAGACAAGAGAACAGTAGAGAGGTTGGCAAAGACAGGAAGGAGAAATACTACAAAACCAAGGGAAAGAGAGAGAGACTGGCACAGACAGGGGAAGGACAGAGACACTGATGCAGACTGTGGAAGTGCAGAGAAGCTGGTATGACAGGAGAAAGACAGAGAATCTGGCACAGACTGGGGAAGTGCAGAGAAGCTGGCACAACAGGAGAAGGCAGATAAGCTGCAATACATTAATTTAGAAATGGGCATAAGCATAAGAGGTAAAACCTGTATAGGGTAAAAAAGATGAGGAAAACTAACCATTTTTATCAAATGGCAGAAATCTAAATACAGTAAGAGAGGGGAGGTGCTACCAAGATTGACAATATGGCAACATACATATAATTAGGCTAGGAAAGTTTGCTAAATACAGTTGTGAAGGGTAAGCAGGGATACAGAGCCACAGGAAAGCTATGGATGACTGAGAACATTGAAAAAGGCAAAGAACTCCCTAGACATCAAATACCAATACGTCCATCTAAGACCTGTTAATCGGGAACCACAGATAGCATGGAAATCCTGCAGGGTGTGGAACACCGTTGGAATTTGAGGATTATGAAAATAAAGAAGTAAATATCTGCAAAAAAGGAAGAAATATTACAGCACACAGGAATTGCAAAGTTTTACAATTTATTTAAGCATATAAAATATGTATAATGTATATCAACCAATCGATAAACAACCACCAGCCAGTTATAAACCTATAGAATAAAAGCAATTAGGTATATTTGACTGTTAGTCTAGTGTCAAATATATTCTTGCGGGCAATAGCTTGACGCTCAGAAGTAGCATGCTACTTCTGAGGAAGCCGCTGATTCCAAAAAGGAGGCAGGGAAACGCAACAAGCAATTATCATTTTATTTTATTTTTGCACCACCAGATTGGAAGCCTTATCCAATATTGGGCTGTGTCTGAATGCTGAAAAGTCTCTACCTAGAGATCCTCTAGAAATGACTGCAACAAAAGGCTAATGCGCCAGTGGCCGGGAGGATCATCCACAGCAGTTAAAACAAAGATAGTGGTGAGACCACGTACACATGTTTTAAATATCTGGCCAGATATGTCAACTCTGCACTCACTGAGTGGACTGTTTATTATATTCTTAATTCATTGGAGACTATTCCTGACAACTATGAACTGATGTTGCAAACTTTGTGTCTACAGTATATTAACAGCACAGCATTTTCAAACAATTTATGCCAGGCAACTGGATACTAATTGGATACATTGCTCTCTTAGGAACTGGCTACAAAATAGCAAGCTGGAAAGCAAACTATTACCCGCATGAATATTTTTGACACTAGACTAAGGGGCCCTACACACTTAAAGATTTAACAGAAATATATGAATGATCTCGTTCATATACTGTTCATATCTTTCAGTGTGTAAGCAGCAACGATGAACGATGCGCGGCCCTGTGCTGTTTGATCGTTGTTGCCGGCTCGTTCATACCTGCAGGCCAATATGGACAATCTCGTCCATATTAGCATGCAGGGCTATGGAGCCACCTGACGGGGGGAGTGAAGAAACTTCACTCCCTCCATCACACTCCACACACACACACACCTGCCGCTGGGTTGTCCGACGGCCGTATCTGCCATCGGGCAGCTCGGCGGCCAGTTGCCGAGTGTGTAGTGCCCATTACAGTCAAATATACCTAATTGCTTTTATTCTATAGGTTTATAACTGGCTGGTGGTTGTATATCGATTGGTTGATATACATTATACGTATTTTATATGTTTTAAATAAATTGTATAACTTTGCAATTCCTATGCACTGTAATATTTCTTCCTTTTTTAAACAAATTTTCAGGGTTGTGTAACCCCTGTATTACTGGCTGAACAGGAATAGTTTTTGGTTTAGCGCTTGGTTAATTGTTCTGTGTGATTCATTCTTGTGAAATATCTGCAAAACAGAAACCTTTAACTCTAGCGCACCTACAGCAATTCATTGCCAAGGAACATTGTTAATAAAATGGCAACTCAAAAGGTCTACCGCAAGGTTATAGTAATAGAGACAACGAGCAGCCTTGGTGAGTGACACTATGGAGTGTTTATGCCTCATTTGTTCAAGAAAGCCAATGGGGTTCTTTTAAGGTTTGAATATGGAGAAAACCTGGGCCAAAATTATTAGATGTAAATAAAAGAATTATGGAAAAACAGAGAGGTTAAATGGGGAATCAGGTGCAAGGACATAAACTGATAACATTTGGCACTTACTGTAAGTCATGTGGACCAGATTATTTGCCTATGGGTAAGGATGTTACAACCATCAAAGCAGCCGGCCAGCCCTGAATGCTTTAAAAATTGGAACTCTAAATCTGGAGTGTTTGTTGGGACACTGTAAAGTTTCAAATAATACCTCAGAAATGTCAAGATGAGTTAACAGTTGAAAAAGAGTAATTAATCATTAATATATGAGCAGGAGCTGAGCTGGTCCAGATGATATTAGCTAGTTTTCCAATCCTATATTCCCCTATAAAATAACAGTATTCTGATAATCTAAATTAGGCTGAGCCTGTCGGCACACAACTCATCATACATTCGCTTTCATGTGATTTGCTGAGTGGAGTCTGTGTCATTAACAAACATTACAGAGTAAGAACCTTATTCAGCTTCAGTTACAGCATTGCTAATTTAGCAAAACTGCAACTGCTCATACTTGCATGCTGGGGGCCTCCCAGCACAGGGCAAGGCCATCCAGCATGCTAATGGCGCCAGCAATTCAATTGCGAATGGCATCGCAGACCCTGCAAAACAAGGAAAGCCCCCTGCCTGCGCAGCCATCTTTCCCGTTGCAGCGGCCGCATGTGACATTGGCCTGTACCCACCTGATGCCACACACCCCCAATGCCGCATTGCTGCCTCTGCCTGTCAATCAATATAATATTTTGTATTGTCATCTACATAACTTAAAAAGTGACATTCCAAATGAGACATACTCCTGGGACTTGGGGTCTTGGTACCTCCATGGGTCAAGAGACTGAGCAGCATAAAAGTCTCCTCCCAATATGACATTGCATTTGGCTCAGTCCTAGAGGTGAGCATTAACATTTGCAAAAAAGCATTGTTAGAGCCAGTAGGCGCATAGATGTTATCCACAGTAAACCGTTCATTATCGCATTCATTTGCATTCATGTCACGTGATTGGGGACCGGCTTCTTAGAATTGTAATTTAATTTTTTTTTTACTTCAATAATTTTTATTGAAAAAGATGCAAACAGTGGGGTACAGAAAAAAGAAGCGGAGAGGATGGGGAGGAAAACAAAACATAGGGAGAGTGGGATATACATGGGTACAGCAGCAAAAATACATCAAATTGAAATATATGAAGACATTGGCAAGATGTAAAAAGATCATAACTTCCACTAAAAATCCTGCAAGAAAATAAGTACATAGAACAAAATACAATTACGGCTTATAAATGCATCGATGAGGTACATTAAGAGGAGGAAGTTTCGTTCAGACTAAACTGTAAGGGAGAAGTCTTAGAAGAATGTGGTAGCAATACTGCTCCCTCTCCATCAGTAGTGTATTCGTGCAAAGACCTCCACTTCATGAAAGGAGAGAAGATCGAGGAAGAATAAGGTATATTCTCTGTTTCCATAAGGAAATTAAAGTGTATCTTTTGAAAAACCTTTAGAACTGGAGGGGGAGCGGATTGTCTTCAAGCCTGAGCTACAGTCGCCCTTGCGGCAATAAGTATATGTCCCAATAAATATCTATGACATAACAGAACCTCAGGTGGGTAAGTATGCAACAAAGCTAATAAGGGCGTTGGACTAAGGGACACGTTTAGGACTTTATTAATTAACTCAAAAACCTCTATCCAAAAGTCTTGTAACCGAGGGCAGGATCAAAAAATGTGGAACAAGTGGCCTATTTCTCCACAATTCCACCAACAAAACTTAAAACAGGAAGGCCAAAAAGTATGCAATTTCTCTGGGGTTAGATATAGCCTATTTAAAAGCTTAATGTTGATCTCTGTATGGTTCAAACATCTAGACATATGGAAAGCTAAATCGTATATTTGTCCCCACTGTGCATCAGACAATGAAACATCTAAATCTCTTTCCAAACGAAGCTGTGCATTAGACTTCTGGGAAGGAACCAACTGAATAAGCACATTATACCAGAAGGAAATATCTCTCGAAGAGGTGGTTAATGATATACATGATAAAACTGACTGAGTTATAGGACAAGAAGAGTGCCAAGCTTTGGGTAAACTGTTATACCAATGTCTAATTTGAAGATAATGAAACAGTTCTATAGAAGGGAGTGGGAAAATTTTAATAAGGCACCTCCATCAAGTATATCTCCAAGGGTTCAGTGTAATTTAATTTTCAGCATTTGTGAGGCACATAATAGATCTATAATAAAAGTTTATAATAAGGAGGTCTATCACTAAAACTATAGAGCTGAATATTATTTATTATTTATCATTTTTTAATGTTATTCAAATAACATTTGTATCACCTGTAAAGTATGGGTCATCAGCACTGCTATTAAATGGGCATTCGGGCACTGATCTATATCACCTTGAAAAAGCTGTGGCAGACAGTGAAACGCGTTGGTTGGAGGAGCTGGGCACTGCATCATTTCATCCCTTCCATCCATTCAAAGGAAAGCCTAGAAGTCACATAAAGGAACTATTTTGGTGTTTGGACTTTTGCAAATAGACCTGTGCTTTCAATAGGATCAGTTGGAATCCATAAACAAGCTGTGAAAAGGTCTTCATTTCCAGTTCTAGTTGGTAATTACTTCCATCTTGCACAAATACTTGTTCCTGGACTGTGGCTATACTAAATAGATGTATTTGATGCAATAATCCCAGCTCATATGCAATTAATCTACAACTGTATCTCTTGCATGACATAATCTAATTCGAATGCAGTACTGTGCCAAGCCCTTTTCATTCAATATTTGAGATATGTTTTCATAATGTTGCAACATTTAAATATCTTTGATTAATGAGTGAATACAATTGTACATAACTTTTTTATATATATTCAGCTCTCTACTCACCTTATTATCGCATTCAAGCCTAATAAAAAAAATAAAAATACCTGTCACTGGGGTGTTGGGACATTCTTTCTGTGCTACCATATACTCTCCCTGCTCCTCTTATCTTAGTATTACTATTAATAAAGCTGACCCAGAAATCCCACGATAAGGAGTATACAATTGATATATGTGTTTCATTTTGTCTGGAGAGTCTAACAGCAAGTACTGTAGTGCAAGGTTGTATCATTTTTATCAATTCATTCCTCCTGGAAGAGTAATCAAGTTTTTTACATACACAAACCAGTGTATACAGCTGCTGTAAAACTGTAAAGTGAAAGTCACACTGTATTGAAGTGCTTTGGTTTTAACTGTATTTTTCATCTTAAAAGATTCATTAAATATATCCTCGTTAGAGCATCCACTTATTTCCTCAAATAGCTTGATACAGTAGTAACAGGAATCTCACGGGCATATTGATAGTGCACAGGTACTATATAGTGCACAGCTAAACCTTATAAGGCAGAACGCATTGGGTATGTGTGTCCGGCGGCAGGATCCCAGCTGTCAGATGGCTTGCGGGGGTGTGTGTGTGTGTGGGGGGGGGGTGAGCGGAACGAAGCCCCTTGTGGGATCAGGGTGCTTGCCACGCAGTGGGCTCAGTGGCTCGCTGCACTCACCACAGGTTATATTCCCACTCGATGAGTGTCGTGGATACCCATGGGTGGGAATAGTCCCTGTTGGTCGGCATGCCGACCATCAGGATTTTCAGATGCCAGGATCCCGGCATTGGTATTGAGACCGCTGGTCATATAAACGGAACCAAGCAGAGCATTGGCAAATACCAGGAAAATGTTTGAATGCTACAGACGGGTGGTATTCATGTGACCGCCGGTCAGCTGACCGACAGTCACATGACCTCCTCCACCAGCCCGACGGGTCACTGTCCCGATGGTCGGCATGCCGACCAACAAGGACTATTTCCACTCGTGGGTGTCCACGACACCCACAGAGTGGGAATAGAACCCGTGGCGACCGCAGGTCGCCACCGAGCCCGCAGCGTGGCGAGCGCAGCGAGCCCGCAAGGGGCTTGCTGCACTCGCCCCTCCCCACCGGGATCCCGGCGTCGGTATGCTGACCGGCGGTCAGGAGACCACCGGTCAGCCGTACTACACCCCTACAGACGTGTAAATACAGGGCCTGATGCAGAGGTGAAGGTACAGTAAATCGGCTACAGATGCTGCTGCATTGTGCGTATAGAACTAAATGTGTATATTTAACTACATGCAGAGTTCTATGCATTTTTATAGTGCATCTGCTCTCTATATCGTACGTTTGATTGTAAATGTGTCATCATCTTCCTCAGTGTGCACTTACACCTACCTATAACGGGTGCAAACAATTGTTTTGAAAACTGGTGTATTTATGTTTCCATACAGCGATAACACCTCGACCCAGCCCAGTGAAGCCCCTTCAGACTCAAGTGGAGATCCGACTGACATACATATCACCCAGCATTGCCCGTAGATTGTGCTGTGTGAAAACAAGCAAGATACAGAATGCTGCGCAAACAGATATACTGTACCTTCACCCCCACAGTATAGATGGGCAGAGCTAAACACAGCATAATATGGTGCATGTTTTGTGGTGCAGAATTAGTAATTGATAGTTACGTAAGAATGCTTTGTGAAAGTGACCAAAAGTCACCAACTCCGCTTTAAATCCAAAGGGAGAAAATTTCTCACATCTAAATTGAAACAGTTCCAAGCCACAGAAAAGTGAGAGCCAAGAAAAGCAATTACGTTGACTTTTTAAGTAATCAAAACTGTTAAAGTAATGCTCTGTTTTATATTATTTTCGGTTTCTTACTGAAGTGATTGGTCATTTAAGATCAATATTTGGACAAAGTCTTGTGCCTTAGCTATGTAATACTAACATTTCAAAATATGAGTTTAAGAGGATAAGATTAAATTAAGAGTAAGAGGATAATAATAAATATGACTGTAGCTTTCTTGTTTTACATAACATGTGGCATTAATTAGA
Source organism: Pseudophryne corroboree (assembly GCF_028390025.1). Classification (NCBI taxonomy): domain Eukaryota; kingdom Metazoa; phylum Chordata; class Amphibia; order Anura; family Myobatrachidae; genus Pseudophryne; species Pseudophryne corroboree. The sequence goes on from NC_086445.1 coordinate 153,909,331, forward strand.
TGCCATCCTGTAAGATTCTTATCAGATCATCACTTAATTAAAGTTGTCTCCAATAATGGCTTTACTTCTATAGAAATATCATTATTCAACCACAGGAAAAAATGCATCTGGAACAAGATGTTACGCCAAATTTCGTACTTATATCATGAGACTATAATGTAGTTGTATTGCTTTTTTAAACTCTCTGCATTCATATAATTTAGAGAGAAAGATCAGAGCACACTTACAGAAGGGCTGAGGACAGATTTAGTATTTGATGGAACAGCTCATGTGAAGGTTAGTTTTGAAAATAGAATTTATTGGATCCACAGGCTCTGCGTTTCTTAAATAAATGATCTGCCCCTACCAATCTACGATCTTTGCTTGCTGGAACACTAATTAATTTTACACATAACCCAGGACAAAGTGCATCTGAGCAGGGCCGGCGACAGAAATCTTGGGTGTCCAGCACACACATGTTTTTTAGACCCCTTATCCCTCCCAAGTAGATATTGGCTCATCCCCTCTGAGTCTCTCCAGTCTCATACTGGCTGTGTCTCATAGAATTATACCCCTGATGTCTCTCAAGTCTCATCCTTGCCTGTGTCACTCCAACCTCGTCCTTGCCTGTGTCACTCCAACCTCATCCTTGCCTGTGTCACTCCAACCTCATCCTTGCCTGTGTCACTCCAACCTCATCCTTGCCTGTGTCACTCCAACCTCATCCTTGCCTGTGTCACTCCAACCTCATCCTTGCCTGTGTCACTCCAACCTCATCCTTGCCTGTGTCACTCCAACTTCATCCTTGCCTGTGTCTATCCAGCAGCATCCCTGTGTGTCCAGCCTCAACCCCCCTGTGTGTCTCTCTTAGCCTCCATCCTCCCCCTGTGCCTTTAAATGTTATCTCTGTGTCATTCAGAATCCTCCCCCGCCAATGTCTCTCAGGCCAATCATCCTTTGTTTCTCCAGCACATCCATATGTTTCCCAAGCCCTGTATCTCCAGCTCCATCCCCAACTGTGTCACTTCATATCCAATCCATGTCTCTGTAGCCCAGCCCACACTTCCTGTACAGATGGGATCATGTTTTGGGCAATTGGAAATTGCAAATTTCTCTTTTTCTGAGGAAAAGTTGGAGTCTTCAAGAGCTCAGTTATGAAAACCTGACATAAGGGCTAAATGTAATAGCCTGCGAGCTGCCGAGGGCGCAAGACTTTATGTGAGTCTGCCTGTATTTTTAAAGCGCCAATTATTTTAAAAGCAAAACCAACTTGCGTTTGCCTTGTAAGTGATTGCCCCTTTAAAAATATGGGCAGACTCCCACAAATTCCTGCACCTTCAGCAGCTTGCAGGCTATTACATTTAACTGTTGATGTCTAGGCACAGGCTGGGGCATCATTGAATAGAAGAGTAGCTGAAGGAACTGGGTCATGGTCATTTGGACCCTTCCCATCCAATAAAATAGGTATTAGAGCAATTGCTCAGGCACTACCAGTGGTGCAGGTAGAATTTTTTTGTTAGTAGTACTGACAGTAAAAATGGGCATGGTCACATGTCTTGAGGGTGTGTGGTCACACAAAACTAGGCTGTGACTACATGACAATAGGGGCATAGCCACATTATGCCACACACCGTAATGCCCCTTACACATTATGCCAAACACCGTAATGCCCCTTACACATTATGCCAAACACCGTTATGCCCATTACACATTATGCCAAACACCGTAATGCTTATTACACATTATGCCACACGCCGTAATGCCCATTACACATTATTCCACACACCGTAATGCCCATTACACTTTATGCCCCTTACAAATTATGCCCCAACAGTGGGCTGGTGGTACTGCGTACCACCACCATATTTCTTATTGGTACTCTGTACCACCCCGTACCACCCTACTTTCAGCACTGGGCACTACTTTCTTGTACTCCTCTTTTAAAGAATAAGTATATGAATATCACAACAGATAATATGATTTCTGCAGTATACAATTAAAAAAATAAAATGTTCCACAGGGAATGTAACAATGCTGAAGAAGTTTTCCATTATGCTGTGTGCCTAAGTCTATCCGGCATCCTCCACAGCCCCATGTCATCAGCTCCATTTTCCCCTGTTTTACTTCAGCTTCAGCCCCCCTAACACCCTTATCCGATCTGTGTCTCTCCATGCCAGCCCAGCCCACTCTTACCAACTGAGGCTGCTACTTGTCTCAGTAGATTGTTCAGTTCCTCTCCAAACAGAGGGTGCAATGTCATGACATCATAAAAGCTGAACTGGAACAAATTTTTTATTTTTATTTGCCATTCCCTGGGCTCCCTCTGCTCTTTTTGTCTGTGCCCTGCTGAATACAGCAGCAGCACAGGCAACTGGGTCACATGGAGATTTCTAAGTTAAGTGACCCCCCCTTGTGCCTCCGTGTCACCCGCCTTGCATCTGAATAAAGTTAAACAATATGAATGCCAGACTAGCATGTCAATACTATAAATTGTAGACACAAACAGAAACTGTACACGTAAAGAAGATTTCATCAATATGAACAACATAACAGAGACTGAACACATAAACAAGATTATAGGGTCTATTCATGTACAAAATGAAAAAAATAATTGTTACTTATCACTATACATCGCATCAGTTTTGTCACTGACCTAGATTGAGGGTGTTGTGAACTCAGGGATTCTTCCGATGGTTGGGAAGAGGAACCACAACTGGGCCGGAACAGGGGTGACCTGATATAGGATTTCCTCATACAGGACTCTGACAGTAAGGTTTGATGGAATATTGAAGAACTTTATTGCAGGAAAAGAACAACTCAAAGTCAAATAGCATAAAGGGAATTTATGATGGAATGTCCAGGCCCATTGAAGGGTTTGTGAGCAATGTTAAAGGTACTGGTGACTGAAGAAATTGTGAGTGATGTTTAAAAGACACTGATGATTTGAAGAACTTGTAAACGGTAGTTAAAGACACAGATGACTTAAAGAACTTGTGAACGGTGATTAAGATGCTGGTGATTTGAAGAACTTAAGTGCAGTGGTTTAAGACGCTGATGATTCGTAGAACTTGAGAACGGTGACTGAGACGCTGATGATTTGGAGAACTTAAGTGCAGTGGTTTAAGACGCTGATGATTCGTAGAACTTGAGAACGGTGACTGAGACGCTGATGATTTGCAGAACTTGAGATTCTCGCCGGGAACAAGAGCGCTGGCATCCACTTCAGGGGAAAGACGATACTCAGGCGCTGAGGCGCTGTCCGGCATCTGACTTTGAATCTCCCGCCACCGCTGGATTGGCGGAACAGTCTGATGACGTCACCTGCCCCCCGCCCACGTGATGCCGGGTGTCATGGCGGTGCCCCTGCCCTGGAGAACCACCGGGAGCCGCGCCAGCCAGACGCCGGAGCCCGTGGCCCACCGAAGGCGGAGGCCGCAACACATACCAGCAGGCACGCAGGGATAAGCGCTGCGAACGCCGACTCTGGCGTGTGACAGTACCCCCTCCTCCAGGAGTGGCCCCTGGACACTTTCCAGGTTTTGTTGGATGTCTGGAATGGAAGATCCGCACCAGTCGGGGAGTCGTAACTTCAGTAGCCTTGACCCAGCTCTTTTCCTCGGGGCCAAAACCTTTCAATTCCACAAAATACTGTAGATTCTTGTGAAGATAGCGAGAGTCAATAATAGCTTTGATTTCAAAGTCCGTACCATCTTCAGCCTCTACAGAGGTTGGCCTTGGGGACTTGGAATGAAACCGGTTCAAAACAAGAGGGCGAAGAAGAGAGACATGAAAGGAATTTGGTATCCGGAGATGGGAAGGCAATCCCAATTTGCAAACAACTGGATTCAGGACTTGTAACACGGGGTACGGACCAATGAACCTCGGAACGAACTTCATAGTGGGCACCTTTAAACGGAGATTGCGGGTAGAGAGCCATACCCTGTCACCAACCTTGTATTGAGGAGCTGCCCGTCGCTTCCTATCCGCAAAGAACTTATAGCGGCCGGAGACTCTCTTGAGGTTAGCATGAACTCGACTCCAGATTTGACTGAAGTGCCGGAGAGTAGAGGCTGCAGCAGGAACTTCTTCCGGAGGACAAATGGGTAATTCTGGAACTTGGGGATGAAATCCATAATTAATAAAAAATGGAGACTCACCAGTCGAAGAGTGGTATAGATGATTATGGGCAAGCTCGGCCCAAGGCAACAGCTCCACCCAATTATCTTGCGAGGGGGAGAGATAAACACGGAGAAAAGTCTCTAAATCTTGATTGACGCGTTCAGTTTGCCCATTGGTTTGTGGATGGTAAGCAGATGAAAACTTGAGTTTTATTTGTAAGGCCGTACAGAGGGCTCTCCAGAATCTTGCAGTAAACTGTACCCCCCGGTCAGAGACTATTTCCAGAGGTAACCCGTGCAGGCGGAAGTGTTCCCGGATAAATAACAAAGCCAACTTAGAAGCTGATGGTAACCCGGTCAACGGAACAAAATGTGCCATCTTAGAGAAACGGTCAATAATTACCCAGACAGTGTTATGACCCTTAGAGAGGGGCAGTTCAGTAACAAAGTCCATAGAGATATGGGTCCAAGGCCTCTTGGGAATGGACAATGGGTGCAGCAACCCCGCAGGAGGCAGACGAAGAATTTTGTGCTGAGCACATTGAGGATACAAGTTGACATAGTCTTGAACATCCTTCTTCATAGTGTCCCACCAGTAAGATCTTCGTAGAAACTCCCACATCTTTTGAACTCCAGGATGACTGGAAAACTTGGAAATGTGAGCCCACTGCAACAGTCTTGGTCGAAATTTAGCTGGCACAGACATTCTTCCAGGAGGAGGGCCCAACGCGGTGGGAGCCGCTGAAATAGAAACAGGACTGAGAATCAAAGATTTTTCAACGGAATTCTCCTCATCCGAAGCCATTAAGGAATGGGAATGTGCATCAGCCTTGGTGTTAAAAGTTCCAGCCCGGTACTTAATGACAAGCAAAAATCGGGCAAAGAAGAGCACCCATCTAGCTTGACGGGGATTCAAGCACTGGGCCGTCTTGAGATACAGCAAATTCTTGTGATCAGTGAAAATCGTAATTAGGTGTTTAGCACCTTCCAAAAGATATCTCCTTCATTCCAAGGCAGATTTTATTGCCAAAAGCTCTTTGTCTCCAATGGTGTAATTTCGTTCAGCAGGAGAGAACTTGCGAGAATGGAAACCACATGAATGTAACTTCCTATCTGGAGTGTACTGCGAAAGCACGGCACCAATGACTACCGTAGAAGCATCAACCTCCAAAAAGAATGGTTTTAAAAAGTCTGGTTGCTGAAGTACCGGAGCGGTCATAAAGGCTGCCTTCAACTGAGCGAACGCTGCTACAGCTTCAGAGGACCAATGGCTTGGGTCAGCCCCCTTCTTGGTTAGGGCAGTAATAGGCGCCACAATGGTAGAGAAACCCTTTATGAATTTGCAAACCCCAGAAATCGCTGCACCGCTTTCAAGGAAAGAGGCTGAGTCCAGTCCCCAATGGCAGAGAGTTTCTACGGATCCATACGAAGCTCCGTGCCCAAAATGATGTAACCAAGGAATGGAATAGAAGGGACCTCAAAGGTACACTTGGAAACCTTGCCATATAGATGGTTCTCTCGCAATCGAAGAAGAACCTCATTAACCTGTACTCTGTGCTCAGTGAGATTCTTCGAAAATATCAGAAAGTCATCCAAATATACCACTACATTTAGGTATAACATATCCCGAAAGATTTCTTTAATGATTCCCTGGAAGACGGCGGTCGCTTTGCTGAGGCCGAACGGCATTACCATATACTCATAATACCCATCCATGTTATTGAAGGCCATCTTCCATTCGTCCCCCTGTCGGATACGTATCAAATTATAAGCTCCCCTTAAATCGAGCTTGGTGAAGACTCAGGCTCCGCGAACTCTATCAAAAAGCTCCGTGATGAGCGGCAAAGGATACTTATTCTTAATGGTGACATCATTTAGACCACGATAGTCAATACATGGCCTCAGGCCTCCGTCCTTTTTCTTCACAAAAAAGAAACCTGCTCCCGCCGGGGAAGTAGAGGGGTGGATGAATCCTTTCTGCAAATTAGACTTGATATATTCCGACATAGCTTGAGTCTCGGGTACTGATAAAGGATAAGTGCGACCCCGAGGTGGCATCTTCCCCGGGATGAGCTCAATGGGACAGTCCCAGGTTCTATGCGGTGGTAACTGATCGGCCGCCTGTTCCGAGAACACATCTGAAAACTCCCGATAAGCCTCTGGAATAAGCCCTTCATCCGACTTGGAAGATACACGGAGCAGTTAGACAGGAGTGAGACAATTTGAATGACAAAATGGACTCCAAGAAATTATCTGAGTCGACCTCCAGTCGACGTGAGGGTTGTGAAGCTTGAGCCAAGGAAGACCAAGAACGAGATCGTGAGGCATCTTCTGAATCACAAGGAACTCCAGATGTTCTTGATGCAAAGCTCCCACTTGCAGCTTGATTGGCATTGTACTACTTGAAATCAGACCATTAGAAATTTGGGTACCATTAATAGCAGTCAACGTAATAGGTCTTTCGACCGACCGTAACTGTAAACTCAGACTCTGGGCACATGAAAGGGAAATAAAATTCCCCGCAGCCCCTGAGTCCAACAGTGCCTTAACGGTTTTGACTACTGACTCAGAAAACAAAGACACGGAGAGTAAACAGTCCACTGCCGGAGAAGATTGAGAAGAAACCCCTAGCTAGACTTCTCCAGAACAAGCTAGGACTGCCCGTTTCCCGGGCGAGACTTGCAAAACTTGAGAAAATGATCCGCAGCTCCACAGTAGAGGCAGAATCTACCCTCACGACGACGCTGACGTTCTTCTGGGGACAGCCGAGACCGATTAATCTGCATGGGTTCATCTGGACTCGGAATAACTGTTTGCTTAGACGGAAGAGATCGGAATCTTGACCGATCTGACCAACTACGTTCACCACCTCGTTCCTGCATGCGAAGATCCACCTTTACACAGAGTGAAATCAACTGTTCCAAGGAATCTGGCAGATCACTAGTGATCAACTCGTCCTTTAAACGATCAGAAAGCCCATTCCAAAAAGCAGCCCGAAGGGCATCATTATTCCAGCACAGTTCTGAAGCTATGGTTTGAAAATGAATCACATACTGTCCCACTGAACGAGAGCCTTGTCGAACACGGAGCAAGTCAGCAGAGGCAGCGGTCGTCCTGCCGGGCTCATCAAAGATCCTTCGGAATGATGTGATGAAGTTGGTATAACTAGAAACCAACGGATCTGATCGCTCCCATAACGGTGACACCCACTCCAACGCTGAACCCTCAAGCAACGAGATAATGTATGCCACTTTAGACCGATCAGTAGGAAAGTTATGTGAAAGGAGTTCGAAATGTACCTCACACTGATTGAGGAAACCACGGCAATTCTTTGGATTCCCGTTATAACGAGGAGGAGTAGGAAGCTGAAGGCGTGACCTGGTTCCAGACAAGGACGGAACATTGCTAGAAACAACCACTGGAGCGGATGCTGGAACTGGAGCTGAAACCACTGAAGCCAGAGAAGTCTGGATTTGATCCAGCCGGCCAGATAATTCCTGGAGATAATGCATCACCTGATTCTGTGCTGCTTCCTGACTCTGTACTCGGGAAACCAGGTCCTGCATGGTGCTTGCCTCTGGGTTCCGATTCCCCGGGTCCATGGCGCCTGAGTATACTGTCACTGACCTAGATTGAGGGTGTTGTGAACTCGGGGATTCTTCCGATGGTTGGGAAGAGGAACCACAACTGGGCCGGAACAGGGGTGACCTGATATAGGATTTACTCATACAGGACTCTGACAGTACGGTTTGATGAAATATTGAAGAACTTTATTGCAGGAAAAGAACAACTCAAAGTCAAATAGCATAAAGGGAACTTATGAGGGAATGTCCAGGCCCATTGAAGGGTTTGTGAGCAATGTTAAAGATACTGGTGACTGAAGAAATTGTGAGCGATGTTTAAAAGACACTGATGATTTGAAGAACTTGTAAACGGTAGTTAAAGACACAGATGACTTAAAGAACTTGTGAACGGTGATTAAGATGCTGGTGATTTGAAGAACTTAAGTGCAGTGGTTTAAGACGCTGATGATTTGTAGAACTTGAGAACGGAGACTGAGACGCTGATGAGTTGAAGAACTTAAGTGCAGTGGTTTAAGACGCTGATGATTCGTAGAACTTGAGAACGGTGACTGAGACGCTGATGATTTGGAGAACTTAAGTGCAGTGGTTTAAGATGCTGATGATTCGTAGAACTTGAAAACGGTGACTGAGACGCTGATGATTTGCAGAACTTGAGAACGGTGATTAGGGCCCGCAGTCCACGCTGATTCCTATGAGCACTGGTGACTGGACCGCAGAGAGACACACCAGCCGCTGGGAACGCTGGTACCTGTGCAGCGAACTGGCACCTGGAAATGCCGGAGACACTGGAGTACAGCTTCAGAGATTCTCGCCGGGAACAAGAGCGCTGGCATCCACTTCAGGGGAAAGACGATACTCAGGCGCTGAGGCTCTGTCCGGCGTCTGACTTTGAATCTCCCGCCACCGCTGGATTGGCGTAACAGTCTGATGACGTCACCTGCCCCCCACCCACGTGATGCCGGGTGTCATGGCGGCGCCCCTGCCCTGGAGAACCGCCGGGAGCCACGCCAGCCAGACGCCGGAGCCCGTGGCCCACCAAAGGTGGAGGCCGCAACACAGACCAGCAGGCATGAAGGGGTAAGCGCGGCGAACGCCGCCTCTGGCGTGTGACAAGTTTGATGCGATATATAGCTTTGGTAAGTAGCAATTCATGTATACTCACCTTTCCAGCAATTCAAACTGGTATCCAGGGCTCCGGTGGTGACGTCTTCAACTGCGGTCCCCTCTGCAAAGTGGAGTCAGCAAGCGGGTTTCTTCTGCTTATGCGCCGCCAGCTGAGCACTGGCTGCTGGTAGGTCAAGGGGCAGAGCTAGCATTGGTGCTGGGCATAGAGAAGGGAAGCATTGAGCACACTGAAGTTCTGTTTATGCCATCCTGAGATGGCGAATCTTGACTAAATAGAGAAGCGGAAAATGCAGCTTACCAGACAATTACCATACAAAAGTATTGTGATGCGATTCAGGCACAGAGCGGGTGTGCCTCTGGAGAAGTCAGGAATTTCTCCATGGTAACTTGCTCTGTGAATAGCCCAAAGCAGAGAAAAGGCCTGTTTTTTCCCGCAAAAATAAGTTTTGCCTTTTTATTGATGTTGAGATGCAATTTTCAGGTTTGGGATATAAATAGAAGTGGAATTTGTTTTAGTTATAAAAGTTTTATGAGATTTCCCCTAACTGCTATAAAAACATGTGAACGCTGGCTGTTAACCATTTAATTATACCTTCAGTTATCAAGCTTTTACATTTCAACAATATACTAAGGCAGCCTGCCCACATGTGAACCCTAATTAATGTTCATTTTGGAGTACATATGCAGAAACAGAATCTCCTGCTTCCTATGAAAATTTATGTCCCATTATATATATGGTGTGAAATACTTTCTTACAGGAAATTATTTATGTTGGTCTAGTCCAAAGTGTTGAAAACATAAAAAAAAATCTTACAGTGTACAGTATGTATATATATATATATATATATATATATATATATCTATCTATCTATATCTAGAATAGAAAGTGAAGAGAGTGCGCTCATAGTGGGTCATTCTGAGTTGATCGCAGCAGGATTTTTGTTAGCAGTTGGGCAAAACCATGTGCACTGCAGGGGAGGCAGATATAACACGTGCAGAGAGAGTTAGATTTGGGTGTGGTGTGTTCAATCTGCAATCTAAATTGAAGTGTAAAAATAAAGCATCCAGTATTTGCCCTGCACAGAAACAAAATAACCAACCCAAATCTAGCTCTCTCTGCACATGTTATATCTGCCCCCCTGCAGTGCACATGCTTTTGCCCAACTGCTAACAAAAATCCTGCTGCGATCAACTCAGAATTACCCCCATAGTGCAGATAAGTTTTTATTTAAAAACACAAATGAAATAAAAACATCAAGTAATTCTACAGGACTCGTACCCTGAACAACCCACACCATGGGCAGGTGAGCAGATGGTATAATACATTCCTCAATGGCAAAACTGCATACCGCTGACACATGGACCCGGGACCTTACACCGCGCCGGCTGAATATTTTCCAGACCGTACCCATCAGGACACCGCGTCACGAACTCAGGGAGCCTGTGCAGTGCGAGTGGAGAAGATCAAGCGTCTGTCAAGCACAGCATCAACATGTTTCATAGATTACTTCGTCAGGAGGCCTCCTGACGAAGTAATCTATGAAACATGTTGATGCTGTGTACGAGTCCTGTAGAATTACTTGATGTTTTTATTTCATTTGTGTTTTTAAATAAAAATTGATCTGCACTATGGCCCTCATTCCGAGTTGTTCGCTCGTTAGTGTTTTTCGCAACGGAGCGATTAGTCGCAAACTGCGCATGCGCAATGTTCGCAGTGCGTCTGTGCCAAGTAAATTTGAAAAAATGTTTGGTATTTTACTCACGGCTTAACGAAGAAATTTCTTCGTTCTGGTGATCGGCGTGTGATTGACAGGAAGTGGGTATTTCTGGGCGGAAACTGGCCGTTTTATGGGTGTGTGCGAAAAAACGCTGCCGTTTCTGGGAAAAACGCGGGAGTGGCTGGAGAAACGGGGGAGTGTCTTGGCGAACGCTGGGTGTGTTTGTGAGTGTCTGGGCGAACGCTGGGTGCAGAGGCGTCATGAGGGGGGTGCGGCCCGCACCCAGGTGTCACCCTTCAATGGGGTGACACCAAAAAGAGCTGCACACCCGCACACTCATCCACAGATACGTCTGCGGCTGCACCCACACTTATTCCTCCCCAGCACCGCACCCCCGCCGACTTCATCACCGGACAGCGGTGATATACACACCGGCCCGCCTGTACACCGCCGCGGCGCCACGGTGACCGGGTCCGTACTACTATCACCATGGTGATGAGCTATAAACTGTTGCCGGGTGCTGTACGTCACGAGTGACGTCATACGCACGCCTGCACCGCATGCCTTGCTGGGAGGGAGAATGGGAGGAGACTTTGCTGGGCAGGGAGGACGGCCGTTACCAGAGGGAGCTGTACTGCAGGGACTAAAGTGCGCACCTCATTGCCTTCTTCTCTGGCTGGCTGTGAGCTGTTTCAGCTGAGAGAGGGTGTGTATGTTTGATTCAATGTTTTACAGTTTACAATTACATTATAAACCATTATTACTTGAGTAAAAAAAAATGTTTTGAATAAAAAAAAATGTTTTGAGTGTGTGTGTGTGTGTATATATATATATATATATATATATATATATACATATGTGTGTATATATATATATATATATGTATGTATGAGTCTGAATACCTCCGCCGCCACATTGAGCTCTTGCCACGCGGCCGCTCCTGATTGGCTGCCGGTCCGCAAAATAGTAGCGCCGCGGTCATAGGAGCTGCAGTGCTGCCGACCACAGCCTCCTCCTCCTTGCACCGCCGCCGCCCTCTGCCTCCTCCTCCACTACACCGGCGCTGCCCTCAGCCACCCCACCGTTGCCCTCAGTCCTTCTCTGCACCTCCGCCTCCTCTGCACCATGCCAATCACAGCCATCTCATCCACCGCCCCGCAGACCACAGCATCCTCAGCACCGCCGCTGCTAAATAGGTAATCTTACCCTGCTGCCTTTCTCTCGCCCTAGTCCCTACTATGTGCCCTTGCTGTCCCTCTCTCTGTCCCTATGTCCCTGCTGTCACTTTCCCTGTCCATCTGTCACTCTCCCTGTCCCTGTTGTCACTTTCCCAGTCAATCTGTCACTCTCCCTGTTCCTATGTCCCTGCTGTCACTCTCCCTGCTCCTGCTGTCACTTTCCTTGTCTCTCTGTCCCTGTCCCTGCTGTCACTCTCCCTGAATTTTGTGTCATACAGTGTGCTATAATGTGAATTTCGGCTTAAACCGTGTGCTGTAATGTGAATTTCGGCTCATTCAGTGTACTGTAATGTGAATTTCGGCTCATACAGTATGCTATAATGTGAATTTCGGCTCATACCGTGTGCTATAATGTGAATTTCGGCTCATTCAGTGTGCTATAATGTGAATTTCGGCTTATGCCGTGTGCTAAAATGTGAATTTTGGCTCATGCAGTGTGCTATAATGTGATTTTTGACTCATTCTGTGTGTTATAATGTGAAAACTAGTACAAAAACATAACTAAGGGTTCCGTGTATTGTGATACGGGAGGGTGGCATGGGGGGTGACACCGTGAGTTACCACACCGGGTGACACCAACCCTAGTGACGCCTCTGGCTGGGTGTGTTTGTGACGTCAAACCAGGAACGAAACTGACTGAACTGATCGCAGTGGCAGAGTAAGTCTCGAGCTACTCAGAAACTGCAAAGAAATTTCTTTTCGCAATTCTGCGAATCTTTTGTTCGCAATTCTGCAAAACTAAGATTCACTCCCATTAGGCGGCGGCTTAGCGTGTGCAAAGCTGCTAAAAGCAGCTAGCGAGCGAACAACTCGGAATGAGGGCCTATGAGCGCACTCTCTTCACTCTCTATTCTAGCTATTTAATGCTCATAAGAGTTCTGAGCCTTCTAAGTAGAGTTGCTGCGGTGTTGATGTACACCTGTGCTACAGCCCAGAGTGGATTACCTGTGGACTGAGAACTATTACCTTTTAATTACCAACGCACCTGTACACACTGCTTTTTGCATATATATATATATATATATATACTGCTTTTTGCATATATATATATATATATATATATATATATGCAGAAAGAACACAAATACCCAATTGTGCTAAGGTGTATATAGAGCTTCACCTCTAGAAAAGCCTACCGCTAGTAGAGGCTCAGGAAGGAATATAAAATGCTGTTCTGAGGGTGCTAGTCACATTTGTCTAGACAATACAGTCTTGACTTTTACAACATGATAACCATTATAGAAATAATAAGATGTGAATCAATCAAAATTTATTCGCAGTTCCATTAAAAAAGTAGGAAAGTACAAACATATACAGATTTCGTAAAAATACAATGCAAATCCTTCCAGTTATATATAGCAATTTTCTTGGCCGGAATATTGCGCAGATGGTAGCACTGAACTCAAAATAATATTGAACCCAATGCATTTCATCCCAAAGGACTTCCTTTGGGGTACATTATATAAGTGATAAACAGAGCAATTCAGTACCAAAGTATTGCTAAATTTTGATAATAGCAGATAAACTTATATACATAATAAATACAAACCAGTGAATTTGAAATACACATGATAAGCAAAGGTGTATCATTAGAAGTGCCAGCTTGAAGTGATCTGGAAACTAACATATACTGTAAGTTCATATTAGTAAAAAAAAAAATCACAATTAAATAGTTAAGAGAGAGGAGAGCAGGTAGAGTTACACGTACATACCAAATTAGTGTATTGCACATATTTTTTGCCGAATGTTAGGAAGTTTCATCTTTCTTTTCAGGTCCCACCATCTTTTTTTGTGTTAGGTCCTTGTGGCGTTTCAAACATATTTTGCTAGCAGAATTTCTACCATGGGCATCATGATTTTGTTTTTCCAGAGATTCACTCTTTTATAGTACAGTATTTCTGTGAGCAATCATAATTCCACCTGTCAAAGAAATGGACCATAGTTCCAATTCAGGTCCACTCATTGGTATGGCTCTGGTATCACCATTCTCCCCAGAATCTTCCTTGACAGCTTACCCAGACATGATGTTTGGCTCTGCCATGATGATTTGATGCCAAACTGTCATCGGGGGTGAGGTAAAGGCAGACTAGATTGTGTAGCTTTATCTGATTTGTCAATTTTTAAAATCTGTATCCACTAAATTCTCTTTATAATATGTCCAGACATTAATATTTTGTGTTTTTGGCTTGTACCAACAGCATCATGCTTTAAACACATATGTGGTGAATAAGTACACTTCAACTACACTGTGACTGCACTCTCAGGCATGGCTTTCAAATTGCTGCCATTTGGCTGGGTAAAACGGTCTTGCTGGCCATAATGGATTGTGTATTTCCACAACAGCTGTAGGCTCCATTGTTGTGTAAACCTTTTTTCATGTTTTCTAGTTATTCAGAATTACCCAGCATTGTCTCATTAATGTGGCCTGTAACTTCCCTTTATTTATTTGTGTCAAGTTATGTTTGGCAACATGCTAACATCAGACAACATTTTTGAAATGATGAAACATGTGGCTACGTTGTGTTTGCTGGGCAATGTTATGTGACTCCATCCAACTGATATTTGATTTTTAAAACACATCCCTCCCTAACATGTCCCTTTCTGGGTGGTCTTCAGTTTGCCGGCGGCTGGGCTTCAGACGACCAGCATACCGGCGCCGGAAGGCTCATTTGTGTTCGCCTAGCTGTCGGTATGCCAGCGGTCGGGATTCTGGCGCTGGTATGCTGGCCGCCGGGAGCTCGACCGCTGGCATCACATACTACACCACCCTTTCCAGTCCATCATAAATGTGTCTACTTAAATTGTAACCTGTTGCTCAGCATTTTGATTCATGGCCGGTATGTGTAGCTCCCTTTACTGTAATTTGCTCTACAGAAAACAAACAGCAATGTCTGCAGACAGAAATGAAGAATTTCTCAGAAATTGGAACCTGGATGTGTTTTATTGCAATATATCAACAACATCCCTGTTTGTGGCAAAGCAAGTTACCAGATTACTTAAATAAGCAGAATAGGCCTGCTGCAATTGAATCTCTCATACAGGTATGCAAACCATATCACCCGCATGCCAATACAGAATTGGTAAAGAACAAGACTGCAAACTTGCACAGTTTATAAAAAGAAACAGAACAAAGTGCAGGAGTCTAAAAGTTCTGGACAGAGCTGGCTTAAAGTTTTTTTTTTTTTTTTTTGGGGGGGGGGGGGGGGCAGGGCACTTAAGACTGGCTTTGCCATAAACAGGGATGAGCTTTAATTTGCAATAAAAATATTTAAAATAAATACTATAATTTTTTTTCAACTTGTGTGTGGAGTGTACACCACTGCGTTCACATAACATATAAGTAGTTTGACTCCGCAGGCTGTACCCCACTGCGTTTACATATTATATGCACTGTTAGTCTGCAGTATGAGTTGTCATTTGCAAAAAAAAGTTAAAATAAATAATATAATTTGCTTTTCTGTACAACTTGTGTGTGGTGTAGGTGCCATAACCCACTGCATTCAATAACATATAAGTAACATAACTCCACAGGCTAAACCCACTGCATTCATACCACATATAAGTGCTGTGACCCTGCAGACTGTACCCCACTGCATTCACATATTATAAGCGCTGTCAGTCTGCACTGTGAATTGTCATTTGCAAAAAAAGTTAAAATAAATAAATTATAAATAATATAATATTTTTGTGTGTGTGTGGTGTAGGTACATACCCCACTGCTTTCACATATCATAAAAGTACTGTCACAACTCTGCAGTGAGTTGTGATTTAAAAAAAAGTTAATTAAATAATACTATTATACTGTAGATGTTTTTGTACAACTTGTGTGGGTTCATTGACATGGATCACAACAATCAGTTGAGATAAGAGCAGAAACAGCAACCAAATACTAGCACTGCAGCTGCTGCCACTAGTAATGATAATGCTAGTCCTTCAACGTCATCTACTAAAGCCAATGCACAAGGGCATAGAGGGTTTGAGTCAGTGCACCAGAAATCTAAAAAAACTATATTTTATAGTAGTAAAGGAAAAAACACCACTATTAAAGGGAAAGTTTACTGCAGAAAAACTTTATTTTCTGACACTGCTGTGTGGCAATGTTTCATAGATGTGCTATTAACTTCCGTGTGTTTGTACCGATTCTTTGTTGCTTAGTAACCAGCCAGATCACTGCAGCCTTTGGCCTAAACTGAATGAAAACCATATTGTGAGCTGTGAGGTGGTCAAAATTGACTGAAAATTAGTTGAAATTAATGTTTAGGATTAATAATACTGAAAGAACAAAAAAGGCCCAAAATATGTGATTTTAGCAGTTTTTATCCATTTTTAAAAAAAGATACACATACAAATCCAAAACCAAAACTAAAACACATGATGGTGGTTGTAGCAAAAACAAAATATGAAGCTAATACAGATCCAAAACCAAAACATGGGGGTTGGCGCACATGTCGACTTATGATGTAATGCAACAAGTAGTCAGAGTAAAAAGTTGTAGATGTGCGTTTTTCGCACATCTACAACTCTTGCTGAATCAGGCCCATAGTTATTATGAAGTATAGATGGCTATTTTATTTTAGAAACATATACACTTATAATTTAATGTGTGAACTAGTTGCTTTGTGGTTACTTTGCTATATTGGCAATAATAAAATCCAAGAAAGTGTATGTCTTGAAACAATGTTTAAGGTCATTATTGTATGTATTATGTGTTGCTTGCAACATTACCTTAATATTCTTTTTTCAGTGCTGCAAAAACAACATCACAGGTTTCTTGGAGTCTCACAGTTTCGGGAGATACAACACCGGTAAATATCACATCTTTCAGGGACCTCCCAGTCAAACAAACTCTTAAGGGGGTACTCACGGAGAGATCCATGCTTAAAATCTAAGCAATCTGACTAGATTGCTTAGATTTTAAGCATAGATCACTTGTGTGTACCCACTACAGTGATAGCGTTGCGCAGCACCGCGCATCGCTATCGCTGGTGCTAGATTGGCCAATCTAGCACGTCGCTCATTTCACCCACTGGGTGAAATGAGCGGCCCCCCCGTCTCCCCCCACATCGCGCTGTGCTGAGCGGAGGGAGAGATGTGTGCTAAGCGGTTCGCTCAGCACACATCTCTCCTGTGTATATGGCCCCTTTTAATGTAGCAAATAGTCTTTGCTCAGGAGTGATGGCTGATCTCAAGTGAGTGTCTTGTTTTTTATGTATGATGTGGCAAATTCGAACAACTCCACAATGTATTCATAACTCATTCTGAGATAATTTCAGGGTCATTGTCATGCATTTGCTGCAACAAAGGCATAAGGGAGATGGAATTTCTATTTAACAGCCATTGCTTGGCCCAGCAGTGCCACTTTCTAAATCTTCTCCCCCCTGTTAATGTCATAAAATAGTGACAACAGTAACTGCAAACACAGTATGCCCTTGCTTTTGCAGGTAATCCACTTTAATGTCACAAAGTAAAACAACACACAGGAGCCTATTAAATAAGGCAGGAAATAATGATTGATTACCTTCCACCCTCTTTATTAGTCACATGATGAGAAACATGATACTGGCCTCTCCTGCACTGTATGATGGGTGGTTGAGAAAGGGCCTAAACAAGGTTTTTGTGTTACCCAGGGCAAGACAGTAATTGGCCAAACCACCCAGAGTCACTGCAGCTGCATGTGGCCACCCCAGGTTGACTCTACAGAAGTTTGTGCCCCCCCTTCCGTACTACTGCAGCAGCCTATGTCTCTCTCCCCTATATCTCTGCAGCAGCAGCAGCCTGTGTTTGTGTTACTGCACACCAACGCTTAGCTAGATGTTCTTCTTGCTGCTCCTTAAGGCAGTAACGGCAGCAGGCTCATCACACTGTTCTAGAGTTTGTGATGTCATGACATCATTCACGCAGTGCAGATAGGGGAACAAAACCCTTTATTGTGCTGAGTGATCCCGGTCCCTCTATGCAGGTGCCCTGCTGATTAGTCCAGCGGTGCTGGCACACTCACCAGACCTGGACATCAGTCAAAGATGGGTTGGGGGATCTCTGACCAATGGGCCCCCTGAAAGAGGGGGCTCCAGGGGTACTCACTCCTACCCCCCTTAATCCGGCCCTGGCCTACCCTCTGAAGCCTACCCCAACCACGGCATGCTTTCGACTCATCACATATTTGCAATTTTTTGTCTCAAACTGTCTCGTCACCCCCTCAAATCCAGTGCCTGTGACCTCCTAGCATCCCCCCGAAGCACCTCTGGTTGCAGCCCAGCTCTAGACATGATACAGCTCTCTCCATCACTGCATGATGGGTGATCTAGACATTATACAGGTCTTCAGAAAGAAGGGGGTGTTGTAGGTGCATTATCTCTAGCATTACTGATATCATACAGCTTAGTATATAATAAACAGTGGAGTTTAGTAATGTATTGATCAATGCATGTAGCCGCAGCCCTATTTCAAGGGACTCCACTCTGCTGCGGTACCTAATACTATAGGGGTTCAAACCTAGGGCACGGGACCCCCCAAAACCACCACAGCCAAGCGACCCCAGGGGTGGTGGTTTAGGGGGATCCCGTGCCCTAGGTTTGAACCCCTATAGTGTTAGGTAACGCAGCAGAGTGGAGTCCCTTGAAATGGGGTTGTGGCTACGTGCATTGATCAATACATAATCAAACTCCACTATTTATTATATGCTAAGCTGTATGATATCAGTAATGCTAGAGACAGTGCACCTACAACACCCCCTTTTTTCCATAGAACTACAAGTCTCAGTAGGTAGCTCCTCACATTACTGGCAGCTATAGGTGTGCTGTCTAAGGCCCCTCCATATGATACAGGTCTTTCCTGCACTGTATGATGGGTGCTGTAAATGTGATATAGGTCTGGTCTCTACTGCATTGCATGATGAATGCTCTAGACATGATACCGGTCTCTCTTACAGTATAATGCTGTTCTATACTGTCCTCTAAGAATGCTGTTCTCTACTGGATCCTACAAATTCCTTTTGATATCATAACAGTGAAGACACAGTGTTTGCTCATGCAGTGTATAAGTGTTAAAATGTCAGCATTTACAGAATGCGTTCTGATTAAATACTGTGTGCTATTATTGGGTTGCCAGAAAATTTATGAATCAGTTCCGTACACTGACTGTGAACTCCAAAAATTGTAGTAATGTTGTATATAAATGTGGTGCAAATTTCAAAGCGCAGCACCACCGAAAATACAGCCCATGATTCAGTCTTTAAATTGTAATACTTTTTTTTTTACTTTAAATTGCTTCATTTTGGTCTACTTATTTTGTATTTAACAGTGACATGACTGCAATACTAATTATACAGTTATGTATTCAGATACATTACTATACCAGCTACAGCACTGACACAAATGTTGGAATAATTTCCCAAGAAGCCAGTAGGTTCATATTTTAAGCTAACAGTAGAGATTAATATTAATAAATTCTGGCAAACAGTACAAAGTGTAACGTAAATCACTTATTAGTAGAAGTGAGTTGGCAAGGATGTCATCCTTCATAAATAAGACTGCCCGATCCTCATGTTATACAATATTAAAAGCTAGTATTGATGTTGTACTCTGGCATTTAACATCTCCGGTATGTAAATATAGGCTCCGTTTCTTCTTGAATGAAAAGATGGAACTTCAAAACTGCAGTGTGATGATAAGACAAGTATGGCTGTCATTTAGCAACCATTTATTTTGTCAACAAAATGAAGCATTAATCAGTACATACTTGTTTTTTTGTACCACAAAATAAATCTCTGTTAAAATTAATTTTGTAACCAAAAATAACTTTAGAAAAACCCATCTTTTGTGGTTTTCCAAAAATAAATTACTGCAACAAAGTTTATAAAGCTCGAGCCCTATTTTATGTGTAGCATCGTGGCCAGGGAAGAATTGTGTATCATCCATGCTTCTACACCTTCATGCTGTCACATTACTAGTATCTTCAGCTAAGTAATTGCCTTTATAAAGACATTTATCTGAAAAAAGTAATTCTCCTTGCTTCTAGACCCCTGCATCTGCTTGTATCCTGTGGCAACCAGTTAAGCGCCAAAGTGTCTCCAAGCTCAAGCTCTCTGCCCGCTACAAAGCACAGCAGTGGTTGATAGTAAGTGGCCAGTAGGGAACTAGCCGACACCAACCAGGAGGTGACACAGCGGCGTGACCACACATACATCGGTTTGTAATTAAGTCCGAGATCGCCGAAGGTGCGTGATGCCAGACGATCTCTGACATTTTTTTTAAAGGGGCAATCACTTACAAGGTATGGTTTTGCCTTATAAGTGTTTGTTCCTTTAAAAAAACATCTGAGATTGGCCGGCATCACACAACTCCGACGTTCTCGGACTCCATTATAACCCACCCATAGTAAGAAATAAACATTTCCAGATTGCAGTGTAGGAGCCTGGTGGTACAATGTACTGTACTGTAGTTGCGTTCAGCTCTGCATCAGCCCCACAATGTGGACTTTCAAATGTCTAGTGAACACGTGCAGAAAATAGGGCTAATGAGTTCAGGTTTGGTTCTCCATGTGGCATAAGCTAGAGCAACTCAATTTTCCTTTTAAAAGATCAGTAAAGTATGTGCAATAAACTGCATGCGAATGGACCTTTATACATAAGTGTGTGCACAGGGTGTGCAAGGTGTGTGGCCGTACATCCCTTAGTGCAGCCAGTGGTCCAGAAAAGCAGTCACAGTGTACCTGGACGTGGGGCTGTGCAGCAATGACATAGGTGGGCGCTCCAATCCACCATGTCACTAGTCAGCCTCAACTGTGTTTGTGTGGTAGTGAGCAGGGGCATAGAGAGCCACATCCATAAAGGGGAGGCACGTGGCTTAAAAAGGGGACGTGATGATTACACACGTTTATATAAAAATATTTATCTAATAATTATGGGGCTCAATTTTAATGCGAGGGGGGGGGGGCACTTCCTACCTTACTTAAAAAGGAAGCAGGTCCCTCTTCCCCACCATTTTCCCAGTGATATTTGGGAAGATGACATGGCCATGATGTGCCAGAGCAAGAGCCTTTGCTTTCTATGTGCAGCGTCATCTTTCCGAAGAGATCACCGGGAAGATGGTGCAGCCGGCCACAGCACTGGTATACTGGGGGTAGCAGCCCTGGCTCGAGTAATTTGAACCATCATCGGCACTGCTAGCGGTGAGTTTTCAATGTCCCTCTGGTGGGGTAAGGATGTGGTGAGTGTTTGATGTCCATCTATATGTGTGTGTTTGTGTGTGTGTGTGTGTGGTAATTTGTGTTCAGTTTCCCACTGGAGTGTGCATGTGTGAGTGGTGCTGAGTGTTCGATGTCCATCTGTGGATGGATGGGTGAGTGTTCAAAGATCTGCTGGGGTGTGTGTGGTGGAGAGGGTTTGATATCCTGCTGTGGTGTGTGTGTTCGATGTCCCCCTTAGGGGATGTGGGAGGGGGGGATAAGTGTGCAATGTCCAGCTGGGGTGTGTGTAATGAGTGTTCGATGTTCCGCTGAGGGAAGTGTTTGTGTGTGTGTTAGTGAGAATTCTATGTCAGCATGGTGGGGGTTGTATTAAATCACAGATATTCCATTGCAGCAGATAGACAGTGATTTTGTGGTACACCATACTAAAGTGAAACCGAGGGCCAAGTTAAACTGTTCAAGAATGGTCTCCTCCTAGAAGTGACCAGCTCCATGCTGAAGAGCTCTATGACTCTTTCTGGCCCAAATGAGAATTGAGGGCAGGCATTTATTAAAGCTACTCTTTCTGATGCAATTAATTGAAAACCCCTCAGTTTTTTCTCAGGCCCCAATGAGTCATCACATAGTCTCAGACACAAACCACGGTGACCACTTATTCATTCTTCCTCTCATACCTCTCACAGCTACATTATTTTATATGATTAAATATAGCGCAGAAATTCGGTCTTCACCCCCCCCCCCCCTCCCCATACCTGGTAACAGTAAAGGTGGTGGAGTTGGATTATTACTATCCCAGTCTTTTTCATACAACAGGTTCCATCACTCACATTTACATCATTTGAAGTACATTCTATCAGAATTTACACTCCTTTTTCTCTGCGTGTTGCAGCTATCTATCGCCCACCTGGGCAATCCAAACAATTTCTAGATGATTTTTCTGCTTGGCTCCCTTGCTTCTTATCCTCTGACATCTCCACCATTATCATGGGAGATTTCAATATTTTTTTTGATAATCCAAAATTTGCTGCTCATGCCTCCAATCTACTCTCTCTAACCTCCTCTCTCAGCCTCTCACAATGGACTGATTCCTCTACTCATCAGGAGGGCCACTGCCTTGATCTAGTATCCACCAGACTTTGCTCCATTTCTGAACTCACTAACACTCCTTTCCCACTCTCAGATCACAACCTTATCACCTGCATGCTCTCCTCTAATACTTCAAACTCAGTGTCGCTGACATCCTCCAATCCTCCTCAAACCCACAGAAATATTAATGCAATTAATCTTCAAGAACTTTCCACCTCACTGCAACAACTGTTTTCACCGATTTCAGCATTCACTTCTCCTGAGATGGCTGTATCACACTTGAACCAGACTCTAGAGATAGCCCTTGATGAAGTGGCTCCAACTACCAATCACACTCCACATAGGCCTAGATGTCAACCGTGGCACTCTAAAGTAACAAGACACCTACAAAAACTGTCACGCAAAATTGAACACCAGTGTCGAAAATATTATATTCCAAGTGACATCCTCACATATACAGTAAGACTGTCTACCACTCTTATTGTAATGCTCTGGACACTGCCAAACAAAAATGTTTCCAAACTCTCATCTCTGCTCAAGCCTCTAACCCCAAAGGACTTTTTAATACATTTAAATCACTTCTCAACCCTCCTTCACACAACCCGCCAGCCACTATCAAGGAGCAAGATCTTGCTTCCTACTTCAAGGACAAGACTGATAAGATCCAAAATGAAATGGTATGCACTTCCTCAACCAGTGACCTACTCAATTCCTTACCTGAACCCTCTGGCACGTTCTCTTCATTTGATCCCACAAATGAAGAGGAAGTATCAACACTCTTCTCATCCTTCTACTCTGCTACCTCTCCTCTTAATCTTATAATGTCACAAATAAATAAATCTCTGTCTCCTGTTCTCATCCCAACCTTAACTAACATCTGTAATCTCTCGATCTATACTGGTATATTTCCTTCACTGTTCAGTCATGCAGTGATTACTCCCATTCTGAAAACACAAAATTCTGACCCTGACTCTCTGTCAAACTACCATCCCATTTCTCAGCTCCCATGTCTCTCCAAGCTACTTGAGAAACTTGCACACACTTTCTTAACTCATACAACTTATTGGACCCACATCAATCAGGTTTTCGCTCCCAACACTCCACAGAGACAGCACTGACTAAAATAGTGAATGACCTGGTCACTGCGAAGTCTAAAGGCCATTACTCACTACTTATTCTTTTAGATCTATTTGCTGCTTTTGACACTGTTGACCACTCTATTCTCATACAAACACTGCAATCCCTAGGTCTTCAGGACACAGCCCTCTCTTGGTTCTTATCCTACCTATCTAATTGCTCTTTCAGTGTCCGTTTCTCTGAATCCACCTCCTCTTCGCTACCTCTTTCAGTTGGAGTACCGCAGGGCTCAGTCTTAGGTCCCCTGCTTTTCTCAATCTATACCTCATCTCTCAGGAAACTAATCAGCACTTTTGGATTTCAGTACCATCTGTATGCAGATGATACTCAAATCTACCTATCCTCCCCTGATTTGTCTCTATCTGTATTGGGCCGGGTCACTGAATGCCTCTCTGCCATTTAATCTTGGATGACATCTCGCCACCTCAAACTTAACATTTCCAAAACAGAGTTAATTATATTTCCACCGGCCAATAGCAGTTACCAACCTGATATTTCTATCACTGTTGAGAACTTTACAATCAACGCTACACCACAAGCACACTGCCTAGGTTTCATACTTGACTCAGAACTGTCCTTTGCTCCAACATTCAAACTGTCTCAAAATCATGTTACATGCATCTAAGAAACATATCCAAAATCCTATCATACCTTACACAATATACTGCTAAAACCCTAATCCTAGCTCTCATTATCTCCAGCATTGATTATTGCAATACTCCTCTTACTGGTCTTACTAAGAAGAGACTCTCATCATTACAATCCATTCTGAATGCAGCAGAGAGGTGAATGTTCCTCGCTAGACATTCATCATCCGCAGACCCACTTTGTCAGTCCCTCCATTGGCTACCTGTATTCTACCGTATTCAATATAAAATACTGTTACTTACACACAAGGCTATTAACCAAACTACACCAACATAAATCTCTTCACTTATTTCAAAATATCTCCCAACTTGGCCCCTTCGCTCATCACAAGATCTACATCTCTCATCCACACTCATTACTTGCTCCTACGCACGATTACAAGACTTTCTTCGGTCTGCACCCACTCTGTGGAATGCCCTATCATGTACAATAAGACTCTCCTCTAGTCTTCAAACCTTCAAGCGTTCCCTGAAAACTCACCTATTCAGACAAGCTTATCAAATTCCAGAACCGCTCACATTACCTTCATACAGTAGCTTTCCTATCCAATTATATCCCCACAGTACAGTCCACACTTGACTTAACCTCACATATTTTCTTTCTTCCCTCTCCTTTCCTCCTGACCCTTGTTCATCACTGCTGTTATGTGATATCATGCAGCCCACCAAGAACCTTTACAATCTGGTGAACAACTGTGCAATAGATAGCACCTATCCTTGTGTATCAATGCCTATTTTCCCATAGATTGTAAGATTGCAAGCAGGGCCCTCCTACCTCTATGACTGTTTTTTTTTCACTGAGTTTTGTCTTCTAATTGTGTCCGCTTGTAAAGTGCAATGGAATTTGCTGCGCTATATAAGAAACTGTTAATAAATAAATAATAAATATCACCCACAGCTGTATGGGGATATGCTGCAGCATTAACAATCTTTTTAATGGAATTATTACAGTATTGATAAAATATATTGTAAATGTCCAAATAAATAATATTTTTTGAATTGGAATAAAGCTGATTGAAATATACAGACTGTAACATCCTTTCCTTTTATTCTTTATGTGGCTCTCAATTGATACATCCCACACTATTCCCTTGTCTGCACTTTAGTCCACACTTGTAATAAGATGCCATGGCCTTATATAAATACATTATGTATTCATAGAGGCATATATCTTCACTGGCATCAGCTTCTCTCACTGTGACTCCCACAAAGTAGATGAAATACTGCTGTGTCACTAACCCACGTAGTATTGCAAATGTAATTTATGATGGGACCAGCGATTTGTCTAGACCGCAATTCACACATAACTACTTCCTTCTACAAGTTGAACAGTTTGGTCATTACTGATGTGGCTGGATATATTATCACACTAGGAGACCCGACCGCTCGTCTCCAAAGAGTTTTTCTAACAAGAACCTTTGTACAGTATTCGTGAATAAATTATAACACAGTATGTGTTTCCTTGAACCTGCAATATAAGAACAATAAACTTAAAAAAAATACAACACATAAAGGGCTGATTGTGAGCTGAGAGCAAATGACAATAAAAAAGCAAGGAACTTTGCACATTGACAAAACCTTGTTGCACTGCTGGCGGGGCAGATTTAAGGTGTGCAGAGATTTGGAAGGGGCGTGTCCAAATTTAAATATATATGTTTTTAGGCCAAAAGGTTGCACCGAGGTAGCTGGATGACTAAGCTAAGCGACACAAGTGTGCGGCACAAACACGTGACCCATCTAGGAGTGGAACTGCAGTGGCAGACAGGATGGCAGTTTTAAAAAGTAGGCCCCAAAGAGCACATAATACAAAGAAAAAAAGAAGTGCAAGATGGAATTGTCCTTGGGCCCTCCCTCCCACCCTTATGTTGTATAAACAGGACATGCACACTTTAACAAACCAATCATTTCAGCGACAGGGTCTGCCACAAGTTTGTGACTGAAATTATTGGTTTGTTTGGGCCCCCAGTGGTGCCGAGAGAGGGGAGAAGAGGGTACAAATTACCCAGGCCCAGGTCTGATGGAGGGACCAAGTGAGGGTCCAGTAGGGGCCCAGGCCTCCTCCCCCATACCTGGCAGCAGCAGCTGCAGCTCTTCTCCTCAGCCCAGCACACGCTGCTGTGTACTGGGCTGCAGTGTGGCCATGAAGGTACTTAAAGTACTATTTTTTCAGTATTTTTTCTAAAGATACATGACCACACCTCCTGTGATTAGGCCACGCTCCATGAATAGCACCTGGACCCAGCCCGGCTCTCGACTGCCCTGTGGGCCCCCACCAAAAAAGAAGCTATTAATCTCTCCTTGTACAAACTGGCTCTACAGAGACAAGATGTCGTCCGCATCCTCTGATTCCTCACCCCCTTCAGTGTTTACATCCTCATTTTCACAGAGTATTAATTTTTCCCGCTGGAATCCATCATCACAGGTCCCTGTGTACTTTCTGGAGGAATTTACAATTAATTTTGATGAACATCATCTTCTCCACATTTTGTGGAAGTAACCTCCTACGCCTATCACTGACAAGGTTAGTGGTGGCACTAAACACTCTTTTGGAGAACACACTGGAGGATGGGGGGGGGGGCAACTTAGGTAAAATAAAGCCAGTTTGTGCAAGGGCCTCCAAATTGCCTTTTTTTCCTGCCAGTATACATTCGGACTGTCTGATATGCATACTTGGATGCTATCACTGATATTATCCTCCACCATTCCTTCAAAGGTGTCAGCATCATATACAGTGACAGTAGACAGTCAGTAATTGTTGGCAGCTCCTTCAGTCTGGACCAGATGTCAGCTGTCGCTCCTGACTTCCCTACATCACCGCCAGTGGGTGGGCTAGGAAATGTTATCCTTTTCCTTGCAGCCCAAGTGCGGGAGAAATTGAAGGAGGAGCTGTTGACGGGTCACGTTCCGCTTGAGTTGACAATTTACTAACCAGCACATCTTTGCACCTCTGCACACTTGTGTCTGCTGGAAAGAGAGTTACAATGTAGGCTTTAAACCTAGGATCAAGCACCGTGGCCAAAATGTAGTGATCTGATTTCAACAAATTGACCACCTTCAATCCTAGCAAAGCGAATGAGGGGCTCCATCGACAGGTCCCACATACTTAGCAGAATCATTTTATCTCCTACTTCAATTTCTACAGCTGCTTCTGCAAAAGCCTGATGAAGGGAATGACCTGACTCAAGCTGACAGTGCTTGAACTGACTTCCCGTGTGGCAAGTTTGAAGGTTTGGAGAACCTTGCACAACACGGAAATCATTCTCCACTGAGCTTGCATTCCCCCTCCTTTGCTATGTCATAGGTGAATGTATAGGCTTCAATGGCCTTTTGCTGCTTCTCTATCCTCTGAAGCATATAGAGGGTTGAATTCCACCTTGTTACTAACTCTTGATTCATGTGATGGCAGGGCAGGTTCAAGAGTGTTTACTGGCACTCCAGTTGCTGAATGTCAAAAGTAAGCAACAATTTTTCGGGCCACCGACAGCATCTTCTGCACTCCTCTGTCATTTTTTAAAAAAATTCTGCACCACCAAATTAATTGTGTGAGCAAAACATGGGATGTGCTGGAATTTACCCAGATGTAATGCTCGAACAATATTGGTGGCGATTTCAGATATATAAATGCCCAGGAGAGTCTAAGTGGGGAAAGCCATTGTGTGATGAGGTCCCTCAGTTTCTGTAAGAGTTTCTCTTATGGAAATCGGTGATACACAGCGTAGCCTGCCTAGGAACGAGTTGGCGTTTGTGAGATGCTGCTGCTGCTGTTGTTGCTTCAGAAGGCAATACATCTACCCAGTGGACTGTTACCGTCATGTAGTCCTTAGTTTGCCCTGCTCCACTTGTCCACATGTCCATGGTTAAGTGGACAGTGGGTACAACCACATTTTTGAGGACACTGAGGACACTTTTCTTAATGTCTCTGTACAATCGCTTGCCTAGTGAAGTGGAATCTAGATGTGATTTGGTACCGAGGCCACAGTACGTCCATCAACTGTCTAAATCCCACTGAACTAATGGCGTATACCGGAAGCACGTCTAACACCAGCATAGTTGTTATGGCTTCAGTTATCCGCTTTGCAACAGGGTGACTGCTGTCATATTTCATCTGACTCACAAAGGACTGTTGGACAGTCAATTCCTTAGTTAAAGTAGTACAAGTGGTCTCCAGACTTCCTCTCTGGGATGACGAACGACTCCCAGCAGCAACAACAGCAGTGGCAGCAGTAAGTGTAGCACTCTAGAATCCTCCGGAGGAATCCTGGATAGGAGAGGACTCATCAGTCATGCCCAAGATGTGTCCTGCAGGACTACTTCCAATCCTGACTGAGAAGGAAATTGAAGATGAGGTAGTTGGTGGTGTGGATTGCAGGAGCTTGGATACAACAGGAAAAAGGGATTTAGGTGTCAGTGGACTGCTTACGCTCTTACCCACAGTTTCTGAACTTGACAATGACTTATGATGAATGCGCTGTACAGTAGGTGACGTATAAGGGAGGATATTCCTAGGTGGTTAACGTCCTAACCCCTACTTATTATAGATTGAAAAAGGCAACACATGGCTTGACACCTGCTGTCCGGATTTATGAAGCAATAATTCCACACAGAATAGATGGATTTTTTTGTATTTTGCCCAGGCATGACAATGGGCTCTTTCATCCCATGGACAACAACTGTATACACTGGTGCTTTATTCAAAAAAACCACATCACCATCAGAATCCTCATCATCAACTTCCTCCTCAGCGCCAGTTACACTAATATACTCCTCATCCTGGTGTACTTCTACAGTGACATCCTCAATCTCAATATCAGCAACTGGACTGGCGGTGCTACTCCCAACACTTGCAGAGGGTGTGCAAATGGTGGTAGGAGTCTCCTCATCCCATACAGTGTTGTGAAGGTCAGGCGTAGACATCGCATCCGCGGACACACTTGACTCTCCTTTGGGGATTTGTGATATCTCTGAGTCAGAACGCACAGTTGGTTTTTCCTGTGCTTTAACAAGCTTTATTTTTACATTTTTAGAAAGGGAGGAGGGCTTCCATCTTTATGAGAAGCTGAACCACCAGTCATGAACATAAGCCATGTCCTTAGCCTATCCTTGTCACTTTGTGTCGTGAATGGCATATTGCCAATTTTGTTTCTCATTTTTTTTTTTGTTATTCATTTTTGCTTCTTGGATTTTACATGCCTTCTATGACATTGGGCATCGGCCTTAGCAGACGATGTTGATGGAATTGCATTGTCAATGTCATGACTGGTGGCAGCAGCTTCAGCACTAGTAGTAGGAAGTGGTTACTGATCTTTCATTAGTTTTTCCTCCAAAAGTTTATTCTCACAGGACAGCGCCCCTTTATTATTACAGCACACAGAACAGTGTCCCTTTATTTTTACAGCAAACAGAACAGCGCTCCTTTATTTTTACAGCACCCCTGTACTGTGCATCCGGAAACTATTCACAGCGCTTCACTTTGTCCACATTTTGTTATGTTACAGACTTATTTCAAAATAGAGTAAATTAATTTTTTCCTCAAAATTCTACACACAATACCCCATAATAACAATGTAAAAGAAAAGTTTTTTTGAGATTTTGCAAATTTATTAAAAATAAAAAAAAACAAAGCTATTACATGTACATAAGTATTCAGAGCCTTTGCTCAATACTTTGTTGATGCACCTTTGGCAGCAATTACAGCCTCGTCTTTTTGAATATGATGCCTCAAGCATGGCACACCTATCTAGGGGCAGTTTCGCCCATTCCTCTTTTTAGCACCTCTCAAGCTCCATCAGGTTCAGATCTCTCCAAAGATGGTCAATCGGATTCAAGTCTGGGCTCTGGCTGGGCCACTCAAGGACATTCACAGAGTTGTCCTGAAGCTACTCCTTTGCTATCTTGGCTGTGTGTTTAGGGTCGTTGTCATGCTAAAAGATGAACCATCGCCCCCGTCTGAGGTCAAGAGCCCTCTGGAGCAGGTTTTCATCCAGGATGTCTCTGTACATTGCAGCAATCATCATTCCCTCTATCCTGACTAGTCTCCTAGATTCCTGCTGCTAAAAAATATCACTACAGCATGATCTGCAACCACCATGCTTGACTATAGGGATGGTGCATGGTTTCTTCCAAACAAGATGCCTGACATTCACACCAAAGAGTTCAATCTTTGTCTCATCAGACCAGAGAATTTTGTTTTTCATGGTCTGAGAGACCTTCGGGTGCAGTGTGGCAAACTACAGGCGGGCTGCTATGTGCTTTTTACTGAGGAGTGGCTTCCATCTGGCCACTCTGCCATACAGGCCTGATTGCAGAGATGGTTTTTTGGATGATGGAGGCCACTGTGCTCATTGGGACCTTCAAAGCAGTTTAGATAGACAGCCAGCTCTAGGAAGAGTCCTGGTGGTTCTGAACTTTTTGCATTTACAGATGATGGAAGCCAATGTGCTCATTGGGACCTTCAAATCAGCAGATATTTATATGTACCCTTCCCCAGATTTGTGCCTTGAGACAATCCTGTCTCGGAGGTCTGCAGACATTTCCTCTGACTTCATGCTTGGTTTGTGCTCAGACATGCACTGTTACTTGTGGGAACTTATATAGACAGGTGTTTGCCTTTCCAAATCATGTCCTATCAACTGAAGTTACCAGAGGTTTACTCCAAGTAAGCTGTAGGAACATCTCAAGGATGATCAGTGGAAACAGGATGCACCTGAGCTCAATTTTGAGCTTCATGGCAAAAGATGTAAACATGTGATTTCTTAGTTTTTTATTTTTAATAAATTTGCAAAAATCTCAAAACAACTTTTTCATGTTGTCATTATGGGTATTGTGTGTAGAATTGTGATGGGGAAAATTAAATTATTCCATTTTGGAACAAGTCTGTAACATAACAAAATGTGGAAAAGTAAAGTGCTGTGAATAGTTTCCGGATGCACTGTATGTCTACAGCATACAGGGCAGGGCCACAGTGTTCCTATATTTTTACAGCACCAGACAGGGCCACAGTGCTCCTTTTTTTACAACACCCCTGTATTTTTACAGCATACAGGACAGGGCCACAGCGTTCCTTTATTTTTCAGCACCCCTGTATTTTTACAGCATACAGGACAGGGCCACAGCATTCCTTTATTTTTACAGCACCCCTGTATTTTTACAGCATAGAGGACAGGGCCACAGTGTTCCTTTATTTTTATAGCACCCCTTTATTTTACAGCATACAGGACAGGGCCACAGCATTCCTTTATTTTTACAGCACCACTGTATTTTTACAGCATACAGGACAGGGTCACAGTGTTCCTTTATTTTTACAGCACCCCTGTGTTTTTACAGCAAACAGGACAGGGCCACAGCATTCCTTCATGTTTACAGCACACCTGTATTTTTACAGCATACAGGACAGGGCCACAGCATTCCTTCATGTTTACAGCACACCTGTATTTTTACAGCATACAGGAAAGGGCCACAGAAATCCTTTATTTTTACAGCACTCCTGTATTTTTATAGTGTACAAAACAGGGCCACAGCATTCCTTTATTTTTACATAACCCCTGTATTTTTACAGCATACAGAACAGGGACACAGTGTTCCATTATTTTTACAGACCCCCTGTAATTTTGCAGCATACAAGACAGGGCCACAGTGCTCCTTTATTTTTACAGACCCCCTGTATTTTTACAGCACCCCTGTAGTTTTACAGCATACAGGACAGGGACACAGTGCTCCTTTATTTTTACAGCACCCCTGTATTGTTACTGCATTTAGGACAGGGCCACAGTGTTCCTTTAATTTTACAGCATTCTTATATTTTTACAGCATACAGGGCCACAGGGTTCCTTTATTGTTACAGCACCCCTGTATTTTTAAAGCATACAGGACTGGGCCACAGCATCCCTTATTTTTACAGCACCACTGTATTTTTACAGCATACAGGACAGGGCCACAGTGTTCCTTTATTTTTACGGAACCCCTGTATTTTTACAGCATAGAGGACAGGGCCTCAGTGTTCCTTTATTTTTACAACATTCCTGTATTTTTACAGCACACAGAACAGTGCCCCTTTATTTTTATAGCACACAAAACAGTGCCCCTGTACAACACAGGACTACAGCACCCCTGCACAGCACAGGACACCCCAGAACAGCACCCCTGTATAGCACAGGACAGCAGTACCCCTAACTGCACAGGACACCACCCCAGAACAGCTCTCATCCTATACAGCACAGGACAGCAGCACCCCTAACAGCACAGTAAACCAGAACAGGACACCACCACAGAACAACACAGGACAGCAGCACCCCTAACAACACAGGACACCACCCCAGAACAGCACAGGAAAGCACAGGACAGTGGCACCCCTGTACACTACCACCCACAGACAGACAGTGGTCTGTCTCCCTCACGCTCCAAGTCTGGATTTGATAATGATGGCAACACATGGCTCCTGATATGGAATCTGAAAAACATGAGAATCCAACAGCGAAATTATGACATTTTGCCTCGTTCTGGGATCTGACTCTGGTGGGAAGTCTCGAGCTGGACTCAGATCCGGGCTTGAGATCTCTAAGATCCGAACCAACTCATCTCTAGTTGGAATCAAGCAGAAGCCTACTCTTTGATATTGTCTGGGTCACTGATTAATACAGCTGTGCCTGGGGTGTGAAACGGGAGCATGGGAGATGGATCATATCAGTGTGGGGTACACACCTAAATATGTATCTGTCCAATCAGTCTGGTAGGAACAAAAATCTGGTAATGTATGGCAGAGGCGACTCTAGGCATAGGCAAACTAGGCAAATGCCTGGAGCATTTGGTATGCCTAGGGGCACAAGTAGATACTGCTGATTAAAATGATATGCGGCATGCCTATATTCTGTGTGTGACTGTGGCTGTATCTGCATATGAAATGCTACGTTACAGTGTATTACTGGAAATCACTGTAACGTAGCATCTCATATGCAGATACAGACAAAGTCGCACACAGAATATAGGCATGCCGCATATCATTTTAATCAGCAGAAGCTGCTTGTGCATACTAGCCACATAGTAATACAAACAAGATGCATTTTCATCAAAAAAGGCACCCAACGTCAGCAAAGCTGCCTGCTGACTCATATCAGGCATCTCCTGCTGCATGGCGTATTGAGGCAAGATATATGAGGAGTCATCTGTATCCAAGCAGAGGCAGAGGCTGAGCTAACAGTGTTAGCAGCCATGTGAATGCTGTGCGTGGGTGGGTTGGTTGTGCAGTAGTGTTCGGCATACGTGTAAGGGGCATTATGTGTGTCATGTGTATAAATGCATTAATAATGGGCAGCATATATGTAAGGGGCACTATGGGTGTCATTGTGTTTATAAGTGCATTAATTATTTGCTGCATATGTGAAAGGGACATTACAGTATGTGTGTCATTATGTGCATAAGGACATTAACAATGTGTGGCATATGTGTAAGGGACAATATGTGTATAAGGGCATTAATAATGTGTGGCATATGTGTAAGGGACATTATGTGTATAAGGGCATTACTAAAGGTTGGCATAATGTGTAAGGCGCATTATGTGTATAAGGACATTAATAATGTGTGTCATATATGTAAGGGGCATTACTCCTGTGGTATCATGTGAATAAATACATTACTAATGTGTGGCATTCTGTGTAGAAGGTGCTGTACTGTGTGGCGTAACTTATAGAAACAGCACTACTGTGTGGTCTAATTTGAATTAAGAGCAATATGGTGTGGTATAATGTGAGTAAGGAGCAATTCAGTGTGATGTAATGTGAATAAAGGGCACTACTGTGAGGAGTAATGTATATAAGGTAAAGTGGTACAACTTTGTGATGCAACGTGAAAAAGGAAAACTATCGCATGATATAATGTGAATAAAGTTGCACTACTGTATTGCGTAATTTGAGTTGGGGGTACTATTGTTTGGCCATGCCCCTTCCCAGCAAGAACATACCCCTTTTTGAGTTGTGCACCTAATGTGCGCACTGTTAATATTTAAAAAATAGGGGGTGGGAGCACCAAAATGAGGACTGCTATGGGTGAGGTGTGATGGTGCTGGGAAAGGGGTGCAGGGTCAGAGGCCGAACTAGCGGTGGTGCTAGGGGGCACCAGCCAAATTCTTGCCCAGGGCATCAAATTGGTTAGGGCCGGCTCTGATGTATGGTAGCAAATGACTATCAACCAAGTATACAGCATTTAAATGATATAAAAATTTAAAATACAGGTTGAACTTGATGGACATTTGTCTTTTTTCAACCTCATCAACTATATAACTATGGGGCAGATGTATTAACCTGGAGAAGGCATAAGGAAGTGATAAGCCAGTGATATGTGATAAAGGCACCAGCCAATGAGCTCCAAGATGTAAATTAACAGTTAGGATCTGATTGGCTGGTGCCTTTATCACCTTGCACATATCACTGGTTTATCACTTCCTTATGCCTACTCCAAGTTAATACATCTGCCCCTATGTAACCGTTTGCTCTCAAATACTGGAAAACAGATACATCTGAACCATTTTCCAGCATTTGGAAGCAAATGCTTGATTGTCATTTGCTCTCATACATATGTGTCCACTTGTATCTAGCCTCCTGGCATGTTAAACAGCCCTTCTAGTCACACCATGGCATGGTGTGACTCAGTATTGCCAAGCTTTTCATGCAAATTTCTCCCATTAAAATGCATTTTATTCGGATAATGATGTGAATGGGGCGCACAAGATGCTAATGGAGTTTCATGGGATGTGTCAGCTCACTCACACCAGGCATCTCCTGCTGCATGGAGTATTGAGAGTAGATGTATGAGGACACATCTGTATGCTGTATTACCAGATATTTGTTCCCACCAGATAGAATAGACAGATACATATTTCAGTATGTACCCAGATTTAGGGGTAAAGACAGAGACCTCCAAATATATTATCTTTGCTTTTTAGATCAGGGAACAGCTTTGCAGTTAATACTGAGAACTAGTTCGGCAATATATGACCAGGGCCACTTAAGTATCTGGGTCACATAGCAAAGACATCCCCTGCACACGATATATCTAGGCCCAAGCTTCAGGCAAATTGGTTAAATCATACATTTTAATGAATTTGTCTGATTGACTGTTGTCTTCTATTTTCCAGTGTTTGGGAACAATTGGTTTATTGTCATTTGCTCTTATACATATTACCAGATTTTTGTTCCAATTGGCCAACTAGAAAGATGGTTTGACATATAGGGCTAGATGCATCATCGCTTGGAAAGTGATAAAATGGAGAGTGAAAAAGTGGCAGATAATCAGCTCCTAACTACCATGTCACAGGCTGTGTATGAAAAATGTCAGTTAGGAGCTGATTGGCTGGCACTTTCTCACTCTCCATTTTATCACTTTCCAAGCGATGATGCATCTGACCCATAATCTTAAGGTGTATGGCCAGCTGTAGTGTAAAAATAAAGCTGTCCGGTATGAGTGGCCTACTGTATATGCAAAAGCAGCTACAATACTTTTTATGGGATGTGGTTAAAATGCCGGCTGACGCGCCGGAATCCCGTCATCAGTCAGAATGACGACAATGGCATCCTGACATGGTCAGGAGACTCATGCCGGCATCCTGACAGTCAGCATCCCGAACGTATGTATAGCGGGCTGGTTAGGACAAGGGGGGTTAGGTTTAGCCGCCACCCGTGAGGGTTAGGGATAGGCTGCAGTGGCACGGAGGTTATGGTTAGGCTGCAGGGAGGTGGGGGGTAGGGTTAGGCACCACCGGGGTGTATATAAGGTTTAGGTACTAAGGGTGGAGGATTAGGGTTAGGCTGCAGGGCAGAAGGAGTTCGGCTTACATACCACCGGTGGGAGCTTAGGGTTAGGCACTAAGGGGGAGGTTAGGGTTAGGCTGTGGGAACGGAAGGGTGGGGGGTAGTGGACAAGTGGGAACATACTTATCTCCCTCTGTCAGGATTTCACATATCGGGCAGTATTGTGAATGCCAGCATCACGAACGGCATCACTGAAACCGTATTTACCTTGCAAGCAATGAAAATAATCTATTCATACTCCTTGCATTGCACCATTGTCTGTTCCAAGTTACTCTATTTCTTTTGCTCTACACTCAGAATCAGCCCCAGAAATAATTACAAATGTAGTTGCAAACCACCCAACTGTCCCGATTCTAGCAGGACAGTCCCGCTATTTGAACACTCACCCTCTGTCCCACCCATGGGCAGCAGCATGGTGGTCATCCCGGGGTTATCCACACATTAGGGGCCCCCACACACTGCTATCTAAAAGGGTGCAATGTGCACTATACAGTCTCCTTCTTGGCTCAGCTGCTCCTTAACAGCGGCTGCTGATACATTCTCGCTGGATAATTAATTCCTGCGAGACAGGGACCCAGAGCTACTTGTAGCCACCACAAAGGTTCGGTGTGCTCTCCCTGCCGTTGCCCTGATCATGAGCTCATCATCTGGACAATGACAGCCGGCGGGTGAGATACAGGCACCCGTCAGTCACATGTACTTCCGAGTCTATGACATCTGCACACCGGCATCTCTTCCCACCCATCACCCGTGCTGCTGCTTCTCTCCCCTCACTCGCCTGCACCTGTCCTTGTGCAGCCGTGTGGCCACTGTAGTGGCCTTGCTTCCCTGTGGAATACATGAAAGGGCACCTCTGCTGTAACCATGGGGACTGCACTGTGCACTGGCTTGGACTGGCCCACAGGGGTACAGGGAAAACCACCGGTGGGCCCCACTGCCTGCCCCCCCCCCCCTGCATTAAGGATCAGGTTCCAGACTGTGCACTTGAATTATACATCATACATATGTTACCTTATACTGGACAATAGTGTATTTTCTACAGAGCATTGCTGTTATTAATCTGTAATTAATCTGGTACATTATCATGCATGCAGAAGCTGAATTTACTGTATATATTTATGAAGGGTCCCAGATGTTGCACTTTCTAATGGTTAGTCAAACCAATGATGTGGCACTGGCCACACCCCTAAACATGGACCCCCTACCACTGCATTCCCCCGGTGGGCCCTACATGCCCCAGTCTGACACTGACTGTGCATCCTCATAACGCACCGGAGGGGCGCTGTTTGACAGCAATTTTATTAGTGGTGGCCCCATGGCACCTAAACTGTGCATTCCGGTAAATTTTGGGGAGGGGGGTTGCCAAGCTTCTCAGAGAGCTCCGGGCATTCCCTCCAGATGATGAAAACAGATTTGTGCCGCGAAGGTACCGGTTTCCTATTGGCAAGAGATGGGAGATATGTAGTTACAAATAAGCATACTGTACACTTTCACTTCCAGTGTGGATCAAGCCAGAACAAAGGATGGCTTCATACACAGTTACAGTACAGTAAGTAATTTTACATTTGACCCTGATCTTTCCTAAAGTCAATTTTCATCCATAGGAAAGTGAGGTAAGGAAAGAAATTATATGAATGGGGATTTCTATTACCAGACTATAAATTATGTTATTCATATGCAGACATATTACAGGCAAACTTTCCTTCCACAAGGAAACGTATTCAGGGGAAAATGAGATGGCATTAAACCCAGATAGTGACGTGACCTGTGACTTCTGCCTTCACTATATGACAAAAGCTTAATACGTGACAGTTCTTTATTTCAGGATTCTGATGAACAGTAAAACTGTATATAATTTATTAGTCATCTAAATAAATTGCCATCAGCAAAAAAGTCTTAAGTCTTCAACATTTAACGAGAGAAGCAGTTTATGTTTAAGTGATTCATTATTGTATACTGTATATCAGAGGCAATGCTTCATCTCCTAGAGAATTTGTTAAAAACACTTAATGTATTATACTGTATTTCTCTTTAAAGAACAGGCTGGTGGAATATATTCCAGATGCTCTTTTCCTCTTTTCTACAATGACTATAGTTTAATCTGGTTAATAAAATCAACTGCAAACAATTCTATTTTTGGAAGGCAGCAGATAATTAACATTGCTTTAAGGGCCTAATTCAGCATGGATCGCTATTCAGAGAAATCGCAAATTGAACGATTATCTTACAACTGCGCATGCAAAGCGTTTGCATTGCACGAATTTGAGTGGTGATAGCATCAGAAATTGCGTACAGATGGTAATCACAATGTAGCCAGTGGCAGGATGTGATGGAGTCCGAGATTCTGAGATCTCTTGAGCTGCGGGATGCCAGCTGATCTCTGACGAAGGGGCAATCACTTACAAGGCATGGTTTTGCCCTGTGTTTGCCCCTTTAAAAAAGTCAAATATCAGCCGGCAACCCGCACCTCTGGCGATCTCGGACTCCATTACATCCCACTGCATGTGGCGGCTGCAAAAAGACTAGCTAAAAACAAACCTAAAAGTCTCTTATTTGGTAAAGTTAGCCTGGTCTTTTATTTTTTATCCTAAGGGAAATTATTCTGCAGTATTGCTTTTCGCTTGTATATAAGCCTGGGAGGAGACTGTACAAATGCTTTGCTATGTCTGAGCTGCACCAGAAGAAGTCATCTTTTAAGTGTTTTTTTTTTCCATGGCTGTTACAAAAAAAAAAGTAATTATGAAAAAAAAGTTTTCCTGTTTTAAAAAAACAAACAAATGTTTTTAAGAGTGACGCAGGGTAAATTAGCTGGGTTGTATTTACGTGGTGTCTGTCTGTTATGTAACTCTATCTGTACTACAAAATAATTCTTATCATTATTAAAGAAGACCAAGTGTTCCTTTTCCCGACCCACCAGGGCTATTCCCACTTGTGGGTGTCCACGACACCCTTAGAGTGGGAACAGAACCTGAGGCAAGCGCAGCGAGCCACCGAGCCTGCAGCGTGGTGAGCAAAGCGAGTCTGCAAGGGTGCTCCTAGCGCTTGCACTGCTGCTGGTAAACTGGCAGATGGAATGCTGACATCCCATATTGACAGCCGGCATCCCGCCCGACGATAAATGGTATGTATTCCGTATATTCACTTAGTGTTTTGGCAGTTACAGATGTGTCCCTGCTCATCTGTTCAGGCTTAAAATAATTGGCCACAATTATTGAGTCCTCTATAGTGAATCAATCTGAAAAGTTAGCATCAGTAGGATGTTGGAGGATTATTTTAATGACAGTGTACAAATGAACATGTCACACAATCCCTTTCAATACTTGAAGGAAAAATGGCAATTTGGAGCCCCTTTTACAAACTCACTTTGGTATACTTAAGTGGCTCACCCTCCAGTGTGTAGTCCAAAAGAGTTTGTAGCACAGCCGGGAACCTTGTGAGCAATTGGCATAGGAGACTATTTTAAAAAAATGTGGAAAAACTGATGTTCATTAAAATGATTTACAAATTCTATGAAGAAGACCTGTGCTCTCAATAACAATAAATAGAAACTTCTTCTGTAATGGCGGATTTCAGTGGGCATGAGCTAATATTGTGTGATAATGATATTCACAGTGAAGAGGATGCTGAGGATGACATTGATAAGTTTGATATGTTCCAAATGTTACAATGAATTACAACACTGTTAGCTGCCTTAAGCCCATTGGTAACTTTTTTTTTTACTCAGACCACAAACATGTGGTCTTCTGTGGGGGCCTAAACAAACCAAACACTTCAGCCACAACAGTGGCAGTTCCTGTCACTGAAGTGCTTGGTTTGTTAAAATGTGCATGTCCTTTAATATAAAACATAATGGTGGGTGGGAGGGCCAAAGCACAATTCCTTCATTCACCACTTTCTGTTTCATTATGGGCTGTATTTTGAAAGCATTGTCTCTCTCAAGGCCATTAGAATCTCTTGTATAGGCCTGACTCCTGAGGCCTGTGATTTACTGCATGGATCAGTGTGCAATTGCATTAGAATTTAATAATTTAGACCTCACATTAGGATGTTTGCTGTTTTACTCTTTTTCTGTTTTCAATTTTCATGAATAATTAATCAATCAATCAAAATTCATCAATCAAAAATAGATATCAAACCTTGTGTACACAGTACACAAACATTCTATATGTTTATTTTATTAAACTACCATCCTGTCTGCTACTGCTGTGCCACAATGTTTCATAGACGTGCTTTATTCTTTCGATGTAATTGCCATGTGTTAGTTGCACTGCTCTGTTACTTTATTTAGCTATCCACCTCTCTGCAACCGTTGGCCAATATTGGCGAACAATAGTGTGAGCTGTGAGGTGGTCAAAATTGACAGGAAATAAGTGGAAATTACTGTTATTGGTGTTCATAATTCTGTAGGAACAAAAATAGGTCCAAATTACATGATTTTAGTTGTTTTTATCAAATTTTAAGAAATGCAAAACCAAGGGCCGTATGTAATGAAGTCTGAGTTGGCTGATGGTGTGGACTCCCGGCCGAACCTGGACATTTTTTTAGAGCGGCAAACATGTACAAGGCAAAATCATACTTTAAAAAAAATCTGCGTTCGTCTGGGAACCCGCACCTTCTGCCAACTCGGACTTCATTACATCAGGGCCCAAATCTTAATCTGAACCATCCCACTTGAGGGTGGTTTTGCCAAAACCCAAAAACAAAACCATAACACTGAAAGTAGTTTTGACAAAACTAAAACACAAAGGTCTTCTCATATCTGTACCTCTTGGTAAAGAAAATAAATATTCTGTGCTACTGTATATTACTGTATAAAACAGTTATTGTGGATAGAAGTAATAGCGGTGATTAGTTGGGTCTGATCTTGCATAACAAAGAATTGGTCAACACAGACATGCAAGTGTAAAGCACTTTTTCTTGTCTGCATGGAATGTACAGGAATATTTGCAACAGTGAAATAAGATCACTGCTTCACTCTCTGTGGAACCAGACGTCTTGTAGATGATTGAATTTAGTGATAAATAAATTAAATAATTCCTTTACGCAAAAGTTAAAAGTTTGTGCAGCAGAGGAAAACCATGATTCACTTAAGAAGATGTAGAGTAGGTGAGTTACTGTACATGTGTGGGAAGCTGGAGAGATATTTGTCACGTGATGCTATGTATCGGGAGTCAATTTAACAACAATCAAAATCCCGACGGTCAAAATACTGACAGCAATTGACCAACGGTCAAAATCTTGACAAGGTCAAAATCCTGACATGGTCAAAGTACCGACATTTAAAATACCGACAAGGTGAAACTACCGACATGTAAAATGTCGACAAGTCAAAATGCCGACATGCTTTTTTCATGATTTTTTTCATTGAAACCGACTTGTTCATAATTTACCATCCCAGTGGACCTGGAGGGGGAATATAATAGTACGCTCGGCACTGTGCCTGAAGCATGGCGAGTGCAGCGAGCCATGCGAGGGGACGTGGTACACTTATATGGTGTCCATGTCGACCTATGTCAACATACACACCCAATAAAACAATGAAAAACTCATGGGCATTTTGACCTGTCGACATTTTACATGTCGGTATTTTGACCTTGTCGGTATTTTAAATGTCGGTATTTTGTCCATGTCGGGATTTTGACCTTGTCGGGATTTTGACCGTCAGTCAATTGCTGTTGGGATTTCAACCGTCAGGATTTTGATTGTAGGTATTTCAATTATTGATTGATTGAATAATTATTGATTGTAGGTATTCGGTATGATCCCTGTGTATCATGACATTGTTGAATTTTTACATGATTTGTATTCAAAATGACATAGCAAAACACATTTTGACACTGTGGTTTCGAATATGGTATTTTGCTGTTTTTGCCATTGACTTAATACATAATGTATTTTTGTGCCTTTTCCATAATAGAGGTTTAATCCAATTGTACATAGTAATACGTATTTATTTTAATATTAGTGTTCATTTACACTAATGGAACTGTTCTTGCTAATCAAGTTAATCAAGTATTCCTCATACTGTATTTAGGGCCT
Organism: Pseudophryne corroboree; assembly: GCF_028390025.1. Classification (NCBI taxonomy): domain Eukaryota; kingdom Metazoa; phylum Chordata; class Amphibia; order Anura; family Myobatrachidae; genus Pseudophryne; species Pseudophryne corroboree. Next base: position 153,950,986 of record NC_086445.1, read on the forward strand.
AATTCAAGGTTGATTGCAATTCAAATTTTTCCTCTAATGGGCAAAACCATGTGCACTGCAAGTGGGGCAGATATAACATGTGCAGAGAGAGTTAGATTTGGGTGGGCTATTTTGTTTCTGTGCAGGGTAAATACTGGCTGCTTTATTTTTACACTGCAATTTATATTTCAGTTTGAACACACCCCATCCAAATCTAATTCTCTCTGGGTTTTGTCCATTAGAGAAAAATGTTGTTTTACAATCAACATTCAGTTACACCCTTAATTCTTTTACTCATCATCTGCCAAGGTTGACGAGCCTTATTTGCCGTAATTGAGTTGTATCTCTCTTCAGTCTTATGGGTTATTTTACAAAATGGTGGGTTTGTAATCCCGACAATTTACTAAAGCCAGATAGCGCTGCTTAGTGAAAAATCAGAGGGAGACCTTGCTCTTTGTCCTCCCAAGCTTTCCACTATCAGCCTAAATTTAAAGACTAGCGCTGGTAAATAATTTGAGGGAGTCCCCTGGAATTTTGTTTTCATATTTGCAAATGTTCGCAATTGTAAATGTAATAAATCTCATTCGGGATTGCATCAGAAATGCGCTGGATTGCAGCAGGGTAGCACAAGAACCTTTATTTTGGATTCAGCGCCTGCCAACCAGGGCTGGATTAACAATGGGGCTGAGGAAGCTGCAGCTCCAAGCCCACCAGCAAATTAGGCCCACAGAAACTGCATAATACTTCGCTCGCCACAAGTTACTATTCCAAACAGTTTGTGACATGGACCCAGGGAATTATGGGAAAAACTTAACTGGATTTAAACTGGACGAAAACAGAAAGAAAACATCTAACAACACAAACAGATGAACTACTTATCAATATCAACTGTATATGAAAATTTATGACCCTCCTACTTTCACTCCGTGAACACTATGCAACCCATTTGCAGAAAGGAACATATATAAGATCAAGTTTCCATCCATAATCAGGGTCACAAAGATCTTGCTTGGGACTATTGTGAGTTCACCTTCTTATCACACCGAACAAATCCTGTCTGTGTAACATGGACAATAAGCACCGTATTTCCATGTTTTTGGATGCACATACAATTTTTAATTTCTTCTTCAGTTACTTGTATGTTTACTTGCAGTATTCACAAACATCTTCATGCACATGCAGAACCTATATCATTTTGTCTTTACACACCTGCAAATCCAGCCTGAATTACATTTGCTTCTTGCTAACCCTCTCATGTCTTCTCATTTCTAACACCTCCTTCTACTTAAATTTCTGCTACTACTGTACATAAACTTTCTGCTGTAACCAAATTTCTGCCACTGAACACTTCCAACACTGCCCTTTCATCTGTATTTCTGCTATCCTACTGCTCTGTTCATCTTATAACCACCACTCCTATTTCCAAATTTATCATACTATTTACCTCCTCCACACTACAGCATGTCTAGCCTGTCACTATCACCCCCCAACACTCCTTGTCTGCCCTATCCTTTTCTCTGTCCCCTGCTCCCACCTCTATCCTTCTCCCCTAATCTCCTACATTTTCTCCTCTCTCCCCTCCTTTGTCTCCCATCCACTGCCTCACTTCCATTTCTCCCCTGACACCCCACTGTAATTCACCTCTACCCTACCTTGCCCAATGGTCAACCACTCTGCCCTGCTCCCTCCTCTACCTACCTCACCTCATACCCCTCTGTACCACACTTTACTCCCTCCATGCATAACTGCTGCAGTGTCCCTTCCTAGCCAAGGAGCCAGCACCCTCACTATACCCTCAGTATCCCTGTCTTCTAAATCCATCTCACCACATTGCTACAGCAACCCTGATAATCTCATTCTCATCACTCTCACGGATTCTCTCCCTCTCTCCTGTGCCCTCTGGAATGCCAGATCTGTCTGTAATAAACTGGTCCCCACCCATGACCTTTTCATCTCAAATTGCTTGCATCTCCTAGCCATCACTGAAACTTGGATTACCCCCTCTGACACAGTTTCACCCGCTGCTCTCTCTGCAGGGGGTCGCACATTCTCACCCCCCCTGACCTGGGGGTTGCCACGGTGGTGGTGTTGGGCTCCTACTACCCTCTAGCTACTAATACCAACTCATACCACCAGAACCATCCCTTACATTCTATACATTTGAGGTCCATGCCATACGCATCTTCCAACCTGTTCATCTTCGAGTAGCTATCATTTACCGCCCCCCTGGCATGCCCTCCAAATTCCTTGACAACTTTGCTTCCTGGCTTCCTCACTTCCACTCTTCTGACATTACCTCCATTATCATAGGTGATTTCAACATCCCTATTGATAACCCCACAAAATCACCTGCCTCTAAACTCCTTAACCTCACCAGTTCTCTTGGTCTCTCCCAGTGGACCTCCTCCCCTCCCATGTGAGTGGAAGGTCACTGGATCTGGTTTTCACTCATCGCTGTGATATTTCTGATTTCTCTAACTCCCTGCTCCCCCTCTCTGACCATCACCTGCTCACTTTTAACCTATCTCTATCTGCTTCTCTATCTTTACCACCAAAGACTACCATCACTAAGCGTAACATTGAGGCTATTGACACCACTTCCCTATCTTCCCTGTTTGACTCACTGCTCTCTCCTATTCTCTCTCTTTCCTGCCCTGAACAAGCTACTTCCATTTATAATGCATCCCTTACCTCTGCTCTTGACTCTGTCACCCCACCAACCACTATTCACCCTCGCAGATCAACACCTCAACCCTGGCACACCAAATGCACCAGATATCTCCACCACCCCTCTCCTTCCCTCCTACCAACTCTGACATCTTTCTTCCCTGTATCTGGAGAGCAAGTCATGGTCCTCATCCGGTCCTCACCCCCCTCCACCTCCCCACTTGACCCTATTCCCTTCTGCCTTCTCCACTTTCTCTCTTCTTCTGCCTTTTCCTATCTTGCCCATCTTCTCAATCTCTCACTCTCATCAGGCACTGTCCCTTCTGCCTTCAAGCATGCACTAGTCTCCCCTATTCTTAAAAAAAACCTACCCTTGATCCAACCAATCTCTTCAACTACCAATCTATCTCTCTTCTCCCTTTTGCCTCCAAACTCCTTGAGCGTATTGTCTACAACTGCCTCACTGTCTTTTTTCTTCCCACTCACTGCTTGACCCTTTCCAGTCTGGTTTCCATCCTCAGCACTCCACTGAAACTGCCCTCACAAAAGTCTGCAATGACCTCCTTGCTGTTAAATCCAGGGGCCACTACTGTCTGCTTAGTCTTCTTGACCTCTCTGCTGCTTTTGACACTGTAGACCACCCTCTCATCCTGCAATCCTTTACTCCCTTGGTTTGTGTGATACAGCTCTCTCCTGTCTGTCCTCCTACCTTTCTGACCGTTTCTTCTCTGTCTCTTCTTATGACTCCATCTCCCCCCCACTTCCTCTACCAGTAGGTGTCCCACAAGGTTCTGTTCCTGGGCCTCTCCTTTTCTCTCTCTACAGATCATCATTACATGAGCTCATTAACTCTTTTGACTTAAAATATAATCTCTACGCTGATGATACTCAAATCTACCTTTCCTCCCCTGACCTCTCCCCTGCTCTCCTCACTCGTATCTCCAACTATCTCTCTGATATCTCCTCCTGGATGTCCCAGCGCTTTCTTAAACTTAACATGTTTGAGACTGAGCTGATCATCTTCCCTCCCTCCCACATAACCTTACCTCCCACAATTTCATTATCCATTGATGGCACAACTATCTCCTCCCCCAAGTGTGATGTCTTGGAGTAATCCTTGACTCCTCCCTCTCCTTCAAACCACACATTCAGTACCTCTCAAAAATCTGCCATTTCCATCTCAAAAACATCTCCAGGATCAGACCCTTTCTCACCCAGGATGCTACTAAGACCCTCATCCACTCACTGGTCATCTCCAGACTCGACTACTGCATCTCCTCCTATCTGGCCTCCCTCAAAAATGCCTCTCTCCACTTCAATCTATCCTCATATACTGCTGCCCATCTCATCTTCCTCACCAAACGTACTACATCCACATCCCCTCTCTTGCAGGATCTTCACTGGCTACCCTTCCCATTCAGAATCCAATTCAAGCTTCTCATACTCACCTACAAAGCCCTCATCCACTCTTCTCCCTCTTACATCTCTGACCTTATCTCTCTTTACATTCCCACCCATCCTCTTCGCTCTGCTAATGCACGCCATCTCTCCTGCCAACTGATTATCTCCTCCCACTTCTATCTACAAGATTTTGCATGTGCTGCTCCCTATCTATGGAATGCTCTACCTCTCCCCATCTGACTATCCACCTCTCTACAAAACTTCAAATGGGCTCTCAAGACCCACTTCTTCACTAAACCCAGCCAACTCTCCTCCTAACCCTCTTGTCAGTGCTCACTGTCTACCCCATCTGTGTCACCCTGGTCTGTTAGCCCCTCACCTTTTAGATTATAAGCTTTCAAGAGCATGGACTTCTTTCCTCATGTGCCTTTCCTTTTCTTACTTACACTATCTTATACTCAATACTCCCTTTGATGGCACCTAACCCCTGGTTTTCTATACCTGTCCTATTTTGTCCTGTAAGTGCTGTTTTCTTGTTTGCTCATTTTATTATGTACTGTGTAATGGGCATTGTGGATCCCCTGTGGTACCATGTAAAGGATAATAACAATAATAATAATAATAATAATAATAAAAATAAAGGTCCTCTCCATGAAGGGTAACTAGACACTACCAATTTGGTAGCTCACTTCTAAACCTTTTCAAGTTCTAACATTTCTCTTTTATAGTGTGGTGCCCAGAACTGTACACAATACTCAAGATGTGGTCGTACCAATGATTTATACAGTGGCAGGATTACACTCATTATACCATACCGGGTGCTATTGGTAGGAGGCGGGTGCTACTGGTAGTGTTGGAGTAGAGCAGAAGTGATGCATAGTGAAAGTGATTTGAGATCATGCACGTGGACATGCACACAGGTCGAGCAGGAGCCGGAGCCACAGCTGGTAACAAGCAGACGGGGAGTGGGCCAAGGTGCTGGACAAGCGGTGCCAGGAGCGGGAGAAAGGAGCTGGGAGCTGTGACCTGTGAACAGGTGCTGCTGCAGGAGGTCCAGGAACTCTTGGGACATGCAAGTATCATCACTGTTACACATTCCACACATTCCACTGTTATATACCATTACACATTCCTTTGATCATACTATTGTATTACCAATTATTGTTCTGTTGTGAACATTGTTTCTCTCCACTTTTACACATTCTTTTGATTGTAATTTCAATTTCTGTTCTATTATTGAATATTGTTTCTCTCCACAGCTAGGCTATAGAACCGTATTGTATTGCATTGTTGTATTGTTTTTCTAAAGGTAACAGGGAGTTAGACTTTATAATTTAAATGGGTGGGACCGTGATTGAGAATCTCACTCAGTGCATGTCGTGCATGATGTATGCGCACCTGGAGCAACCATCCCAGTGTGAATACATCTGCGTGAGGTGTGTGCGAACGGCTGCACTGGAAGCCCAGGTAATTGATCTAGAGCAAACTGTTACGTGACTGAGGGATATTCACAATCTCGAGCAAAGCTTAGAACAGTGGAGGAGTTGCAGGGGTGACACTGGTAGATGAGGATAACCAGGTTGTCAGCTGGGTCACAGTTAGAAGGAAGAAAAATAGGGGTAGGCATCACATCTCTGAACTACAAACCCCAACAAATACGCCTGATTTGATGAAGATTTGGTGGATGGTAGTGAAGAAATGACGAAGCTGGAGGAGACTGTTCCCTCTATCAACCGTAGGAACGGTCCCTCCGGCACTGATGGGACCCGGTCAGATTGTGGTGGTAGGGCATTCTATTATTAGGAAGACAGATAGGGCAATCTACTAGCGGGACCATGATTGCCATACAGTCTGTTGTCTCTCAGATACTCGGGTAGTGGCACATCATGGACCGGGTGGAAAGATTTTTGGGAGAGGCTGGGAACGACCCGGCAGTCTTGGTGCATTTTGGCACCAATGACAAAGTTAGTGGTAGGTGGGTTGTCCTTAAGAAAGATTATAGGGACTTAGGCCAGAAACTAAAGGCAAGGGCATCAGAAATACAGTATTACCTGTGCCACGCGCTAGCCAAGGGAGGCAGAGGGTGATTAGGGAGGTAAATGTGTGGCTTAGAGACTAGTGTAGGAAAGAGGAGTTTGTGTTCCTGGAACACTGGGCGGACTTCTCAGTCAGGCACCATCTTTTTTGTTGCAATGGATTGCACCTGAATGAGGTGGGGGCAGCAGTGCTGAGGGGAAGGATGGTTAAAAGATTGGAGGAGATTTTAAACTAGGTGCCTGGGGGGAGGGTTTAACTAGAAACTACGGGTCAAGCAGTGAGAATAGTAAGGATGGAGGCAGTAAACTAAATGGGGGTGAAGATGGGGGGAGGGAAAGAGCAGCCGGCAAGGCACTAAAGATGGGTATTACCAAGGGTATTGCCAAAACACTAATGACGATTATGGGTCATCAGTACTGCATCTAGAAAATGATGTCACTAGCATAAGGGGTAATACTTATCTTAATTGTATGTATGTATGTAAACACTAGAAGCCTTACAGGGAAAAAGGGAAGAAGTCCTTGCAGCAAGCAAACAGTATGATATTGTATGCATTACGGAACTTGGTGGGATGAATCTCATGATTGGACGGTCAATCTGGAGGGTTATACGCTGTTCAGGAGAGACAGACTAAATAAATGGGTTGGAGGAGTATGTCTTAACGTAAAGCTGTACTTAAAACCTGATATACGGGAAGATATATATTAAAGGGGGTAAGGGAACAAAAAGATGTTTTAGGACTATACTACAAGCCGCCTAGTATTAATATGTCTGTTGAGGAATTGTTACTGAAGCAAACTGAAAAAGCGACAGGATAAGGTGATGGATTAGTGATGGGAGATTAATTGGACAAATGATTAATGTGATACTGCTAGGGGTAATAGGTTTTTAAACAAGCTAAATGATAACTACTTACTTCAACTAATTGAGGACATAACTAGGTACAATGCAACCTTAGACCTGGTATTAATCAATGGGGAATTGGTTTCAAATATTATAGTAGGGGAGCTCATGGGAAACAGCAATGACAATATGGTCACATTCAATATCAATTTTCATAAACAGTCCTATATAGGCTCAACTAGGACTCTAAACTTTAGCAAAGCCACCTTTGACATGATGAAGGAAGCTTTAAGGGACATTGTATGGGAAATATTGTATCAAGGTAAAAATACTACAGAGAAATGGGAGGTATTAAAAATGCTGCTCAATAATTATACTCATAAACGTATTCCTTGGGCAGCAAAAAAAGGAGCAACAATTCCAAACCAATGTGGCTTAAGAAAAAGTTTAAGGAACTAATGGGCAAAAAGAGACGAGCATTCAAAAAATATAAATCAGACAGGAAAACGGAGTCATGCAATACTACAACATAACGATTGTAACAAAATATGAAAAAAAGAAATGAGTGGCTGAAATAGAAACTGAAAAGCTAGTAGCAAAGGAAAGTAAATCAAACCCCATTTTTTTTAAATACATCAACAGCAAAAGATTAAAGAAGGAGAGTATAGGCCATTTAAAGGACAATGTGGGTGTCTTAATCAAAGACGATAGGGATATGACAGAAAAACTAAATGAGTTTTTCTCATCGGTATTCACAATAGAGGACCGAATGGCAGGATTATCACATAACCTCAGCAACGATAATGACCCCCTACTAAGTGCTTATTTAAGTGAGAAAGTAGTCAGTGACCAAGGAAAAAAAAATAAGATTAACAAATCACCTGGTCCCAATGGAATTCAGCCAAGGGTTCTTATGGAGCTAGACTCCGAATTACCAAGACCCCTATATTTAGTTTTCATTGACTCACTTACATCAGGCATGGTTCCCAAAGATTGGCGTATAGCGGAAGTAGTACCGATATTCAAAAAGGGAAGTAAATGTGAACCAGGTAACTATAGACCATCTATAGTGGGGATAGTACTGGAAGGTATTTTAAGGATAGTATACAGAAGTTCCTTGAAGTCAATAAAGTTATTAATAGGAACCAGCATGGATTTGTGAAGGATAGATAATGTCAAACAAACTTACTGGGCATTTATGAAACAGCACAAACCTAGATCAGGGTAAGGAGTTGGATGTAATCTTTTTAGACTTTACTAAAGTTTTCGACACAGTACCGTACATGAGACTTATCTATAAGTTACAAGAACTGAGGCTAGGGAGCACAAGATGCACTTGGGTTAGAAATTGATGAGATAAAAGGGAGCAGCGGGTTGTGGTAAATGGAACTTTTTCAAATTGTACTGAAATACTCAGTGGCGTGCCACAAGCGTCTGTACTTGGACCATTATCTTTCAAAATTTTCACAAATGATCTAGCATGGTGTTAATTTTTGCAGACAATACCAAATTGTGTAAGGTTATAAATTCTAAGGGGGATGCTGAGTCTCTTCAGAATGATTTATTTAAACTGGAAGCATGGGCAGCAAAATGGAGAATGAGGTTTAACACAGACAAGTGTAAGGTAATGCACTTTGGTAGCAAGGATAAAAATACCACCTACACAAATGGGGTTAAATTAGGGGATTCTGTATTGGAAAAGGACTTAGAAGTTCAGATAGATAACAAACTTAGCAGCAGTACCCAAAGTAAGATTGCAGCAAAAAAGGCAAACAATGTAGCATGCATAAAACAGGGAATTGATGCAAGGGATGAGAGTGTTATATTACCACTATATAAATCCCTCTTGAGGCCACATCTTGAATACTGTGCACAATTTTGGGCACCATATTACAAAAAGGATACCCTGGAGCTAGAAAAGGTTCAGAGGTGAACGACCAAATTGATTAAGGGGATGTAGACACTGGAATACGAGGAAAGGCTTGCTAGGCTAGGCATGTTTACTTTGGAAAAGAGGAGATTAAGAGGGGACATGATTAATATTTACAAATATATAAGGGACAATATACAAAGCTGGCGGAGGACCTGTTTTTGATAACATCGACACAGAGGACACGTGGACACCCGCTTAGGTTAGAGGAGAGGAGATTTCGCACACAGAGGCAAAAAGGTTTCTTCACAGTAAGGACATTACATGTTTGGAATTCCCTGCCTGAGAGAGTAATAATGGCAGACTTGGTCAATACTTTTAAGAATGGGCTAGATAAATTCCTAATGGATAAGGATATACAGGGTTATGGTATGTAGATCGCACACTATAGTTAACAAAAGAGGAATAAACACAATGGCCGTCATTCACAACAAATAACTTTAGTCCTAAAAATAATACAGCGTAGGAGACCACAAATAGGTTGAATTCAATGGACAAATTGTCTTTTTTTCAACCTCAAAAACTATGTTACTATGTTACTCTCAACCCTTGACTCAATTCCTCTTTTAATGCATGCACCTTATTTTCCTTTGTTGCTGCACTTTGACATTGTGTACTGCTGCTAAATCTACTATCAATGAACACCCCCAAATCCTTTTCTAATACCGTTTCAGCTATATTTCCCCATTTAATTGGTAATTTGCGTGTTTATGCTTACTCCCAAAATGCATAACTTTACATTTTCCACATTAAACTTCATACTCCATGTCGTTGCCCAAACTTCCAGGTTAGATACATCGCTCTGAAGAGACTCCACATCCACATCTGACTTGATTACCCTACATATTTTAGTATCAGCTGCAAAAATTTACACTGTGCTTTCTAGTTATTCTCCTAGATCATTTCTAAATATGTGAAACAATAGTGGCCCCAGCACAGAACCCTGTGGTTTTCCAATGATTACTCTAGCCCAGGTGGAAAACATCCCATTAACCACCAATCGCTGTTGCCTGTTATATAGCCAATTACTCACCCATGTACATTTAGTGATTCCTAAACCAAGCTCCCTTAATTTGAAAATCAGCCTCCTGTGAGTGCATTACCCTGGTCAAGATTGTCACTTACTTTGTCATAGAAGCTAATCAAATTAGTTTGACATGACCTATTTCTCACAAAACCATGCTGGTTATTATAAATAGCATGGGAGTTATCCAAGTACTCCTGTATGCTATCCCTTAGTATACTTTCCAAAAGTTTCCCCAATATTGATGTCAGACTAACCAGTCTATAGTTACCAGGATGGAGTTTAATGCCATTTTTAAAATATTGGGACTACCTCTGCTATATGCCAATCCTTTGGTACCATGCCTTATACAAGTGAATCAGTGAAAATCAGATACAGTGGCCTTGCTATTTCATGGTTTAGCTCCATCAGAACCCTAGGATGAAGTCCATCTGGACCAAGAGATTTAACAGCATTAATTTTTTTTAATCGCACACAAACTACTTCCTCAGACATGTAAGTATTAAGCAACAGGCTTTTAACATTACTATTATTATTGTTACTCACTAATCCCACCACCTGGTCCTCTCTAGTAAACACTGATGAAAAAAATGTGTTCAATATTTCAGCTTTTTCTTTGTCATATATCAAGAATCCCAGTTCGCTTTTTAATGGTCCTATATTCTCTTTTTTTACCCTCTTACCATTTATGTACTTGAAGAATTTTTTAGAGTTAGTTTTACTCTCCTTAGCGATTTGCTTTTTGTTTTCTATTTTAGCTGCCCTGATTTCCTTTTTGCATTTTTTGTTACAATCCTTGTATTACTAGAATGACTCCGCCTTCCCATCTGATTTAAAAGCTTTGAATGCTTGTCTCTTTTTATCCATTACTTCCTTTACCTGTTTGTTTAGCCACATTGGTTTGAATTTAATTCTCTTATTTTTACTGCCCACTGGGATGCACTTATGGGTATGTTTGTCTAGCATTGATTTAAAAAGATCCCACATTTCAGCAGTGTTCTTTCCATGAAACAAAGTTTCACAATCTATATCCTTTAGTGCATGTTTCAGCCTGTTAAAATTTGCTTTTTTAAAGTTAAGAGTCTTAGTTGAACCCTTAGGATGCTGCTTTTGAAAACTAATGTTGAATGTGATCATATTATGATCACTGTTACCCAAGGTCTTACCTACTATGGTATTTGCTATTATTTCCACATTGTTAGTTAATACTGGGTCCAGTGTAATTCTTACCCTGGTTGGTTCTTCAACTATTTGCATCGAGTAGTTATCATTTGGCATATTTAAGAACCTTTCACCCGTAGCTGTTTCACATGATTCACTGGCCCAACTTATGTCCGGATAATTAAAATCCCCAATGATTAGGACCTCCCCCAGTCCTGTAGCTTTCTCTATTTGCATCAAGAGCTTCCTTAGTCACACTGATATCAGGTGGTTTATAGTATGTCCCTATTAAAAGCTTCTTTGTGTGTTTACTTTCCATAGAAATTTCAACACATAATGTCTCCACAATATCTCCAGTTCCCTCATAAATAATCTCCTTTAAGTATGGTTTTAGAAATGGTTTGACAAAAAGACATACACCACCCCCTCTTTTAATAGCTCTGTCTCTCCTGAAAAGAGTATAACCTTCCAAGTTAGCTGCCCAGTCGTGAGAATCATCCCACCATGTCTCTGTGATATCTATAATATATTGTTCTTTCATTACAAGCATTTCTAATTCCCCCATTTTGCATTAAAGGCTTCTTGCGTTTGCAAGCATACACTTTAGGTTAGTAATACCTTTGTCTATTCATTGGTATCCTTTCCATTCTTAATTTAGGTTTTCCTGATTTTCCAATTCCATCTATTCTTCCCCTCCCATCTTCTCCACCCCCATTATACCTAATACCCCCCCCCCCCCCTTGCTGCACTCACTAATTATCCCATAGCTTCTTTCTAATTCCTCACCACAGACATCTAGTTTAAAATCTCCTCCAACTTTCTAACCATCCTGCCCCCCAGCACTGTTGCCCCTCGTTATTCAGGTGCAATCCATAGCGACAAAAAAGATGGCACCTGACTGAGAAGTCCGCCGAGTGTTCCAGGAACACAAACCCCTTTTTCCTACACCAGTTTTCCAAGCCACACATTTTACCTCCCTAATCTCCTTCTGCCTCCCTTGGCTAGCAAATTGCACAGGTAATATTTTGGAGAATATTACTTTATATGTCCTTGCCTTAAGTTTCTAGCCTAAGTCCCTATAATCTTTCTTAAGGACATCCCACCTACCACTAACTTTGTCATTGGTGCCAATGTGCACCAAGACCGCTGGGTCTTTCCCAGTACCTCCCAAAAATATTTCTACCCGGTCCGCAATGTGTCATACCCAAGCACCAGGGAGACAACAGATTGTATGACAATTGTGGTTCCGGTAGCAGATTGCCCTATCTGTCTTACTGATAACAGAATCCCCTACCACCACAATCTGACTAGGTACCTCGCTTTCTTTTATCCCCTCTATGCCAGAGGGACCGTTCCTCCGGTTGATAGAGGGAACAGTCTCCTACAGCTCCATCATTTCTTCACTGCCATCGACAGATTCCTCTTCCAATTGGGCAAATTTGTTGGGGTTTGGTAGATCAGAGATGTCCTGTCTCCCCGTCTTATTCTTCTTCCTTCTAACTGTGACCCAGCTGGCTACCTGTTCGTCCTTGTCCACCAGTGTCCCTCCCTGCAACTTCTCCACTGTTCTATCTAAGCTTTGAGGTCCAAGAGATTGCATTGCTTTCTTTATTCCGGCAGCCCACGTATATATATACATGTGTGATATATATATATATATATATATATATATATATAATTACACATATACAGTAGTTTTCATCCTATCCTGGTGATCCATGCACATGTGCTCATTTTGAATCTGGACAAACATGAGGTTTTATTGCTCCATATTTGTGAGTGTATTGGGTATTGGTCACCTTTAAGACGCTTAACAATATTATAGGGCCCTGTTGGATGGCGTCTCCCTTTTTCATGCAATTTAAAGCATACTACTCAAGGGAAATTTGTATCTTCTTGTTAAGTGATAAGCCATTGAGGCTGTCTCTGATTAACAATGTTTCCATATATTGGATCCCAATCCATAACATCAAAATACCCCTGAAGAAGTCCTTGAGACGAAAGACGTAGGGTTCACCAATCTACATTCTTCATGTCTTTGTATCTGTGATTTCAACCCAGAGCTCACACCTTTGCTAAGGTGAGGGTGGACAATATTTCAAACTACTGTACTTTGGGTATGTAAAATGATGTGTTGGTATTCAGACAAATGAGATGTCCTTTTATTGTTTTCAAAATGAGAAACACATTGTACAAATAAATATCAAAGTCTGATGATTATTTTTTCTTGGGTGATATTTTTGGTGAGAGGGTTCATTTTAGGGTGTCTCGCAATTGACCTATTTAACAAAGACCTGTGGCATACTGGACATTGGATTGCTCCCTTGAGGCAAACTTCTCTACAATTATATTTCGAACTGAATTGACAGTATTGTATATACCAGCGCACTGGGATATTGTTTGTGATTGTGTGTTATGTAAGGTTCCCACTAACAGGGGTTCCATCTCTAGTGCTGTGTGTTAAGCGCAAAAGTAAGAGTATTGTTGGATATAACATATAATATATATATATATATATATATATATATATAGTCCAGTGTGGTGTCCGGCACTCAGAAGATAAAAGCGTGAAATGCTGCGGTGCCCTCCTCATGAGAGAATGCTTCCCATAATACAGATGAATAGAATAGGCGACACTCTGCAGACTGATATCAAGAGTGATTCCTTTATTGGCAACGGGCCAATAAAGGAATCACTCTTGATATCAGTCTGCAGAGTGCCACCTATTCTATTCATCTATATATATATATATATATATAATGTAACAAGAGTCTTGCTAGAATGTGTTCTGCTACAAAAATTCCACCAGCGACCGACTCCAGGCTTGTGCAAAAACAACCTTTTATTCAGGTTGCTCAAAAACAAAGATAAACATAAAACAAAGATCACTGTCTCTAGTATAAACAACCAGGGAGGTTATGCCCTGCCTCACACTTTTACTTAATAAGGAACCCTTCAGGTGCTGGCATACTGACACCAGTGCGCCAGTCCTCCGGATCATACTGTCCCTAGCAGACCTATCACCTGGGCACTAACTGCCATCAGGAGCCCTGACTCATGGGAGTGACTCTGCTTTAAACTAGTGATGTGCACCGGAAATTTTTCGCGTTTTGTGTTTTGGTTTTGGGTTCGGTTCCGCGGCCGTGTTTTGGATTCGGACGCGTTTTGGCAAAACCTCACCGAAAATTTTTTGTCGGATTCGGGTGTGTTTTGGATTCGGGTGTTTTTTTCAAAAAACCCTAAAAAACAGCTTAAATCATAGAATTTGGGGGTCATTTTGATCCCATAGTATTATTAACCTCAATAACCATAATTTCCACTCATTTCCAGTCTATTCTGAACACCTCACACCTCACAATATTATTTTTAGTCCTAAAATTTGCACCGAGGTCGCTGGATGGCTAAGCTAAGCGACACAAGTGGCCGACACAAACACCTGGCCCATCTAGGAGTGGCACTGCAGTGTCAGGCAGGATGGCCCTTCAAAAAAAATAGTCCCCAAACAGCACATGATGCAAAGAAAAAAAGAGGCGCACCAAGGTGGCTGTGTGACTAAGCTAAGCGACACAAGTGACCGACACAAACACCTGGCCCATCTAGGAGTGGCACTGCAGTGTCAGGCAGGATGACCCTTCCAAAAAATTGTCCCCAAACAGCACATGATGCAAAGAAAAAAAGAGGCGCACCAAGGTGGCTGTGTGACTAAGCTAAGCGACACAAGTGGCCGACACAAACACCTGGCCCATCTAGGAGTGGCACTGCAGTGTCAATCAAGACAGGATGGCACTTCCAAAAAATAGTCCCCAAACAGCACATGATGCAAAGAAAAAAAGAGGCGCACCAAGGTGGCTGTGTAACTAAGCTAAGCGACTCAAGTGGCCGACTCAAACACCTGGCCCATCTAGGAGTGGCACTGCAGTGTCCATCAAGACAGGATGGCCCTTCAAAAAATTGTCCCCAAACAGCACATGATGCAAAGAAAAAAAGAGGCGCACCAAGGTGGCTGTGTGACTAACCTAAGCGACACAAGTGGCCGACACAAACACCTGGCCCATCTAGGAGTGGCACTGCAGTGTCAGGCAGGATGGCCCTTCCAAAAAATTGTCCCCAAACAGCACATGATGCAAAGAAAAAAAGAGGTGCACCAAGGTGGCTGTGTGACTAAGCTAAGCGACACAAGTGGCTGACACAAACACCTGGCCCATCTAGGAGTGGCACTGCAGTGTCAATCAAGACAGGATGGCACTTCCAAAAAATTGTCCCCAAACAGCACATGATGCAAAGAAAAAAAGAGGCGCACCAAGGTGGTTGTGTGACTAAGCTAAGCGACACAAGTGGCCGACACAAACACCTGGCCCATCTAGGAGTGGCACTGCAGTGTCAATCAAGACAGGATGGCCCTTCAAAAAATTGTCCCCAAACAGCACATGATGCAAAGAAAAAAAGAGGCGCACCAAGGTGGCTGTGTGACTAAGCTAAGCGACACAAGTGGCCGACACAAACACCTGGCCCATCTAGGAGTGGCACTGCAGTGTCAGGCAGGATGGCCCTTCCAAAAAATTGTCCCCAAACAGCACATGATGCAAAGAAAAAAAGAGGCGCACCAAGGTGGTTGTGTGACTAAGCTAAGCGACACAAGTGGCCGACACAAACACCTGGCCCATCTAGGAGTGGCACTGCAGTGTCAATCAAGACAGGATGGCACTTCCAAAAAATTGTCCCCAACCAGCACATGATGCAAAGAAAAAAAGAGGCGCACCAAGGTGGCTGTGTGACTAAGCTAAGCGACACAAGTGGCCGACACAAACACCTGGCCCATCTAGGAGTGGCACTGCAGTGTCAATCAAGACAGGATGGCACTTCCAAAAAATTGTCCCCAAACAGCACATGATGCAAAGAAAAAAAGAGGCGCACCAAGGTGGCTGTGTGACTAAGCTAAGCGACACAAGTGGCCGACACAAACACCTGGCCCATCTAGGAGTGGCACTGCAGTGTCAATCAAGACAGGATGGCCCTTCCAAAAAATATTCCCCAAACAGCACATGATGCAAAGAAAAAAAGAGGCGCACCAAGGTGGCTGTGTGACTAAGCTAAGCGACACAAGTGGCCGACACAAACACCTGGCCCATCTAGGAGTGGCACTGCAGTGTCAGGCAGGATGGCCCTTCCAAAAAATTGTCCCCAAACAGCACATGATGCAAAGAAAAAAAGAGGAGCACCAAGGTGGCTGTGTGACTAAGCTAAGCGACACAAGTGGCCGACACAAACACCTGGCCCATCTAGGAGTGGCACTGCAGTGTCAGGCAGGATGGTCCATCCAAAAAATATTCCCCAAACAGCACATGATGCAAAGAAAAATGAAAGAAAAAAGAGGTGCAAGATGGAATTGTCCTTGGGCCCTCCCATCCACCCTTATGTTGTATAAACAGGACATGCACACTTTAACGAACCCATCATTTCAGCAACAGGGTCTGCCACACGACTGTGACTGAAATGACTGGTTGGTTTGGGCCCCCACCAAAAAAGAAGCAATCAATCTCTCCTTGCACAAATTGGCTCTACAGAGGCAAGATGTCCACCTCATCATCATCCTCCGATTCCTCACCCCTTTCACTGTGTACATCCCCCTCCTCACAGATTATTAATTCGTCCCCACTGGAATCCACCATCTCAGGTCCCCGTGTACTTTCTGGAGGCAATTGCTGCTGGTGAATGTCTCCACGGAGGAATTGATTATAATTCATTTTGATGAACATCATCTTCTCCAAATTTTCTGGAAGTAACCTCGTACGCCGATTGCTGACAAGGTGAGCGGCTGCACTAAACACTCTTTCGGAGTACACACTGGAGG
The DNA here is from genome assembly GCF_028390025.1 of Pseudophryne corroboree. NCBI lineage: Eukaryota > Metazoa > Chordata > Amphibia > Anura > Myobatrachidae > Pseudophryne > Pseudophryne corroboree. The sequence goes on from NC_086445.1 coordinate 153,967,879, forward strand.
GAGGGCAACTTCGGTAGAATAAAGCCAGTTTGTGCAAGGGCCTCCAAATTGCCTCTTTTTCCTGCCAGTGTACGTACGGACTGTCTGACGTGCCTACTTGGATGCGGTCACTCATATAATCCTCCACCATTCTTTCCATGGTGAGAGAATCATATGCAGTGACAGTAGACGACATGTCAGTAATCATTGGCAGGTCCTTCAGTCCGGACCAGATGTCAGCACTCGCTCCAGACTGCCCTGCATCACCGCCAGTGGGTGGGCTAGGAATTCTTAGCCTTTTCCTCGCACCCCCAGTTGCGGGAGAATGTGAAGGAGGAGATGTTGACGGGTCACGTTCCGCTTGACTTGACAATTTTCTCACCAGCAGGTCTTTGAACCTCTGCAGACTTGTGTCTGCCGGAAAGAGAGATACAACGTAGGTTTTAAATCTAGGATCGAGCACGGTGGCCAAAATGTAGTGCTCTGATTTCAACAGATTGACCACCCGTGAATCCTGGTTAAGCGAATTAAGGGCTCCATCCACAAGTCCCACATGCCTAGCGGAATCGCTCTGTTTTAGCTCCTCCTTCAATGTCTCCAGCTTCTTCTGCAAAAGCCTGATGAGGGGAATGACCTGACTCAGGCTGGCAGTGTCTGAACTGATTTCACGTGTGGCAAGTTCAAAGGGTTGCAGAACCTTGCACAACGTTGAAATCATTCTCAACTGCGCTTGAGTCAGGTGTATTCCCCCTCCTTTGCCTTTATCGTGGGCAGATGTATAGGCTTGAATGGCCTTTTGCTGCTCCTCCATCCTCTGAAGCATATAGAGGGTTGAATTCCACTTCGTTACCACCTCTTGCTTCAGATGATGGCAGGGCAGGTTCAGGAATGTTTGGTGGTGCTCCAGTCTTCTGTACGCGGTGCCTGAATGCCGAAAGTGGCCCGCAATTCTTCGGGCCACCGACAGCATCTCTTGCACGCCCCTGTCGTTTTTTAAATAATTCTGCACCACCAAATTCAATGTATGTGCAAAACATGGGACGTGCTGGAATTTGCCCAGATGTAATGCACGCACAATATTGCTGGCGTTGTCCGACGTCACAAATCCCCAGGAGAGTCCATTTGGGGTAAGCCATTCTGCGATGATCTTCCTCAGTTGCCGTAAGAGGTTGTCAGCTGTGTGCCTATTCTGGAAAGCAGTGATACAAAGCGTAGCCTGCCTAGGAACGAGTTGGCGTTTGCGAGATGCTGCTACTGGTGCCGCCGCTGCTGTTCTTGCTGCGGGAGGCAATACATCTACCCAGTGGGCTGTCACAGTCATATAGTCCTGAGTCTGCCCTGCTCCACTTGTCCACATGTCCGTGGTTAAGTGGACATGGGTACAACTGCATTTTTTAGGACACTGGTGAGTCTTTTTCTGAGGTCTGTGTACATTTTCGGTATCGCCTGCCTAGAGAAATGGAACCTAGATGGTATTTGGTACCGGGGACACAGTACCTCAATCAAGTCTATAGTTGCCTCTGAATTAACGATGGATACCGGAACCACGTTTCTCACCGCCCAGGCTGCCAAGGCCTGAGTTATCTGCTTTGCAGCAGGATGACTGCTGTGATATTTCATCTTCCTCGCAAAGGACTGTTGGACAGTCAATTGCTTACTGGAAGTAGTACAAGTGGTCTCCCGACTTCCCCTCTTGGATGACGATCGACTCCCAGCAGCAACAACAGCAGCGCCAGCAGCAGTAGGCCTTACACTCAAGGATGCATCGGAGGAATCCCAGGCAGGAGAGGACTCGTCAGACTTGACAGTGACATGGCCTGCAGGACTATTGGCTTTCCTGGGTAAGGAGGAAATTGACACTGAGGGAGTTGGTGGTGTGGTTTGCAGGAGCTTGGTTACAAGAGGAAGGGATTTAGTGGTCAGTGGACTGCTTCCGCTGTCACCCAAAGTTTTTGAACTTGTCACTGACTTATGATGAATGCGCTGCAGGTGACGTATAAGGGAGGATGTTCCGAGGTGGTTAACGTCCTTACCCCTACTTATTACAGCTTGACAAAGGCAACACACGGCTTGACACCTGTTGTCCGCATTTGTGTTGAAATAATTCCACACCGAAGAGCTGATTTTTTTTTGTATTTTGACCAGGCATGTCAATGGCCATATTCCTCCCACGGACAACAGGTTTCCCCCCGGGTGCCTGACTTAAACAAACCACCTCACCATCAGAATCCTCCTTGTCAATTTCCTCCCCAGCGCCAGCAACACCCATATCCTCATCCTGGTGTACTTCAACAGTGACATCTTCAATTTGACTATCAGGAACTGGACTGCGGGTGCGTGCAAATGGTGGAAGGCGCAAGCTCTTCCCGTCCAGTGTTGGAAAGGTCAGGCATCGCAACCGACACAATTGGACTCTCCTTGGGGATTTGTGATTTTGAAGAACGCACAGTTCTTTGCTGTGCTTTTGCCAGCTTAAGTCTTTTCTTTTTTCTAGCGAGAGGATGAGTGCTTCCATCCTCATGTGAAGCTGAACCACTAGCCATGAACATAGGCCAGGGCCTCAGCCGTTCCTTGCCACTCCGTGTCGTAAATGGCATATTGGCAAGTTTACGCTTCTCCTCAGACGCTTTTAATTTTGATTTTTGGGTCATTTTACTGAACTTTTGTGTTTTGGATTTTACATGCTCTCTACTGTGACATTGGGCATCGGCCTTGGCAGACGACGTTGATGGCATTTCATTGTCTCAGCCATGACTAGTGGCAGCAGCTTCAGCACGAGGTGGAAGTGGATCTTGATCTTTCCCTTTATCCTCCACATTTTTGTTCTCCATTTTTTAATGTGTGGAATTATATGCCAGTATCAATAGCAATGGCCTACTACTATATTTACTGTGCAAAACTGTCTAATATGCACCACAGGTATAGAATGTAGATGGATAGTATACTTAATGGATGACGAGTGACGACACAGAGGTAGGTACAGCAGTGGCCTACCGTACTGCTATAAGTATATATATATAGTATACTGGTGGACACTGTCAGCAAACTGCAAAACTGTCTAAAATGCACCACAGGTGTAGAATGTAGATGGATAGTATACTTAATGGATGACGAGTGATGACACAGAGGTAGGTACAGCAGTGGCCTACCGTACTGCTATAAGTATATATATAGTATACTGGTGGACACTGTCAGCAAACTGCAAAACTGTCTAAAATGCACCACAGGTATAGAATGTAGATGGATAGTATACTTAATGGATGACGAGTGATGACACAGAGGTAGGTACAGCAGTGGCCTACCGTACTGCTATAAGTATATATATAATAAACTGGTGGACACTGTCAGCAAACTGCAAAACTGTCTAAAATGCACCACAGGTATAGAATGTAGATGGATAGTATACTTAATGGATGACGAGTGATGACACAGAGGTAGGTACAGCAGTGGCCTACCGTACTGCTATAAGTATATATATAGTACTAGGTGATTCATCGCGCCCTACGGGCGCTCTTCACACCATCGTAAGGGGCTACGCCCCCGTAATCTCTCCAGAAAAGTAAAGGTGTATGTGGATGTAGTGTGAGCGATGTTGGAGAGGGTGGTTTCTAGGCTAGGTATGTGGACGGGGCACGGCGTAACACAGTGTGCAGGGTCGGCAGACAGTTTGTGTTGGGCTTATGGGGAAAGTAGTCTGTGTGTGGCGGTGTTGGGGACTGTGTGCGGGTGTGCTGCGGGACTCTGTGGGTGCGCCGTGGCTGTAGTGTGTCAGATGTTGGTGGGGGTGCATGTATTAGCGGTGTGGGGAGGGGGTCCGGTGGCACACAGTGTGCAGGGATGGAAGGTAGTGTGTGTGGGGCTTGTGGGGAGAGTGTCCGCTGTGCGTGCGTGCTGGGGTCTGTATGCAAGTGTGGTGTGTGCGTAGTGCTGCAGGATTGTGTTGCCGCGGCATGGCAGCAGTATGTCAGATGTTGGGGGGGGTGAATGTTTCCGCGGTGTGGGGAGGGGGTTAAGTGGCTGTACACACTGTGCAGGGAGGGAAGACAGTGTTTGTGTGGAGGGTGGCCTGTAGTCGACCGTGCTGGGGAATATGTACATCCGTGCTGCGGGACTATGTGGCCATGGTGCACTATGGACAGAAGGCTGTGTGGGGCAGTGTTGGGGAGTGTGTGCGTCCGTGCTGTGGGTGCCCGTGCTGCGGGACTGTGTGGGGGGGCCATGGGTGAGGTGTGTGAGATATTAACGGTGGTGAATGTTTGAGGGGCGTGTAGCGGGAGGCCGGCGTCTGTCCAGACTGTGCAGGGGGGGGGGGGGAGTCCGCTGTGCGGCCGTGCTGCTGGAGTATGTATCCGCGACAAGGCAGCAGTGTGAGCTATTAGCGGGGGTGAAAGTATGCGGGAGGCCGGCGTGTGTGTAGACTGTGCAGCGGGGGGGGGGGAGTCCGCTGTGCGGCCGTGCTACGGTATTGTGTATCCGCGACACGGCAGCAGTGTGAGCTATTAGCGGGGGTGAATGTATGAGGGGCGTGTAGCGGGAGGCCGGCGTGTGTGTAGACTGTGGAGGGGGGGGGGGGGGGAGTCCGCTGTGCGGCCGTGCTGCGGTAGTGTGTATCCGCGCCACAGCAGCAGTGTGAGCTATTAGCGGGGGTGAATGTAGCCGCGGCATGTAGAGGGAGGCCGGTGGCTGTACACTCTGCAGGGGGGGGGGGGGGGAGTGTGCCTTGGTCTTGTGGGGAGGGTGGGCTGTGGTCGCCGTGCTGCGTACCTGGTTGGAGATGGTTGTGGGATGACGTGTCTGCTGCTCAGTTCTGTGCAGGGCAGGAGCTGGTAACTCCACCCAGGCCTCTAACTCCGCCCAGCGTTAGAGGGCCAGGCACACACAAGGCAAATATATAGGAGATATATATATATTTTTTTTTATATAAATATACACACATCCATATAGATATACACATATCTCCCTATATATATACAGACACATCTTTACAGGTAACATAGCCTTACAGTGCTCAGCAGTCCTGAAAATCACTGACCCCCTCACAGGCTTAATAGCCTGAGCTGTTTGCTGCCTTGAACGCAGCTTAGTTATGGGGCCTCCCTGTGGGCATTACTCACCCCCCCCCCCCCTCTCCCCGGGATCTCCCTTCTCAGAGACGGACCGCGGCTGCCGTTGAGTGCTCTCTGCGTTCAGCCTTTCACCTCTCCCCCCTCTGCATACAAAGCCGACGTTCGCGGCTCCGGAGCTCTGGCGGGTAGCGGCTAGCAGAAGCTAACCGCGGGAGGGAGGGGGGAAGCGGCGTCCGGGGACTGGGGAGCGCAGGTATGGGAGTGGGCGGGCGGGAAGCGGCTGCGGCTTGGCGCCCAGTGGCGGCTGCTGTGCAGTCCGCGGCTGGGCAGTGGAATACAGCCAGTGAATGGTGGCTTGGCGCCCAGCGGCGGCTGTCCGCGGCTGGGCAGGCAGGAGGTGTTGTGAACTTTGTCCACTTGCTTGGCTGCTGAAGGGGGGTGGATGTGAAGGAGGCTGCTGTGCAGTGTGGTCATGGAGTAAGATGGTAGGGGGGGGCTAACGGTGGCCTTGGTAGCGGGTGTGTGGTGGGTAAGGTGGGTGTAGTAGGTGGTGAGGGTGTGTAGGTGTCTGTTTGCTTACCTGCCAGTGTGGGCCGTCAGTTAGAATGGAGTGTCTCCTGGTGGTCCCTTCTCCTATAGTGTGTCATGTGGTGTGCTGACACAGATAGGGCAGGGTCTGTGACTCCACCCAGCATTAGAAGTGCAGCCACAGAGTCACAGGGCTAATATATAGGAGATACTGGTGGACACTGTCAGCAAACTGCAAAACTGTCTAAAATGCACCACAGGTATAGAATGTAGATGGATAGTATACTTAATGGATGACGAGTGACGACACAGAGGTAGGTACAGCAGTGGCCTACCGTACTGCTATAAGTATATATATAGTATACTGGTGGACACTGTCAGCAAACTGCAAAACTGTCTAAAATGCACCACAGGTATAGAATGTAGATGGATAGTATACTTAATGGATGACGAGTGACGACACAGAGGTAGGTACAGCAGTGGCCTACCGTACTGCTATATATAGTATACTGGTGGACACTGTCAGCAAACTGCAAAACTAAAATGCACCACAGGTATAGAATGTAGATGGATAGTATACTTAATGGATGACGACACAGAGGTAGGTACAGCAGTGCACTCTGCACTGTACTCCTCCTATATAATATTAATTATACTGGTGGTCCCCAGTCCCCACAATAAAGCAGCACACTGAGCACAGATATGGAGTGTTTTTCTTCAGGCAGACAACGTATACTGGTAGTCACTGTCAGCAAAACTCTGCACTGTACTCCTGCTATAGCTGCTCCCCAGTCCCCACAATTAAGCAGTGTGAGCACTCAGCACAGATATATTATGCAGCACACTGAGCACAGATATGGTATGGAGCATTTTTTTCAGGCAGAGAACGGATAAAAACTGGTGGTCACTTATCAGCAAAACTCTGCACTGTACTAACTAACAGCTGCTCCCCAATCCTCCCCACAATTAAGCAAAAGCAATAAACCAATCAACTTCTAGTTCTACAATAAACGGAGAGGACGCCAGCCACGTCCTCTCCCTATCATCTCCAATGCACGAGTGAGAAAATGGCGGTGAAGCGCGGCTACTTATAGAATCCGAATCTCGCGAGAATCCGACAGCGGGATGATGACGTTCGGGCGCGCTCGGGTTAGCCGAGCAAGGCGGGAAGGTTCTAACCTGCCTCGGACCCGTGTAAACAAGGTGAAGTTCGGGGGGGGTTCGGTTTCCGAGAAACCGAACCCGCTCATCACTACATTAAACCCAGTAGCCAGGTGCTGGCTGATGAAGCAGCTTCTTGGGCTAAGAAGCTTATAAGACCAGGTCTGGGCCCAATGGATGGGAACCTGGTCCATCCACACTTCCCACCTACCCCCAGGACCCTGTGTGTAGCTTCCACCAACCACTGTATCAGTGGCCCAAGCCACTATTAATTCCCTATGGTTGTTTCCAGGTGGCAAAGTACCTCTCGTGCCACAATATATATATATATATATAGATATACTGTGTATATATAGTTTACATACGGACCGGCAATACACCCTCAGTGAAGTAACTCTGCTCTGGTGCCCTCTGGGACAATGATGTAGACTCCATGATATACAACAGTGGCACTCAGAGACTTTAAGGCAGAAAATGTGTAGTTCACAACAATGAGCAAACCAACATTTCGGGGCTCGCACACCCCTTTGTCAAGGTATGTAACAATCAAACAAGAAAATCTATTACCTTATAAAGAAGAGAAGCCCATCAGTGCATCGCGTCTTACCGTAGGTGCGGACTCCCATTCCATTTCTGGTCCCTCAAGGAAGATGTAACAGAGTCTATGCTGATTGGTAACCTTGGTTACCATGACGCCTGCTGCTCAGACAGCAGCGGTCAGAGATAGACTATACGATGAAAAAAATAAACATAAGCTGTGCACACTTTAGTCATACAGAGCCCAACCACCTTATAGAAGTGTATTCCAAATGGGAAACATAAAACAATGAGAGTAATAATGCATATTTATTTATCTGGAGCAAGGAACATATAATCGCATAATAACCTATGGGGTACAGGTCTAACATATCTTAGTGTATATCTTGAGGGATGAAGTAGTCATAATGTAAGATCTCTGAGGGATTATTTCTAGGGGTAATGGTTACTTGTCACTCTTCATCCAGTGAAGAGAGAAACTAAAATAAATGATATCCATGAAAATTGGGAATATTGGGGTAAAGCCTTGTAAGGCAAATACTATATTTCCATGTGTCATAATGTGTCTATATGGGGATATACACTAATGAGTTGTTTACTTCTGCTGTAGAAGGTTGCTCACCGGTACTATAATGAATAACCGCAGGGCCAACCAAAAAAAGGGTGAAAAAACGGAAAAGAAAAAGGGGGGGAGGTGGAGACTTATAACCCCTTAAGGGTATACGTGTAGTGTTATGTGTTTCAATATAAGGCATGAAGTATATATCAGTGACTAATTGACTATAAACAAACTAAACACAAACTAAACGTGTGTGTGTCCCAAATGTTAACGTGAAAATATGTACGTTGTATCATGTGTAATCCTAATCAATGTGTATTGTGTTGAAAAATGGAAAGGGGCAAATGTGTTGAAAGTGAAGAAGGTGAAGTGTGTGTATCGTATCTGTGTTTTATTTACTTTTATTGTAATGGCTTAAAGGTTATCTGATACTGGTTATATACCTGGCTTCTGCCCTAGACACATATTTGCACTCAAATACATCTATGCATTATATATAACAGAGGATATATCAGCTTAAGTCTCATTATATTTATCTATTAGTCCTTAATGCCAGCTCCTGGAACGTCCCTAATTCCCATCAATAATCATAAAATAGAAAGCCCAGTATCACCTAAAAGTACACAGGAACAATCACTAAAAGATATCAGACGACATCAAAAAATATCAGAAAGTTGAGAAAAGACTGAAAATGTTTTGATCGAACACGGCTTCATAAGAAAATGTTCCAAGAAAATTTCTCGTTAAGGCCCTAAGGGCTGATGGTGTAACTTTCATAAATCCATTTTGCTTCGACCTGTAACAGTTTACGGTCCCTGTCACCTCCTCTAGTATTTTTTGGTACATGGTCTATAATTTGGTGTCTCAGGTCATTCAGTGTATGGCCCACTGTTGAAAAATGCCTGGCCACAGGTTGCTCAGACTGTTTCCCTGATAGAGCTTGTTTTATGGCTGATCTATGGAGAGCTATTCTGTCTCACATTGTTCTAATATATTTTCCAACATTGTATAACCCGCATGGGCAAGAGATTAAGGGGGTAATTCCAAGTTGATCGCAGCAGGATATTTTTTAGCAATTGGGCAAAACCATGTGCACTGCAGGGGAGGCAGATATAACATGTGCAGAGAGAGTTAGATTTGGGTGGGTTATTTTGTTTCTGTGCAGGGTAAATACTGGCTGCTTTATTTTTACACTGCAGATTAGATTACAGATTGAACACACTACACCCAAATCTAACTCTCTCTGCACATGTTATATCTGCCTCCCCTGCAGTGCACATGGTTTTGCCCAATTGCTAACAAAAATCCTGCTGCCATCAACTTGGAATTACCCCCTAAGTACACTATGTGAGTCAGGGTACATGTCAGTACATGTCTGATATGTTATATTTTTTCTCTATGAGTATGTTTAAACATTGACACCATGGTCATATTAGAGCATGTCATGCATCAGAGGCACTTGTAGCAGCCCGGGGCTCTGCTCAAAAATGGCAAATTTCTTTCAAGTGCGGTTTGAAATCCTGTAATGTCTGAGTGAACCACAATATCTTTTTTATTTTTGCCTCTAGAGACACATATCATAGGATGTTTGTCCTTGAATAATAGAAGTGAATTGTCTGTCGATACTATCTGCCACAGGGCCCTAGAGGCTCTCTGAATAACTGGACTGGATGTATTGTACTTTCTAACAAATGGTTAACCGCCTTTGGTGATTTAGATGCAGGAGTTAGTAATGTGTCTCTTGGAATCAACATACAGTGACTTGTGACTTCTGCTGTTGTAGTTTCCAGTAATCACAGCCTCTCTCGACACATTTTGTCACAATCTTCTCTAAGTCACAGTCTAATGAAGAGCGATCACTGATGATTGTGGATGCTGTAATCATCTGGGACCTCAGAAGGTCTACCTTAAGTGACCTTAGTTGATGACTATTTGCTCAGAGCAACACACGTTTATATCTGTTGGCCTGGAATAAAGGCTGGTCACCAGTTTTCCATCTGCTATTGTAACTTGAACATCCAGGTAGTTCAGTGATTTATTACTTATTTGATAGGTGTATTTAATGGTTGATGGTCTAAGGTTAGTGTTGGACATTTGTTGTTCAGAGGTTTCTCTTCCACCTGTCCATAAGATGAACAGGTTATCTATATATCTAGCAAACATCAAAATGTGCTGTACTATAGACCAATCTTTAAAAAATACAGAATCCTCGTAGGGAACATAAAACATTTGCAAATGATGGGGAAACATTGTTCCCCATTGTGCACCCAGTTTTTTGGTGATAGAACTTGCCATTGAAGAGAAAGAAGTTCTTTTTCAATGTCATAGACAATAGTCCATAAACAAATCAATGTCCAAGGAATCTATTTTTTCTTCTATCAGGAAATTCCTCATTATCCGCAACCCTGCTTCATGGGAGATACTGGTGTATAAACTACTTACATCAGCCCTAAGGACCTTAGCGAGAGTGTGGCTGGACTGCACCAGTGGCCACATGGTAAATGGTGGCCGTGGCACTGAAGGGGTTAACCCATAGTGCCCGGCGCCATTATGGGGACAATGGGCGCTTGGCGCCATATTTAAAATGTTGTCGGCGCTAGGCACCGTGTGTTCAAAAATGTTTACAAATGTATGTTTAAGTGTGTGCCGTGGTCTCGGACCTCTCCGGCGACTGCGGCAGTGAAGGCATCCCCCGGCGCACTGAGCAGTGTGTGCGCGCCGGGGGAGAGGGAAACTGCTGCAGCCGGGAGATCAGTTCCCGCTGCAGCGATCGGAGTGCGCCACTGACCGCCGGGTTCTGCTCCCAGCGACCGCGGCATAGAGCACAGCCCCCCCGGTGCACAAGCTGTGTCTGCGTGCCGGGGAGAGAAGGGTGAGCCGCTGCGGCTGGGAGCTCAGCTCCCTCTGCAGTGTGCTCTGTGGTTGCCTCTGCTGGGGGCCGGGAGCTCTGCTCCCGGCGCCTCAGCACGCTGGAGGTAGCCAGCCGCAGCAGCCGGGACAGGCGTCCCGGGCTGCTGCAATGCTGGGGGGGTGCGCCGCTCATGGGGGACCGGGCTAGCCGGCTCCCTAGCGGTAGGGGCAAGTGAAGGGCAGTGGACACTGGGGACCGGGAGCTACGCTCCCGGCGCCTCAGCGCTCCAGAGACACAGCGCCACGGCGGCCGGGACAAGTTTCCCGGGCCGCCGGGCTTTAGATCAGGGGGGTGCACCGCATGGTGCGGCGAGGCCACCAAGTAGTGCCACACTGGGGGGACAGGGAGAGCCAGGTCCCTGGACCCCAGTGGCAGGCAGGCAGGCTGGAGGATGGGGGAAGCCAGCCCCATACCTCCAGCACTGAGAGAGCCCTAGCAGCCAGGCTGCAGGGCTAGGGGAGCCCAGTGCTGAGCGATGGGCACAGTATTTAAAAACAAAACATTGTTTTAAATGTAATAAAATATATATTCTGAATTGAGGCACTGCGGTGCCTAGGTATGTGGAGCCTGTGCGGGGAACAGGCTCAGTGTATATTTAAAGGGAAACATGTGTTTAAATGTCATGCATTTAAAGATAAATTGCACTCACTTGGTTGTGTGTCCCAGGAGGGGGGAATCCATGGCTGTGCAGGCTGATGGATTCTCCCAGACCTTTCCCCCAAAAACTGAATACTTTCCCTTCTAGCCTCACACTTGAAAGTGGCATTGGAAGAGAGAAGAGAAGCTCAGCTTTGAAACAAGCTGAGTGGTTTTCTGGAGCTCCATGGAGATCACCCGTAGTGGCCAGGAAACCCTGACTGGGCATCTAGGCTGCCCAGCTCTGGAGCTCGAATCCAGGCTGCAGACAGTGGGCTAGGTCCCGGGAAGGTTTCTGGAAGTCAGTTTAGGCTGGAAAACTTCCCCAAGCCTAGACTGAACGGGACCGGGGCATATCCTGATCCTCCAGGATGGGACGGTCAGACAATGGTAGCTGTGCATGTGACCAAGGCATGCACAGCCCATGGGTAATCATTGATTGGTTGTAAACCACAGGGCGGACTTACCCCCTGTGGTAGTATGTATTGGAGTAGGATAAAAGGAGGGCAGTTGCCCCTTGAAAAGTGTATTGTACCATCTTCATTCTGCTGTAACATCCCGCTGTACTGCTAAGTTCTTTTCAGAACTATTTGTTGGCATTTAAAACATCATCTGCCTCAAGAAGATTGCGTCATCTTGTGACCTACAGGGCTATGCGGAACCTAGCCCCGTTCACCGGCTGTCTAGGGTGAATCAGCGTCTCCAAGTTCCGCCTTCTGCCAGCTACCGGTAGAGGACTGGTGGGGATTCACCCATACCACACAGGTGTGGTAAGGCAGCGTGTCGGCACATACAGAGCAGAACCGTGGTCCCAAACGCCACGGCAGGTTAAGAGTTTGGTGGTGGCAGCATAAACCCACCCACAGCGCAGTGGGTGGAGTCAGTAACAGGTGGTTACTGGCGGTAAGCGGAAATCCCCTATGTGGCCAGGTCCCGTGTGACCTGAACATCCAATCTGTGTACTGGGGACGGGACACGAAATATAATGAGACATAAGGTGATATATCCTCTGTTATATATAATGCACAGATGTATTTTAGTGCAAATATGTGTCTAGGGCAGAAGCCAGGTATATAACCAATATTAAATAACCTTTAAGCTGTTACAATAAAAGTAAATAAAACACAGATACGATACACACACTTCACCTTCTTCACTTTCAACACATTTGCCCCTTTCCATCTTTCAACACAATACACATGGATTAGGATTATGTATAACATATTGTACATATTTCCACATTAACATTTGGGACACACGCACGGTTTAGTTTGTTTATAGTCAATTAGTCACTGATATATACTTCATGCCTTATATTGAAACACATAACACTACACGTATACCCTTAAGGGGTTATAAGTCTCCACCTCCCCCCCTTTTTTTTCTTTCTGTTTTTTCCCCCCTTTTTTTTGTTGGCCCTGCGGTTATTCACTATAGTACCGGTGAGCAACCTTCTACAGCAGAAGTAAACAACTTATTAGTGTATATCCCCATATAGACATATTGTGACACATGGAAACATAGTATTAGCCTAACAAGGCTTTGCACCAATATTCACGATTTCATGGATATCATATATTTATTTTTAGAACCTAGAAAACGGTTTCTCTCTTCACTGGATGAAGAGTGACAAGTAACCATTACCCCTAGAAATAATCCCTCTTACATTATGTCTACTTCTTCCCTCAAGATATGCACTAAGACAGTGGTAGCCAACCCTGGTCCTCGAGAGCTACCAACAGTTCACGTTTTCCAGCTCAACTAGCAGGTGCACAAGTGTAGTCATTACTAACTGACACATTTTAAAAAATCCACAGTTGGAGCTAATTACTTCACTTGTGATTCTGTGAGGAGACCTGGAAATCGTGAACTGCTGGTAGCTCTCGAGGACCAGGATTGGCTACCCCTGCACTAAGATATGTTACACCTCTACCCCATCAGTTATTATGCGATTATGTGTTCCTTGCGCCGGATGCATATGTATTATTACTCTCTTTATGTTTTATGTTTCCCATTTGGAATACACTTCTATAAGGTGGTCGGGCTCTGTATGATTAAAGTGTGCACAGCTTATATATTTTTTTTTAAATCTTATAGTCTATCTCTGACTGCTGCTGTCAGAGCAGCTGGTGTCGCGGTACCAAGGTTACCGATTGGCGCAGACTCTGTTACGTCATCCTTGAGGGACCGGAAATGGAGCGGGAGTCCGCACCTCCGGTCAGACGCATTGCACTGGCTGGCTTCTCTTCGTTATAAGGTAATAGATTTTTGTTGTTTGATTGTTACACACCTTGACCAATGTGTTGCATGCAGAATTAGCTGGGCGGCGGCTTCTGTTTTTATATAGCAGCAGGGCCAGTCAGCTGTTCCTGCATGTTTTTGGGTGAGGCTGGAGGCGGAGCTGTCATTCATGGCCCGGGCTCTGGAATGACTAATCGGGGAGCTGCTGCGGATGCGCATGCGCAGCAGCTCCCCCAGCGGCCTTGTTTCTTTGGTCTTTATTGAGATTATGCGCATGCACAGAAGTTCTCACTTAACGCTGCCGAATCGGAGCTGAGCTCTGATCACGGCAGCAGCCTGGAGGAGGGGTGACAAGCGGCTGCTGAGGGGACTACCTGAACAGCCTACCAGGATCTGGTCTGGTGGTCCAATCCACCCCTGGTAGGGACCCCAGTGCATTGCTTTGTCCAGGGGCCTACACTGCTGTTAAGACAGCCCTGCCTTTGATCTGTACCAGGAGCAGACCCATCCTCAAGAAAGAACAAATACTGAGTAAGTAGGCCTTAAACTGAGGTCCCAGTAGTAGCTCTAGACTTGAAACTACTGTAGATGAGGCTAACAGTGACTGAAGAGCAGTGCAGTACAGGCACTGCCCGGTTCCACTGAGCCTCCAACGGCTGGGCATGAATAATTGCCTATTCATTCTATTTTGCGCAGAACAGTAGCTGAGTGGTTATCACATTCACAGCACTGTAGTTATTGGTTGATTTTAACTAGGGGGTATATTTGCTAAAATTCGTAATTGTCGGGATTTGGTGGGAGATTAAACACGAATGACATCGGTAGTGTGAATTTGCAACTTTTTGGGTTTTTTTACGTCTCATTTACTAGCTGTCGTATTCTGCATTTTCGTATTTTCTGATGTCGATGTCATTCGTAATGTAAGGTAGTGTGTTATGGGAGTGATTAGTAAAACACTGCCTGACAAAACACAATGAATCCCGACCGGATCTGTGAGATCCATGCAGGGCTTCATTGTGTATATTATGAGAAGTACAGAAAGTGTTAAAAATCAAAAATAAATTTACGTGCGGCTCCCCTCCTAAGCATAACCATCCTCGGGCTCTTTGAGCCGGTCCTGGTTGTAAAAATACAGGGAAAAAATTGACTTGGGTCCCCCCATATTTAAACAACCAGCACCGGGCTCTGAGCCTGGTCCTGGTGCAAAAAATACAAGGGACAAAAGCGTAGGGGTCCCCCGTATTTTTAACACAAGCACAGGGCTCCACTAGTCAGAGAGATAATTCCACAGGGTATCCGTTCACATGGTCGACCATGTTATGGTCGACAGTCATTAGGTCGACCACTATTGGTCGACATTGACATGGTCGACATGGACACATGGTCGACACATGGAAATGGTCGACATATGAAAGGTCGACACATGAAAAGGTCGACATGCATTTTTAACTTTTTTTTCTTTTGGGGAACTTTTCCATACTTTACGATCCACGTGGACTACGATTGGAACGGTAATCTGTGCCGAGCGAAGCAGTAGCGGAGCAAAGGCACCATGCCCGAAGGGGACGCGGTGCACTAATTGGGGTTCCCCGTCACTTTACGCAAGAAACGACACCATAAAAAGTTAAAAAACTCATGTCGATCTTTTCATGTGTCGACCTTTCATGTGTCGACCATTTTCATGTGTCCATGTCGACCATGTCAATGTCGACCAATAGTGGTCGACCTAATGACTGTCGACCATAACATGGTCGACCATTCATACTGGAACCATTCCACAGCCGGGGGACACTTTTATATTGGTCCCGGCGGCCCTGGCATTAAATCACCAACTAGTCACCCCTGGCCAGGGTACCATGGAGGAGTGGGGACCCCTTAAATCAAGGGGTCCTCCCCCTCCAGCCACCCAAGGAGCAGGGGTGAAGCCCGAGGCTGTACACCCCATCCGTTGGCGGTGGATGGGAGGCTGATAGCCTTTTGTGTAAAAAAAATTGTTTTTTGTAGCAAAACTACAAGTCCCAACAAGCCTCCCCCTCAAGCTGGTACTTGGAGAACCACAAGTACCAGCATGTGGGGAAAAAGGGGCCCGCTGGTACCTGTAGTTCTACTACAAAAAAATACCCAAATAAAAACACAACATAGACACAGTGACAGTACAAGTTTAATGTACATACATGCACACTTACATACACACATACTTACCTATGCTGACCCGAAGCACTCGGTCCTCTTGTCCAGTAGAATCCTGGGTTACCTGTAAATAAAATTATACTTACAAAGAATCCGGTGTAGATTGGTC
This sequence comes from Pseudophryne corroboree, assembly GCF_028390025.1. Taxonomy (NCBI): domain Eukaryota; kingdom Metazoa; phylum Chordata; class Amphibia; order Anura; family Myobatrachidae; genus Pseudophryne; species Pseudophryne corroboree. The sequence goes on from NC_086445.1 coordinate 153,983,796, forward strand.
CTCTTCTTAAAAGTTATAATCCACAAACTTGGCAAAAAAACAAACCGCTCACCCAACCCACGAACTGAACACATGAATCCCCTTTTCCCGAATGTCGGGACCACCCCCCCGTGACTTCTGTGAAAGAGGGTCCCTTCAGCCAATCAGGGAGCACCACGTCATGGCACTCTCCTGATTGGCTGTGCGCACCTGAACTGTCAGCCAAGCGGAGCACTGCTGATATAATGTAGCATAGCGGCGCTACATTATATTCAATGATGGGAACTTTGCGGTAGACCGCAAGGTTAATTGGGTCACTCTTGTGGGTAAGTATGTATTTGCTGGGACTTGTAGTTCTGCTACATAAAAAACAATATTCTTTTTTTACACAAAAGTCTACCAGCCTCCCATCCACTGCCCACGGATGGGGAGGACAGCCTCGGGGTGACTAGTTGGTGATTTAATGCCAGGGCCGCTGGGACCAATATAAAAGTGTTCCCCGGCTGTGGCATTATCTCTCTGACTAGTGGAGCCCGGTGCTGGTGTTAAAAATACGGGGGACCCCTACGTTTTTTGTCCCCCTGTATTTTTACAACCAGGACCGACTCAAAGAGCCCGAGGCTGGTTATGCTTAGGAGGGGGGATCCCACGCAAATTTCTTTTATGATTTTTAACTCTTTCACACCCCTTCCCACTGATAAACATGCACGGATCTCACTGGTCCGTGCATGCCTATCAGAATCCGGTAAAAAAAACGATTTGTACTTCTTCACGGCAGTGTTTGGCTATTGCCGGCAGTGATTGTGAATACAATTTTTTTGTAAATTACCGAGTTGTATAAAATAGAAGGCGTGTTTGACCTATGGTGCATTCCTTCGTATTTTTTTTCTCTGCCTTAAAAAAAAATACAAATGCCCTCATCACTGCCGAGATTTGAGTTTAGTAAATTCCCGAGTTGACACTCTGAACAAAAAACGCAAAATCGGACAAAATCGGGAGCTTAGTAAATATACCCCTAGTTTCTAATATGTGCATAGTTTGTATGTTCTCACAGTTTTTGTGTGAGTTTCTTCCAATTGTGTGGCTATTTGTATTTCATAACAGTTTTTTATGTAGCGAACACATATAACAAAGTGCTTTGCAGAGAATATTTCATATTTAAAGGGGAATACACAACTTTCCTCATGGTGCCACACGTTTGAAGAAGCTGATATATTTAGTGAAATGCTTTGCACTGACTTTTCTCCCATTGCTGTTTAGTTTACATATACTTTATGGGTGACTACGATGTTTAAACTGGCACATTGGAGTGATACTGCTTTCCGGGCCTAATTTTCTATTGCTATTTTTCTCTTTACACATTTTTGTCTCAGTCTCATAGTTCTCCTTTCCGTTTTCTTGGATTCTATTGCTTGGTCACTTGGGGAGAGAAGGATGATAATACTGTATTTAATGTATAGGTGGAGTCCATGTTTAAAAGCATCACACACGTCACTAATACAGTTACAGGTCACCAACATCACAAGGAATGGAATTAAAGGCATCATACTACATTTTTCCATCCAATGTTATCATTACACTAAATAAACCCCCCCCCCCCCCCCCTCAAAAAAAACAACAACATTCAAATTCCCCTTTTAAAATATAACTGTGACTTAAAGGGACCTTTTTTTTTTATAATTACAAGTAAAGAATGTGCATGCATTGACGTATTACGTTAAAGTTGGAGTTTGGCCATATTTGTAAAAAATAAAATAAACATTTAAAAAGCAGCCTTCATTCATTCTAGTTCAGTGGTAAGAATAACACATATGGAGAAACATCCTTTCCACTACATAACTTCACTGGGTCTAGGAGGTGATAAATGGCATTAACAGGAAGTCTGTTTGAGTAATTAAAGTAATAACCTGGTATATGGTGAATAGTTAAAGATTGTCTATCACAAGGATCTAAAGTATTAAAAATTACTTTTAACAGTAATTTGTATAGTGCCTACTGCCTAGTATGCAGTGCTACTGATATCTGTCCCTAAATACTAGGGTTAATTTGATTGTGACGATGAGGGAGTACATTCATTTTTAGGCAAACTGATATGTACCTTGGGGTTTATTCATAGATGAACTCAGATGGCTGCATACACAGCCAGATCTGCATTCATCTCTGCACATGCTGGGGGCCGCCTAGCACAGGGCAAGGCCACCCAACATGTGTGAGACAGCCTGCCGATGCATCTACAATCTAATTGCGGATGCATTGGAACTAAGGTTGACCCCTGGTAGCGCAACCTGCCCACTCTGTCAGGCAGTCTGCACCCATTTTTTTTTATCTGAGTGGCTGCTTGTGACATCAGGCAGCTGCCCCGAAAACAGTCCTGTCCATCCCCATTCGACCAGTCCCCACAAAGCCATGTCGTCGCCATTGGCAAACTGTGCTGTGTGCCGCATCAGAGGCTGGGTCTGAATTACCCTCTTTGTCTCTCACGTGAGTTGTTACTAGCTGATACATTTCTAGCCCTGGTCCCACAGATCCCCAGGAAGGGGACAATGTCCCAATACTTTTAGTTGAGTTTACCCTGTGGTTATAAATGTGTTCCTATGTAAGTGTATTGTGTACTGCAACCCAGTATGTCAGTGCCCATGCATAATGCTGCATACAGATAGATCCACGGTTGTCTTGGACTCTTTGCTGCGCCTAGGCACACCATGGTTTATTTACGTAAATCCTTCTTCTATTGTTCTCAGCTGCAATACAATACAGAGAACATTACAGCAGGGGATTAAGTCCGACTGCCCAGTCTCAGTTAATCCTATTAAAGGCCAAGATAAACGTGGACCCATCTGTATGCTTGGGATTGAGTATGTGACCTTTCCCACATGCAAGGCAGGCAGGGTGTTTTATCTATGTGTTATACATTAAAAGGTGTAGAAGGTCAAATAATGTGTGCTGGAGATGTAACTATGCTGGACAGGGCCAGATTAACAATGGGGCGGATGGAGCTGCAGCTCCAGGCCCCAAATAAAAATAGGCCCATCACCATGACAGCATGACGATAATCAACTGCCCGGCTGGTCACATGGTTGTCATAAAGGATAAGAATGTCAATTATATTTCTAATTTCCTCACGAATTGATGCTGTTTTTCTTCTTTTAAGTATTTTGGGAGACATTGGACATTACAGTGTAAGCAGTGTCGGACTGGGGCATGTAGGGCCCACCGGGGAAATGCAATGGTAGGGGCCCATGTTTAGTGGTGTGGCCAGCCTGCAAAGGTGGTGTGGCCTGTCACCTCATTGGTTTGACTAGCAATTAGAGAGTGCAACGTCTGGGCCCCTTCATAAATATTTACAGTAAATTCAACTGCTGCATTCATGATAATGTACTAGATTACTTATCAGCAATGCACTGTAGAAAATATACCATAGTCCAGTATAAGGTAACATATGTATAATGTATAATTGAAGTGCACAGTCTGAAACCTCATACTTAGAGCAGAAGGTGGGTCCCAGGCATGGGGCCCCCCGGTGGTTTCCCCTGTACCCCTGTGGGCCAGTCCAAGCCTGAGTGTAGGCAGGGCCGGATTAAGGTTTCCATGGGCCTGGGGCTGAAAATAATAAATGGCCTGTTGTGAGAAGCTGAGGAGCTGAGGCTAATGTTGTGTGGGTGTGTCCAGAGACATATGGGTATTAACAATCCCTACACTCAGGCTTGCACTGGCCCACAGGGGTACAGGGGAAACAACTGGGGGGCACCATGCCTGGGACCCACCTTCTGCTCTAAGTATGAGGTTCCAGACTGTGCACTTCAATTATACATTATACATATGTTACCTTATACTGGACTATGGTATATTTTCTACAGTGCATTGCTGATAAGTAATCTAGTACATTATCATGAATGCAGCAGCTGAATTTACTGTAAATATTTATGAAGGGGCCCAGACGTTGCACTCTCTAATTGCTAGTCAAACCAATGAGGTGACAGGCCACACCACCTTTGCAGGCTGGCCACACCACTAAACATGGGCCCCTACCACTGCATTTCCCCGGTGGGCCCTACATGCCTCAGTCCGACACTGCTTACACTGTAATGTCCAATGTCTCCCAAAATACTTAAAAGAAGAAAAACAGCATCAATTTGTGAGGAAATTAGAAATATAATTGACATTCTTATCCTTTATGACAACCATGTGACCAGCCGGGCAGTTAATTATCATCATGCTGTCATGGTGATGGGCCTATTTTTATTTGGGGCCTGGAGCTGCAGCTCCATCCGCCCCATTGTTAATCTGGCCCTGAGTGTAGGGATTGTAAATACCCATATGTCTCTGGACACACCCACACAACATTAGCCTCAGCTCCTCAGCTTCTCACAACAGGCCATTTATTATTTTCAGCCCCAGGCCCATGGAAACCTTAATCCGGCCCTGATGCTGGAAAGACTTGCCCAATATCACTGGTGGCTGTACAGCTGAGCAGCGGAACATCATGCAGGGAGAGAGAGGAGAGACTGCTGCAGCAGCCTCCCTGCCCAGCACATGTTGCTGTGTGCTGGGCTATGTAAGGTCCATGGAGGCTGTGGTACTGGGCAGGTGAAAAGTAGTGATGAGCGGGTTCAGTTCCTCGGAATCCGAACCCCCCCGAACTTCACCCATTTTACACGGTTCCGAGGCGGACTCAAATCTTCCCGCCTTGCTCAGTTAACCCGAGCGCGCCCGAACGTCATCATCCCACTGTCGGATTCTCGCGAGATTCGTATTCTATATGAGGAGCCGTGCGTCGCCGCCATTTTTCACTCGTGCATTGGAGATGATAGTGAGAGAACGTGGCTGGCGTTCTCTCAGTTTCTGTGTTCAGTGTGCTGCAAATATCTGTGCTCAGTGTGCTGCAAATATCTGTGCTCAGTGTGCTGCAAATATCTACGTTCTCTGTCTGAAAAACGCTCCATATCTGTGCTCAGTGTGCTGCAAATATCTGTGCTCTGTGTGCTATATTGTGGGGACTGGGGACCACCAGTATTATATAGTAGGAGGACAGTGCAGAGTTTTGCTGACCAGTGACCACCATTATTATACGTTCTCTGCCTGAAAAACGCTCCATATATGTGCTGCATTGTAGTATATAGTAGGAGGACAGTGCAGAATTTTGCTGACCAGTGACCACCAGAATTATATCAGTATGGTACAGTAGTCCACTGCTCTACCTACCTCTGTGTCGTCAAGTATACTATCCCATCCATACCTGTGGTGCATTTAAGTTTTGTGCAGTATATATAGTAGGAGGACAGTGCATAATTTTGCTGACCACCAGTATATAATATATAGCAGTACGGTACAATAGTCCACTGCTCTACCTACCTCTGTGTCGTCAAGTATACTATCCATCCATACCAGTGGTGCATTTACATTTTTGTGTGCAGTATATATATAGTAGTAGGACAGTGCATAATTTTGCTGACCACCAGTATATAATATATAGCAGTACGGTACAGTAGTCCACTGCTCTATCTACCTCTGTGTCATCAAGTATACTATCCCATCCATACCTGTGGTGCATTTAAGTTTTGTGCAGTATATATAGTAGGAGGACAGTGCATAATTTTGCTGACCACCAGTATATAATATATAGCAGTACGGTACAGTAGTCCACTGCTCTACCTACCTCTGTGTCGTCAACTATACTATCCATCCATACCTGTGGTGCATTTTAGTTGTTGTGCGCAGTATATATAGTAGGAGGACAGTGCATAATTTTGCTGACCACCAGTATATAATATATAGCAGTACGGTACAGTAGTCCACTGCTCTACCTACCTCTGTGTCATCAAGTATACTATCCATTCATACCTGTGGTGCATTTTAGTTGTTGTGCGCAGTATATATAGTAGGAGGACAGTGCATAATTTTGCTGACCACCAGTATATAATATATAGCAGTACGGTACAGTAGTCCACTGCTCTACCTACCTCTGTGTCGTCAAGTATACTATCCATTCATACCTGTGGTGCATTTTAGTTGTTGTGCGCAGTATATATAGTAGGAGGACAGTGCAGAATTTTGCTGACCACCAGTATATAATATATAGCAGTACGGTACAGTAGGCCACTGCTCTACCTACCTCTGTGTCGTCAAGTATACTATCCATCCATACCTGTGGTGCATTTTAGTTGTGCGCAGTATATAGTAGGAGGGGACAGTGCAGAATGTTGCTGTGACCACCAGTATATATATAGCAGTACGGTACAGTAGTCCACTGCTCTACCTCTGTGTCATTAAGTATACTACAAAAGTTCAGTAAAATGACCCAAAAATCAAAATTAAAAGCGTCCGAGGAGAAGCGTAAACTTGCCAATATGCCATTTACGACACGGAGTGGCAAGGAACGGCTGAGGCCCTGGCCTATGTTCATGGCTAGTGGTTCAGATTCACATGAGGATGGAAGCACTCATCCTCTCGCTAGAAAACTGCAGTGCCACTCCTAGATGGGCCAGGGGTTTGTGTCGGCCACTTGGGTCGCTTAGCTTAGCCATCCAGCGACCTTGGTACACCTCTTTTTTTCTTTGCATCATGTGCTGTTTGGGGACTATTTTTTAAATCGCCCATCCTGTCTGACACTGCAGTGCCACTCCTAGATGGGCCAGGTGTTTGTGTCGGCCACTTGGGTCACTTAGCTTAGTCACACAGCTACCTCATTGCACCTCTTTTTTTCTTTGCATCATGTGCTGTTTGGGGACTATTTTTTGAAGTGCCATCCTGCCTGACACTGCAGTGCCACTCCTAGATGGGCCAGGTGTTTGTGTAGGCCACTTGGGTCGCTTAGCTTAGCATTCCAGCGACCTTGGTGCACCTCTTTTTTTCTTTGCATCATGTGCTGTTTGGGGACAATTTTTTGAAGTGCCATCCTGCCTGACACTGCAGTGCCACTCCTAGATGGGCCAGGTGTTTGTGCCGGCCACTTGGGTCGCTTAGCTTAGTCATCCAGCGACCTCGGTGCAAATTTAGGACTAAAAATAATATTGTGAGGTGTGAGGTGTGAGGTGTTCAGAATAAACTGGAAATGATTGTAAATTATGGTTATTGAGGTTAATAATACTATGGGATCAAAATGACCCCCAAATTCTATGATTTAAGCTGTTTTTGAGGGTTTTTTGTAAAAAAAAAACACCCGAATACAAAACACACCCGAATCCGTCAAAAAATTTCAGGGAGGTTTTGCCAAAACACGTCCGAATCCAAAACACGGCCGCGGAACCGAATCCAAAACCAAAACACAAAACCCGAAAAATTTCCGGTGTACATCACTAATCCTCGTATATCTTTTTCTGTTAGAAATTTATCTAACCCATTTTTAAATACATTGACTGAGTCCGCCATTATAAATTTCCCCCGCACAAGTACTTGTGGAGTAACTCCCAGCCAGCGCAGCTCCTGCAGCTGGCCGGGAGTTGGTCGTCACTGCCCCTGGTCGCAGCGGCTGCGTGTGATGTCATGCAGCCACTGCGACTGCGTTGGCCGGACCACACCCAAATAACGGCGACCAAATGCCACCATGCCGCCCCCTCCCACCCAGCGACCACCTCTGCCTGTCAATCAGGCAGAGGCGATCGCTAGGTTACAACGACCTTCTGCCGTCCAGCATGCACCGGCACACGGCGGCGCATGCGCAGTTTCGACCTGATCGCTGCATTGTGATAAACTGCAGCGAGCAATCAGGTCGGAATGACCCCCCTTGACCTTAGTGATATGAGGACGCAGTGCTAACCACTGTGTCATCTAACATTACTATTTGTACATTGTAAAACAATTTTTCATAGTGTAATGTGTACATTAATTAAATAGCATAATCAGCAAGGTTACCTGACTGTAGGTCACACACCAAGATGATTTGTATAGGATTAATAGGCCTATTTATCATTATTCAGGAAAATGCTCCTATAAATGTTGCTCAATTGGTGCCATATTTTGAAATGAAAAACTGAAAACCAGCTTTCCCTTGGGAGAAGTCATCATGGGTTGGAAGTGTACCACATCAGATAATCTTCCCATTCAACTGAGAGTGCATGTTCCAATTTAAGTTCCTGTGGGGGCCACAGAGAAGTGCTCTCCTTAGATACTTAGGGGTACATGAATGAAGGCTAGATATGAGGGAGAAGTGTTATTATGTGTGCAATTCCACTACATCCTCCAGGTATGAATGCAGAGATGAGTGCAAGGTGATGGGTACTAAGCACTACTGTCTATATCAGGCCTGCTGTCTACAATGTATGACCAATCAGTAGAACTCACTGTTCCAGCACTTGCTGCTATCAATTTTTACAGCTGCAGGTATCGCTGCCCATACACTATAGCCAGGGCCAGCAATGTCCATGGCTGCAGTGGCTGCTGGCTACTAGCTGCATGAGAGATTTTGCATAAGTAGTGAGATCTCATGCATGCCTAGTGAGCTGGCCAGGGAAGAGACACAGCGCATCAGCACTAGGCTGATGCGCTGTGGTACACAGGCAGTGATCGCCGGAGGGAGGAGTGTTCACCATCTAAGATGTTATTGCATCTCGTCAGTGCCTCTTAATACATCTCGTCACTGAGGCAAAGCAGAAAGTATTATAATACATTAACCCCTGAGTCCCATCAATGGATCTTTTGTATCAGTATTGCCACTGTGAGTAAGACTGTGTTGTGGAGCTATGTGGTAGTACAAAGCTTATCATACTAAGGATTGTAATACCTATGGGAGCTAGAGTAGTGGCCTCTGGATATGACCCCCAAGTGTAGGACTAAGTGGACTTTTTACTAAGCCTTGGATGGAGATAAAGTACCAGCCAACCAGCTCCTAATTGTCATTTTTCAAACACAGCCTGTGACATGACAGTTAGGAGCTGATTTGCTGGTACTTTATCTCCGTCCACTTTATCACCATCCAAGGCTAAGTAAATAGACTCCTCAATCACATAAATTAATCCCACAACCTGCTTAACAGTCTCTCTGCTGCTCATTCATCGGGTAATGCTAATGGTTTTTCTGACAGTTACGTTATCTGCAGTGCTGTTTCTAGTAGTGGATGAGCCGTGCGATTGTACAGGCGCCTGCCGTGGCACTTTGTGGCTCCTATTCTGCTCCCCCTCCTCCCTCTTCCATAATACTCCACACGGGAGACTGACTTTCATGGAATGATGCCATTGTGTTGTGACATCAGGATATCAGTGTAACTATACATCCCCTTAGCAAAGAGCATTACCCTTGGCAACAAGCATAGATGCCAGAGCATAAAACCCCTGGTGACGAGCATGACACCCAGCTCATGAAACCCCTGGCAACGAGAATGACAACCAGTGCATGAAACCCCTGACAATGAGCATGACACCCAGTGCATAAAACCACTGGCAACGAGCATTACACCCAGCGCATGAAACCCTGGCAACGAGCATTACACCCAGGGCATGAAACCCCTGGCAGCGAGCATGACAACCAGCATATGAAACCCCTGGCAATGAGCATGACACCCAGTGCATGATCACGGGCATTGTGGTGTATGGCATAATATGGTTCAGGGGGCATAATATGGTGCAAGGGGCATTACTCTATGGGGCTTAATATGGTGGAATGTTTTTTTTCCCTGTGGTAGCCAAGGTCTGTTGTTGCAGGGTCAAAATGAGGGGTGTAAGGTAGTCGTTTTTTGTGAGACCATGCCTATTATAGCGAGGCTACGCCCCCTCAACATAGGCACGCACAAAAAAATTGTCTATTGGGGATGACAACATTTTTGAATGTCTATGGGAGTGGTGAGCATTTTTTTTTAATGCTCGCACTGGGAGCCAACTTGTCTAGAAACAGCCCTGGTTATGTGGACTGTAATTGCAATTATAGTTGAATGCTCAAAGTCGATTTACTTCTGAAAGGGTGTGGTATGGTATGCCGGCGGTCGGGCTCCCGGCGACCAGCATACCGGCGCCGGGAGCCCGACTGCCGGCTTACCGACAGTGTGGCGAGCGCAAATGAGCCCCTTGCGGTGCGCTATTTTATTCTCCCTCCAGGGGGGACGTGGACCCCCACGAGGGAGAATAAGTGTCGGTATGCCAGCTGTCAGGATTCTGGCACCGGTATACTGTGCGCCGGGATCCCGACAGCCGGCATACTGAAGACCACCCCTTCTGAAACATCCACCTGCATGCAAATAATTGATAGCTGCAAAAAAATGGAAAGAAGAAATGTTTGTGTAACTATAGCTACGAGGGGCAGAACTGAGAGGACAAGCTGCACAAACAAGGGAATGACTGTAAAAGATACATCTTTATGGTGTAGTCTCCACAATAGTGCCTGGTAACACCATATGCAGATGGTGCTTGCTAATGCCTTCAAACTGTGAACAAATACACTTTTTTGACGCTTGATACATTTTGACTGCAGCTCTTAAGTATAGCAGTGTTTTCATGCAGAGATCCTGAGAGTTTTGACAGTTGGAGAAATTTGCCATTTTTCCTGCATTAACAGTTTAATAAATCTGAATGATACTCAAAAAAAACAGTAAAAATATGCGTAAAGCACCTTTTAGGTATATATTTCAGGAAAACTAGATATATAAATAAGCCCCTAAATGAAAACATGACTGATTAAAGTAGAAAATGTGACAAACAATTAATAGAAATGTATGCAAACGTCTGTAATTAAGAAAGTATATACCAGATACTGTTTAAGAGATTATGGTGGTCATTCCGAGTTGATCGCACATAGCAACTTTTTGCTGCTCGTGCGATCAACTTGATGCGCCTATGGGGGAGTGTATTTTAGCCTACCAGGGCTGCGATCGCTTGTGCAGCCCTGCTTTGTTAACGAAGTTTCCTGCAAAACAAGACCAGGGTCAGACCTACTTACCCTGTGCGACGGATCCCTCAACGAAGGTCCTGGAATTTACGTCAGACATACGCCCTCCTAACGCCTGGACACGCCTCATCACACCTGGAAAATGGTCAGTTGATGCCCCGGAACGCCTCCCGCCTGTCAGTCTTCTTGCGATCGCCGCTGCGATTGCGTTTCCACTGGCGGCGTCACTGCGTGTGCAATGAGTCCACCGTGCATGCGCAGTTCCAACCCATTCGCACCGCTGCGACAAACTGCAGCATGCAAACGAGTCAGAATGCCCCCCTATATTAGGAATAAACAAACCCTGTATTTGTAGGTATGTTATTGTATTACTTTATTGCTGCATATTTTTTATTATTAACAGTTACTTCAATTGAACCAGTAAAGTCTGTTTTGCGCTTTACAATTGGGAACAACACAGGTAGGAAACTGGGTAATAACACATAGACCAATAGGTAAGAAGACCCTGATTGAAAGCTTACAATGATTAAAGCAAAGATTTTATTGACTACTAGCCAAACGTTACAATGTCAGTTATAGGTTTCTCCAAGGAGCCCTCACAAATTAAATTACAATAAACCTAAGAAATCAGGGGTCAGTGGACATCACACTTAGGCGGGGGTCTTTTCAAGGTCAAAAGTGATTTTTAGTTTGCAGAATAAGGACATTTTACTTATCCAGGCAGTCATTTACTTTTTTTGCTCATCTACCTGTACAGTTAAATGATTTTTTTAATTTGTTTATTGTATTGCTTGTGAAATGCATTTTTTAAATAGTGTTATAAACTATGAATACTGTAGACTCTAGAAATGTATCTGTGGCTTGCAGTAAGTACAATTATTTTTATTATTATTACATTTTATTTATAATGTGCCACAAGTGTTTTACAGCACCGTAAAAAGGACATTACAGGGAGACGAAACTTAGCATTACAGTAAATAAATAAAAAAATAGAAGTACACAACATGGTATGAAGGAGTCATAAATTATATGCTTGTTGAAAAAGAAGCAACAATTTGTAGCTATTTGTACATGTAATATAATATGCGTTTTTTGTCTGGCACCATTTTCTGCTGATTGATATTTGTATCAAAATTGTTCTTAAATAGACTGCAGTTAGAATTACCGTGACAAAGGTTGACTCACTGTACAAGCAACATTCTGAAAGATTTTACTACGTAGACTATTAAACTGTCACATAAACATAAAAATGAAGTGAGCTGATCCAAGGAGGAAAAGTATTGAAACATTGACACACATTATGTGTGTCATTATGTATTTTATTCAATTGCTGTCGAAGGTGAAAATTTCCATAGCATTAAAATACCAGCAACAGTACCCTATCTCGCACCCTTTGCCTGGCTGATTTGCACCACGATTCACACGAAAGCGCTCACTACCCTATGGGGTGAGATCCCTTTGCCATAAAGTTCAGCAGGTGCCGCACAGTTTTAGCCCAGCAAACAATTTGCAGGCCATTGAATTCCACTAAACAGTATGTATCACTATTTGACCATTCTTTTTCATTTTTTATTTTTTTAGATGAAATTGCACACACAAGTTGCCCAGGAAACAAAGTTGCCATTAAGAGAAAGTATTGATCCTATGGGCCAGATGCATCATCGCTTGGAAAGTGATAAAATGGAGAGTAAAAAAGTACCAGCCAATCAGCTCCTAACTGCCATTTTTCAAACACAGCCTGTGACATGGTAGTTAGGATCTGATTGGCTGGTACTTTTTCACTCTCCATTTTATCACTTTCCAAGCGATGATGCATCTAGCCCTATGTTATAATAAAATCCATTATCAATTGTATTTTTTCCAACACAGCAGTTTAAATTCATGATTATTTTTTTTTTATTATTATTATTATTATTATTATTATTATGTCACTACTCTCCTCTGGTATAAAATTTTGTAAATGTAATACACCAAACACATAGGTAAAATAATTAGCAGTGTAGCTGGAGAAGCAGTATCTAGTTCTCAAATAAATTAACAGAAGACAATTAAAATAAAATTTATCTGTGTGATATATGTAACATAAATATAAATATTTAATTACTTAGCTCAGTACATATGCTATAAACTTTTTTTTTTTAAACCTCTACTGTTAAACATTAGCCTATGTTAAAATAGATGGGGCTATGGATTGTGTTTACAATAAATTTACTCTAGTTATTGAGATAATTAATTTGAAAGCTAATAATTAATAAATGTGGCAGGCAACGAAAATATGAATTTATTGACATTAATCTAAAACTGTCTAGCAAATAAACATTTTATATGTATAATTTTAATTAAATAAACTCATTGGCCGGGATGTAATAAAGTCCAAGTTTGGCGGACATGCAGGACGTTTTTTTAAAGTGGGAAATTATGTACAAGGCTAAACCATGCTTTGTACATGATTGCCCCTTTAAAAAAACATCCGCAATTGGCTGGCATTCCGCACGGTCTGTGAACTCGAACTTTATTACATCCTGGCCATTAGAACTACATCCAGACTTCAAATGTTATACACTAACATGAAATGCTCTAATATACAAATGATTAGTAAAACAAAAATTGTTAATTAATCTTAAATTTGGACAGAATTTAAATGTAAATAGCACTTAAGTATCAATAACAATATAAATGGGTCAATGTATTAAATAGGAGTAGAAATCTTCAGAGGAAAAAATTGGGTTATTAGTCTATATGTAGACTGATGGGATAGATGGACTTTTTTTATAAAACTTCCTTCGTTTATAGAAGCAACTTTGGACCATGAAGCATTTCCTGTCTACATGTCAGTCAATTCAATTAGAGGGAGGCAAGTTGCCATAGCAACGTCATGGAAATGCTGGCAACCGCACTTCACACACACCCCCCTTCCCCATGTGGCCTGATCTCGCTTTTTTTTTTACAACCCTACAGAGCTGTGAACAAAGAGCCATGAGTTTTGAGCTATGTACATGTAAGTGTGGCATTTAGCTGTATCTACTCACCTGACGAACTGCCTCATGGCTAATTTAAAAGAACCTCTTTATCAAATAGTTAAAAATATGATTAAAAATTGTGAGTGGTCCCCCCTCCTAAGCATAACCAGCCCCGGGTTCTTTGAGACGGCACTGGTTCTTAAAATACCGGGAGCAAATTGCATAGGAGTCCCCTTTATTTTAAGAACCAGCACTGGGCTCTTGGACCGGTCCTAGTTACACAAATACGGGGGGGAAATGGACGTAGCGGTCCCCAGCTCTGGCCGCCTAGGTTGTGAGTGGCGACTTCATAGTCCATTATGTTAAAAAACATTACAGTAGAACTATAGGTCCCAGTAATCCTCCCCCGCATCCTGGTACTTCGCATAAAGGGCCCGCTTATACCTGTAGTTTTTCTGTAAAATAAATATTCCAATAAAGACAACACACACACATACTGTGATAGTAAAACTTTATTAAAACATACTTACACACTCACACACATACTTACCTACATTTACTTTATAATCGTGCATAGGAGACCACAAATAGGTTGAACTCGATGGACATTTGTCTTTTTTCAACCTTAGATACTTTGTTACTACAGTATGTTACTATGTTACATCCTACATAGAGAATCGGTCCCCTTGTCCACGTAGAATCCATAGGTCACATGTAATAAAAATATATATACTCATCTAATTCCAGTGTAGATCGGTCCTCTTCTGTCCATATAGGCATTCACATAGTTAAAAATAATAAACCAAAACAAACCCGGACCAGAAAGAACATGTAGAAGTGTATGTTTACACATACATTTCTACAACGTAACTGCATGCCCTCCACATTACTAATGTCACTAGAGGGACCCGCCAGACAATCAGGTGCTGCTACCATAGCAACAGCTTCTTGATTGGCTTTGCTCTCCCAGAGCTCAGCCTATCACTAATGTAAATGCTCTGCTCCACGGTGGGAACCACTAAATTGGTAAATCCACAAGGGTCAGCCTCAATTAACCTTGTGGTTTCTCCCTCTAACCACAAGGTCAATTGATCCTTGATGCGTTTCTATGCTGTTAGGTGTTGGCAGTTTCCTAACTATCCTTCTGAGGAAACTGCCAACACCTAATGGCATAGAAACGCATCAAAGATCACACTGATTACCTGACTCAGGATGAGTTAGTAATAACCAGCGCAAAAACGGGACCCTGTCTGCATGTATCTATACTGCTTAATATCATATTACATTGTGTGTGGAGGTCAAATATTCTGTGCAACATTAACAGTGACTGCCAGACTGTGGAGGTGCAAAGCTGCACTGCTAACAGGACCATATGGTAATTACCTACTTATTCATTTGGCTCAATGCAAAGTTCTAAAGTTCCAAAAGGACTATGTTCTGTCAGGATACTTAGTTTCAATATGCAATGCTGCATGAGACACCTGGCATGAGTGAGCCACGCCTTGTGGTGTAGCATCCTTTTTGCACCTTTTTCACTTAACCTAATGTGATGCAGGAAAACCACTTCTTAAGAATGCACAGATTAATTTAATATCCAACACTGAAACATATGTATGCAATTGAGTCTAAGGGGGACATTTACTAAGCAGTAAAAAGAAGTAGCCCCATCAACCAATCAGCAACTCTGTATAATTTTATAGTATGCAAATTATAGATGTTACTTCAGTGCTGATTGGTTGCCATGGGCAACTTCTCCACTGGTTCATTTCTCCGCTCTTATCACTGCTTAGTAAATGTCCCCCTTAATCTGCATGCAAAGCACAATAGAACTTGGCATGAGAGAAAAGCCACAGCTGCTGCATTGTAGCACTTTGTAGCACAGACTCAGACTCACTCACGTGCAGTTATACACGTGTCGCATATCTAATTAATCAATACAGTCTTGTGAAGTTGTTTTGTCACATAACATTTTTTCTTTGCATCATGTGCTGTTTGGGGACAATTTTTTTGAAGTGCCATCCTGTCTGACACTGCAGTCCCACTCCTAGATGGGCCAAGTGTTTGTGTCGGCCACTTGTGTCGCTTAGCTTAGTCACACAGCGACCTTGGTGCGCCTCTTTTATTCTTTGCATCATGTGCTGTTTGGGGACTATTTTTTTGAAGTGCCATCCTGCCTGACACTGCAGTGCCACTCCTAGATGGGCCAGGTGTTTGTGTCGGCCACTTGTGTCGCTTAGCTTAGACATCCAGTGACCTCGGTGCAAATTTTAGGACTAAAAATAATATTGTGAGGTGTGAGGTGTTCAGAATAGACTGAAAATGAGTGTAAATTATGGTTATTTAGGTTAATAATACTATGGGATCAAAATGAACCCCAAATTCTATGATTTAAGCTGTTTTTGAGGGTTTTTTGAAAAAAACACCCGAATCCAAAACACACCCGAAGCCGACAAAAAAATTTCAGGGAGGTTTTGGCAAAACGCGTCCGAATCCAAAACACGGCCGCGGAACCGAATCCAAAACCAAAACACAAAACCCGAAAAATTTCCGGTGCACATCTCTAGTTTAAAGAGATAGTATGATAAGCCTATTTAAACATGGCTTTACAATAAGTAAACTTTTTAATCTTCAATTTAAAACAATTTATAAATAAAAACAAACACATATTTACATATCAAAAGCATTTATTTATATAACACAAATTATATTACAGTGCTGTCTAGAGAATATGTAATCCTCCATATCAATCCCTGTCCCACTGATGCTCACAGTGTAAATTCACTACCACAAATATACACATGGGTCTGTTTTGGCAGATTAACTAATTGTTTTGACAATGGGATGTGTGATCATACCAATCAGCATTGAAGTAACATTTATATTTTGCATACTATACAATTGTACGGAGCAGCTGATTGGTTGCCATAGGCAACTTCTCCACAGGCTCACTTCCCCACTCTTTACACTGCTTCATGAATAGACCCTTTAGAGAGAACCCACTTATATTGGGGAGAACATACAAACTCCACGCTGGTCTCTGTTTGGGATTGAGCCCACGACCCCAGTGCTGTGGGGCAGCACCGCTAACCATTGTGTTACCATGTAAAGTATTCTTTGACAAATATGTATATTGTATATTTAATTTTTTTATACATTTGTCCATTCATATGTCTCTGTAACAAACGTACACAACATTGTTTAAAGTAATTAGGAGATCGCCATATACAAAAACATCAATTTGTTTTTTGCTACGATAAGGAGCTAGCTTGTCCTCCCAGAGCTTGCTGGTACATTGTGTTTGAGGGCCTGCACATTTTCATGTTAGAGAGCAATCTGCAAGAGATATATCTTTATGCTTCTTACATTATCTTATATTCTTTATCCAGCCTCACTGTCCAGTGGCATTTTACACTTTTGAAGCTGAGAAACCTGGGGAGCCTGATAGACCATTTACTATCAAGAACGCTGAAAGTCTTCCTTCCTGAGTGATTCTGACTGAGTGACGTGACTTATGTAGGCAATTATACAATAGACGGTAAAGCTCTGTTCATGTTCTGACTTGCTAGCTGCATGAAGTCATTAAACAGCACTTCATCAAAGTTCAGGAAATGAGTAAAGCTGTTTATGTACATCGTGTCTAACAAAGTATACAGTCTCTCACATATGCATTGTGTTTGCAAAGGGAAAAGCCATGTGATCTGCTTTTTTTTAAAACATTGTTTATATTTTATCTTACATCGCTTCATGATACAAAGAACCATAGCTAATCATTGTAAATCAGTACAGACTAGTATTTAATGCAATACTATCACACAATACAATTCAAGAAATTAGAAAAGCAAAGTGTCCAGTTTACAGGCAGGCATTGGCAAGTTTAGGCTTTATAATAACATCAAGCTTCATGTAAATTGTATTTGACATGAAGTACAGTACAGATGCATGATTTTCCAATATTGTCACAGAGTATAAGCACGGGCACATGCATTATGGCAACGCTATGAAGCACCAGGCTGCGTACACTTGCACCGATGGGTATACCATAAACTGCATAAGGTTTGCGGGTGCAAGAATAAGCATGCGCCCGATTTGCCCTGGTATACATGCCGCGAAACGCACGCAGTGCTACAAGGATGTAAAAGGTCACATCTGTATGATGTATCTGATTATGGGGCTAATTCAGTAAGGATAGCAAACTCTGCTAATCGCCAGAATTTGCTATCCTTTTGGTCGCATTCTGGGGGCCTCCCATCTCTGGGTAAGGCCGCCCAGCATACTAACCTGCGCCTCCCCCCCTTCAACAAGCAGAAATTGCAAGCGCTTCACAATTTCTGCTTGTTAGCAGAAAATAAAGATGACTCCTGCTAGCGCAGCTTAGCTGCGGCTGCAGGAATCCCGGCGCCATCTTACCTGTCTCCTCCCTGGAAACGGAGTGTTGCTCGCCCCCCCGCCCCGCAACCACCTCTACCTGATTGACAGACAGAGGCGATCGCATTTTCTGCAAACTCCCCTCAGAAAATGCGGGCACATACGGAATTAGCGCCTATATTTGGAGTAAATGACTGAAGTTGCACAAATAGAAAATTAGTTTATTACATTTCTTAATGTATTTCAAATGCAATTGATATATGTTAATAAAAAAAAATAATTTGGATTGAGTGGCAATTAATACAATTCTTGGCGTACAGTATCTGATGAAAAGAGAATTTCTAAAATGTATTACAAGACATTTGCAATTTTACAGATTTCTATGGGCTCATACTTAGTTTCCTACTTAGGAAATACTTAGTTTCAATAAATGAGTTACTGTAGGTACATTCACAGAGATCATCTACCAAGTACTTCTGTTTTCAGGTGCTTAGTCAAATGATGGATTGGTTAAAACAATATCATGAAAATGATTTGATCAAAAATATAAAAAATTAAGAAGCAAATTAGAAAATGAGGTTTCATACACAAATAATATAGGATAAGACATTATGGGGTAGCATTTAAAAACAGACAAATGGAGGTGTTGTCCATAGAATCGGATTCTGTTTATTATTATATAGCATGCAAAAGAGAATTTATAGCTAGACTTTGATTGGTTGCCCAGACATATTTAAAAGCTTTAGAAAATCTACCCCTGTGAAGGGCCAATGGCATTACTATATGACAAGCGGTATTACCGACTCTCTTTGATAATAAGATAATCATTACAGCATTCTTGTTATGGAATCTGCATACTGTAGATTATAATATAGAGATTTGTACCACATATCTTTTAGCTGTATACATTTCTTAATTAGTGCTAAATTATGTTACAAATTCAATTTAAAGCACCAGCTCGCCTCCCCATGTTGGTTTCATTCTAGTTATCAATAGTTTGGCACTGTGGGCCTTATTTAGATTCAGTCAGTTCTTACTCCGACCTGCGACAGCCGGCATGCTGACGGATGGCATTACAGTTCATCCGATGATGCATCCTAGGATGTGGCTTGGATTAGTAATTCATACAGGAGGCGTGACGCCTCCTGCTGCACTACCATATAAGAGCTACATTAGCGCTGCTGCTTTAATGTAAGCAACAGGCAGCACTAGCACCTCCACCCACATCTCAATCAGGCTCTGGGTTTTTACCCTCTTCTCAAATCTGAAAAGCAACTTGCTCTGTGTACATTTATTTTACAAGCTGCCGACAGATCCAAGGCTATGTATAACCAGTCGACACAGGAAGAGTATTTAGTTCAGCATCCGTGGGAGTCACATCTATGTAACTGTGTGAAGACCTTTGCAAAGTGTCCCCACATTCATGGGGTTGAGGAGTAAAAATGAGTTTGTTACTAGAGTCATGAGTTCAAATCAGAGCCCTACAGTGGGCCAGATGTACTAAGCCTTGAAAAGTGATAAATTGCACGGTGATAAAGTAACGACCAACCAGCTCCTAACTGTAATTTTTCAAACCCAGCCTGTAACATGGCAGTTAGGAGCTGATAGGCTGATACATTATCACTGTGTAATTTATCACTTTTCAAGGCTTAGTACATCTCCCCCAGTATCTGTGTGGAATTTGTATGTTCTACATGTGGGCTTCTTCTGGGTGGTTTCCTACCACACTTCAGAAACATACTCCAAGGTTAATCAGCTGTGGACTAAGGTGGTCATTCCTAGTTGATCGCAGCATGAAACTTTTTGCTGCTGCTGCGATCAACTAGTCCACGCCTATGGGGGAGTGTATTTTAGCTTAGCAGGGCTGCGATCGCTTGTGCAGCCCTGCTAAGCTAAAAAAAATTAGAGCAAAAGTAGACTAGGCCTGGACATACTTACCCTGTGCGACGATCTCTGCGATGCTGGAGCGGGCTTTGATGTCCGACATCCGCCCTCCGTTCTGCTGGACACGCCTGCGTTTTCTTCTCCACTCCCTGAAAACGGTCTTCAACGGTCCAGATCCGCCCAGGTACGCCTTCTTTCTGTCAATCTTCTTTGCGACTCTGCGACCACTTCCTTCGTAGGAAGCGACGTAACCCGGTGAGCAACATCGCACACGCGCACTGCGTCCGCCGCGCATGCGCATTCCGGACCCGTTTGCATCGCAGCGACAAACCGCTGCATGCGAACGGGTCAGAATGGCCACCTAAATTGGAACCTAATGTTTGTGATTGTGTGTCAGGGAATGACTGTAAGCTCCAATGACATACATGTATGTTTTCTGTGCTTCAGTGCATAATACTGTATGTTGGCATTATACTGTAAACTCCTTAATGGTTAATGACTCATTATACCCATTTTAAACCATAACATAATGCAGCATACATAATAAATTAAATAACAACAGAAAACAGCATTGGTGTCTAAAGTGTCAATTTATTACGGGGACGGAGGGATAAAGAAGTAACTTGAACTCACAGCCAAACGAAGCCCATGGCTGGTGACAACTCTCCTTTAGCTTTAAATGATGGACTCAGAGGGGGAGATATACTAAGCCTAGGAAAGTGAGAGAGAAATAATGTACCAATCAGCATCTTAACTGTCATGTTGCGGGCTGTGTTTGAAATATGACAGTTAGGAGCTGATTGGCTGGTGTATTTTTCTCTATCTACTTTCTCACTCTACAAGGTTTAATACATCTGACCCACAGTGAGATGGTGTCACCATATTTAGCAGGGCAGACATTAGAACAACTGTATAAGGAGAGCGCACCCATAACAAAAACACTTTATAACAGCAAAATTGTTGTACTTTACCACAAACAAGGCACACCTCATGACAATCACACAAACAAATTAACAACAGACTATGGGGGTCATTCCGACCCGATCGCTCACTGCAGTTTGTCGCAGTGCAGCGATCGGGTCGGAACTGCGCATGCGCCAGTGCCGCAATGCGCCGACGCATAGCAGTCGCCGCTGCCTAGTGATTGTTTCTGAGACAGAGGCGGTCGCTGGGCGGGAGGGGGCTGAACAGCGGAGTTAAGCTGCCGTTTAGTAGGCGCGGTCCGGCCAATGCAGGCGTGGCCGGACGGTTGGGGGGGGGCGGCCACGCCTGCCAGCAGCAGCGACACACAACTCCCGGTCTGCCGCAGGAGCTGCGCTGGCTGGGAGTTACTCCACAGATACAAGAGCATCGCCGCTGTGCGATGCTTTTGTATTTGTGCGGGGGGGGGGGGGGGGGGGACGCGGCACTGACATGCAGGGCGGACTAGCCCTATGCTTGGCGTCCCCCCGCATGTCTAAGTTCATGATCGTAGCTGTGCTAAATTTAGCACAGCTACGATCAACTCGGAATGACTCCCAGTGTGTGATTAAAATTTCTTGAACAAGAGAGCTAGCTGAAACCCAATCTCTCCTTTTAGAAACAACCGAAACACACACCTGCACACACTGCCAACACAATGGGTCGCTTGTTGTGACACCACTACAACAATATAAAGAAATGGCCAGTACGGATGGTGTAAGTGTAATGGTTAGCATTACTGCCTCACAGCACTGAGGTCATGGGTTCGATTCCCACCATGGCTCTAACTGTGCGGAGTTTGTATATTCTCCCCGTACTTGCGTGGGTTTCCTCCAGGTATTCCAGTTTCCTCCCACAATCCAAAAATATACTAGTAGGTTACTTGGATCCCCCCCAAAAAAAAAAAATACCCCTAGTGTGAATGTGTGTGTATGTACACGTGATAGGAAATGTAGATTGTAAGCTCCACTGGGGCAGGGACTGATGTGAATGGCCTAATATTCTCTCTGTAAAAGCGCTGTGGAATATGTGTGCGCTATATATATATAAATAAATAAATAAATACATTTAAAGGGGCCAACTCAAAAAAATGATGGTCATTTGCCAAATCCTTAGGGTTTAAAAGCCACTGGGCTTACAAAACAGCCTTCTATTACTCTACTTTATTTTGAATGGTAATAATAATTGTGGCATCCCATCAGAGCTGCCACGGATGTGTTAAATGGACTTTTGTGCCGCCCATCCCCTACAAAATGCAGCCTTCCTGAATGCTTTGTGACTTGCAGCAGGGAAAGGGTTAAAGACATAGAATTTGATGGCAGATAACAACCACTTGGCCCATCTAGTCTTCCCTTTTTTTAACCATATTTTTATCTCAAAACTTATTTGATCCTTATTTCTCTGTAAGGATATCCTTATGTCTATCCCAAATTGCGCTACTGTCTTAGACTCTACCACCTCTGACGGGAGGCTATTCCACTTGTCCACTACCCTACCTGTGAAGTAATTTTTCCTCAAATTTCCCCTGAACCCCCCCCCCCCCTCCCCGTCCAGTCTCAGTGCATGACCTCGTGTCCTATTGCTTCTCTTCATTTGGACAATGTTTCCCTCCTGGACTTTGTTAAAACCCTTGATATATTTTAATTTTCTATCATGTCCCCCCTTTCCCTTCTCTGCTCCAAACTATACATATTGAGATTTCTTAGTCTTTCTGGGTATGTTTTGTGATGTAGACCATGCACCATTTTAGTTGCCCTTCTTTGTACAGTCTCTAATGTATTAATATCCTTTTGAAGATATGGCCCCCACAGTATTCTAGATGAGGCCGTACCAATGACCTATACAGTGGCATTATTACTTCTTTCTTTCTGCTGCTGATTCCTCTCCCAATGCAGCCAAGCATCTGACTAGCCTTCCTCATTGCCTTGTTACATTGCTTATCTGTCTTTAAGTCATCTGAAATAGTGACTCCTAGATCCCTTTCCTCCTCAGTAGTTTCCAGTATAGTGCCATTATACTATATTTAATAATATCCCTGCAACTTAACTGTGGCCCCTTCCCCTCTCTTTCAGTAGTGAATACTGAGCAAAAATAATTATTAAGATGATCTTCCATTACACTGTCTCCTCAACAAGACTCGCAGACTCTGTCTTTAGTTTTATAATTCCGCCTTTTGTTTTTCTCCTTTCGCTTATATACCGAAAAAAAAGTTTTGCCTCCTTTACCCACTGACTGACGGTTTTCTCCTCAGCTTGTGTCATTGCACATCAGATTACCTTCTTAGGGGTACATTTACTAAGCAGTGATAAGAGCGGAGTAGTGAGCCAGTGGAGATATTTCCCCATCAACCAATAAGCAGCTCTGTATCATTTTATAGTATGCAAATTATAGATGTTACTTCAGTGCTGATTGGTTGCCATGGGCAACTTCTCCACTGGTTCACTTCTCTGCTCTTATCACTGCTTAGTAAATGTACCCCTTAGTCTTCTGTCTAACAAGATATATCTCTTTGTCTTCATTATTTTGTGTCTGCTTATATTTCTTAAAAGCCATCTTATTTTCTTTCACAATATTTGCTATTTCTTTCGCAAACCACACAAGACATCCCATGTTGCAGCTGGCACAGGGACATTGCTGGATCAGTGAGAAGCACATGGGAGGGATCCATCATGCACTGGGTCAGTTAACTGCCAGGCTCAAAAAAAGTTGATGTGAACTGAGGCAGCCATCTTATTAGAGTGAGAGCTGTGTTGTGGGTGGTGGCCATGCTCCCAATGTCCAGAGAAGGGAGAGGGTGGCAGTCAGAGAACCTGGTGTGTAGCTGTGAGATTCCCTGTGAATAGCAGTGGCAATCAGTAGCAGCAGTGACGGGTGGTCTTCAGTATGCCGACTGTCGGGATCCCGGCGCACAGTATACCGGTGCCGGAATCCCAACAGCCGGCATACTGACACTTATTCTCCCTCTTCGGGGTCCACGATCCCCTGGAGGGAGAATAAATAGAGTGGCGCACATAGCGCGCCACCGTGCCCGCAGCATGCCGAGCACAGCGAGCCCGCAAGGGGCTCATTTGCACTCGCCACGCTGTCGGTATGCTGGGGGTCGGGATCCTGGCGCCGGTTTGCTGGTTGCTAGGAGCCCGGCCGCCGGCATACCATACTACACCCGCAGTGACAGTGAAGACTGTGAGAGAGCCATTTTCTGGTTCACTCAGAGGTAGTGACACAGATCCTCTTCCATTCAATGGCAGCTCCGGAGGTGATCTCTACCTTATACTGACAGCCAGAGAGTGGAGAGGAGGAGGTGCCTTTGCCATGGCTGCAGACAAGAGAGGACTGTCAACTGAGGTCAGCATAATAGGTTGGTAGCCCTGCACCATTAATCACTTACTGCAAGGACTTAGAGAGAGAGAAAGTGTGACAGCGATCACAGCAGGGACAAAGACACATACTGTAGCTGCATACATTTTGCTTTAGATTGAGTGCTGCAGGTGAGGATAATTATGCTTCACTGAGCTACTTAATTACAGTGGAACGTCGTCTTATTTAGTAATATAACCTCAGTGCACGCAACTCATCAATTGACAACTATAGTTTATAACTACAGCTAAAGGACAGGTCAGGACTCAGTTGTACAGTTATAAGCAGCTATCATCTAGTTAAACAGCGTGGATATCTCAGATACTGTAGCTTTCATTGCAGGAATTGTGCATAAAGACCCTCATTCCGAGTTGATCGCTAGCTGCCGTTGTCTGCAGCGCAGCGATCAGGCTAAAAATCAGCACTTCTGCACATGCGTATGGTGCGCACTGCGCACGCGCGACATACTTTCACAAAAGCCGATGCAGTTTCACACAAAGTCTAGCGACGCTTTTTAGTCGCACTGCTGGCCGCAGAGTGATTGACAGGAAGTGGGTGTTTCTGGGTGGTAACCGACCGTTTTCGGGGAGTGTGTGTAAAAACGCAGGCGTGCCAGATAAAAACTCAGGAGTGGCTGGGGAAACGTAGGCGTGGCTGGGCAAACGCAGGGCGTGCTTGTGACGTCAAAACAGCAACTAAACAGACTGTAGTGATCGCTAGCTAGGAGTAAGTCTCGAGCTACTCAGAAACTGCACAGTCTTTTTTTGCAGCAGCGCTGCGATCCTTTTGTTCGCACTTCTGCTATGCTAAGATACACTCCCAGAGGGCGGCGGCTTAGCGTTTGCACTGCTGCTAAAAGCAGCTAGCGAGTGATCAACTTGGAATGAGGGCCAAAATCAGCAAGAATAAACTCCAGCCAGCTATAGCTACAGAAACAGTGCTGAGCTTCAACTTTACTCATAGTCTGCGTTTTCGTACAGTGGGCGATCAGGTCAAAACTGCGCATGCGTATGCACCGCAATGCGCAGGTGTGTCACACGGGTACAAAGCAGATCGCTGCTGAGTGATGGGTTTGTGCGAAGGATCCATTTGCACGGGCGTTCGCAAGGAGATTGACAGGAAGAAGGCGTTTCTGGGTGGCAAATGATCGTTTTCTGGGAGTGTTGTCCATGCGTTTGCAGGGAGGGTTCCTGACTTTAATTTCCGGTCCTGGACAGGTTAAAGTGATCGCTATGGCTGAGTAAGTCCTGGGCTACTCAGAAACTGCACAAAATCTGAATGTACAGCTCTGCTACACATGCGTTCGCACACTTGCACAGCTAAAATACACTCCCCTGTGGGCGGCGACTATCTGTTCGCAGCAGTACAAAAATCGCTTGCTAGTGAACAGGTCTGAATTAGGCCCATAGTTGCTATAAGCTTATTGTTGCTGCAATGTAACTTAGGAAATTGTTACAGGAAACAGTAATGGCATTCAGACAGGAAAAGAGCTACAATACTCTCTGACTAGACAGAGATACTGTACTGTAGCTACATTTTCTCTTTTGTTATCTCCCATTTGCTACATTTGTTTTGGACTTTGAACATATAACTACAGGAGATCAACTTTTCAGAAAAGTGCACTATAA
Organism: Pseudophryne corroboree; assembly: GCF_028390025.1. NCBI lineage: Eukaryota > Metazoa > Chordata > Amphibia > Anura > Myobatrachidae > Pseudophryne > Pseudophryne corroboree. Next base: position 154,009,741 of record NC_086445.1, read on the forward strand.
TCTAAATTCAGCTAGCTAGAATTTATAGAAGTTTACAAGGGCCCAATTGTAGGCAATTTTAATGTGATTGTTTTGTTAACCTTGTATCTTATAATGTTAATATTATCTTCTGTAATTTGTTTTTCTTGCATGAAAGTGTACGAGGGTAGCCCATACATTTAGAATATTATAATTACCATTGTTTATAATAACCATTTGAACCACTTGGCTGCCGCGACCATGCCTGCTAGTGCTTTATCTGACCTGGTCGCACAGGATGCGACCCGTCAGATAAACAGTATTTGCAGCGGCAGGGAAGGGAAACTTCCCCCTGCTGTTGCTGTCAGAGGTCCCTCTGCCTCCCTGCACTCTCACTACTGATTGCCGTGCTGCCGATCACTGCTAATCAGACAGCACAGCAGGACCCCCCCTCTAGCAGCTGCAAACAACAACAGCTGCTGAGAAGTGTAAATTAAACCCCCCCCCCCGCCCCTGTGTACCTGGAGGCTGTCTCTGCTTTCAAAATGAAAGCCGCAATGTTTCCGATGTTCTGATGGTTGTGATGTTCCCAATTGATGTTTCGATGATTGGAGAAAACAAAATAAAATATATATATATATTTTTTTAACTAAAATCATTTTGGATAGGGTTAAATTCATTTCTTCACCTAATTCACTCATAAAACCCCCGACAATTTCGGAGAGGTTTTTTGGGAAAACAATCGTCAGTTAAGTGGTTAAAGTTCTTACAGTGGAGAAAAGCCTTTGCAGGAGTGTTGTACTGTAGTTTCATAAAAACACTGTAGAGAAACTGTGTAATTCATTTCCATGTGAATGTATCTTGAACTGTATTGTGAATTGACAGTGGAACCTGTCTATGCTAGATGCTACAGTCGCCAGGCTCTGGTAAGGAATCCATGAAAGAATAAAGCCATGCATCCAATTAACAGACTGTAATCTATAATACTTACCAGAGACATTCAGACTTTACATACTTAACTGAATCTGGAAGAGCTACTAGATACTTAGCGGTAACTGCTACATGTCGTGAAACTTACCTTTGAGTGTCACACAATCATTAAGAGCCTAGTTTTAAATACTTACATTGTTACATTTCCTATAATTTGATGATATCATGTTTCCAATTAAACAAAATGATCATGTTGCTGTCTTTACATAGTTCACACTCTTGTTCATGTTTATTGGATGGATGCAACACGCTTTATGAGAATACATGAAAAGTTGAAAACATACAACAGCAACAAACAATAAATGTTACTTATTTAATTTAGATTATTCATTTCAATTTAAGTGTGTTTAATGCATATTTTGCAGCTATAATACCCATTTTCTGTACCTACTGTTATCATATACTTGTCATTCCACATGTTTAATGGAATTATCAGCTGCTCAGTAACAGGCAAGTAAATGATAGCTCCCACGGGAGCTACTTTCCATACTGTTCATACTAACTATGTAGGCACATGCATGCACTCCTGAAGGCTTTTTTTTTTGTAAACCACAAGTTATATTACTTTTGGACTTTCTTCTTAGGTTATGATTGCAATCACCTGTGTTGAAACCCCTTTCTTATCAACACAGGTGACAGCCATCATATATTAAGAGAGAAGTGCAGGTAGAGAGCATTTTTTCCTCCAGGAATGGTCACGTTGGGAGTTATGCACAATCTAATATACCCCCGCCCCCTTTCCACCAGGGCCCCCCAGTCTTAAGTGCACCCACAAGGATTAATCCAGCCTTGGGGGTACATTTACAAAGATGGGAGTTTATTAGAACTGATGATGTTGCCCATAGCAACCAATCAGATTCTATCTATTATCTTCTAGAAGCAGCTAGATAAACGTTAAGTAGAATCTGATTGGTAGCTATGAGCAACATCACCAGTTCTAAAAAAACTTCCACCTTAGTAAATTTACCCTTTGGTGATCATCACATTTCATTTTCACAATATTATTGGCTACAGTAGTCTCCTGCATTTCATGACACCAAGAGACAGGGGATCAAATTATTTTTATCCACTGCTGTTTTAAGGGGAAATTCATAAAAATTTTCTAAACAGCAGAAGTAGAGATGTTGCAACCAATCAGAGTCTATCTATAATTTTCTAGTATGTACTAGATAAATGATTGGTAGATTCTGATTCGTTGTCATGGGTAACACTTTCACTTGTCCTCAATAGAAGGTTTGATAAGTCTGCCCATCTAGTTGGGGGTGGCATAGGACCATAGTGGCAGATGTATACCTTTATGAGTGTGATAAGCTCCAAGAAGTATGATTGATTAATGTCTGGCACTATCCACAAGTGCTGTGAAATGAGTATGCAAACTTGCTGGCACAGTCCAAGTTGTGCAGTAAAGCATTACAGTGTATGACTAAAGGTATGGTAAGTCTAGGACTACATGCATTTGACCCCAGAGCTCTAGGGTCTGCATTGTATAGCCCTTATAAATTTATAAAGACTGGAGTTGATAAGGTCTGGAGTGATTATACCAGAGATTTGGAGGTCTGCCTTTCACTGACAGGAAGTAGCGAGGACATGATGGTATAAGTGAAGGAAGGAGTAATACTGTACATGAGGGAAGAGGGCCCTGCTCATGAAAGCTTACAGTCTAAATGCGAGGGGGAGACAGAAATGGGTGGCACAGAGGTGAGAGACAGTGAGCAAGAAGCATGGGGAAGTGGGTTAGGATGGGAGCTGGAAGGCTTTAATAAAGGAGTGGGTCTTGAGGGCCCATTTGAAGTTTTATAGAGAGGTAGAGAATCCAGAGGAAAGAAGCAACATAGGCAAAGTCTTGTAGGCAAGAATGGGAGGAGGTTATCATGGGAGGAGGTTGGAAGAAGAGCAGTAATCATTTGTGGAACAAAGTGGGTGGGCTGGAGTGTGACGAGAGTTAAGGTCAGAGATATAAATAGGAGACAATTGGGTGAGGGATTTGTAAGAGAGTGTGAGAAGTTTTAATTTGGGTTCTGAAGTGGAAGGGGAGCTAGGATAGGGCTTGTAAGAGAGGGAAAGCAGATGCATTACATTTGGAGAGAAAGATGATCTGGGCATCAACTACAGTAGATGTGGCCTGAATATTATTGCCATCTAAATTTGAAGGGTTTGCATTGTATTTCTGGTAGAAATTTGAAGTACAGTACTGCAATTTATAGACATCACAGATTTTGGGGATGTTGGTCTTTTGATAAATTTGATGATTTATTGTAATATATTCATTTATTTGTAATCAATAATAATCTCTCTATCAATGGTGTATCCACTATAGACATACAGTACAGTATTCAGTCAAAGTTTGCCCATGTGTCAGGTTTCTCCTGGTAAATCCCCTTCACTTTGCACTCATGGGTGGCGCATCAACTACTTGTGCTCTGACACCACCAGACCATGTGATGGAGTGGTATCTAGTCACTTATATAAGAAATATTAATATAGAAGTCAACATGGTTCTATAAGCAGGAAAACCAAATTTGCACTGTTGCTTTTCAGGGTTTTTTTTGCAAAGAAGCAAAAAAGGGGACTGTTTAGATGTCTTTCTGGGGCACACTTTTGATAAATTAGTTTGTAATGAAGATGGAATGATGTGAAATGTAATTATAAAGATAAAACATAACTTTTATTTCATATCAGACGATAAAAAAAGGGGGGAGAGACAAACAAATTAGATAAATGATGCTGTATATATCAGCAAGGTGAATAAAAAAAGTATTAAATCACAATGTGACGATATGTGACTCTCTTAATGTAAAGTAGGTGGCAGAAGGTTTGTCCGCACACCCACTGAAAATAAGCGAGTATTGATGTTTGAATTGAATAAGAGCGAAAATTTTTGGTAAATCCTGTATTCTCTATGGATTTATGAATTTTTATACTTGAGTATATTCATATGAGAGAAACAGGAAGAACCGGCTTTAACGACTCCGGACTCCTTCTAGTAGGTAACACAGATATTAGTGCTGCAAAGACCAACAGCAGTAGGAATACTGGTGAATGAAAAATATATACACGGAAGGTATGTGTGTGTATATATTTTTCATTCACCAGTATTCCTACTGCTGTTGGTCTTTGCAGCACTAATATCTGTGTTACCTACTAGAAGGAGTCCGGAGTCGTTAAAGCCAGTTCTTCCTGTTTCTCTCATATGAATATACTCAAGTATAAAAATTCATAAATCCATAGAGAATACAGGATTTACCAAAAATTTTCGCTCTGATTCAATTCAAACATCAATACTCACTTATTTTAAGTGGATGTGCGGACAAACCTTCTGCCACCTACTTTACATTGAGAGTCACATATCGTCACATTGTGATTTAATACTTTTTTTATTCACCTTGCTGATATATACAGCATCATTTATCTAATTTGTTTGTCTCTCCCCCCTTTTTTTATCGTCTGATATGAAATAAAAGTTATGTTTTATCTTTATAATTACATTTCACATCATTCCATCTTCATTACAAACTAATTTATCAAAAGTGTGCCCCAGAAAGACATCTAAACAGTCCCCTTTTTTGCTTCTTTGCAAAAAAAACCCTACAAAGTTTGTTCTGAACTTATGTCCGGGAGCACCGCCAACCCTATACTACCCACAAAAGCCAGTCAGGCGAACTGGTAGTTTTATGTTGGTTGCTAGTATGATCTCTGCCTCCTACGGCAGATAAAAATTTGCCTATAAACTGCTATCACTTAATTACAATCTGAACCAGTGCGGATTCCAAAACCCCAACCCATTACTGTTGCTTTTCAGGCTAGTAAGAGTCAGCTAAAAATATATTGCTAAAAATCCCACAGCACATCCTTTACTAACCAAAATATGAACTTTAGGAATTACAATGAACTTATTTTGTACTTGCAGAAAATAGCAAGTTCTTCTGTATTCAAATACTGTATATATAGTAGGTGTCTGTATTGCAATGGAAATGTCTTCAGCATACAGTATACTGTACAATGCCACCCTTCTAATAAGGTTTAATAAGAATATGCCCACAGGTTAGATGAAATGCGAGGTGTCAGTCACTCTTTTTTAGACTGTAATAAATAAGAGCAAAGTGGGTTTGGCCGTCATGTGGCTTGCAGACTCAATAAGCACAAGTGAACCAATCCATCGCCCTGTCATAGAGATTGATGGTGGTATATCTAGTGGTAGCAATTTATGGTTTTAATATTATAGTGATTAACTCTATTCCTTATAAAACCTTTTGGTGTGGGCATATTATTTACATATTTTCAACAAGCAGCCAATCAGGAACATATAAGTTTTGTTGTAAAAAAAAAAAGAAGACACATTTGTCTTGTGAAAGATGTTTGGTTCCATGATCATAAAACAGTTTGTGGGGTGATTAATAAATAGAGGAGAATGAATGGTAGTGGGCAGGCTGATGTGTTACAGGTAAGGTCCAGGAATGTAATTACAGATGGGGGTGGTGCCGCTGTGGGATAACATTATGACTTAGCTATTTTCCCTGTGCTAGCGATGATCATGGGGTGGTGAAGCACTTTCCACAGTATGTAGGAGACAGTGGAAAGTGCTTCACTCGGCTGTGCAAATAGCCCGACGGACGGCGTCGGCTAGCGATGATGCAGGAGCGGGCATCAGCGCTCACCACTTATCGCTAGCCCATACAACCTGGACGAGTTTGAGCTCAAAATGGCAAAAGTGAGATACTTTCAGCTCAAAATTGCCCAGTGTGTATGGGCCTTAACCACTTGCCTGGCATGGTCGCATCAGATGCGACCATGCCTGCAAGTGCTTTATCTGACCTTGTTGCACAGGATGCGACCAGTCAGATAAACTGTATTAGCAGTGGCAGGGAAGGGAAACCTCCCTCTGCTGCTGCTGTCAGAGGGACTGGAAGGTCCCTCTGCCTCCCTGCACTCTCCCCTACTGAATGTCGGGCTGCTAATCACTGCTGATCGGTCAGGTCAGGATACCCCCCTCCAGTGGCTGCAGACAATAGCAGCCACTGGGGAGTGTAAATTAACTCTCCGAAGCCCCCTCCCCCTTGTAAACCTAGAGGCTGTCCCGGATTTCAAAATGAAAGCCGCGATGGTTGCAATGTTTCTGATGTTCTGATGGTCACAATGTTCCCGACCGATGTTTTGATGTTTGGGGGGTGGGGGATGTAAAAAAATGTAAAAATCTAAAAAAAAATTTTTTTTTAACTAAAATCATTTTGGATAGGGTTAAATTCATGTCCTTCACCTAGTTCACTCATAAAAAAACCCAGACAACTTCAGAGTGTTTTTTTGGGGAAAAAATTGTCAGTTAAGTGGTTAAGAGAGAGCTTAGCTTACATTCAGATTGGAAGAGAGCACAGCTGAAACATGGGAAGTTACTGTGGATCAGAGTGACCAGTACCAACCAATCAGCTCCTGTCATTAATCAACACAGCCAGTAAAATGACCAAAGCTGATTGGTTAGTAGTACTTTATCTCTTTCCAAGCTGGGTCAGATTTGAGTGACCTGTGGGCAGTATATGGGGGAGTGGGATAAACAGATGTGTTTTCTGAGAACATTTAAAGATTTTAAGCCTTTGGGAAAGTGATCTGGCATGGTAGGGAATTCCATGGATGGAAGGTTAGATGAAATATATGATGTGGCAGGTGTGGAGAGAGGAATTCAAGATTAATTGATGTATCGATATATGGGTAATGGGATACCAGGTTATTGTGATGGTCTAGATGGGAGAGGGTGAGTGAGAAGATTAGAGGTTAGCTAGCATCTTGTGTAAGAAAAGTGTGTATTCTGACAATATTTGTAATGTTTAGGTGGCAGGACTGGGACAGCGACTGGTTGTGAGGAATAACAAAGAGGGCAGGGTCCAGTGTGGCAGCAAGGCAGTGAAGCAGTGGTACTGGTAGCCAAATGAGAAGAGGCCTGAGAACAGAGTGACCTATGTACTAAGCCTTGGGAGAGATAAAGTGGATGAAGATAAAGTACAAACCAATCATCTCCTATTATTTTTCAAAACCAGCCTGTAACATGGCAGTTAGGAGCTAATTGGCTGGAATGTTATCTCCAGCTACTTTATCGCTCTCCATAGACCCCAGAGACTTGAAGCACTACAAGAGATAGTGTGAGTAGAAATGATGTGCCACAGAGTAGAGGGCAAGATTTATGAAACCTTCTAAAGAGGACAAGTGGAGGTGTTGTCCATAGCAATCAATCAGATACTAGCAACAGAAAATTCAGGAGGATGAGTATGAGAAGTGACCTTTAGGCTTTGCTGGAAGTAGGTCAGTTTTGTGAGTGCAGTTTCTGTGAAATGTAGGAACCCCAATTGCATAGAGTCAAGGATGGAGTGAGATAGCTGGGTGTACATGTAGTTTGGAGGCAAAGTATAGGAGAGAATTAGGGAGGCACTTGGAGAGAAGCAGAGTTGTGAGAGACAAAAGGGAGTAGATAAAGGTGTGCACAGAGGCAAGTTAAAGCAAAGACGGGTTAGAAGACTGGTCTATGGCCCTCATTCAGTAACCAACACAAAGCTGCATTTACGCAGATTGGCCGATTATCGACCATCTGCGCATGTGCAGTGTTTGCATTGCGCTTGTGCGGGCATTTCAGTGCGATCGCATTCTTTTACAATGCGATCGCACTGTGATTGACAGGGGTGGGTGTAAGGGGAGCAGCGATGTGGCGTTAGGGCTGTAGTGGTCTGGCATGTCTGAACCATTTTAGGGGCATCTGCGTGATGTCACATGTGGCTGCTGTGGGGGAAAACATGACGCCGGTGTGCCTGCATAAACAGCCATGCTGCATATGCAGGGGGGCTACCGGTAAACCTGATGGTCATAAAGTCTGCATTGTGATCGCATTTTTAAATGCGATTGCATCACTGGATGGCGCATCTCATGCTGGGCGGCCTTTTCTTTTGCATGGCAAACAAAAGGACATATTGTACGTTTCTTTTACAATGGATTTCTAAATTCTAGAATCCAACCAACCAGCAACAAAGCTATTGAGACATCAGTAGCAGCAGGTTGTCAAAGCTGCATGAATGAGTTCAGTATGATTTACCGGCGGACAGGGTGCCGGCAGTCAGTATACCAACAGTGGCATCCCAGCTGCCAGAATGCTGGCAGCAGGGTGAGTACAAAGAGTCCCCTTGTGGGCTCTCTGCGCTTGCCACGTTGCGGGCTCGGTGGCTCACAGCTTTCACCACAGATTCTATTCCCACTCTATGGGTGTCATGGACACCCACGAGTGGGAATAGTCCTGCTGCACTGGTATTCCAGAAGGCGGCATTGCCAGCTCTCTGGATTACGGGGTCAGTATCCTGACTGCCTGGATCCCGACAGCCGGCAAATTTAATGTATACCACATGAACAGGTAGGGGAGAGAAGCACAATCTGCCAACTGTCCTAGTTATGATGGGACAGTCATGATTTGAGGACACTGTCCAAACGTCCTTCGCTAAAGGACTTTAATTCCAAATGGGAGATAATTACCACTCAGGCATGGGTCATACAAGACTCGCGTACCAGCTGCAGGTGTGCACAGCATTTAAAAAATGTGTTTAGGGGAGAGAAAGGGGGATATCCAAAGCATTGGGCATGAGTCCAAGGGACATGGCATGCCCCTGATAGATAATGCCACACTCGATTCAGCAAGGCCATTCCCCATACTTACCGACTTCTGAGTTTTCCTCTCCAGGAGAAGCCCGAAGAGAAGGCACAGCAGAGAACATCGGGGGACGGGCCTGGCGCTGACATCATTAAGCCCCGCTCCCACCTCAGGAGAACGATGTGATTCGCGGGTCTGCGTGGAGGGGGCAGTGATAAAATGGCGCGATACATGTAATTTTAGCCCAACCCCACGGACCCGCAAATGCAGGAGATTATCTCTCCATCCTGCCCACTTCACTAGCCTGCATGCTCTTCCGGGGCGGAAGGCATTTTAAGTTTTTTTTTATACACTGCAATGTAAGGAAGCCCTTCCGCAGCCCCCAGCGCGTCTCAGGGGCTGCATGGGTTGTGGGGGCTTAGCACACGCAGGTGGGGGACCCCAAATGTTTTTTTGTGAGCTTCTGCAAGCCCAACGGTAGCGCACCTCACCAGGCTACAGCACCAGCATCGAGCATACCATCACGACTTCACATATGTAAGTGTGGTTATACTGTATGTGTTTGTATGTATGTGTGTGTATGTTTGTGCTCTATGTGTGTGTGTCTTTGTGTGTGTGTGTGTGTTTACTTTGTATGTGGGTTTGTGTTCTATGTGTGTGTATATGTAGGTGTGTGTGTTTGTCTTTGTGTGTGTTTATATGTGTTCTATGGCCCTCATTCCGAGTTGTTCGCTCGCTAGCTGCCGCCCTCTGGGAGTGAATCTTACCTTAGCAGAATTGCGAACGAAAGATTCGCAAAATTGCAAAGAGAAATTTCTTAGCAGTTTCTGAGTAGCTCGACACTTACTCTGCCACTGCGATCAGTTCAGTCAGTTTCGTTCCTGGTTTGACGTCACAAACACACCCAGCGTTCGCCCAGGCACTCCCCCGTTTCTGCAGCCACTCCCGCGTTTTTCCCAGAAACGGCAGCGTTTTTTCACACACACCCATAAAACGTCCAGTTTCTGCCCAGAAACACCCACTTCCTGTCAATCACACTCCGATCACCAGAACGAAGAAAAATCCTCGTAATGCCATGAGTAAAATACCAAACTTTTGAGTAAAATAACTAAGCGCATGCGCTCTGCGAACATTGTGCATGCGCAGTAAGCGACTAATCGCAATATAGAGAAAATCGGCAACGAGCGAACAACTCGGAATGACCACCTATGTGTGTGTACATGTGTGTGTGAGTTTGAGTGTATACATGTATGTGTTCTATGTAATGTGTATGAAACTCACCCACCACCCCTTCCCTACAAAACCTGCATTTACTCCTAACAATTATGTACGGAAACCCCCCAGGAAAATCCTGCGTTTGCCCCTCGGCTAGCAGCATATTAGCAGCATACTAGCAGCACAGTATACTTAGTGATGCCTGCCCGCACCCACCCTCCCTTGGATACACGAATGAAGCCCCTGGCAATGCACATGAAACCCCTGGCAACAAGCAGGAGACCCCTGACAACGCACATGAAATAACTGGTAACGTGCTGGAAAACCCTGGCAATGTGCAGGAGCCCCCAGCGAGCATGGAACCCAGAGCATGAAACCCCTGACAACAGGCAGGTAATTTAAAAGTAATTAGAAGCCTTACTGTGCGGCATTATTTGTAAGGGGCATTATTGTGTGTGGGACATAAAATGGTGTTAGGGCCATAACTGTGTGTGGCATAATATGTAATTGATGTTACAGTGTGTGGCATATTGCGTAATGGGCATTACGGTGTGTGGCATAATGTGTAAAAGGCATTACTGTGTGTTGCATAACGTGTAATGGCCATTAGTTGCTGCTGCTGCTGCCCGTTCCCACTGAGTACCCACCAGCAAAAACATAAATCGCACCTATGGATACTATTATTCACTTAAAGGACTTGGGAGGTGTGAATTTTATGGGTTGTGTGTGTCTGTGTGCAGGGTGAGGGCAAGCACTAATCTTTCACACAGGCACCCTAATTTCTTCTATAACTCCAGCTCTACAGTATGTGTTTGATTAACTTTTGTATGGTAGATGTAAGATGCAGGGATGTCTTGCAGCCTTTAATAAATATTAATAACAGTGAAGGACGTGTGGCTTCTGTTTCTTGTTTGACTGCTGGGAATCATGATCCACAGTTGTCTTAATAATAATATAGTGAAAATTGTCTGACTTTTACATTCCTCTGGAAAATAAGAGTCTGTTTTCATTAAGAGTATGACAAATTCCACAGGCGTCTAAAAAGAAAGGTTTGATTTAGAACACAATACTGTATGCATAGATACATGTACACAAAATGAACATAACACAATACTGTATGCATAGATACATGTACACAAAATGAACATAACACAATACTGTATGCATAGATACATGTACACAAAATGAACATAACACAATACTGTATGCATAGATACATGTATACAAATTGAACTTAAACTAATGTTACCATATATCTTGAAATTTGCTTAGCTAAAACTAGGGAACATTTTTATTATAATTCGTCATTGCAATCTGATGTGCGTAAGAGAATAGCACCACAAATTACATTTTGCAAAAACGGAAATGATTTTTTTAAAAGATGAGCCGGGGTGGCAGTTGCATTAGACACCTGTCCCGTTGAACATACCTTGATGGTGAAAGTCCTAGCCAATTTGCAGGGTGTTCAGTTCATACAAATCTCTGGGTCCAGGGGATTCCACCCCACATACCTGGCACCCATAGACGATACTTATGGTGCCCATACACTTGTGAGATTATCAGTACTAGCCTTCGATTTCGACCACATTTGTGAGAGAAATCGGGGGATTGTATGCACATTTAAGGTACCTTTCAACGCGATGCGCGGGCACGCCGGTCGAATCTCACGTCTCAAGATATTATGTGCTGCACTTAATATTTATCGAATCGGGGCGTGATCGCATGCTGTTTTTTACCACTTTCGATTTATCACACCGCGATGTGCGATATGTGAAGACAGGAGATGACTTCCTGGCCACTCCTCTTCCGCTCACTGCGCACATGACTGGAGAGGAGGCTGCAAGCACACTGCTGAGCTCTGCACAAACACCGCACAAGGTAGGCTATACCACTGGCCAGCAATGATTATTCCTTTTTACAAACACTGCCCACCCTCTATGCTGCTCTACCCACATTTATATAGGCCCCTGCCCAAAATGCTGCGCCACTGCAAGCCCCAGCCAGCCGCGCCCTAAACGCCATTATACAGCGCCACTGACCACCAATGATTATTATTCTTTTTTAACAACACTGCCCGCTGTTTCTGCTGCTCTACCCACGATTATACAGGCCCCCTGCCCAAAATGCTGCACTTCTGCAAGCCCCATGCGGCCGCGCCCTAAACGCCATTATACTGCACCACTGCAACCCACATCCCACCGTTATGCTGCTGCACCCTGCACACCAATGTATTCTCACTACATATTTCTGGTAACTCACACCAGTAACTGGAAAACAAACTTTATTTAACCAGAATAGTTTACTTTTTTTTATGTTTTTTAATTTTCCTTTTTTTGCATTCTGCAGATGTCCTATGAGAACCGTGACTTTCTTTGTGGCTTCATCAGCCTGTACTGCGAGGAGGAGTGTCTGTGGCTGATGTCCTCACCGGACTACAGCAACAAGCAGAAGAGGGTGGCTGCTTATACACGGATGGTGGAGTACTCCATGCCCACCTTCTCTGCTGCCTCGGTGGCCTGGGTCCGAAAGAAGATCGCCAATCTACGGACAGTCTTTGTCAAAGAAAATCGCAAGGTGGAGGAGTCCAAGAGGTCAGGGGCCGGTGCAGACAAGGTGTATGTGCCGCAGCTGTGGTACTTTAAGGATCTCAACTTCCTCCTGGAGAAAAGGTCTGTTAAGGAGTCCATGGTGGTGATGGCCGAGTTCGAGAAGGGAAGTCTGGACGTGGAGGAGGCCGAAGGGGTAAGTTGCCTTTTAAATTGTTTTACCTAATACATTCCTCCTGCCATGCCACAGCTCCCTCCCCATTGAAGAATGCATTATATTTTTCCCTGACCTCTTTTGCCCTTGCAGTGCCACGTATAGTTGCTGCAGGTAGTCCCAAGGAGGAAATTAGCGCTGTCACCACAGGCTGGTTGGGATCTTCTGGTCCGGCTGAGAGCAAAGGCATTTGCCTCGTGGCCTTGCGATGGAGCATGTTGTGTAGTATACAACATGCTGTTACTACACAGTCAATTTTGTCCAGCCTCATATTAATGGGTTTGTGGAAGATCCGGAACCGGATGCTGAGAATGTCAAATGCATTCTCAACAACCCTGCGGGCCTTAGAAAGGCGGTAGTTGAAAATGCGCCTATCATGGTTCAGAGCTCTTTGTGGATAGGGCTTTATTATTTGTTCGTGCAGTGCGAAGGCCTCATCTGCCACAAACACAAATCCCAGGCAATTCTTTGTTTGCTCCACAGGCGGCAGATGAATGGAGTTGGTGGTGAGCCTATCATAGAAGCGTGTATTTTTCAAAGATCCACCATCCGAGCAACGACCATTTTTCCCAACATCCAGGAAAATAAACTCATAGTTTGCATTGACCACCGCCATGAGAACAATGCTAAAGTAGCCCTTGTAATTGTAGTAGTCCGACCCGCTGTTTTCCAGCCTGACTCGGAAATCAGAACGATGCAAAACGTCATCATCCTGCTGTTGGATTCTCGTGAGGTTTGGATTCCATATAAGGACCCGAGCGTCGCCGCCATTTTCACTCCGGCATTGGAGAGTGTAAAAAGAGGATGTGTCTCCGTTCTCTCAGTATCCTCAGTGTCTGTGTCTTGTGCTGCATCTGTCTAGTCACAGTGGTTGTGTCCGGTGCTGCCATATGTCCAGTGCTAATGTATAGGGTGCTGTGTTGTGCTGCATCAGTTCAGTGGTGGTGTATTGTGCTGCATCAGTCCAGTCACAGTGGTGGTGTCCTCTACTGCCATATGTCCAGTGCTTCTGTATAATAAATCCCTTACAGTGTTGCTGTGTTGTCCTGCATCAGACCAGTGGTAGTGTCCTGTGCATCAGTCAGTTCAGTGACCAGTCACAGTGTGTCCAGTGCTGCTATATAGGGTGCTGTGTTGTGCTGTATCAGTTCAGTGGTGGTGTATTTTGCTGCATCATTCCAGTCACAGTGGTGGTGTCCTCTGCTGCCATATGTCCAGTGTTGCTGTATAATAAGTCCCTTACAGTGTTGCTCTGTTGTCCTGCATCAGACCAGTGGTAGTGTCCTGTGCATCAGTCAGTCCAGTGTCCTCTGCTGCCATATGTCCAGTGCTGCTGTATAAATCCAGTCCATTGCAGTGGTGCGGTGTTGTCCTGCATCAGTCCAGTGGTGGTGTCCCTGTGCTGCCGTATATGTCCAGTGGTACTGCCATATATGTCCAGTGATCCTGCCGTATAAATCCAGTGATCCTGCCGTAAAATTCCAGTAATCCTGTCATATAATTCCAGTAATCCTGCCGTATAATTCCAGTGATACTGCCGTATAACTCCAGTAATCCTGCAGTATAATTCCAGTGATCCTGCCGTATAATTGCAGTAACCCTGCCGTATAATTCCAGTAATCCTGCCGTATAATTACAGTGATACTGCCGTATAATTCCAGTAATCCTGCCGTATAATTCCTGTGATCCTGCCGTATAATTCCAGTAATCCTGCCGTATAATTCCAGTAATCCTTCCGTATAATTACAGTAATCCTGCCGTATAATTCCAGTGATCCTGCCGTATAATTCCAGTAATCCTGCCATATAATTCCAGTGATCCTGCTATATAATTACAGTAATCCTGCCGTATAATTACAGTGGTCCTGCCGTATAATTACAGTGGTACTGGCATATAAATCCAGTCCAGTGATACTGCCGTATATATATATATATATATATATATATATATATACCCTGTTGCAAAGCGGATTACTGAGGCCATAACAATTATGATGGTGTTAGACGTGTGTCCGGCATGATGTGCTGTTTGGGTACTATTGTTTTTAAGTGCCCTCCTGTCTGACATTGCAATGCCACTCTTAGATGGGCCAATTGTTTGTGTCGCTTAGCTTAGTCATACAGCGACCTCATTGCACCTCTTTTGCATCTTTGCATGATGTGCTGTTTGAGGCCTTTTTTATATCTACCCTCCTGTCTGACACTGCAGTGCCACTCCTAGATGGGCCAGGTATTTGTGCCGCACACTTGTGTAGCTTATCTTAGTCATGCACAGTGCCGTCTCAACAGCAGTGTAGGTCCCTGGGCACAGCAATGCACTGGGCCCCCTACCAATCCTCCAGCAGTAGGGGGTGCTATCAGCGGCAGCTTTGATGTCCCGCGGGCGGTAGGGGGTGTTCTATCTTCTGCTCAGCGTGTAGGACCTGGAGCAGTAATTTCTGCTAATTACTCCTTTACTGCACAGATAGGGCTAAACTGTAGAAGAGGGCATTAGGCTGAATGAAGAAGCCCTGGTACATGACTTCCAAGGTGGCAGGGGGTGTTTAATACGTAGGGGAGGAGAGGATAGTGGAGTGGGCTTAATATTTATAATTTTCCGGTGGGAGGGCAGCTTGCTTGACTGCAGATATCTCAAGTTCCTGAAAATATATTTCTTAACTTTGAATGGGATAAAAAACTAGAGAGTCTCACCTTTCATAAGGTTCTGGGGACCTGGGGATCAGAGTTCAGGAGCCAGAGCAATACACCACTGAAAATCTAAAACTGCATACCAGGCGTGTGGAGCTGGAGCAGGGACCAGCTGCTTGAAGACTGATATCTCTGGTTCTGGGCATAGTAGAGACACGCTGCCAGTGTTCACCAAAAGGGGAGAGTCACAGCTTTTGGATTATACCCTCAGAAAAATTCAGAGTTAGACAGAACCCTAGATATCTGGCTGGGAAGAGCAATTAAAGGGCTTGGATGGGGACCACTGCTTTCAAGTCGGATATCTCCTGTTCCCCAGGGCGGATTTTAAAAAATCTGGAACCCCTGGAAAGAGGGGACCCTCGGCTATCAGCCTAGGGCCCTTATACTCCTGGGGCCCTTGGGCAAGATCCCATTGAGCCCATACGATAAGACGGCCCTGGTCATGCAGCAACCTCGGTGCACTTCTTTTTCTTCTTTGCATCATGTGCTGTTTGGGGACTATTGTTTAAATCTGCCATCCTGTCTGCCACTGCAGATAGGCCAGGTATTTGTGCCACTTAGCTTAGTCATACAACCACCTCGGTGCAACTTTTTAACCTAAAAAAATATAGTGAGGTGTGAGGTGTTCAGAATAGACTGGAAATGAGTGGAAATTAATGTTATTGAGGTTAATTATACCGTAGGATCAAAATTACCCCCAAATTCTGTTATTTTAGCTGTTTTCATGTTGTTTTTTTTCAAAACTCATCCAGATCCAAAACCATGACCAAAACACAAAAGGGTGGTTTTGGCAAAACCAAGCCAAAACCAAAACACGAGTGGGGAATTAGAACCAAAACCAAAACCAAAACACAAAACACGAAAAGTGGCCCCCGTACATCTCTAATATATATATATATATATATATATATATATAATATTTATCTCTGACCATTCATTCTCTGTCTCCTCTCATGACTCCACCTCCCCCTCACTTCCACTGACTGTAGGTGTACCCCAAGGTTCTGTCCTTGGTCCTCTTCTAATCTCTCTCTATACGTCCTCACTAGGTAAGTTCATTAGTTCTTTTGGTTTCCAATATCATCTCTATGCTGATGACCCTCAAATCTATCTTTCCTCTCCAGACCTCTCCCTTGCTCTCCTCACTCATATCTCCAACTGTCTCTCTGCTTTCTCTTTTTGGATGTCCAAGCGTTTTCTTAAACTTAACATGTCTAAGAACGAGCTGATCATCTTCCCTCCCTCCCACATAACCTCACCTCCTACAATCTCATTATCTATTGATGGCACTACTATCTCCTCTAGCTCCACGTGCGCTGTCTTGGAGTAATCCTTGACTCCTCCCTCTACTTCAAACCACACATTCAGCACCTCTCACAAACCTGCCATTTTTATCTAAAAAAAAATTCCAGGATCAGACCTTTTCTGACCCAGGATGCTACTAAGACTCTTATCTACTCATTGGTCATTTCAAGACTGGACTACTGTAATCTCCTCCTGACTGGCATTCCTGACAAACACCTCTCTCCACTCCAATCTATCCTCAATGCTGCTACCCGGCTCATTTTCCTCACCAAACACACTACGTCCACCTCTCCTCTCTTACAAGACCTTCACTGGCTACCCTTCCCTTTCAGAATCCATTTCAAGCTTCTCACACTCACTTACAAAGCCCTCACCCACTCCTCTCCCATGTACATCTCTGACCTTATATCCCTTTACACTCCCACCCGTCCTATTCGCTCTGCTAATGCATGCCAACTCTCCTGCCTATGGATTACTTCCTTCCACTCCTACCTCCAAGATTTTTCATGTGCTGCACCACTTCTATGGAATTCCCTACCTCTCCCCCTCAGACTCTCCACCTCTCTACAAAACTTCAAACGGGATCTCAAGACACACTTCTTCACCAAACCCAGCCAAATCTCATCCTAACTAGAGATGAGCGGGTTCGGTTCTCCGAGATCCTACTGCAGCCTCGGATCTTCCCGCCTTGCTCGGTTAACCTGAAAGCGCCCGAATGTCATCATCCCGCTGTCGGATTCTTGCAAGATTTGTATTCTATATAAAGAGCCGCGCGTCGCCGCCATTTTCACTCGTGCATTGGAGATTGAACTGAGAGGACGTGGCTGCGTTCTCTCCCTGAAAAGCTCCGTAATTTGTGCTCAGTGTGCTGCAAATATCTGTGCTCAGTGTGCTGCAATTATCTGTGCTCAGTGTGCTGCAATTATCTGTGCTCAGTGTGCTGAAAATATCTATGTTCTCTGCCTGAAAACACTCCATATCTGTGCTCAGTGTGCTTTATTGTGGGGACTGGGGACCACCAGTATATAATTATACTTATAGTAGTACAGTACAGTAGGCCATTGCTGTATCTTGCAGCTCTGTGTCACTGCAAGTATCCATTCCATATCTGTGCAGCATTTTTGTGAGCAGTACAGATGTGTCCACTATTACCTTTCTGAAAACAGAGCTATGGTAGTAAATTTGGCATGACATATATTCCTTGTGCTTTTGTGCCGTCATATTGTGCCGTGACAATTCGTGACAATTGATAGTTTCACCACTGGGTGGCCAGTGCATCACGTAACATAGCTTTGCACTAACATTGCTGTTAAATAGACACTGTAATCAGTATGGCCAGCTTTAAAGTCTAATTGCTAATTGTGTAGGTGTGAAAATCTCAGTGTGAGAGGCCTTTGAAGTAGACTCCTTGGGGGTTACAGATTTTATCCTGGCTGGGGGATGTTACTATCAGTGATGTGCGGTGGGCACGTCCCTGCTTACTATACAGTATGTTGCTCAAAGCACAGAGGTGAATGAAATCTAAAGTGAAATTAAATAATAAGTTAATAAAAACCTTAGTGCTATAGAGTAAAAGAACATATTATAAGATTTTGCAATGATAAAATATTTCCAAATAAAGGGCCTCATTACGAGTTGATCAGACGAAGATGCTTTTTTCAGCCCGTGCGACAAACTAACCTCCGCCTATGGGGGTTGTTTTTTTTCCCATACCAAGGCTTTGATCACTTGTGCAGGCCTGTTATGGTAAAAAATGTTGTGCAGTTTCTAAGTAGTTCTGGACTTAGGGGGTCATTATGACCCAATCGCAGCGTGTTGTCGTTCGCACAGCTGCAATCGGGTCCCTACTGCACATGTGCGACGGCCGCTATGCGCACGCACGGCCATCGACGGGAAACGACGCTGGAACCGAAAAAAGCGATCGCTGCAATGATCGCACGAAGATTGACAGGCGGAGGGGGTACCTGGGCATCAACTCACCGTTTGCAGCCGTTTTCGGGGGGGGGGGGGGGGTAAGAAAACGCGGGTGTAGTGAGAGAAACGCAGGCGCGTCCAGGACGGGTGTTTGACGTCAGAGCAAGGACCGAACAGGCTGAAAACGTTGCAGCAGGTAAGTAAGTCACCGGCACCCCTGCACTGAGGACACCGCCGGCACTGCCCACACTGCCGGCACCCCTGCACTGGGGATGCTGCCAGCACTCCTGCGCTGAGGACACCCCCTGCACTGCCGACACTGCCGGCACTTTTGCACCGAGGACACTTCCGGCACTCCCACACTGCCTGCACCCCTGACTGCTGACACTTCTGGCACCCCTGCGCTGGGGATACTGCCAGCACTCCTGCACTGAAGACACCTCTCGCACCAAGGACACTTCTGGCACTCCCACACTGCCGACACCCTTGAACTCCTGCACTAAGGACACCCCCAGTACTCTCGCACTGCCGACACTGCCGGTACCCCTGCACTGAGGACACCGCCGGCACTTCCCGCACTGCCGACACTCCTGCACTGGGTATACTGCTAGCATTCCTGCACTGAGGACACCTCCTGCACTGCCGACATTGCCGGCACCCCTGCACAGAGGACACTTCCGGCACTCCCACACTGCTGGCACCCCTGAACTCCTGCAATGAGGACACCGCCCTCACTGCCAGCACTCCTGCAATGAGGACACCTTTTGCACTGCCGACACCCCTGCCCTGCCGGCACACCTATTGCTAGCACTCATGGACTGAGGACACCTCCCGCACTGCCGGCACTTCTACACGAGGACACTTCCGGCAACCCCACACTGCCGGCACCCCTGAATTCCTGCAATGAGGACACCTCCCGCACTGTCGACACTGCCGGCACACCTGCACTGGGGATACTGCCAGCACTCCTAGACTGAGGACACCTCCCGCACTGCTGGCACCCCTGCACCGAGGACACTTCCGACACTCCCACACTGCCGACACTGCCAACACCCCTGAACTCCTGCACTGGGGACACCTCCCACACTGCCAACACTGCTGGAACCCCTGCACCGAGGACACTTCTGGCACTCCCAAACTGCCGACACCCCTGAACTCTTGCACTAAGGACACCTCCAGTACTCCCGCACTGCCGACACTGCTGGAACCCCTGCACCAAGGACACTTCTGGCACTCCCAAACTGCCGACACCCCTGAACTCCTGCACTAAAAACACCTCCAGTACTCCCACACTGCCGACACTGCCGACACCCCTGCACTGAGGACACCACCGGCACTGCCTGCACTGCTGACACTCCTGCACTGGGGATACTGCCAGAATTCCTGCACTAAGGACACCTCCTGCACTGCCGACACTGCCGGCACCCCTGCACTGAGGACACTTCTGGCACTCCCACACTGCTGGCACCCCTGAACTCCTGCAATGAGGACACCGCCCTCACTGCCGGCACTCCTGCAATGAGGACACCTTTTGCACTGCCGACACCCCTGCCCTGCCGGCACACCTATTGCTAGCACTCATGGACTGAGGACACCTCCCGCACTGTAAAGCATGAAATGCCAAATATTCCATTTTTAAATTCTCTCCCTTTATTGACTTTTCACAGATCACCGGACATGAATCCTATCGAGCTAGTGTGGTCTCAAATGAAAAGTTATATTCGTTCTCAATGTAAGCCAAGGACAAAAGAGCAACTGATTGATGGCATCAATACATTTTGGAAAAACGTACTTACATTGGAGACCTGTAATAATTATGTAGACCATTTATTTTCTGTGCTGCCAGTGATTATAGAAAGAAATGGACAAGCCAGCTGCATGTAATTGGAATGGATCATATTGTCGACAAAAAGAAGGTCAACAGTCATTAGGTCGACCAATATTGGTCGACAGGCCATATGTCGACACATCAAGAAAGACAGTACGCAAACGAATAATGCATAGAATTTGCATAAAGGGCCCTTTACCTATCGTACTCATCCTTTCTGCAAATGCTTGAAATATCAAAATTAGACTACCTGCTTAAATTAATTAATTTGTTATATTTTATCTGTAACATGTACTTCACCCTAGTATTACATTTGTTATGCAATCTTGAAAATTGTTTTAAAAAAAAAAGTAGTCACCTCTGCAACACTGTATACTGTAATTGTGTATGGATTGTACAAAGCATCCAAGTGATTGCATTCAGTTTTGTCTAACTTACAGTATATTTATACTATTTAGTTGGAATTATTTTATCATTGCAAAGTCTTATAATATGTTCCGTTACCTTGTAGCACTATTAGGTTTTAATTAACTTATTCTTTAATGTCACTTTAGACTTCATTCACCTCTGTGCTCTGAGTAACAAATAACTCCAATTTTTGCATTAATAAACTGAGGCTCTGATTTGCTAAAAGTTCACTGTTTATTTCAAATTCCAGGACAGCAGCCCTTCCCCCACCCAGAATACATGTTACTGTGCTGTATCTCTATTCCCCAAGGAATCTACTTTAAAGGCCTCTCACACTGAGATTTTCACACCTACACAATTAAGAACTGGACTCTAAAGCTGGCAATACTGTACATCAGAACGACCTGAATACAATCACACACACATAGCGATTTGGGCTGCTTTTCTAATTGATTTGCTGAGTCACTTAGAAATACAGCACAAATCGCTATGTGTGTATGGACTATAGCGATAGTGATGTGCGTCCCTGCATGCTTGAAAGATCTAGTCATCACCCATGTTTTCTCTATTGCAAACACGGGCAGTGACAGATCGCTCAGCACACATCGCTGGTGCAGCTCTCTGTGCTGAGTGATCTTGCTGAGCCCGTGTGATCACCGATATCGCTGGGCAGAAAACCACTCAGCGCATACATACTGAGTGATTTTCCGCCTGCCCAGCGATGTCAGCGGGAGTGAATGGTTTTGCATAGCAGGACGCTTCCTGCTGAGGTGTCCTCAGTGCGGGAGTGCCAGAAGTGTCCACGGTACCATCAACCAAGTGCAAGGAGGACATCTCCCGCACTACTGACACTCCTGCACTGGGGATACTGCCAGCCCCCCTGCACTGATTACACCACCTACACCTCTGCACCGAGGACACTACTGGCACTCCCACATGTATTGGAGATATATTAATACTTCACAATTAGCTGCCGCTGCTGATATTCCCGTGTGCCTGATGGATAAATTGTCCTGCACATATGGATGTCCATGTTGCTGCCCACGGTGCTGTTGGTGGCTAGAGGTGGGAGGAGAAGCCACCGGCATCCTTGATTCTGCTGACCGGAAGTCTGACCCGGTCACATGCTCGTTGCCAGGGGTTACATGCTCGTTGCCAGGGGTTACATATGCTTTTTGCCATAGGGGTTATATGCTTAGAGCCAGGGGGTTACATGCTCATTCTGGGTAGCGCTGGGTAATGGTCTAGTAATACCCCTGGCATCTGTCTCCTATAAGGGCCGTCTTCCATGCTGTCTGCATGGAATCTGCAGCTTCCAGTAGTAGGTAGAGCCTAAGCATCTATTGTGCCGGTGCCCCCCCAGGACTCAGCCATTCCGGCTGCAGGCTTATGGCTGATCAGGCCCTGGGTCTCATGTTTCTTCACCCACTTGTATGGCAGGCAGAGCACCCAGTGACTTATTATGGAGCACAGCCCAAGCACAGGACTGATTTGTGGCAGACAGGCACAGCACCCACTTGTATGGCAGACAGAGCACCCAGTGATTTATTATGGCAACACAGCCTCAGCACTGGACCGATTTGTGGCAGACAGACGCAGCACCCACTTGTATGGCAGACACTGTCGATCTTCAGACCGGATCCCAGTGAAATATATGTGGTATTGAAATACCAAAAATTCTCTCTACTCGCACCTTAACCACCAAACAATTGCAAAAAATGACAAGTATCAATAGTGCCTTTTAGTTAGTATCATAATTTCTATATTGAATCTCTGTGTGGAGTTTGTATGAACTCTTCATCAGCACATTATCAATCACAAGGAAAAAGATTTTTTTAAACATATAGGCAACATTGAGCCAGGTACATGTTGGAAGTTAGTATGAGAGATGTATTGGAAAAATATTAATACTTCACAATTAGCTGCTGCAGCTGATATTCCCGTGTGCATGATGGATAAATTGCCCTGCACATACGGCTCATGGGGGTCATTCTGACCCGATCGCTGCTGCTGACCAGCCGCTGCGGGCCGTGTAGTAATGAGTAGCTCCCGGCCAGCACGCTAAAGCTGCGCTGGCCGGGAGCTACTCCTGAAGTACAAAAGCATCGCCACTGTGCAATACTTTTGCACTTCTGCAGGGGGGGGGGGGGGCGTAACTGACCTGCAGGGCGGACTGGCCTTGTGCTGGGCATCCCCCACATGTCTCTGTTCCTGATCGTAGCCCTGCAAAATTTTGCAGGGCTACGATCAACTCGGAATGACCCCCCCATAGCTGCAATTTTGTTAGCAGATGGGCAAAACCATGGGGGTCATGCAGGCCTGATTGCACGCTAGGTTGTTTTGCTGAGCTGCGATCAGGACATAACTGCGCATGTGTGTGCCCCGCAATACGCAGGTGCGTCGCACAGGTACAAAGTGGATCGTTGCTGAGCAATGGATTTAATGAAGAATCCATTCGCACAGACAATCGCAAGGAGATTGATTGGAAGAAAACATTTGTGGATGTCAACTGACCGTTTTCTGGGAGTGTTTGGAAAAACGCAGGTGTGTCTATGCGTTTGCAGGGTGGGTGTCTGATGTAAATTCGGGGCAAACACTTTAGCCTGTTCGTGTCCGGAATTGACGTCAGACACCTGCCCTGCAAACGCTTGGACACGCCTGCGTTTTTCCAAACACTCCCAGAAAGCGTTCAGTTGCCACCCACAAATGCCCTCTTCCTGTCAATCTCCTTGCGATCTGCTGTGCGAATCGATTCTTCGTTAAATCCATTGCTCAGCAATGATCCGCTTTGTACCCGTACGATGCACATGCGCATTGAGGTGCATACGCATGTGCAGTTTCGACCTGATCGCAATGCTGCAAAACAACCTAGCGTGCGATCATTTCAGAATGACCCCCATGGTTTTGCCCATTTGCAAATAAAATGCTGCTAGAATCAGGTCTGAACTACTCCCTCTAGAATCTCTTTATCAGACTTTCTGCTTGCTCAGTTTCTGAAAATGCCACCTGCTGTCTGAAAAGTGGTACTGCACTATATTTCAGAGGAGATACACATGGCTTGCCGTGTATATCTTAAGAGGAAAGCTTATCTCGTGCCATGAACGGCAGGCCATGATACTTTTTTCAGAAAGGTAATAGTGGACACATCTGTATATATAGTATTACAGTGCAGCATTTTGGTGACCCAACAGTATATAGTTGTGTACAGTAGGCCATTGCTGTATCTTGCAGCTCTGTGTCACTGCAAGTATCCATTCCATATCTGTGCTGCATTTTTGTGAGCAGTATATATAGTATTACAGTGCAGCATTTTGGTGACCCAACAGTATATATATGTGTACTGTACAGTAGGCCATTGCTGTATCTAGCAGCTCTGTGTCACTACAAGTATCCATTCCATATCTGTGCAGCATTTTTGTGAGCAGTATATATAGTATTACAGTGCAGCATTTTGGTGACCTAACAGTATATAGTTGTGTACAGTAGGCCATTGCTGTATCTTGCAGCTCTGTGTCACTGCAAGTATCCATTCCATATCTGTGCTGCATTTTTGTGAGCAGTATATATATAGTATTACAGTGCAGAATTTTGGTGACCCAACAGCATATAGTTGTGTACTGTACAGTAGGCCATTGCTGTATCTTGTAGCTCTGTGTCACTGCAAGTATCCATTCCATATCTGTGCAGCATTTTTGTGAGCAGTATATATAGTATTACAGTGCAGCATTTTGGTGACCCAACAGTATATAGTTGTGTACAGTAGGCCATTGCTGTATCTTGCAGCTCTGTGTCACTGCAAGTA
The DNA here is from genome assembly GCF_028390025.1 of Pseudophryne corroboree. Taxonomy (NCBI): domain Eukaryota; kingdom Metazoa; phylum Chordata; class Amphibia; order Anura; family Myobatrachidae; genus Pseudophryne; species Pseudophryne corroboree. Next base: position 154,034,223 of record NC_086445.1, read on the forward strand.
TCCATTCCATATCTGTGCTGCATTTTTGTGAGCAGTATATATAGTATTACAGTGCAGCATTTTGGTGACCCAACAGTATATATATGTGTACTGTACAGTAGGCCATTGCTGTATCTAGCAGCTCTGTGTCACTACAAGTATCCATTCCATATCTGTGCAGCATTTTTGTGAGCAGTATATATAGTATTACAGTGCAGCATTTTGGTGACCTAACAGTATATAGTTGTGTACAGTAGGCCATTGCTGTATCTTGCAGCTCTGTGTCACTGCAAGTATCCATTCCATATCTGTGCTGCATTTTTGTGAGCAGTATATATATAGTATTACAGTGCAGAATTTTGGTGACCCAACAGCATATAGTTGTGTACTGTACAGTAGGCCATTGCTGTATCTTGTAGCTCTGTGTCACTGCAAGTATCCATTCCATATCTGTGCAGCATTTTTGTGAGCAGTATATATAGTATTACAGTGCAGCATTTTGGTGACCCAACAGTATATAGTTGTGTACAATAGGTTATTGCTGTATCTTGCAGCTCTGTGTCACTGCAAGTATCCATTCCATATCTGTGCTGCATTTTTGTGAGCAGTATATATAGTATTACAGTGCAGAATTTTGGTGACCCAACAGTATATATATGTGTACTGTACAGTAGGCCATTGCTGTATCTAGCAGCTCTGTGTCACTACAAGTATCCATTCCATATCTGTGCAGCATTTTTGTGAGCAGTATATATAGTATTACAGTGCAGCATTTTGGTGACCTAACAGTATATAGTTGTGTACAGTAGGCCATTGCTGTATCTTGCAGCTCTGTGTCACTGCAAGTATCCATTCCATATCTGTGCTGCATTTTTGTGAGCAGTATATATATAGTATTACAGTGCAGAATTTTGGTGACCCAACAGCATATAGTTGTGTACTGTACAGTAGGCCATTGCTGTATCTTGTAGCTCTGTGTCACTGCAAGTATCCATTCCATATCTGTGCAGCATTTTTGTGAGCAGTATATATAGTATTACAGTGCAGCATTTTGGTGACCCAACAGTATATAGTTGTGTACAGTAGGCCATTGCTGTATCTTGCAGCTCTGTGTCACTGCAAGTATCCATTCCATATCTGTGCTGCATTTTTGTGAGCAGTATATATAGTATTACAGTGCAGCATTTTGGTGACCTAACAGTATATAGTTGTGTACAGTAGGCCATTGCTGTATCTTGCAGCTCTGTGTCACTGCAAGTATCCATTCCATATCTGTGCTGCATTTTTGTGAGCAGTATATATAGTATTACAGTGCAGAATTTTGATGACCAACAGTATACATATATATTACAGTACAGTAGGCCATTGCTATTGATATATTACTGGCATATAATTCCACACATTAAAAAATGGAGAACAAAAATGTGGAGGGTAAAATAGGGAAAGATCAAGATCCACTTCCACCTCGTGCTGAAGCTGCTGCCACTAGTCATTGCCGAGATGATGAAATGCCATCAATGTCGTCTGCCAAGGCCGATGCACAATGTCATAGTAGAGAGCATGTAAAATCCAAAAAACTAAAGTTCAGTAAAATGACCCAAAAATCTAAATTAAAAGCGTCTGAGGAGAAGCGTAAACTTGCCAATATGCCATTTACGACACGGAGTGGCAAGGAACGGCTGAGGCCCTGGCCTATGTTCATGGCTAGTGGTTCAGCTTCACATGAGGATGGAAGCACTCATCCTCCCGCTAGAAAACTGAAAAGAGTTAAGATGGCAAAAGCACAGCAAAGAACTGTGCGTTCTTCTAAATCACAAATCCCCAAGGAGAGTCCAATTGTGTCGGTTGCGATGCCTGACCTTCCCAACACTGGACGGGAAGAGGTGGCGCCTTCCACCATTTGCACGCCCCCTGCAAGTGCTGGAAGGAGCACCCACAGTCCAGTTCCTGATAGTCAAATTGAAGATGTCACTGTTGAAGTACACCAGGATGAGGATATGGGTGTTGCTGGCGCTGAGGAGGAAATTGACAAGGAGGATTCTGATGGTGAGGAGGTTTGTTTAAGTCAGACACCCGGGGAGACACCTGTTGTCTGTGGAATGAATATGGCCATTGACATGCCTGGTCAAATTACAAAAAAAATCACCTCTTCGGTGTGGAATTATTTTAACAGAAATGTGGACAACAGGTGTCAAGCCGTGTGTTGCCTTTGTCAAGCTGTAATAAGTAGGGGTAAGGACGTTAACCACCTAGGAACATCCTCCCTTATACGTCACCTGGAGCGCATTCATCAGAAGTCATTGACAAGTTCAAAAACTTTGGGTGACAGCGGAAGCAGTCCACTGACAATTAAATCCCTTCCTCTTGTACCCAAGCTCCTGCAAACCACACCACCAACTCCTTCAGTGTCAATTTCCTCCTTAGACAGGAAAGCCAATAGTCCTGCAGGCCATGTAACTGGCAAGTCTGACGAGTCCTCTCCTAACTGGGATTCCTCCGATGGATCCTTGAGTGTAACGCCTACTGCTGCTGGTGCTGCTGTTGTTGCTGCTGGGAGTCGATCGTCATCCCAGGGGGGAAGTCGGAAGACCACTTGTACTACTTCCAGTAAGCAATTGACTGTCCAACAGTCCTTTGCGAGGAAGATGAAATATCACAGCAGTCATCCTGCTGCAAAGCGGATTACTCAGGTCTTGGCAGCTGCATTGGTGTTAAACGTGTGTCTGGTATCCACCGTTAATTCACAGGGAATTAGAGAATTGCTTGAGGTACTGTGTCCCCGGTACCAAATACCATCTAGGATCCACTTCTCTAGGCAGGCGATACCGAGAATGTACACAGACGTCAGAAAAAGAGTCACCATTGTCCTAAAAAATGCAGTTGTACCCAATGTCCACTTAACCATGGACATGTGGACAAGTGGAGCAGGGCAGACTGAGGACTATATGACTGTGACAGCCCACTGGGTAGATGTATTGCCTCCCGCAGCAACAACAGCAGCTGCGGCACCAGTAGCAGCATTTAGCAAACGCCAACTCATTCCTAGGCAGGCTACGCTTTGTATCACCGCTTTCCATAAGAGGCACACAGCTGACAACCTCTTACGGAAACTGAGAAACATCATCGCAGAATGGCTTACCCCAATTGGTCTCTCCTGGGGATTTGTGACATCGGTCAACGCCACCAATATTGTGCGTGCATTACATGTGGGCAAATTCCAGCATGTCCCATGTTTTGCACATACTGTACATTGAATTTGGTGGTGCAGAATTTAAAAAAAAACGACAGGGGCGTGCAAGAGATGCTGTCGGTGGCCCGAAGAATTGCGGGCCACTTTCGGCATTCAGCCACCGCATGCCGAAGACTGGAGCACCAGCAAACACTCCTGAACCTGCCCCGCCATCATCTGAAGCAAGAGGTGGTAATGAGGTAGAATTCAACCCTCTATATGCTTCAGAGGATGGAGGAGCAGCAAAAGGCCATTCAAGCCTATACATCTGCCTACGATATAGGCAAAGGAGGGGGAATGCACCTGACTCAAGCACAGTGGAGAATGATTTCAACGTTGTGCAAGGTTCTACAACCCTTTGAACTTACCACACGTAAAGTCAGTTCAGACACTGCCAGCCTGAGTCAGGTCATTCCCCTCATCAGGCTTTTGCAGAAGCAGCTGGACAGATTGAAGGAGGAGCTAAAACGTAGCGATTCCACTAGGCATGTGGGACTTATGGATGGAGCCCTTAATTTGCTTAACCAGTATTCACGGGTGGTCAATCTGTTGAAATCAGAGCACTACATTTTGGCCACCGTGCTCGATCCTAGGTTTAAAGCATACATTGTATCTCTCTTTCCGGCAGACAAAAGTTTGTACATGTTTAAAGACCTGCTGGTGAGACAATTGTCAAGTCAAGCGGAACGTGACCCATCAACAGCTCCTCCTTCACATTCTCCTACAACTGGGGCTGCGAGGAAAACGCTAAGAATTACGAGCCCACCCGCTGGCGGTGATGCAGGGCAGTCTGGAGCGAGTGCTGACATCTGGTCCAGACTGAAGGACCTGCCAACGATTACTGACATGTCGTTTACTGTCACTGCATATGATTCTGTCACCATTGAAAGAATGCTGGAGGATTATATGAGTGACCGCATCCAATTAGGCACCTCCGACAGGCCGTACATATACTGGCAGGAAAAAGAGGCAATTTGGAGGCCCTTGCACAAATTTGCTTTATTTTACCTAAGTTGCCCCCCCTCCAGTGTGTACTCCAAAAGAGTGTTTAGTGCAGCCGGTCACCTTGTCAGCAATCGGTGTACGAGGTTACTTCCAGAAAATGTGGAGAAGATGATGTTCATCAAAATGAATTATAATCAATTCCTCCGTGGAGACATTCACCAGCAATTGCCTCCAGAAAGTACACAGGGACCTGAGATGGTGGATTCCAGTGGGGACAAATTAATAATACTCTGTGAGGAGTGGGTTGTACACAGTGAAAGGGGCGATGAATCAGATGATGAGGAGGAGGTGGACATCTTGCCTCTGTAGGGCCAGTTTGTGCAAGGACTGATTGATTGCTTCTTTTTTGGTGGGGGCCCAAACCAACCAGTCATTTCAGCCACAGTCGTGTGGCAGACTCTGTGGCTGAAATGATGGGTTTGTTCAAGTGTGCATGTCCTGTTTATACAACATAAGGGTGGGTGGGAGTGCCCAAGGACAATTCCATCTTGCACCTCTTTTTTTTTTATTTATCTCTGCATCATGTGATGTTTGGGGCTAATTTTTTTAAGTACCATCCTGTCTGACACTGCAGTGCCACTCCTAGATGGGCCAGGTGTTTGTGCCGCCCACTTGGGTCGCTTAGCTTAGTCATCCAGCGACCTCGGTGCAAATTTTAGGACTTAAAATAATACTGTGAGGTGTTCAGAATAGACTGGAAATGAGTGTAAATTATGGTAATTGAGGTTAATAATACTATGGGATCAAAATGATCCCCAAATTCTATGATATAAGCTGTTTTTGAGGTTTTTTTTTTTTTAAAACACCTGATTCCGACAAAAAATTTTCAGGGAGGTTTTGCCAAAACGTGTCCGAATCCAAAACACGTCCACGGAACCGAATCCAAAACCAAAACAAAAAACCCGTAAAACTTCCGGTGCACATCTCTAATCCTAACCCTCTGTTCCACGCTCTCTATGTACCCAGAGGAGTAGCTAGGTACCATGGTGCCCGGAGCAAGGATATGAATTGGTGCCGCCCACCCCTGTACTGAATTTGGGGCACAGCCAACATGTGGGTGCATGATACATATGAAAAGAAACAATATTTAAAAATCCTAAATTGGTGACAGGGCCTGTTCTAGACCTTGTGGAACTAAGAGCAAAAGTTTCCTTTGGGTGCCCTCCATGTTTAAAATAGGGGCAGTGCGTGCTGAAGGCTTGCAACAACAACATAGGGGCATGGCAATATGGATGGTGTAATGGTTAGCATTACTGCCTCACAGACTGAGGTCATGGGTTCGATTACCACCATGGCCCTAACTGTGTGGAGTGTGTATATTCTCCCATGCATGGGTTACCCCCGGGTACTCTGGTTTCCTCCCACAATACAAAAATATGCTGGTAGGTTAATTGGTTCCCAACAAAAATTAACCCTGTTGTCTGTGTGCGGTAAGGAATATAGATTGGAGCAGGGACAGATGTGAATATTCTCTGTAAAGCGATGCGGAATATGTGTGCACTATATAAATAACTAGTATTAAATAATGGCTTCATTGGGAAGGTGCATGGCCACAGAAAAGTACCAATTCACATTACACCGCACAGTAGCTTCCGTTATTCACATTACACCACACAGTACTACCCCTTATACATGTTATGTCACGCAGTAGAGCCCCCTATACACGTTACATCACACAATAGAGCTCCTTATACATATTACACTATGGTTGAGCCCCTTATACCCATTACACCATGGAAGAGCCGCTATGAAAGTAGCTGTCTTTAACTTTTTACTTGGAATAAATGGAAAACACTATATATGTCCCGACTGACCTCACAAATCCCCAATTCCGTAATGAAAATAAAGTCCCAAATGTGACCCCCACAGACCTGATAACCCCCCTAATCTCTGAATTATAATATGCCCCACAATTGACCCCCCCAGATCTGATAATCTTCCAATGCCTCAATGAAAATAATATCCTAGAACTGCCATCCGAGACCTGATAATCCCACAATGCTTCAAGTGCGCCCTCTAATTTTTTCAGCGCCCGGAGCTCGCGCTCCACTGGAGCCACCCTTGCTACACCCCTGTATGTACCCCATATGTGTCACCCCTTTCTGTATACCCCTCCCATTTAGAATGTAAGTTCTTATGAGCAGGGCCCTCTTCCCTCATGTGCTTATCCTTTTTCTTACTTTAATAATCTTCAACTGCACCAAATCCAGCAGTCTTCTGCCACCTGATACTTATTTCAGTGTCATCTGCTGATGTAGCTATATTTATTTACCCTGTACTTGTCCTATATTGTCGTCAACTGTAAGTTGCTGTTTTCCTGTTTGATTATTTGTTTATATACTCTGTAATTGGGCGCTGCAGAACCCTTGTGGCGCCATATAAATAAAGGATAATAATAATAATTATATATATACTTACAAACAATCAATCAAGTGAAGATCGGTCCTCTTCCTTCCATGTAGCATGGAGGTCACCCACAAGAGTGATCTCACTTAACCTCGCGGGTAGCCGCAGACCGCAATTTTCCCACAATTGGCTATAATGGAGAACTGCGATCCTCCATTATAGCCAGTGCGTTCCACCTGATTGACAGGCCAGGAGTGCACAGCCAATCAGGAGAGTGCTATGACATAGCGCTCCCTGATTGGCTGCTGGGTCCTCTAGTCACAGGAGTCATGGGGGTTCCCGGCATTCGGGGAAAGGGGTTCCATGTGTAAACATGGAACCCCTTTAGTTCGTTGGACCAGGTTTTTCATTTTTTTATTTTTATAACCGCTGGATTGATTGTAAGTATATATATATTTTTTTACAGGTACATGATTGGATTCTACTGGAGAATGGGACGTGAATGGCGGTTTGGGATGTAGGTAAGTTTGATTGAGTGTGTAAGTGTGCATGTATGTGTATGAAAGTTGTACTTTCATGCTGTGTGTCTTGTGTTTTTATTTGGGTATTTCTTTTGTTGTGGAACTGCAGGTACCAGTGGGCCCGTTATTTCCCCGCATGCTGGTACTTGTGGTTCTCCAAGTACCAGCAAATGGGGGAGGCTTGCTGGGACTTGTAGTTCCACAACAAAGGACAATATTCTTTTTTTACACTTGTAAAAGCTATCAGCCCCCCATCCACCGCCCAGGGATGGGGGGACAGCCTCGGGCTTCACCCCTGGCCCTTGAGTGCCTGGAGGGGGAGACCCCTTGATTTAAGTGGTCCCCACTCCCCCAGGGAACCCTGGCCAGGAGTGACTAGTTGGGAGGGTTAATGACACGGTTGCAGGGATCTACATAAATGTGTCCCCCGGCTGTGGCATTATCTCCCTGGAGCCCAGTGCTGGTTTAAAAAAATATGAGGAACCCCTACGTCTTTTGTCCCCTGTATTTTTGGAACCAGGACTGGCCCAAGAGCCCGGTGCTGGTTGTATAAATACTGGGGACCCCTACACATTCCCCCCCCCCCCCCCATATTTTAACAACCAGGACTGGCTCAAAGAGCCTGGGACTGGTTATGCTTAGGAAGGGGGACCATACGCAATTTTTTTACATTTATTTAACACTTTTACACAGAGAAGTATGCACGGATCTCACAGATCCATGCATGACTATCAAAACATGCCAGCAAAAAGCTGGTCAAGCAATTTTTTTAGAATTTTTTACTATTTCAATACTGTACACAATGAAGCCCTGCACGGATTTCACTGATCCGGCCAGGTTTCATTGTGTTATGTTTGGCAGTGTTTTACTAATCTCTCCCGTAAAACACTGCCCAACAATACGAGTGGCATCGACATTGGTGAGTGCAAATTGAAAAAAAAACACGGTAGTTTAGTAAATTACCGTGTTTTTTCCCCCAAAAGTTACAATCTCACACTGCCGATGTCAGCCGAGATTGATCTCAGCTAAAATCGGCAGAAATACGATTTTTAGTAAATATACCCCACTGTGAGAGATCTCACCATGGATGGCCACAATATCTGTAGTGTACGAGGCTGCCAGTTTAAATGCATGTCTTTCCTGCAGGCATTTTATCTGTACGTGTATGCCCAGCATAAGGCTTAAATGAGCAAAATTGTAGGAGACAAATGAAACAATGAAATGAATGACGTGTGTGATTCTAAAGCGATTTTACAATTTCCAGATGCTCACTTCCATCTGGCCCCACATTTCCACAAAAGTAGGCACATAAGTGAAATTCTTTGGCAATTCCAAAAACCAGAAGGTGGGATTGCACATTTGTATTTGCCAGCTGGACAAATGAAAACCTACGAGCATAATGTGCTGCTCATTCAAATTTTGCAGGTCCATAAATAACCTCCCATGTGTCTTTATGTATTCAGTTGGTTTATTGATTATTCTATGGAAGTTGTTAGGTTCCATAGATCAGTCAAAGCACGTAAGGATACGTGAAGGGAATAAGCCATTTAAGTAAGCATGCACACATTTTAAAAGTTGCAGTATATAAATCATGCATTGGAAATACCATAAAATGTAGCATAATATCATTACCAATTCCAGATGTGTTGTCAGGTCTTGTTTCTCTATATATAGCTGTAACTGGATGTGACCATAGACAGCACGGCAGTATGAGCACACTATTCGTTTTAACACCATAGCCATTACTCATTCTCATGCCACACCAAGGCATCATGTAATATTACTATGTATAAGATCAATCCATTTCATTGAAAGCTCAAGGAAGATTAAGAATCCCAAACCATACGTAGCAAATACTAGAGTAAAATGCAATACTTAGTACATATACTCTATAATATTTGTACTTACTGTTTATATACAGTACAGTATATATTCATGCAAATATCTAATCAGCCAATTGTGGCAGAAAAGCAAGGTATTATAGTATGCAGCCATGGTAGAGAGGTTTAGTTGTTTAGTCCGAAACATAAATTGTGTCAGCAGAGGCATATTTATGCTTTGTGGGGGGGGGGGGGGGGCATATACAGCGCCTTCCTCTCTCCATGCAGCAGGCCCTTTTCTTTACGCTACTATCTGCAGAAAAGGTGGTTGCACATAAGATCATTAAGGCCATATTTCTGCCTTAAGGCTCATAGTAAAATACACTGCTCAAAAAAATAAAGGGAACACTTAAACAACACAATGTAACTCCAAGTCAATCACACTTCTGTGAAATCAAACTGTCCACTTAGGAAGCAACTTGTCAAGAAGAACAGAGAAAAAACATCTGCACACTATGTATTTATATATCACTTTTTATGAATAGGCTAACCTATAGAAACCCCAATATTCGTGTGTCTAGATTAGACCTTATACCTCTCTGGGGGTGCAACCCTAATGCAACCAATTAAATGGCAAAGGTTAAAGAACTGAAGAAGCGGTTGATAAGTCGGGTGCACAAATCAAATTTGTAGAATTAATTATTATAATAAAACGTAGCTTTTTTTGCTTTTTATTAATATTAACACAGTCCCTACTATAGGACACATACAGCAAAATATAGAGGTTAAAAAATGATATGTACAAACATATAAGTGATAAAGGTTGAAAAAATGGTGAACTTAGTTTATTTAAAAAGGTGGGCTCACCACAATAACTCCTGCAACCATATGTTTATAATGTGTGTCATTGGGGCAAAAAAGAACATTTAAATCCGTTGGTATTATTTCTTACCACGGCACATTTATAAGAGTCTTGTTATTTCATACCACGGCACAGTTATGTAAATATGGTGATATATAGTCTGAATTCAGCTAGTGTATTGCTAGGTCTGTGTCTAAATAATACACTTTATTGTGAGAAATTGAATTTTTAAAGCATGACCCATAACCTGAGTAAATCTCTTGCTGTATTCAGATAAATCCTAATCCACACACAGACATAGGGCAATTGAGGATATATGTCAACTTCTGAAAGAATTGGTAGATCATACATTCAGTTCCTATAATTGATTTGAATCACTTGGGTCAATTTTAATATTTAAACACAAAGTGCTCATACCAATATCTAAAGTTGTTTATTTTACAAACAAAAATGTGCCGGTTTTTTAATAAGTTACCAGATATTATACACCATTGTTATATGTGACCTAAATAGATCGGAACTATACCATATATATTCTGGATTGGGACAGTATTCATATACCAGTAACTATTTGTTCAGTCTGTGGTTAGTGACGCATTAATGTTGCTACTTATCCCTGTGATACACTGTGTACAAGGCAACAATTGTTGCAATAAACGCTCTTGAAATAGAGTACACAATCTCTACTGCAGTGGTTTTAAGATAGTGTATCTCATGTGAGTGTCTCTATTTTATAGTTAATCTCCATGCTGTGTAACTATACAGAAATGAAGCGATGATTATTTAGATTCCACTTGAGATATATTGGGATCTCAGATTGAATAAATTCAACTGTAATTAATGTTCCAGTTAAAGGTTAATCACTCTGCAAATAAGTGGTATCTCACTAGTGGGGTAACTAATTCCCCATGCAGCTTATTATCCCCTGCTGATTCCCTCTATTCTTATATTTACTCCGCCACTGTCTCTGCCCTTATATAGCTTGGCAGGTGTAACACTGGTAGATGAATACTACATACACTGATAAGTAGAATATATCCCTTGCATATGTTTCCATTTCTAATAAGCTCTATGCTGTATGGGTGTGCTGAATGAGGAAATAATGATTTTGTTCAACATGATGTAAGCTGCAGTCACAGATTAACAGGGGTTAAGCTACCAATAGCGTTTGGAATAATGGTGAATCCTGCTACAAATAATCAATCTCTCATTATTATCATAACTGGTTCCCCATGAACTTTGTTTCAGTAATCCCTGTTGGTTCCCTGTACTGTGATATTCGCTCCACTACTACCACTCATTCCTGACTGATATAGCTCTTTCAGATATAATGATAGTGCTGGCAAACCAATGACTGTTATAATAATCACAACATATGTTATTGCATTAATTATTAGGAGTGTGGTGAGCCCGCCGAAACGCCGACGTGCACGTTTCACTGTACGGGCAGCTTTAACGAGGCTGAACCCGATTGCCTCCTGCAACTGTTATTTGAAAGGGTGCGTGTGGCCAATCACAGTATTGCTATGGGTCACATGTGTCTCTTAGCCAATCCTGATTCTGACCCTTCAAACTCGAGCACGGTCACGGGACCCCTTTCCCCATCATCCTGTTCTAACAAAGTATCAATGGAAATCCCGATCACGTGATCGGGGCTCCGGCTTTCGTTTTATTGTAAACATTGGTCCTAAAGGTCACGTGTACGCTCGGACATAGTGTGGACAGAAATCCTAATCACATGAATAGGAATCCGTCCATTGTAACATTGAGCATGCTGATGCTGGTATTATACATGCAAAAGTAATTTTAGGTAAGTAATCTCCTAAATTAAAAAGAATTCTATTTACCATTGATTGGTTGAAAAAACAATTATTTAAGAGAAAGATCGTCTGACTAAAATGACATAAATGATGAACATGACATGGATTCAACTGAAGAGTAATGGACATGACATAAATTCAACTGAAGAATATTAATTTATTGGGCAACATGCAGTTTCTAATAAAGTCACTAGAAAAGTACACGGATAATATTTTAATCTATCTCCGGTACATAGATGACATACTCATGCTGTGGGATGGACATCTAAATGAACTGACACAATTTATCTCCATTCTTAATGCTAATGACTTAAATCTAAGGTTTACCTATGAGACCAGTCAGTCCATGATCAACTTCCTGGATCTCACAATACATATTGATGATGAAGGAATCATCACGACGGATATTTTCAGGAAACACACTGCTACAAATAGCATTCTTCACTTGGCCAGCTCACACCTTCCCTCCACAATCAGAGCAGTCCCAAAAGGGGAACTACTGCGTACCAAGAGAAATATCTCAGATCCAGATGTCTTAAATTCTAGACAAAGGGAACTAGGAATCAGGTTTAAAAACAGAGGATAAAGTAATACACTCATTAAAAACACCATGAGAGAGGTGGAGAAATATCCACGAGAATCACTCCTCAAAGTTAAACCCAAAGAGGATAGGGAGGAACCAGTGAGATTCATTAGCACCTTCAATGCCCATTGGAAGGAGATTGAGGCCATTCTCCAGAAACATTGGCCAGTTTTACAAACAGACCACGATCTCAAGCAAAAAAAGAGTCCAAAGCAGTTGGCGTAGATCACGCAACATTAGAGACCATTTAGTTCACAGCCACCTATCAAAACCACAGGAAGCTAGACTTATGAGAAAATGATCAAAATGTTGTGGACACTGCAAAGCATGTCAATTCATGGTCCCAAAAAAATGTTTTTTGACAAATATAACAAAAAATGGACGATTTCCACACCCATAACTTGCACCTCCATAGGAACAGTGTACCATATGGAATGTCCATGCCACGCAGTATACATTGGTAAAACAGCGAGACCATTGAAAGTACGCATTTTAGAGCATGTAGGAAATATACGCAATGCCGACAGGGACCAGATGAGATTTAAAACATTGACATCGGTGGCACGTCACTTCCAGAGATGTCATAAAGGTGATCCTACAGGTCTGCAAGTGTTTGGCATGAGACATATTCAGCTAGGGACTCGAGGAGGAGATTTAGATCAGGCACTGTTGAGATTTGAGACGAAAATTATTTTCTTATTAAATACTCAACATCCGGAAGGTTTGAATGAATTTCTATAAACTCCAAGATCCATCTTTGTATAGAACTACTCAAGTCATATCTGGAGAAAACAGCCTCCCACAATATTCCTATAAATCTAGACTGGAATCACTCCATAAGCAGCTGAAATGGATGCTATTAGAAGTGGATAGATAATATCATCTAATCAAGTGTCAGATAAAAAGCCAAAAGTCGAGTGGTTCAAAATGCGACATAATTCCATCAAGAGGAGGGTGTAATGGCTCATGGTGTATATATTATAATATAACCTAGCATTCCACGTTCACACTGTTTTCTAGGATTATTGTGAATTATATGATTTTGGGAGATTCTTGTTTAATCTCAAAATATTCACCTAATGAACAATCCCTTTGAATACAGATTTCAGACTGGCGACAAAAACTGGCAATATTCCATAACATCTGATGGTCTCCCATTACATCTTGAAGAAGTATAAAAAATTTATATAATTTTTCTTTTTCTCTCATGTTTTCCTAAAATACCTATACCATTGTATTTTTCTATTGTTCCCCCAGTTTAGGGGAATATTGGGATATATACCTTACTATATCCACAAAAATTGTCTAACATCTCATATGGAATAGACATCTGATAGTTTGAGATTGTTAATCATCCTTATAAGTGATGATATATTTTATATTTTTCTCTAACACTGACCCATTTATGGAAGATTGGGACATCACCTTACCACTATCTAGGGTTCTGTACCAACATACATGTAACTCAATATTTTTTATTTTCTCACTTTCATCAGTTCCTTGGAATTTAGGATTATTATTCACCTTTTTATTATGTCACATATTGATTCTCTCACCTTTATTATTTCCTCTGAATCAAGGATTATTTTTCACCTTATCATTTTGTTATCACCCCTAATATAGGGGATTTTTTCCCTATATCATACTTACACTTGTTTTGTTTTCATTATCTTCCTCTTCTGACCATTGATCCAATTTTATTTTTTGTACCATGGAAGATTCTCACTAATCAATTATTTATCACATCTCTCTCTCTCTCTTTTATGTCCCACGTTTTCTCATTTTTCTCACGTTGGCACATTTTTTGTTTTACAATCACTTTGTGAACAATTATTCACAGTCCAGCACGGTTTCATCGGTCACCACTTAATATTTATATTGCATTCACCTGATATTATATACAGGAGATCAATGCATGGTAGAATACATCCAATATATGGTGTAATCAACACATTACACAATACATAATTATTTCAGAATAAGAATCCACCACACTTGTGTACAGATTTAGATGTAAATTATTAACATACTTACCATCAAAATTACATGGTAAAAGATATTTAACTAATGGTGTAGGCAGTACAGGATATAAGATATGAATACCTCAGAATTAGGATTTATCAGACTTGTCCATTTATGCAACCTTTGATTACTATCATTACAAAAAATTATTTTTCATGTACATTATACACCTTTATTAGAAACTGCATGTTGCCCAATAAATTAATATTCTTCAATTGAATTTATGTCATGTTCATTACTCTTCAGTTGAATCCATGTCATGTTCATCATTTATGTCATTTTAGTCAGACGATCTTTCTCTTAAATAATTGTTTTTTCAACCAATCGATGGTAAATAGAATTATTTTTAATTTAGGAGATTACTTACCTAAAATTACTTTTGCGTGTATAATACCAGCATCAGCATGCTCAATATTACAATGGACGGATTCCTATTCATGTGATTAGGATTTCTGTCCACACTATGTCCGAGCGTACACGTGACCTTTAGGACCAATGTTTACAATAAAACGAAAGCCGGAGCCCCGATCACGTGATCGGGATTTCCATTGATACTTTGTTAGAACAGGATGATGGGGAAAGGGGTCCCGTGACCATGCTCGAGTTTGAAGGGTTAGAATCGGGATTGGTCAAGAGACACATGTGACCCATAGCGATACTGTGATTGGCCACACGCACCCTTTCAAATAACAGTTGCAGGAGGCAATCGGGTTCAGCCTCGTTAAAGCTGCCCGTACAGCGAAACGTGCACGTAGGCGTTTCGGCGGGCTCACCACACTCCTGATAATTAATGCAATAACATATGTTGTGATTATTATAACAGTCATTGGTATGCCAGCACTATCATTATATCTGAAAGAGCTATATCAGTCAGGAATGAGTGGTAGTAGTGGAGCGAATATCACAGTACAGGGAACCAGCAGGGATTACTGAAACAAAGTTCATGGGGAACCAGTTATGATAATAATGAGAGATTGATTAACTGTAGCAGGATGCACCATTATTCCAAACGCTGTTGGTAGCTTAACCCCTGTTAATCTGTGACTGCAGCTTACATCATGTTGAACAAAATCCTTATTTCCTCATTCAGCACACCCATACAGCATAGAGCTTATTAGAAATGGAAACATATGCATGGGATATATTCTACTTATCAGTGTATGTAGTATTCATCTACCAGTGTTACACCTGCCAAGCTATATAAGGGCAGAGACAGTGGCGGAGTAAATATAAGAATAGAGGGAATCAGCAGGGGATAATAAGCTGCATGGGGAATTAGTTACCCCACTAGTGAGATACCACTTATTTGCAGCGTGATTAACCTTTAACTGGAACCTTGATTACAGTTTAATATGTTCAATCTGAGATCCCAATACATCTCAAGTGGAATCTAAATAATCATCGCTACATTTCTGTATAATCACACAGCATGGAGATTAACTATAAAATAGAGACACTCACATGAGATACACTATCTTAAAACCGCTGCAGTAGAGATTGTGTACTCTATTTCAAGAGCGTTTATTGCAACAATTGTTGCCTTGTACACAGTGTATCACAGGGATAAGTAGCAACATTAATGCGTCACTAACCACAGACTGAACAAATAGTTACTGGTATATGAATACTGTCCCAATCCAGAATATATATGGTATAGTTCCGAACTATTTAGGTCACATATAACAATGGTGTATAATATCTGGTAACTTATTAAAAAACCGGCACATTTTTGTTTGCAAAATAAACAACTTTAGACATTGGTATGAGCACTTTGTGTTTAAATATTAAAATTGACCCAAGTGATTCAGATCAATTATAGGATCTGAATGTATGATCTACCAATTCTTTCAGAAGTTGACATATATCCTCAATTGCCCTATGTCTGTGTGTGGATTAGGATTTATCTGAATACAGCAAAAGATTTACTCAGGTTATGGGTCATGCTTTGAAAATTCAATTTCTCACAAGCAAGTGTATTATTTAGACACAGACCTAGCAATACACTAGCTGAATTCAGACTATATATCACCATATTTACATAACTGTGCCGTGGTATGAAATAACAAGACTCTTATAAATGTGCCGTGGTAAGAAATAATACCAACGGATTTAAATGTTCTTTTTGGCACCAATGACACATATTATAAACATATGGTTGCAGGAGTTATTGTGGTGAGCCCACCTTTTTAAATAAACTAAGTTCACCATTTTTTCAACCTTTATCACTTATATGTTTGTACGTATCATTTTTTAACTTCTATATTTTGCTGTATGTGTCCTATAGTAGGGACTGTGTTAATATTAATAAAAAGCAATAAAAGCTACGTTTTATTATAATAATTAATTCTACGAATTTGATTTGTGCACCCGACTTATCAACCGCTTCTTCAGTTCTTTAACCTTTGCCACTTAGGAAGCAACACTGATTGACAATCAATTTCACATGCTGTTGTGCAAATGGAATAGACAACAGGTGGAAAGTATAGGCAATTAGCAAGACACCCCCAATAAAGGAGTTGTTCTGCAGGTGGTGACCACAGACCACTTCTCAGCTCCTATGCTTTCTGGCTGATGTTTTGGTCACTTTTGAAAGCTGGCGGTGCTTTCACTCTAGTGGTAGAATGAGACGGAGTCTACAACCCACACAATTGTCTCAGGTAGTGCAGCTCATCCAGGATGGCACATCAATGCGAGCTGTGGTAAGAAGGTTTGCTGTGTCTGTCAGCCTAGTGTCCAGAGCATGGAGGTGCTACCAGGAGACAGGCCAGTACATCAGGAGACATGGAGGAGGCCATAGGAGGGCAACAACCCAGCAGCAGGACCGCTACCTCCGCCTTTGTGCAAGGAGGAACAGGAGGAGCACTGCCAGAGCCCTGCAAAATGATCTCCAGAAAGCCACAAATGTGCATGTGTCTACTCAAACGATCAGAAACAGACTCCATGAGGGTGGTATGAGGGCCCGACACCCACAGGTGGGGGTTTGGCATTTGCCAGAGAACACCAAGATTGGCAAATTCGCCACTGGCACCCTGTGCTCTTCACTGATGAAAGCAGGTTCTCACTGAGCACATGTGACAGACGTGACAGAGTCTGGAGACGCCAAGGAGAATGTTCTGCTGCCTGCAACATCCTCCAGCATGACCAGTTTGGCAGTGGGTCAGTAATGGTGTGGGGTGGCATTTCTTTGGGGGGCCGCACAGCCCTCCATGTGCTCGCCAGAGGTAGCCTGACTGCCATTAGGTACCAAGATGAGATCCTCAGACCCCTTGTGAGACCATATGCTGGTGCAGTTGGCCCTGGGTTCCTCCTAATGCAAGACAATGCTAGACCTCATGTGGCTGGAGTGTGTCTGCAGTTCCTGCAAGACGAAGGCATTGATGCTATGGACTGGCCCGCCCATTCCCCAGACCTGAATCCAATTGAGCAAATATGGGACATTATGTCTCGCTCCTTGCACCACAGACTGTCCAGGAATTGGCGGATGCTTTAGTCCAGGTGTGGGAGGAGATCCCTCAGGAGACCATCCGCCACCTCATCAGGAGCATGTCCAGGCATTGTAGGGAGGTCATACAGGCACGTGGAGGCCACACACACTACTGAGCCTCATTTTTACTTGTTTTAAGGACATTACATCAAAGTTGGATCAGCCTGTAGTGTGTTTTTCCACTTTAATTTTGAGTGTGACTCCAAATCCAGACCTTCATGGGTTAATAAATTTGATTTCCATTGATAATTTTTGTGTGATTTTGTTGTCAGCACATTCAACTATGTAAAGAACAAATTATTTAATAAGAATATTTCATTCATTCAGATCTAGGATGTGTTATTTTAGTGTTCCCTTTATTTTTTTGAGCAGTGTACTTTGACTTGCCTGGTATTGTATTTGAATTCTACTATGCAGGGCGTGTTCGTGACGTCAAAACAGGAACTGAACAGTCTGAAGTCATCACAAGCGCTGAGTAGGTCTGAAGCTACTCTGAAACTGCACAAAATTATTTTGTAGCCGCTGTACTATCCTTTCGTACGCACTTCTGCTAAGCTAAAATACACTCCCAGTGGGAGGTGGCATAGCGTTTGCATGGCTGCTAAAAACAACTAGCGAGCGATCAACTCGGTATGACCCCCTTAATGCTTGGGACCAAGATAAAGTCATTCCAAGTGTATTACCATTTGCTTCTGGAATTTGTTTAGAAAATGCAATTTATTTATTATTATTTATTAACAGTTTCTTATATAGCGAGCAAATTCCATTGTGCTTTAAAACTGGACACATTGATAAGACAAACTGGGTAATTACAAACAGCGCCATAACTACATGTGTGCCAGGTGTGCCTGGCACACAGCGCAGTCACCCTGGCGGCGCAGCGGCCAGCGGCTTGTAATGAGTCAGATTGACAAGCCGCCTCTGCTGTGCTGGTTGTGTCGCGCTGGAGAAGAGGAGAGCAGCAGCTCTGGAGGCATGCAAGGAGGAGGAGGGAGGGGGACTGGAGCCGCAGCAGTGCTCTGTAATTGGTAGTGGTGCCGCTGCAGCAGTCCCTCTCCTTCCACATTGGCTGCGCGGCGCTGCTGTGAATACTGGGATGTGCTTCCCTCATCCCAGCATTTACAGTGGCGTTGGCCAGCTAATGTGGAAGGAGAGGGACAGCTGCAGCGGCACCACCACCAATTACATAGCGCTGCTGAAGCTCCAGTCCCCCTCCCTCCTCCTCCTCCCCTGCCTGGGATCTGCTGCATGAAGCCTGCACCGAGGAGTCTGATGGGAGAGATAGTATCTATCTATCTATCTATCTATCTATCTATCTATCTATTGTCATGACTAAGGTTTTTGTGAACCCGGTGTAGTGAAGTCTGTGCGGGCGACTGGAGGATTATGTGAATACTACCACTGACCTGGTTTGTAAATGTTGTGGACTCGAGTATTCGTCTGATGACTGGGAAGAGGAACCGCGGCAGAGATGGCCGAATCTAGGCTCTCCTCATACAGGATTAGGTCGGCAGACAGGAAGCACGTGGGGGCGCTGAAGGTCTCCTGAAAGACAGAACTGGAAAGGCGTTGATGAATCAGTGAAGAATACCAGGTTCAACTGTGCTAAAGGGCACGGGGTGCTTAGAGACACTAAGGTGCTTGGAGACACTGAGGTGCTTGGAGACACTGAGGTGCTTGGAGACACTGAGGTGCTTGGAGACAGGCACTGGGGTGCGTAGAGGCACTGGGGTGCGTAGAGGCACTGGGGTGCGTAGAGGCACGGAGGTACTGAGGCACGGAGGTGCTGGAAGCACGGAGGTACTGAGGCACGGAGGTGCTGAGGCACGGAGATGCTGGAAGCACGAAGGTACTGAGGCACTGAGGTGCTGGAAGCACGGAGGTACTGAGGCACGGAGGTACTGAGGCACGGAAGTACTGAGGCACGGAGGTGCTGGAAGCACGGAGGTACTGAGGCACGGAGGTACTGAGGCACGGAGGTACTGAGGCACGGAGGCACTGAGGCACGGAGATGCTGGAAGCACGAAGGTACTGAGGCACTGAGGTGCTGGAAGCACGGAGGTACTGAGGCACGGAGGTACTGAGGCACGGAGGTACTGAGGCACGGAGGTACTGAGGCACGGAGGCACTGAGGCACGGAGATGCTGGAAGCACGAAGGTACTGAGGCACTGAGGTGCTGGAAGCACGGAGGTACTGAGGCACGGAGGTACTGAGGCACGGAGGTACTGAGGCACGGAGGTGCTGGAAGCACAGAGGTACTGAGGCATGGAGGTACTGAGGCACGGAGGTACTGAAGCTCTGGAGATCACAACTACAACAGTAGTAAAACTGAAACACGACAGCTGTGGTTTTCAATGGAGAACACGGAATTCAGTACTGTGCCTTTAAAACGAAACACTGTAGCTGTGCCTATACATTGAGATTCAGGGAAATGGTGAAATCAATGGCGACACAAAAGTAAACCAAACGGTAACAAGGGGACAGAGTTTCCACAGGAACTTAGGTACAAAGGTTACCTTAAGGGAGCTCAGCTTTTCAGACTCACACAAGGCTGTATGTGACACAAGGAACTGGCCCAGATTCCAGCTCAGCCTCCTGATTTATACTTCCTGGTCCTTGATGATTGGTGAGCAGGATTATGTGATGCAGAGAGTCTCAGGCTTGCAGAGGATTGGACAACTCTGGGTCAGGTGAAGTCACTGTCATGTGACTACTCTAGAGGAGGCTGTGAAGTGCAGCGAGGCCTAGCAGGCCGAGAGAACACTGAAGCCTGGACTTCTGCAAAACACAGGATGCTGGCTTTTAGACCTAAAGTTCAGATTACTGAACTCAGCCTCACACAGGAGATCACCACAGGTGGAGCTAATTAACTATTACCTCTCAGGCAGAGAACTCAGGAAAACTGACAAGCTGTTTAACTCCGTGAGTGAAAAGACACAGGATCCAGGACAGATGGCAGGGGTAAGTCACCAAATATAAAACCTACAGTCAGGATTGTGACAGTATCCCCCTCTTCAAGGGTGGACTCCGGACACCCATCTTGAATCTTAGAGGAACTTGAGAAATTCATACAGAAGAATTTAGGACCTTCGTTGATGCAGATTCCAAAGGTTTAGGACTAAATTCTTTAACTACAGCGTTACTGAAAGTCTGTAAGTCATGGAACACAGGATCATTACTCTCAAAGAGCATGTTGGCCCACTCCAAAGCTCTTCCTCTGAATGCCAGGAACAGATATCGAGTAACGTTAGAAAGAGTTACTGCACCTGAAGGATCAGACTCCATCCGAGAGAGAAATTGTTCAACCAGAGCGGCATATTGCAATAAATCTCCATCAAAGTAAATAGGTGGAAAACCATCAGACGAAAGCTTAGAGGATGAAACTGAAGAAAGCTTTGGCTGGACGAGTAGGACTGGATTGGATCCGAGGATACTTGAATTGGCTGGAGCCAAAGGAGACGGACCAGGCTGGTCCTGGAGTATTGCTGGACCGGCTGGAACCGGGACGGACTGACCAGGCGGAGCCTGGAGTATTGATGGACCGGCTGGAACCGGAACAGACTGGCCAAGCTGGGCCTGCAGTATTGCTGGACCGGCTGGAACCGGGACGGACTGACCAGGCGGAGCCTGGAGTATTGATGGACCGGCTGGAACCGGGACGGACTGACCAGGCTGGGCCTGGAGTATTGCTGGACCGTCTGGAACCGGGACGGACTGACCAGGCAGGGCCTGGAGTATTGCTGGACCGGCTGGAACCGGGACGGGCTGAGCCCTTTCTTCACAGGGCTGGGCTGAGGCAAGAGCCCCCACTCCACGGGGCTGGGCTGAGGCAAGAGCCCCCTCTTCACGGGGCTGGGCTGAGGCAAGAGCCCCCTCTTCACGGGGCTGGGCTGAGGCAAGAGCCCCCTCTTCACGGGGCTGGGGTGAGGCAAGAGCCCCCTCTTCACGGGGCTGGGCTGAGGCAAAAGCCCCCTCTTCACGGGGCTGGGCAGCACTCTGTAGACTCTCTGGCTGGGCAGCACTCTGTAGACTCTCTGGCTGGGCAGCACTCTGTAGACTCTCTGGCTGGGCAGCACTCTGTAGAATCTCTGGCTGGGCAGCACTCTGTAGAATCTCTGGCTGGGCAGCACTCTGTAGAATCTCTGGCTGGGCAGCACTCTGTAGAATCTCTGGCTGGGCAGCACTCTGTAGAATCTCTGGCTGGGCAGCACTCTGTAGAATCTCTGGCTGGGCAGCACTCTGAAGACTCTCTGGCTGGGCAGCACTCTGAAGACTCTCTGGCTGGGCAGCACTCTGAAGACTCTCTGGGGCTGGACGCTCTGAACCCCTCACTGGGTCTGGACGCTCTGAAGACGCCCCTCCTGGGGCTGTGGACACGGACTCCTCTGTGACTGTAAATGGCTTGAACATTCTTCTCTGGACACCCAACTTGGGATAAGGTTTTTTAACCACCGGACCCCAGTCATAAATTTGAGTCTCTCTCAGAAGAGTAGCCTTCTTGATACCCCCATCAGCAGCAGAAGGATCAGATACTGAGGATGACTTGTAGACATGAGCACTATGATACTGAGATTTGTCACTATTACCTGGCTTGCGAAGAATGCAGTCTTTAACAAAATGACCAGAATTTCCACAGTAAAGACAGAGATGTAGCTCCTTACGCCGCTGACGTTCAGCTTCAGAGAGCTTGGGCCGTGGATAGCTCTGATGAAAAACTTTCCCTTGCGCAGAGGAAGAGACTCTATTAACTGGATGGGACAAAATAGGATCAACAACGTTGGTAGTATTCCTGAGGAGATCAGGCATCACAGAGAGAATACTAGGCAAAAGTTCTTGTAACTGTAGTAACATCTGGTAGAAAATCTGTAGTTGGTCAGGAGTCTTAGAGCAGAAGGTCATAGAATCTCTGGAGGACGAATTCCGCTGCAGACACTGTGCCAATCGATGCTGAGTCGACTCCAGACCTTCCAAGCGTCCTGCAATATTGCTTAGGAGGTCATGCGTCAGACAAACACTTTCGGCCGGGTCCATGTGGCCAGTTCCTACTGTCATGACTAAGGTTTTTGTGAACCCGGTGTAGTGAAGTCTGTGCGGGCGACTGGAGGATTATGTGAATACTACCACTGACCTGGTTTGTAAATGTTGTGGACTCGAGTATTCGTCTGATGACTGGGAAGAGGAACCGCGGCAGAGATGGCCGAATCTAGGCTCTCCTCATACAGGATTAGGTCGGCAGACAGGAAGCACGTGGGGGCGCTGAAGGTCTCCTGAAAGACAGAACTGGAAAGGCGTTGATGAATCAGTGAAGAATACCAGGTTCAACTGTGCTAAAGGGCACGGGGTGCTTAGAGACACTGAGGTGCTTGGAGACACTGAGGTGCTTGGAGACACTGAGGTGCTTGGAGACAGGCACTGGGGTGCGTAGAGGCACTGGGGTGCGTAGAGGCACTGGGGTGCGTAGAGGCACTGGGGTGCGTAGAGGCACGGAGGTACTGAGGCACGGAGGTGCTGGAAGCACGGAGGTACTGAGGCACGGAGGTGCTGAGGCACGGAGGTACTGAGGCACGGAGGCGCTGGAAGCACGGAGGTACTGAGGCACGGAGGTACTGAGGCACGGAGGTACTGAGGCACGGAGGTACTGAGGCACAGAGGCACCGAGGCACGGATATGCTGGAAGCACGAAGGTACTGAGGCACCGAGGTGCTGGAAGCACGGAGGTACTGAGGCACGGAGGTACTGAGGCACAGAGGTACTGAGGCACGGAGGTGCTGGAAGCACAGAGGTACTGAGGCACGGAGGTACTGAGGCACGGAGGTACTGAAGCTCTGGAGATCACAACTACAACAGTAGTAAAACTGAAACACGACAGCTGTGGTTTTCAATGGAGAACACGGAATTCAGTACTGTGCCTTTAAAACGAAACACTGTAGCTGTGCCTATACATTGAGATTCAGGGAAATGGTGAAATCAATGGCGACACAAAAGTAAACCAAACAGTAACAAGGGGACAGAGTTTCCACAGGAACTTAGGTACAAAGGTTACCTTAAGGGAGCTCAGCTTTTCAGACTCACACAAGGCTGTATGTGACACAAGGAACTGGCCCAGATTCCAACTCAGCCTCCTGATTTATACTTCCTGGTCCTTGATGATTGGTGAGCAGGATTAGGTGATGCAGAGAGTCTCAGGCTGGCAGAGGATTGGACAACTCTGGGTCAGGTGAAGTCACTGTCATGTGACTACTCTAGAGGAGGCTGTGAAGTGCAGCGAGGCCTAGCAGGCCGAGAGAACACTGAAGCCTGGACTTCTGCAAAACACAGGATGCTGGCTTTTAGACCTAAAGTTCAGATTACTGAATTCAGCCTCACACAGGAGATCACCACAGGTGGAGCTAATTAACTATTACCTCTCAGGCAGAGAACTCAGGAAAACTGACAAGCTGTTTAACTCCGTGAGTGAAAAGACACAGGATCCAGGACAGATGGCAGGGGTAAGTCACCAAATATAAAACCTACAGTCAGGATTGTGACATCTATCTGTCAGTCTGTCTGTCTGACTGGCTGCCGTAATGTGTAAAAAGGGGGATGCTGTCTGCCGTAATGTGTAAAAAGAGGGACGCTGTCTGCCGTAATGTGTAAAAAGGGGACGCTGTCTGCCGTAATGTGTAAAAAGGGGACTCTGTCTGCCGTAATGTGTAAAAAGGGGACGCTGTCTGCTGTAATGTGTAAAAAGGGGGACGCTGTCTGCCGTAATGTGTCAAAAGGGGGACGCCGTCTGCCGTAATGTGTAAAAAGGGCATGCTGTCTGCTGTAATGTGTAAAAAGGGGATGCTGTCTGTCGTAATGTGTAAAAAGGGGACGCTGTCTGCCATAATGTGTAAAAAGGGGGACTGTCTACCATAATGTGTAAAAAGGGGATTCTGTCTGCCGTAATGTGTAAAAAGGGGATGCTGTCTGCCGTAATGTGTAAAAAGGGGACACTGTATGCCGTAATGTGTAAACAGGGGGACGCTGTCTGCCGAAATGTGTAAAAAGGGCACGCTGTCTGCCGTAATGTGTAAAAAGGAGGCGCTGTCTGCCGTAATGTGTAAAAAGGGGACACTGCCGTAATGTGTAAAAAGGGGACACTGTCTGCCGTAATGTGTAAAAAGGGGGACTGTCTGCCGTAATGTGTAAAAGGGGCTCTAGCTGGTGTAGAGGCACTACTGTGCAGCGTAATTTGAATAATGGAGACTTCTGTGCACCGTAGTTTGAATTGGTATTATTTTGTGGCCACACCCCTTCTCCATGAAGCCACGCCCTATATATTTTTTGACGCGCCTATGGCGCACACTGCCCCTATCTTGCATAGAGGGGGGGGGCACCAATGCCGTTTCTTGCACACAGCGCTAAAATGCCTATTTACGGCACTGATTACAAAAAGTCATAGAGGTAGGAAGGCCCTGCTCGCAAGCTTGCAATCTATGGGGAAACAGAATTAATACATAAGGATTGGTTTCTATCTACTGCATAGTTGTCCACCAGATTGCATAGGTTTTTGGTGTGCTGCATGATATCACATCACAGCAATGATGAACCAGGGTCAGGAGATAGGGAAAAGTGAAGAAAGAGAAAATATGAGGAGGATATGTGTGGACTGTACAGTGGGGATATAATTGGATAGGAAAGCTATCCTCTTCTAGTCTACCAAAGGCTGGTAATGGTGATTGATCTTTGTTATATTTTCTTTAACCTTTGTCAAAATTTAGAAAAAAGTAATTAAATGAAACAGTGAAAAGCCCAGAACTGATGCTGATGGTAAATGTGGTAAGAGTTGAATAGCAACCATGTTGGATAAAATAGTGGAGATATCTACAAAGGGATGACATGAGCCATTGTAAAAAACCAGTTGACTACCAACCAGATGGTGTGTGATCCTTTGCAACTATCACCAATTGTCGCTTTCATTAATTCCATAATCATTGTTAAGAGCCACCATTGTTGAGAGCCACCAATGTGAGTCTATTGGCAGCTCATTCATTCATAGGCACAGTCAGCTCATTTGAAATGCCTGCACCAGTTACTAGGTAGCTGGGACACTTTCTGTTATTGGGTTGTCATATAACCACAATTTAGGAGTGGACAGCCTGAAAGGGGCTTCATTGCACTTGACCCCCCCCCCCCCCCCCCCCCCCCCCGCCGGCAATCTAAACACCAGGATCCTGGCATCGGTAAGGTGACTGGCGGTGTCCCAACCCCTGGTCACCCAAACCCAACCCATTCTTTTCATTATCTATGGACAGTACAATAGCTGGAATTATGAGTGACTGACCAAAGTGACTCAAACTAAGAAGCTAGGTAACGCTGTTTGCCACCTCTCTACCTCTCTAGGGTAAGAACTAAAAGATGATGATCAAATATTTTCTCACAATTTTTGTTTTCAGTATTTAGGGATTCAGCTATTATGTAGACATCATAGGAAATGTGGACATTAAACATGTTGGCATCTGCAGATTATCAACATGTTCACAATGATGATATGTGAAATGTTGCCATCTGAAAAGTTAACCTTCTGCTCAAACGAGAGGGTTAGGGTTTGGCTTTGGGGGAAGATGGTTAGGCACTTGGTGGAACATTAGGGTTAACCTGCGGGAGGGAAGGTTACGGTTAGGTACTAGCAAGTGTTAGAGTTTAGGGATACTCACCACCGGACTGCTGCAGGAGGCAGAAGTTATCATGATGTCACTGCAGGATCCGAAAAACACTGATGGAGCCACCAGACCTGCTGTACAACATTTGTCACTGCTAAACCACCAGGAATGTTTTGTCAACATTTTAATCATGTCAACATTTTGTCAGTGTTGTAAAGTCAACAAACTATACCACACCCCAGTATTTAATAAGGAGGTGGACCATTAGCACATGGTGCCATCTTTTCCATCTAGGGAGACTGATAATATAGGCTGTAATGGCCTAGTTTTGAAAGTACACCTCTCCTGAAATTTATACAGTATATGAAGACAACTCCTCTTTAAGTATTTACACTGCAGAAAAAAATCTCTGGGTCACGTCTCTTATTTCTTGGTTTTTAGAAATGGGAACATCTAGTGAGATAGGAACTTTTAATTGGTTAGAGGACTCTTATTTATTGAGATTTGACATAATATGCAGAGCTGTACATTGAGGGAATCATAACACAAATAACAAACAATGACATGACACAGAAGGTAAGGATGGCCTGCCTAAAAGAGGTATGGGAAATACTTGATACACAAAGTTATTGAATAACAATTGTAGCAGGTAGTGTGGGTGTGTGTGGATATTATAAGGCAGTAGCATTATCAGCTTCCAAATATAAAACAGCCATTAGTGACAGGCATTACTATGGTGTTATGCAGTTGGAATAGTGGGGATATGAAATATGAACTTGTCACTGTAGAAATCATAAAACAGTCAGCTACTGGCAACCAGAACAGTCCTTGTAGATGTATAAGATATCTAATACCTTAAGAAGTTGGAATTTTAAGTGTTAAGATGTTGGGATTTTAAGTGTCTCTTCCTGTATGTTATACAAATCCTTATATGCTCTGCATGCCCCTTAGTTATCCTATCACTTAACACCTGCAAAGTTCCAGTATGATCTATATTCTGTCTTGCACATGTTTTTTATTGTCTCTGCCTTACAGCTCTTGTGAGAAATGTTACTCACTTGTTACTATGCAGACAAAACTTATATTAAATGCCCTTTTAGCATGTGCTGCAGATGCAGGGTGGCACCAGGCATTTCTTAGCTCTTTGCATGGTCCACAGTTGAGTATGAGCACCCACCTTTGTGCAACATACACATCTCAGTTACATCTTCACTTGAATAGACATAACTGAGTGGTGACAGGACACTTGTACATTTAGTGAAGGCTCGTTGAGGCTGCGTAAATTAATTTGCGGGCTATAGTATACAAAGATATGCACAGAGATCCATCTGATTTCAAACTGATATTTTTCACAAGGTATAGGACTGGTCCATGGTGACCTTCCGTGCACGTGCATAGGGCTTCAACCCAGCATGGATTCAGCAAAGCCTGGAAGACCTTGTTGAACCTTAAAAGGCTTTGCTGGTTCTCCACTGCTGGCATTAGTGACTGTACCACCAGCACCATCTGTAGATGATGTAATGATTTCTTAGTTAAGCTTACCGCTGTTTGCTGAATATTGGTATGCTGTCATAACCCCTCTGAAAGTAGTGCTAAAGGGGTTGCTTTTACATCAGCATTGTGAACCCTCTGTGTCCACCCCTGTACCAGGACCTAGGACTCATTGTTATATGGTGCACCTAGTGTGTCCTGCTCTCACTAAACCATGGGCTTGCTCTGATGATTCATGTGCTCCCACAGTGATAATAAAGAATTAAATATCTGAATAATTGGCAACTAAGGCAGCCTACACAGACCACAGGAATTAAAATCCAGCAAAGACCTTTCACACGTTTAGATATAGCCTTTAAAATCTCTGAAAACCTCTGCATCTGTGCAGAGAAAGCAAATATAGGGTCAGAAAGTGATTCATGAACCACCAACGCTCTTGAAACACTGCCTAAAAAACAAGCTTCTTCAAGTTGGCAAATCCATGCAGCGGGATAATGACCCATTATATATCCTGCATAATTCTGGTCTCCTCTGGAAACTGGAGAACTGGTGTACATCCTATATGGGGGCTAGAAATATTTGCAGAGGTAAGACTGTGTTTTGATGACTTACAGTATGAACTGTGTAGCAGTGATCCTTCTCAGATGCCATCCTAAACCGGCGAGATTAAGAGCATTCCATTTGCCTGGTACATCAACTTCAGAAAGATTGGGTTGAAGACAGTAATGATTTAGGTAAATGCAGTGTAAAGGGCTGAGAGACAGAAGCACAAATCTCATCTTTACCATAAAGCTTGCAGGGAGCACAGTACTTGTTTTTGTAGTATGGTAATAGATAGGTCTTGATAAACACAAACATCAGAATTAAACTATTTTATAGTCTATTTTCTGCAGGCTTTCTGCATACAGATTATTTCACTGCAATATGTTGTTTGCAGAATATCACATTTCTAGGTTTGTACCTTGCTGCTGTTTGGCCTCAAGGTATTCCATGCACTGTTAAGTATTATTTCTAGTGGGATATTTATTTAATCCTATAATATTTTGAAATTCAACAGATAAACCTGACCGCGGGTACGATCTCCTCTGACAGACAATTATCATGCAAGTTATTCATCCTTATCTGCCGTTGCAAACGCCACAAGGCCGCGAGGATGTGCATCTCAAAATTGCAGGAGCGAGTGCTGTTGAGGCGGAGGACGTCATATATGGTGGTAACAAAATAGGAGCTCATTCAGCTAAAGGCACCTGCAGTGTGCAGAGTCCCGTTGCTGGACACAGCCCTCCAAAGTCTGAAGGACACCTCTCTCTCTCTCCTCTAGATGCAGCACCTCCTTGGGAATACACGTAATACTCCCGCTGATGGAGAATTCTTCATTTCTGTTTGCAAAGTGCTGCTTGTTTCATATAACCAATACACAGGCTTAACTCTTATTGACTGTGCCAGTGATAACTATTGAATCGAGACTGATCTATTCACACTTTAGTTGTAGCTGCCAGCAATGTCTGATTATGGACAGTTAAATATTCATGATCCACCTCTCTTAGTAATTAATTGTGTACTATATTGTTTTGTGCTATTTTATTGATTTTTTAAATGTATATGACTAGTTATTATTGATTCAAATGTATTATTTTATATAAGTGTGGTAGTCAAGTGTATTCATGCCCTATTGCTTCATATAGTTCAACAGCGCAGGGAGAAAACTTTGTTCTTTCTATGTTATACACACCAGATTAGTTAAGGTGAATCTATTTTTTAGCTTTTACCACAAGCCAAATTCTCCCCTGCTGCTATTCGGTTATTATACTTGTATTCTGTACAACCAGTTTTATATTATTATTATTATTAGTATACAGTATTTATTTTCTTTGAAATAAGCACCAGGCATCTGTGGTTCTGACTTTTTAAGTTATTCATCCTCCCTCAATGACACAGTCAGTTATGTCCAGTGATCAGTTTTCAAACCAGTAATATCTGCTTAACACCAGGGCCGGAATAAGCCTTGGGGCTGCAGGGCATTTAACAAAGGGGGGCCCGGTGGAAGGGGGGTGTATATTGTATTGTGCCATACCTCCCAACATGACCCTCTCTAGGAGGGACAGAATACTCTGCTCCTGGACTTTTCTCTTAATGTATGATTGCCATCACCTGTGCTGTAACACCTTTTTTATCAATTAACTAGTTCAATACAGGTGCCAGCAATCATAAATTAAGAGAAAAGTCCAGAAGTAAAGCATTGTGTCCCTCCTAGAGAGGGTCATGTTGGGAGGTATGTTGTGCATACCTCCCAACATGACCAATTCCAGGAGAGACAAAATGCTCTCTACCTGGACTTCCCTCTTAATATATGATTGGCGTCACCTTTGTTGAACTATTTAATTGATTAGAAAGGTGTTTTAACAGAGATGATTGCAATCATAAATGAAGAGAGAAGTATAGGTAGAGAGCATTTTGTCCCCCCTGGAATGGGTCATGTTGGGAGGTATGGATTCTGTTTAATAAATATAAACCAATGTTGTATAATATTATTATACTAACAGTTGAATAATGCCTGAGTACTGTTTATAGCTCCACCTTATTGAGAGACAACTATTTTATAGAGTTTTCCTGTAGTGGAACAAAGACAACTTAAACAACCTTAAAATACACATAGAAAAATAAAATCTATAATTGATCTTGTCACATGCAAGGATAGCAGCATCCTCTGTACTACTAACACACTGAGACAGGACTCAGGAGGACTCTGCGTGTATGTCTCTCTCTAGACCTGAATGCTCTCATTAGATAACTGGTTACACAGGACCCTGACACCCAGGTAGTGAGGAGAAGCTGGGATCCCTGGTTAAACTACAGCTCTCTGCCCCATCTATCTCTCCTCTGGTTGGAAAGCTCTGTAGGTATCTCATGAAACCTGATACTCCTGTGGCCCTGACTGCACAAGCTCTAGAGCTAGTGATGTCAGTGTGCTCTGGCTGGGGGGACCCTCGCATGGGGGGTCCCGGGGTACAGCATGCTCTACGTCCCTCTCTCCCCCTCAGTCTGGCTATGCTTAACACATTCAGTTATAGGATGTAAATATCAGGTATTGTTAGAGAAAGTAAAATAAAAAATAATTTGTGAGCTACAGCTCAATCCCTGTGTGATCCATCTGTACCAGACTCTCTGCTTGTGGCGGATTTAAGTTGTGATGAAGCTATATAAGTCATGGCTGAAGACATTGACAAAGAGGTTATATATGTTTAACATCTTTATAACAATGCACCATGGTCTGTCACGAGACTGACATGCACAGTGGGAGCATATATTTGTGCAGTGTAAATTATTTTACTCTTATTGTAGAAAGATAGATTTTATATTTAAATTAGGAATATGGTTCTCCAGGAGTAATGCTTAAGCAAGTCAGCATAACAACATGTGTGATACTGTATATAGAGGAGAAGGATGGAGAGCAGTTCTCCTATTTTCTGAGAGACAGTGCATGACTGGCCAGATGGGGATGACTTGGCTGGTTTAACAAATGCTGTATTGCAATATTTTGGAACTAACACTCCCTGAGTGAAAGACAAAAATCATTCACACCCAACCTGACCCTAACCATAAGACCCAGGAGATTACATTGGTATGTAACAGAAGAAAAAGAGGACCCAAAAGAGATTTCAATTTTTGTGGTGAGGAGTAAAAAATTAAGTGGGACACCAATTGCCATTGGGGATTTGAGCATGTTCATGCATACAAGGAATGTGCTAATCCCCAGTCCAAGCAGTTAATTATTACAAGTGTAGCACTAGTTCCTGGTTCAGAGCAGTTGGTGAAAAACAAGCAATGTGATTCTTCCTGTTACTGGGCAGTTGGTGATATTGAGCAGTGTGCTGTTCCTGTTACTGGGCAGATAGTTGGTGATAATAAGCAGTGTGCTTGTTCCTGTTACTGGGCAGTTGGTGATATGGAGCAGTGTGCTGTTCCTGTTACTGGGCAGATAGTTGGTGATAATAAGCAGTGTGCTAGTTCCTGTTACTCGGTAGTTGGTGATAACGAGCACTGTGCTTGCTCCTATTATTGGGCAGTTGATGATAATGAGCACTGTGCTGTCCCTGTTACTGGGCAGTTGGTGATAATGAGCAGTGTGCTGTTCCTGTTACCGGGCAGTTGGTGATAATGAGCACTGTGCTGTTCCTGTTACTGAGCAGTTGGTGATAATGAGCAGTGTGCTGTTCCTGTTACTAGGCAGTTGGTGATAATGAGCAGTGTGCTGTTACTGTTACTGAGCAGTTGGTGATAAAAAGCAGTGTGCTGTTCCTGTTACTGGGCAGTTGGTGATAATAAGCAGTGTGCTGTTACTGTTACTGAGCAGTTGGTGATAAAAAGCAGTGTGGTGTTACTGAGCAGTTGGTGATAATAAGCAGTGTGCTGTTCCTGTTACTGAGCAGTTGGTGATAAAAAGCAGTGTGCTGTTCCTGTTACTGGGCAGTTGGTGATAATAAGCAGTGTGCTGTTATTGTTACTGAGCAGTTGGTGATAAAAAGCAGTGTGCTGTTACTGTTACTGAGCAGTTGGTGATAAAAAGCAGTGTGCTGTTCCTGTTACTGGGCAGTTGGTGATAATAAGCAGTGTGCTGTTCCTGTTACTGAGCAGTTGGTGATAAAAAGCAGTGTGCTGTTACTGTTACTGGGCAGTTGGTGATAATAAGCAGTGTGCTGTTACTGTTACTGGGCAGTTGGTGATAATAAGCAGTGTGCTGTTCCTGTTACTGGGCAGTTGGTGATAATAAGCAGTGTGCTGTTACTGTTACTGAGCAGTTGGTGATAATAAGCAGTGTGCTGTTCCTGTTACTGGGCAGTTGGTGATAATAAGCAGTGTGCTGTTACTGTTACTGAGCAGTTGGTGATAATAAGCAGTGTGCTGTTATTGTTACTGAGCAGTTGGTGATAAAAAGCAGTGTGCTGTTATTGTTACTGAGCAGTTGGTGATAATAAGCAGTGTGCTGTTACTGAGCAGTTGGTGATAATAAGCAGTGTGCTGTTACTGTTACTGAGCAGTTGGTGATAAAAAGCAGTGTGCTGTTACTGTTACTGGGCAGTTGGTGATAATAAGCAGTGTGCTGTTACTGTTACTGGGCAGTTGGTGATAATAAGCAGTGTGCTGTTCCTGTTACTGGGCAGTTGGTGATAATAAGCAGTGTACTGTTACTGAGCAGTTGGTGATAATAAGCAGTGTGCTGTTCCTGTTACTGGGCAGTTGGTGATAATAAGCAGTGTGCTGTTACTGTTACTGAGCAGTTGGTGATAATAAGCAGTGTGCTGTTATTGTTACTGAGCAGTTGGTGATAAAAAGCAGTGTGCTGTTCCTGTTACTGGGCAGTTGGTGATAAAAAGCAGTGTGCTGTTATTGTTACTGGGCAGTTGGTGATAATAAGCAGTGTGCTGTTCCTGTTACTGGGCAGTTGGTGATAATAAGCAGTGTGCTGTTATTGTTACTGAGCAGTTGGTGATAAAAAGCAGTGTGCTGTTACTGTTACTGGGCAGTTGGTGATAATAAGCAGTGTGCTGTTACTGTTACTGGGCAGTTGGTGATAATAAGCAGTGTGCTGTTCCTGTTACTGAGCAGTTGGTGATAATAAGCAGTGTGCTGTTACTGTTACTGGGCAGTTGGTGATAATAAGCAGTGTGCTGTTACTGTTACTGAGCAGTTGGTGATAAAAAGCAGTGTGCTGTTCCTGTTACTGGGCAGTTGGTGATAATAAGCAGTGTGCTGTTCCTGTTACTGGGCAGTTGGTGATAATAAGCAGTGTGCTGTTACTGTTACTGAGCAGTTGGTGATAAAAAGCAGTGTGCTGTTACTGAGCAGTTGGTGATAATAAGCAGTGTGCTGTTCCTGTTACAGGGCAGTTGGTGATAATAAGCAGTGTGCTGTTCCTGTTACTGGGCAGTTGGTGATAATAAGCAGTGTGCTGTTCCTGTTACTGGGCAGTTGGTGATAATAAGCAGTGTGCTGTTATTGTTACTGGGCAGTTGGTGATAATAAGCAGTGTGCTGTTACTGTTACTGGGCAGTTGGTGATAATAAGCAGTGTGCTGTTACTGTTACTGGGCAGTTGGTGATAATAAGCAGTGTGCTGTTCCTGTTACTGAGCAGTTGGTGATAATAAGCAGTGTGCTGTTACTGTTACTGAGCAGTTGGTGATAAAAAGCAGTGTGCTGTTACTGTTACTGGGCAGTTGGTGATAATAAGCAGTGTGCTGTTACTGTTACTGGGCAGTTGGTGATAATAAGCAGTGTGCTGTTCCTGTTACTGGGCAGTTGGTGATAATAAGCAGTGTGCTGTTCCTGTTACTGAGCAGTTGGTGATAAAAAGCAGTGTGGTGTTCCTGTTACTGGGCAGTTGGTGATAATAAGCAGTGTGCTGTTACTGTTACTGAGCAGTTGGTGATAAAAAGCAGTGTGCTGTTCCTGTTACTGGGCAGTTGGTGATAATAAGCAGTGTGCTGTTACTGTTACTGAGCAGTTGGTGATAATAAGCAGTGTGCTGTTCCTGTTACTGGGCAGTTGGTGATAACAAGCAGTGTGCTGTTACTGTTACTGAGCAGTTGGTGATAATAAGCAGTGTGCTGCTCCTGTTACTGAGCAGTTGGTGATAATAAGCAGTGTGCTGTTCCTGTTACTGGGCAGTTGGTGATAATAAGCAGTGTGCTGTTCCTGTTACTGGGCAGTTGGTGATAATAAGCAGTGTGCTGTTCCTGTTACTGGGCAGTTGGTGATAATAAGCAGTGTGCTGTTACTGTTACTGAGCAGTTGGTGATAATAAGCAGTGTGCTGTTACTGTTACTGGGCAGTTGGTGATAAAAAGCAGTGTGCTGTTCCTGTTACTGGGCAGTTGGTGATAATAAGCAGTGTGCTGTTACTGTTACTGGGCAGTTGGTGATAAAAAGCAGTGTGCTGTTACTGTTACTGGGCAGTTGGTGATAATAAGCAGTGTGCTGTTACTGTTACTGAGCAGTTGGTGATAATAAGCAGTGTGCTGTTACTGTTACTGGGCAGTTGGTGATAAAAAGCAGTGTGCTGTTCCTGTTACTGGGCAGTTGGTGATAATAAGCAGTGTGCTGTTCCTGTTACTGGGCAGTTGGTGATAATAAGCAGTGTGCTGTTACTGTTACTGGGCAGTTGGTGATAAAAAGCAGTGTGCTGTTCCTGTTACTGGGCAGTTGGTGATAATAAGCAGTGTGCTGTTCCTGTTACTGGGCAGTTGGTGATAATAAGCAGTGTGCTGTTACTGTTACTGGGCAGTTGGTGATAAAAAGCAGTGTGCTGTTCCTGTTACTGGGCAGTTGGTGATAATAAGCAGTGTGCTGTTCCTGTTACTGGGCAGTTGGTGATAATGAGCAGTGTGCTGTTTCTGTTACTGAGCAGTTGGTGATAATGAGCAGTGTGCTGTTACTGTTACTGAGCAGTTGGTGTTAATAAGCAGTGTGCTGTTCCTGTTACTGGGCAGTTGGTGTTAATAAGCAGTGTGCTGTTCCTGTTACTGGGCAGTTGGTGTTAATAAGCAGTGTGCTGTTCCTGTTACTGGGCAGTTGGTGATAATAAGCAGTGTGCTGCTCCTGTTACTGGGCAGTTGGTGATAATAAGCAGTGTGCTGTTACTGTTACTGAGCAGTTGGTGATAATAAGCAGTGTGCTGTTACTGTTACTGAGCAGTTGGTGTTAATAAGCAGTGTGCTGTTACTGTTACTGAGCAGTTGGTGATAATAAGCAGTGTGCTGTTACTGTTACTGAGCAGTTGGTGATAATAAGCAGTGTGCTGTTACTGTTACTGAGCAGTTGGTGTTAATAAGCAGTGTGCTGTTCCTGTTACTGGGCAGTTGGTGATAATAAGCAGTGTGCTGCTCCTGTTACTGGGCAGTTGGTGATAATAAGCAGTGTGCTGTTACTGTTACTGAGCAGTTGGTGATAATAAGCAGTGTGCTGTTACTGTTACTGAGCAGTTGGTGTTAATAAGCAGTGTGCTGTTCCTGTTACTGGGCAGTTGGTGATAATAAGCAGTGTGCTGTTCCTGTTACTGGGCAGTTGGTGATAATGAGCAGTGTGCTGTTACTGGGCAGTTGGTGATAGTAAGCAGTGTGCTGTTCCTGTTACTGGGCAGTTGGTGATAATAAGCAGTGTGCTGTTTCTGTTACTGAGCAGTTGGTGATAATGAGCAGTGTGCTGTTACTGGGCAGTTGGTGATAATAAGCAGTGTGCTGTTCCTGTTACTGGGCAGTTGGTGATAAAAAGCAGTGTGCTGTTCCTGTTACTGGGCAGTTGGTGATAATAAGCAGTGTGCTGTTACTGTTACTGAGCAGTTGGGGATAAAAAGCAGTGTGCTGTTCCTGTTACTGAGCAGTTGGTGTTAATAAGCAGTGTGCTGTTCCTGTTACTGGGCAGTTGGTGTTAATAAGCAGTGTGCTGCTCCTGTTACTGAGCAGTTGGTGATAATAAGCAGTGTGCTGTTCCTGTTACTGGGCAGTTGGTGATTAGAGGCACTGTGATGGTTTCATGTTCCTGATAATTGATAATTACAGGTACAGTACAAGTTCCAAACTGTAGGCTGTTCGTGATTGCAGTTTTGCGATTGCATGCTGGGCTGGTGGCCGCCCCTCACAGGGCAAGGCTGCCAAACATGCAAATGCCGGCAGCGATGCGATTGCAATTGAATTGCGATTAAATCGCTGAATTGTGGATGCTCCCTTGCCTCCGCAGCCTGGCACAGAGTGGCCATTTTTCGGGTCACAATGGACGAACCCACTCTGTTTGTATCTGCACACTCCAGCAACACCATGTCTGCATCACCGCCTCAGATCACCCCGCGAACACCTCTGTCTGGCAATCAGGCAGAGGTGTTCACATAAGACTCACTGTGTGCGCACGTGTAGAAGGGTGCATGCGCACTGGGCATCCACACTGAATAAGGCCCACTGTGCCTACTCATTAGTACTGTTTCATAACCGAATTTGTGAGTCCTAAAGCAAAATTAGGACACAGTGCCATGATCAGTTATATACTCTATGGTAGTACCCTAGTTCACATTTATTATGGAAAGAAAAGGGGGTTCTATTCAGGGGTATATAAATGAAAATATATATATAGGGTTGGGTACAGGATCCCGGCAGTCGGAATTCCGTCAGTAAAAATACCAACACCATAATCCCAACCATCAGAATGTCGGCAGGAGGGCGAGCAGAACAAAGCCCCTCGGTGGCTTGCTTCACTCACCACTGGTTCTATTCCTACTCCTTGGGTGTCATGAGAATAGCTGTGGCCGACCTGCCGGCATTCAGGTGGACGGGATTCTGGCATCAGTATTTTGACCATCGGGATTCCGCCCGCCGGGATTCCAACTACATCCCTATATATACACAGTTTAATGATAAAATATTCCTGTACAGTAATTTTAGCTGATTAAAATGATTCAACTGGTTAAGAGTATTTGCAGTATAAGCAGTTTACCTGGCATTGCTGATAGAATATTGCATACACTGCTTCATATTGCTTCACAATGTACCCTTAACTCCCAGAGGCCATGGAAGCATTGGCCCCCAGGTGCCAATTGTCAGGGAGGTACAAGGGGCACAGATAAGTCAATTATAACTGAGACTGCGCCCTGCTGATCA
This sequence comes from Pseudophryne corroboree, assembly GCF_028390025.1. Taxonomy (NCBI): domain Eukaryota; kingdom Metazoa; phylum Chordata; class Amphibia; order Anura; family Myobatrachidae; genus Pseudophryne; species Pseudophryne corroboree. The sequence goes on from NC_086445.1 coordinate 154,071,657, forward strand.
CTGCATTGACGTAGGCGACAGTTACAGAAGGATCTATTTTTGCAGTTTCCAGGCAGTCACTGTTGCTTGTCTAGTTGAGGTAATAAGTAAGCCCGGCACTGTTGCTGAGGTTCACCTGTCAATGCATAACGTAGGTGTCCTATTGCAAGCTTAGGGGGGACAGAAACCTCCTGTGGTTATACCACCCCAGTCAAATTACCCTTCTGCTCTATGAAAAGTTTCTGTCCTCCTTGAGATCAATTTATGACACCTGCATTACTGTTTGACAGGTGTACCATCCCAGTGAAACTCCCCAGATGCCACAGTCATGTCAGCATTATGTTCATGTTGACACTGTGAATGTCAGCAAGTTCACTGCAGTCATTACATCAATTTCAACATGTTGAATGTAGACATAATGACTACATACCGATTTCTAAACTGGCAGCAGTTTACAAAGATGTTCTCTTATTTCTGTGTTATATATAAAATGCAAAGTGAAAACATTTTTAAAGTCACATCTTTATAAAGTCTTTAACACTTCAAGAAATATATTTTACAATGGAAGACTTTTGAATTAGTGCCATTGAAAACTTGGATCTTAGAACAGGGTTCCAATGTTGAAATTATTGAAGTCATCCGGAGTGCTGCCTCTCTTACAGTACCTTGCGTACATTCTTTCCATGCACTGGCAGTGCAGAAATTCTGGAAGGCACCAAGAAGACATCATTATTTAATGGTGCTAGAGAGTGCCAGCCTATTAAAGACTTTTTACATTGACATCCAGTCTGCTGAGTGGCGCTGATTCTTCCTCTGCTATATATATATATATATATATATATATATACCCCTTCACAAATCACGGCACTGGAGACAGGTTTCAGATGCAATAAAAAGCTTGTAATATAGGTAACTATACCTATATTACAAGCTTTTTATTGCATCTGAAACCTGTCTCCAGTGCCGTGATTTGTGAAGGGGTGTATGCTGATTTACACTGGCACGGGGACCTATTGCTGTTTGAACTCCAGAGTGCCGGCTGCTATGGACAAATATATATATATATATATATATATATATATATGGATTGGGTATGGGTGACAGGCGTTTGGGAACCCGCCGGTCACCATACCGAAGCTGGGATCCTGGGGTTGAGAATGCTGGAGGGGGGGAGAGCAACAAAGTGTGTGGGAATAGTCCTTGCTAGTCGGCAAGCCGACTGTCAGGCATTGAAGGGATCCTGGCATCCGTATAAATATATATGTATGTGTGTTATTCAATCTTAACATGAGAAGGGAAAATAATTTTGTAGAATACAATTTACAACCACTAATTCACTAACGTTCAATTGTAAAATGTATTTTAAAAATATGATTTTGAAAACGAAGCTAGCTGTGTCCTCTTAGTAGTTAACTTAACATCTGTGACCAGCAAAGAGCAACACATGTAATTAATCAGCTGTACGTTACCAAGTGTTTTTGTTATGTCATTTTTATGACTTGCAGAAGTTTTTTGCTCCAGAAATGCCTTGTCTTGAGAAATGTTTCACTTGAATGCATCATTTTTCTTGCACCACCTAAATGTGGCACTCATTATAAATGTTGTATACTTATTTAGAAAAGAGGATATATTTACAGCAGTTGTAACTAAAGAGGAAAGTCCTTAAATACCCTTTATGTATACGTAACAAGAAAAGAACCTCATATATTGAGGAATAAACTTTGGCTTTCTTCCAGAGGAAGTATTCAGCCTGTGTTCTCAATATATCAATACTATTATTATTATTATTATTATTATTATAATCTTATCTGTTGTATATTGCAGATTCTGCAGCACTGTGCGTTGTAATATAGTTGTGAGAAACTAAAGAGTGGATGGATGCAATTAATGACTAAATAATTCCAAGGCATACAAACAAGAGCTGCTTAATGTCACTAAGGAATATTGCAGTTAAGTAGAATAAAATGTCTTAAACACATCAGGCAGAAGATTTTGGCATAAGAAATACAAGTCAGGCAAGACAGATATGAGTAACACAGTTATGCAGCATAAAGAGAGTGGATGCAATATCCAACAATTTCAACCAAATCACATGTCAAGTAGAAGAATGCAGCCATGACAGGAGCTACAAAGTGTGGACAGACATGCAATAATGGGGGTAGAAGACCCTGCCCATGAGAACATGCAAACAAGAAAGGGTAAGAGATATAAGGATAGTGGGCTTAGTGGTAGAAGTGGCAAATTGAGGTGGAAGGCTAAGCAGCCAGCTGCAGCCCAATTCTCCACACATGGTGTGGAGATAGGTTAGGGGTCTATCAGATGTAAGGCAGATGGTATGGGGCCTGTATATGAGCCAGTGACCTAGATTGTGCATAGTCCTCCTGGATGTCAGGGGAGGCCTGGTTCCTGTAAGGACTTATATTAAAAGGCATTTTCATTTATTTCTTTGCGACCTATTTCTAGTTAAATACTGTATTTTGGCATACTCCCCCGAAAACTCCCATTTCCCCACATACCCATTTTCGGGATATACCCATATATATTTAGTATCACCCACATGTAAGAAAGAGGGACCACAGCAGATATCTCCCTCCATTTCCCACAGCAGCCGCAGCCCCAATAAGTGTCTATGGGGCTGCAATACTCTCAGATTTACCAAGCTCCGGTATTCCGTAGCCTATGGGCTTATGGGCTACACTTTGCAAAATTTATCTGGAACCCTCCCCAGCAATATCTTCTGCAAAATCAAGGTCAGTAGACCCGCATGCGCAGCAGTCCAGTTAAATTAGTGAAGAGACGGCTAATGTGGCCTTTTCACTCTGGACACATTGCAGGGACAAGCTCCTTTCCCTGCAGTTGAACAGAAATAAAGTAATACATTCAGGTAGTATATTCACGTACTGCAATGTGATTTTGGTCACTAATATAAATGGGCCCTTTCATGTCTTATTCTTACTTTTTGCCTTATTTTATATTGTTAAAAGCCCCAAAGCCAATAGTTATTGTGTTGAACTGGCAGTGACAAAAAAAAATCATATGGTAAAATGTATGAGGCATCACTGTGGCCTACATGAAAATCAGGCCTTTCACTGATCCTGTCAGGGACTCAAACAGTTCACAGGTAGAAGGTCACAGGAGTGGAACAAAAAAATCACTTTTACAAAACACATTCTGTACCCATACTTCTAGATCTCATATTTTCAGTAAAATCTTTAGATGAGATCATGACTAGAGATAAGTGAGTCTCCCCCAGCTTGTGACGTTATCTGAAATATTGTAGCAATAATAATGTACAAAAAATGTAATTCTTATTCATAGAATTTGGTGTTTAAAAATATCTCATGACTCAAAACAGAAAAAACCTAATGCTAAAATGCTTTGCTCATGGATAAATCAAGGTAGGTTTATCCAAGTCTGCACAGGTATACAGCACCCAAAATTACAGTGGACCTCTGCCATTGGAACTTTGTGGATCTAAGTTTGTGTCATCTGTTTTGATTTTCAGGGCATCAACAAGTATTGGAAACTGGCATCAGGATGACAATGCATCACTCTCAGCACTTGCTGACTAAAGAAGTCACTGTTGATTATCCAAAGTGCTGATTTCACAAATGAAAGGGGATCACATTGCACTACATGGATATAACTGTTGTTTGCGGGTCGGTTAGAGGATAGTCAGGATGCCAACATTCAGAATACTGACACCGGCATCCCGACCGCCTAAAATCCCAACAGGTGCACTGAGCTAAACTAACTTTAACCCTATTCCCCCCCCCACACACACAGCCTAACCCTTACCCTTCCTTCCAGTTGCATAAGCCTAACCCTCAAGCAGCCTAAACTTAACTGTCCCCCCACAGAATAACCCTCCCCCTGCAGCCTGACCATAACCCTCCCTAGCATACTGGTCTTCAGGATTCCAGCATTGGCATTCTAACAGGTGTTTGGAATCCGGAGTCGTTCTTTTTTCCGTCGGGAACCCATCCGTCGGGATGCCCACTGCATCCCTTGTTTACACTGTATACACAGTTGCAGCATTTTATTTTATTTTTGTCTGTACTAAGATTCATGCAACAAGCATTCTGATTGGTATATCACGTCACGCGGAATCTTTAAAAGAATATATTCTATGCTGAAAACAGTTGAGGCTGTTTAGTCTTGAAATAGTGCAGAGGTAAGCAATCTGTGACTTTTCACCATTGAATTTAAAATCCCATCATGCTTTGAGGCTGGCAGAGCATGCTGGGACAAGCTGGTAAGAGTTTCTTGTCAGCTGGAGATCCTCAAGTTGTTCATGGCTAATATTCACAACTTTGGGTAGCTGTCAGGTCAGGATTTCATTGCAGATATTTGTATCATTTCTGTGTTCTGGTTGTTATGTTACAAGTAATATTAATATAGAACATGATGGAAATATGTTTGTTATAATTTATATTACTTCCAAAACGTCAAATACAGGTAAAATGTTATGGACTCTATGAGCAACATACTTGTTTGTGCATGCCAGCAGAATCTACTATACATTATTACGTATCACAAAATATAATCAAATAACTACACAAATACAGTATGTATTTGATTATGTGCATATTGGGGGTCATTCCGAGTTGTTAGCTCGTTGCCGATTTTCGCAACGGAGCGATTAAGGCAAAAATGCGCATGCGCATGGTACACAGTGCGCATGCGCTAAGTATTTTAGCACAAAGCTTAGTAGATTTACTCACGTCCGAACTAAGATTTTTCATCGTTGAAGTGATCGGAGTGTGATTGACAGGAAGTGGGTGTTTCTGGGCGGAAACTGACCGTTTTCTGGGAGTGTGCGGAAAAACGCAGGCGTGCCAGGATAAAACGCAGGAGTGTCTGGAGAAATGGGGGAGTGACTGGCCGAACGCAGGGCGTGTTTGTGACGTCAAACCAGGAACGAAACGGGCTGAGCTGATCGCAATGTAGGAGTAAGTCTCAAGCTACTCAGAAACTACTAAGAATTTTCTATTCGCAATTCTGCTAATCTTTCTTTCGCAATTCTGCTAAGCTAAGATACACTCCCAGAGGGCGGCGGCCTAGCGTGTGCAATGCTGCTAAAAGCAGCTAGCGAGCGAACAACTCGGAATGACCCCCATTGTTTCAATAGACACACTATTACCTCTACTCACAACATATATTTAAGTCTCTTTATTATAAATTAGACATGCTATTTCCTAGGACCCTGCTTAACACACTCTTCTTAGACATTTAAAAAGAAATGTACTGTATCTATCATAGTCAACCATAATAATTTGTAAGTAAAAGTGTAGTGTAACCTATCACAAAATGCATGTGATTTACAAAAATGGGTGTAATCACTCTGAATGGTACTGTGGACCACTTTACATAAAGCATAATAACAAAAATAGGCAAATAGGGTGTTACCTACAGTAGGTAGATTATTTGTGTGGCTCCTTCTGTTTGAATTTTTCAATAGTGAATTTTGTGAAGTGTGGCTATGGTCAAAAGGTCGACAGGTTCAATTGTTCGACAATGACAATGGTCGACATAACATATGGTTGACGTGAGTTTTTTTAATTTTTTTGCAATATTTCCATACTTTACCATCCAAATGTACTACGGTTCAGAATGGTAACCTGTGCCGAGCACAGCGGTAGCATGTGGCACCTTGCCTGAAGCATGTGACACCCATAAAACATAAAAAACTCATGTCGACATTTTCATATGTCGACCATTTCCGTGTTGACTTTTTGATTATGTCACCATTTTTCACATGTCGGCCTTTCTGCTGTTGACCTTTGGAATCACATGTATACATAAACAAAAGCTGATTCCCATTTGAGTTATTTTAAAGAAAACAAAAAGGATGTTTGCTTTTAATGGAATTTAACACTTGTATTTTGTATTTGGCTATGTATTTAACTGAATTTTTAATGTCCAATAAAACTTTATTGGTTATTAATAGCTCTGTCCAAACACAGAGTGTCTTATGTACAGGGCCGGACTGGCCCCCAGGGGAACAGGGGAAACCACCGGTGGGCACCACTGCCTTGGGCCCTCCTCATCCTCTAGGGATCAGGTTCCAGACTCTATCCTAGTGTACTTGAATTATGCATTATACAGTACTTATGTTACATTATACTTCACAAGAATATGATTTATTATATGTTTACCAAAGGGAACAGAACATGTACTCTGTAATGGTTAGCCAAACCTCTGTGGTGGCTGGCCATGCCCCAGTGGAGCCTGGCCACACCCTTAAGCATGGGCCCCTACAATCGCAAACCCCCGGTGGGCCCTTCATGCCCCAGTCCGACACTGCTTATGTATACAATACTCCATTATAATAATATATTGTGCATAATGTAACTTTAGCATTTACTGCTAACAAGCACAACACGCTAATGTTTTCTACTGGTGTAAAACCGGTGCATGTTATTTTGAGATTTGTCCAGTTCTGTAAGCTCTGTAAATTGCTTCCTTTTTCTGGGCACGTTTTAAACCTGTATTTGTGGTCTAATTCTACATTATCCTTAGAGTGGCTATCATAAGCATGACACAAAGCAGTGCTATTTGTGGTGTTACTTATGGGTGCACAGTATACAGCGCCAGGATAAGGTGGGGGTCACAGGGGGTGTGTACCTCAGGCCCCTCTTGCTCAGGGGTCCTTCTGTCTGAGGATGATTCTGCTAATTTCTATTATTTGCCGCTCTGCACAATCAGCTACTTTACACAGATCTGTTACAAACCAAATTGAATTAGTGACCCATAGGGCAGCTGAAGGGTTGGTATAAAGACTTAAAGGAAGTTATATGCATGGAGGAGGAAAGATAGAGAAGAGGTGTGGAAAAGGGAGATGGACAGGGTGATAAGTAGAGATGAGTGGGTTCGGATTTACTCGGTTCTTAACACCAAAATTATCGCAAAATCAGATTTTCCAGATTTTTCTTATTGGCTAACCAAAACACGTGACATCTGAGAGCTAATAAGGAGATTTGAGTAAATCCGAGTAAAACCGAACCTGCTCATCTCTAGTGGTAAGCCAATGCCAGGTAGGCACAATTTACTTCAATTAATATTTTTGTTTCAATTGGATCAATAAGAATTTTTTATCCTAGGGGTGCCATGAAAAAATGCTGATACTCTACGGTACCGTGATCCAAGAAAGTTTGTAAACCACTGCACTAAATGTAAGGAGAAGAGATGGTCCAGCAGGAGAAAGACCTACTTCCATTTTAAGTTTGTGAAGCTTTGCCAAGGCAACTATAAATCTTGTTTCAACTCGCAACTTCATGTGAATAACAGCACCTATTTTTATTGAAAAAAAAGTCCGTTAATTGCTTCATAAATAATAGCAGACAATGCAACTTTGATTCTGTTACTTGGCAACACTTTTTTTTTTATTAAGGCAGTCTTTATTTCTTTAAAATGTGAATAATGTGTCACAGTATTTCTGTGAATATGCTCCAAACAGGGATTAAATACCATTTTTTGCCCACCCACTGTACATAAACAGAGGATTAAAGACGTGTGCCAACCTATACACCTCTATAAACCCTTTTGTTTCATCCTACAGTGTGAGTTCATAGCAAATACAGTATAATGGGCTGATTCAAAGCTTGGAGTAAAGCAAAACTTTGTACCTTGGTAAAACCATGCTGCACAGCAGGTGTGGCAGATGTAAAACATGCAGATATTTAGATTTGGGAGGGAAGTGTCCATGCTTAGGTCCAGATTTATCAGTCCTTGAAGAGTGATAAATAGCATGGTTAGAAAGTACTGTACCAACCAATCAGCTTTTATCTATAATTTTACAAACACAATCTGTAACATGGCAGTTAGTAGCTGATTGGCTGGTACTTCCCATGCAATTTATCACTCTCCAAGGCTTGATAAATCTGGGCCTTAGAATTTAATTGCAGTGTAAATATAAAAGCTATCCAGTATTTTGGACAACTTGACAAAGCAGCCTGCATGCAAAAAATGACTAATAAATTGCCCCCCGTGCATTATAACATGGGTTTTCCAGGTGTAATGTTACTCTTTTTTTTGCTTTGCTCACATATTGTCCATTGGTTGTAGTTTAAGTATCCCTCTAAAACTCTTCTTATTCAGTTAGTCTGTTTACAAGTAAAAGGTTCTTAGTAGAAACCTATATAAATGAAGCAATTTCATTTTGCTTAGTAACATGCTCTATGTTCAATGTAGTCAGAATTATAAATTTTATGTATAAAAAATAAAATACAAAATAACTCGTATTTCAACCACATTTTTTATTGAGTATTTGTTTAAGAAACAGAGGTATACAGACACACCCAATAGCTTTCTTTTCAAAGAAAGTAGAAACTAATATTCTAAAACAAAACTTTAGAATGTGAAAGAGAATCATATTTTTGTTTATTTTTTTAAATACATTTTTATTTGAGAATTTGGAATTTCTGGAATTGTAGACATATCATTAAGCCACCAAATTAAGAACCTGTCTTCACCAGAGTGATTGTGAATGAAAAGCCGTCAGTATCTAAGTGACAAGCACTGGCTTCCTAGCATGTTGAAGGTGCACAACAGTCATAAAAGCAGCATAAAAGTCCCACACCAGATTTATAATCCATCCAATATTTTTGTGACAAACATATGATTTGTCTTTCACAATCTAAAACCCAATTTAAATTAGTTTCCTTTTAAGGAAAAGGCACTGGAACTTAAAGTAAACACTTCTTCCCTAGTATACTTGGTTGCATTGCAACAACTGAGATAAAAAAAAGCAAATGACTCTATCATTTTATGCATATAAAACCAGAGTTATAAACATGGCATAATTTACAAATTAACCCCTTTTGAGTTAGTACCAAAAAATAGCTTTGCAGGTTTGGATAAAAATAAAAGCACCATTTGATGTAGAATGTTTAAAACACAGAAAGAATCCTGTTAGGAACACTAACATTTCAGAGATTCAATTTCTCTATAAGGTATATTGACCCACTGTTGAAGAAGTGGCATAGATGTGTCTAGAATTCTTTTGTAAAAATTGGTATACAACCAGACATGACAACATAAGGCATGTAACAGAGGGTCAAATATTATGAACAAGTCATATTCTTTGATACATTCAGATTTGTTTTTGTTTGATTGTCTATATAAAATACTTTTTGCCAAGTATTTTATATATACTTTTGAAAATTTAGAACATAACATTTTATTTATTTATGTAGAAACAATTTGTGCAAGATGTCAAATAGTCCGGATCATCCTTATCTCATGGCAGTGTATGCCTTGAAATTTCTTAAAGAGTCAATCTTTTGTAATTCTTCAACAACAGTTCCAGCTCATGGATTTAGGATTGGTGACTTCTTCTTAGTTTCCTTCTCAGTGGTTGACCTTATAAAGATGAAAAACTCTTGTTAATTACCGGTAAAAGGATTGGTCTATTTCACAACATTTACACATGGGAACCCATCTTTGCTTTTAACATGAGAGGAACATATGTTCTACTTTGATTTCATGGGTTGCCTCTATGTCTGTGGCTCATTCCATTTTTGGTTTTCATGGGTCTCACAGTCCATAAGTGGACTGCTTATTATTTTTGTAATGAACCAACTAATCATACTATGTGATGCCTGCATCAGCTTAAAGTGCTTACATTACCCAAATAGCAACTTTCTTTACAAATTTTAATTTTTCATATACATGCTAATTTATATGTCAATTGCATTTTGCTCTTAGTGATTCAGAAATAAGATTACTTGAAATAATGTTTGGTGTCATTTTATTTTATTTTTTAACTTTTAGGTGATTAAATAATGACACTAACACTAAACTTTTTTGAAAAATTGTTTGATAGACTTATCTCCTTACATATCATGTATCACACATTACAAGGACTTAGAAATTACTCCTTTGTGCTCATTATTTTTGCATAAGGATAATGTTACATGAAGCATTCTTTAGCAACACAAAGGCATAGTACAATTTTTTTAGAATTACATAGATGCATTCATCTGAAAGCACATTAGTGTGATGCTACCTGTAAATAATTCAAAGTTATCTGATCGATACACTCCTGTAGATATGAATTTATCTAAAAAGTACATGGATAAATGAAAAAGTTTATTTTAAATATCTTCATTAAAACAATATTGTTTTCTAAATAATGATATGGTTCCAATAGAGTTCATAGCACATTAAATATTTCACAACCGAGTGCTACAGTAGCTTCATTTTCTAGGCATTTTATTGGTACTCTGGTGTTTACTGTTGGGATACATGTTTTGCAAACCAAGAACAAGTTTATGCTTTCCAAACTTAAATATTAATTCCAATTTCTAAAAAAAAACAGTTTATGTTAGTAAATGGAGTTTACAACATTTGTCTTTCACATCCATGGAATGTTTTTATATTTGCCCATAATCCAATCTCTTGCAGAAAATGAATCAAAGGCAATACATTAAAATATACATTACAGAAATTTCTTCCATTCTGCCTATATCACCAAAAATACAAGTAAACTGTTATTTCTAAGAATGCTGATGTGTTTATTAACCAACCTGATAAAACTTATTTTTAATACAAAATGTCAGTGTTAACAATTCATTTAACTTTTGCAATGGAAGTGTAGTTAGTCTTAATTAATTTATTGAATATACTGTAAATGCAATACAATTTTTAAAAAAACTACATAAATGTGTCACAATCTCAGTTCAGAAGAAAAACAATATTTCCATGTCCAAGAATATAAAATTGCAATTAATTGAAACACACACATAAAAATTTAGGAACTTGTGACTAATCAGAATCAATTTATTCTCCAAGTTTTTTTTAATATTCCAATGTACTTTGCCTTGAGGGAGGGTTCCAGGTTGGATTATTTCTTCCTGTTCTGGCTAACAAGCGTTAGCCTGACATTATTATTTGTTATAATCATTCCTCTGCTATCTCACTTACTTTATCAGTCTTTACACCATAAATTATTTTCCAATGGAAAATATAAATTTAACATTCAGTTGATTGAAGTTAAAGGCTATGCCCTGAGCTAAATCGTATATATTAAATTACTGGAGTGTTTAAACTTAACTAAAAATGATACATGTTCTCTGTAACTCCCCTGCATCAGCTTGCCCTGATGTGCCTCAGTAACTGAGCATACAGAGTGTGTTTGCCGGCTTAGCAAACTTGCTCTGGTGGATTCATAGACAGAGACAGTGATTACCCATTCTCAACTATTACCCCAGGGGAAACTTCAGTTGCATTTAGCAGAGTAAAGTGGTATGGCAAGCTAACATTTATTGTTACTTCATTTTTTATATTTGATTTTTTTTTATTTTTGTTTCCATGTGCAGGTTCCCTCTAGGTCTAAAAAAAACCCTCATCCCCTGCCTTTGTCAGTAATGGCTTTTTTTCTAGGGTCCTAGATAACTTTGAACAATACAGTGATCAATATAAGTGTCTCTGAATGCATTAACTACATATACAGTGTATGATGTTCCTTTCCTTACTGTAACTGCTTGCTTACAGAGGCTTCATATATAAAATATAAACATTTTAGCACAAATTAGCCCCAAGCTAAACTAAGCTAAATTAAAGTAAGAGTCTGATCATGTTACTCCTAAACATTTTTTGAGGCATGTAGTATCTTGATAATAGCAGAGCTTACTGTTTAGACTATAGGTCTAAAATTAGGTTACTGAATGTTAATAAATGTCTGAAATTGAAAACTGTGATAAAACAGGAAATATATTTACACAGTAATCATTACCTTGATTAAATATTCACATTCGTAATTAGTAAATATAATTAGAATATAAAACTATTTGCCACCTATTCTCAGTTCACTTTAAAGCAAATTAAATGTTTTTTTGGAAGATAAAGTATTATAATTAACTACATTCAGTAGATAATTTTGCACTTAATTGTTGTTTCTTTGTGTTTATGACAGTAGAATCGTATTTTCTATTTTTTTCAGCCAAGCTATGGAGTGAAGAATAATTGCAAGAATGTGTCTTTTTTATTAGCTCCCATTATTATTATTATTATTATTATTATTATTATTAATGTCTTTTAATTTACTCAGTGCAATCTGCTCCATGGACAGATCTGATGTAAAGTTGATCAAATGAAAAATGAATACATATGGGTCAAATGTTTGGTGGACTGACCGGCTGACTGACTGAGCTGCAGTGGGCTACATGCATGTTGGTCGCCAAATGACACCCCCACCCCTGACTTGTAAAAGGCCAAATAGGACCATCTGAATTGTCTCTTGTTCCATAAAAATACAACATTGTTGATCTTATGCCTAGCCTCCACCATTAAAAAAATTAAGGAACACAATAATTACTAGAACTACTCATAATTGTAAATCAATTTTTAACATCTTTTGTATATACATGAGACTCGGAGGAGATGGGTTTAAGAGCTAGAGGATATGCTATATATGGGGGCAAGTAAGCGACATTTAGGCTGGGATTCAAATTACCATGGGTGAAAAAGGGTAGTAGCTCCAGGCTTTAATGCCCATAGCTATCCAATTGCTCTCCCTTTTTCTCCTGATCACCTTGTTGATGCCCGTTAACATACTTGTTAATGGGCATTAACACACAGAATCTGTGGTAACTACACGTATTTGTGTTAACCCACTAGCTGTCAGGGATTTTTTTGGACCCTTTGAGGTAGGTGAAAAAAATCCCTAATAACTCCTGGCTTCAGGGCTAAATGGATTGCCTGCAGTAATCTATGGCGGATAATTGAATCCCTGACTTAGTCTACATAAAAGACAATCGCCAGTCAAACTGATATCCCTGTATGTTCAATTGAAACCCAACCACATTTTGATGGAGAGGAACTTTCATTGATGGTTTACTTAGGCCCATTCAGGAATTGATGTTGGAGTAATTAGAAGCAAAAGCTTAAAAAAATTGCTTCCAGCTAAAAAACCATCTACTTATCACCGTTGTGATAATCAAGAAAACATAATTCTTTTACAAAAACATTATGGATTTTATAAGGAAAGACAAACTTTACCTTGTACCCTTCTGAATCCAGTCTGTGCTCTTCTAACTTGAGGTTCTAGAGATAAAGTAAAAAGAGTAAGGCAGTGGTTCTCAAACTGTGTGCCTAGGCACCATGTGGTCCCTGGGGACACTTACAGGGACCAACCTGTGTTGGTTGTCCAGCACCAATTGAAATTGTTTATAGTCAATGTAATAGGCAAAACTAGTGCTTGTGGCTGCCAATCATATTATTGTGGACAAACAGAAGCAAATACTGTCCCTCACCACATAATTGAACCCAAAGATGACATATAAACACAATTTATTTAATTTAATATGTCTTTCTACATTTATCAATAAGAAACTAACATTCTATACTTTTGGATGCCGTGACTCAAAAAAGTTTGGGAACCGCTGGAGTAAGGCAATAAAAATAATTAGGTGCAACCTTCACTGTAGTGAGTAGATGTTAATTATGAGAAACCTTTCACAATCTTTGTAATTTCTACTGTTTCTGATGGCTGGCTTTCAAATACTATCGAAATATGGCAACCTGGAACATAAATAATGAAACTCAGTGATATAACTTTGCCATCAAGCAATTTATATCACAGTGAAGCATGGTAATTAGCTGAAATGTAAATATTTTCATTCCATGAAGTATGATCAAATATAATGACACTGTGTGCTCTTGGAATGTTCTTACATTTTTTACCTCATACTTATGGTAGTTTATTTCTGTCCTTGTCATAGAATCTTCTGCTCCATGTCAAATGTTATACAAATTCCACAGATTCCAATTGTGTCATTACCATTTTCACCTACTTTTGCAAAAAATAAGAACTAGCCCCATTCAAAAACTGTTGCCAGAAAGGTAGCACAGGAAACAAAATCTCCTGCTAACTGGCCCTCCCTGAAGCGGAATGCACCCTGCACCCCACCCATATAACTTTTGGAACTACGTTATGGGAACTGATGCCATGTGCAGATGGCTTTAGTTCTCAGACCCCAACTACTTCTTTTGAAAATGAGTTTCATGTTGCAAAGAAGGATTCAGTTGGATCCCTGCAGTGCTCCTGCACATGCTCTGGTCATGTATGTGCAATAACACTACTGGGTCAAAGTTGACAGTGTAAATTTCACTGCTAATAATAACTAACAGATCATCACTAATAACTAACCATGAAAGTGTTGGTGGCAGGACTTCCCACAGTGGAGCAATATTCAATTGCTTTGGTAACTTGGTATCCTTTGCTGCTACTCACCATAATACAGATACACAATTACCCTGGGGTTTATGCTGTCTATGCCCCTCAGGGTTGTTGCTTAATTAATTACAATGAATTAAAGCAGAAATATAAAGCAAAAAGTCTATTGCTGTAGAAAATAAAAGTCAATGTGCATGTGCTCAGTTATAATTTGAAATGTCCTAATGGTTTTTTTTGTCATCCTTTATATTAATGGGCCAATGGCTCAATGTAGGTAGAGACATGTGACATATTTAAAATAATGGGATGTTATAGGTAAAAAAAATGTGGAATATTATTAGATAATCACATTATTGTTGTTGTTGTTATTATTATTATTAACCTTGCAAAGCTTCAAACGGGCACTAAAAACCCACCTATTCATCAAAGCATACCCTCCCAATGCATAACCCAGTCCTGAAGCCGTGCCTCCACCCCCCTGTCTCATGTCGTGAACATCTCAGCTTTGCTTGCATACTGCCATCAGGCTACCTCCTGCTTGCCTGCACCTCTTGTCATCTGTCTGTCACCCCTCCCCACTAGATTGTTAGCTCTTCAGAGCAGGGCCCTCTTTCCTCTTGTTATCTAAGCCCTCGTCTTGACACATTTCACTCGCAGCTCTCCCCTACTCAACGACCATCTTTACCCTGCTAGTAAAGGCTCATCTCCATCTATGGCCACCAGCCTCTAGTAGTACGATGATCACTCCCTCAATACTTACATCTTAGCTGTATTATGTCTTGAGACTGTGTGGTGCTCTATGATACCTGTACTCTATTTCTGTTATTTATTTACTGTAATGCTATGTTTTGTATCCCTGTACTGTCCTGTGTACAGCGCTGCAAAACACATGTGGCACCTTATAAAAAAAAATGTAATAATAATAATGATAATTATTATTATTATTATTATTATTATTATTGTATTATGTAGCACTGTACTGAGGAGGATCATGACAGAAATAATTAGCAGTTATAGGAAGCAGAAGGGAAAGATGACCCTGCCCAAATGAGTATTTTAATCACAGTGGTTTACTGTTTAATGCAGATTTAGATATAAACCCTTTAACTATATCTCCCTTTTAGTTTGAAGCAATTTTCTCTATATATATAGTTGGCAATTAACTATAAATTTTTCACAATGTACAGTATTCTTGAATATATAATAATAACAACAACAATATCTCAAATGAATACATAAACACTAAGATAACACATTTCTCCTTTTTTAAAGTACAGAATTCTGGGAATTGCAGGTCTCTGGGTCGCTTCTTTATTCACTAGGCATTTACAGCATGTCACATGCTAATCTTAATACATAAAAAAATAAGTTTACTGATATACTGTACTTAGAAGTTATAATTTAGCAACTTAAAAGTACTACTTTAAATCACATAAGTACAGATGTCCCCTCATACACGAAGTGTCTATACGCCATACAACACAATACACCTGGCATGACATAGCAGCTCAGAGAGGTGTAGTGTATAATCTCTACTTTAAATTTTGCATCTTATTCACATTGCAGAAGCAGCAAAATACCACTCAAAGTATATTACAGATGCTGATCTGCAACTTTAACAGCACAGGAATTATTTTAAAACATGTACAAAGTCACAGATGAAGCACAATGCAACTTAGCAGCCTCTACATTATAGCACTTCATATACATAGTTAGACTTATTTGCTCACAGATTTACAATTCTTGCACATCAAATTGATCAATGCATTACTTTTTTTAACAGCTATTTCAGTATATCCATCACATATAGCAATAGTTTTTTTTTTCAATTTTCAACAACATACTGTATTAGTTACATTTATTACTCATTTATTTGTTAGAAAACAATTGTATTGTTGTTAATACTGTTTTTTTAATATATTTTATTTGTAATTCTAAGTATAAGAAAAATACCAAACACATGCCATAAAGAAGGTTAAGGGGAGAAATGAATATTTGTTGTTTTTTTGTATTGATTTAGTTTTTTAATTTTTTTCACTTTTATTTGTCATTACATAACATGTCCAAATAAGTAATACAAAACAAATCAAGTGTTAAGAAATGTTAATTTGTCCCCTTTTGTTAGTTTTTTTTAAAGACTAAATTGTTATTTTAAATTTGAATAATGACCTGATTTTATAAAATAATGCAGATACTTCATTAAGTCTATGCTATATAAACAATAAATTTAGTCTTTAAAAAGAAGTGATTGCACCAGATAGCTTACCATCACCAACAAAAATTTGTTATGTGATATTAGTCTCCCAGTTGCACTCACTAACCTCCCTGAAGAAGCCTTTTCAGCTCGTCATCTTCAAGTATTTGTGAATCACCTTCAATGAACTTGGACACTCTGGTTACTTCTGATAGGATACATGTTTATGGCATCAATGTTCAGGAATACATTTTTAAACCAGAGGGTTGACTAAACCCAAATGGCAGAAGATACCGCAAACAGTGATTGGAGAAAATGTGATTATGTCAAATTTAGTCAACGGTGTTGAGCACCCTGAGCGCCATTTAATTTGTTGATCAATGGACATAAAGGGAGATTTATTAAACCTTTTAAAGAGGACTAGTGGAAATCCATTCAAATTGCCTTTTTCTTCAAAATAATAAACTCATACCAAGCAACAAATGTAAACTTTATTTGATTGACAAACTAACACATCTGCATGGGAAGACCTTTATATTGATACCTCTAACAGGAGAGCAAATGTTTACAATGCTTGCACACACTTCACCTATAGACTTTACATGGGAACTTTGCCACTTCGCAATGCCATTGTCCCAATCTCATTTTCACTTCAACTGTCACATCTACATGGTAAGACCTTTATTTTGATACCTTAACCATAATTTTACATTTAGCCTTTCTCTCAAAATAGGTCTCACAGTAAAAAAAACCTATAGAATTAATTTATAGATGAGTGAAGTTACCCATTGCAAACAAATCAGCTTATAGCAATCATTCTATAAAATGTACTATATAAATGTTAGATACAGTCTGATTGGTTGCAATGAGTAACTTTTCCACTTGTCTTCTTTACAAGGTTTAATAATTTCTTGAAAGTGTGGACAGAGGTTCACTTAGGAATCATTCATTCTCATGGAGAATAAAAACTAACTGTGCACACATACAGTAAACACATAGGGATCAATTTACTAAGATAAACATTCCATTTTAGATGGGATGTTGCCCATAACAACCAACCAGATTCAACTTCTCATTCTAGAAGATAATACCTGGAATCTGAATGGTTGCTATGGCCAACATCCCATCTTAAATAGAATTCCCATGTTAGTAAATTTACCCCATAAAGTACTTTTTACAACGAAAATGGAACATGGTTTGAAGAGTACAGTACACCATGTTCCATCTTACCCAAACCATGTTCCTTCATCTGTTATAGTCAAAGGTCTCTGGAGGGTGCATTTCTCTATAGTGAGCAATGATCACAATATACATCTCCATTCACTCTCCAACCACAAATCAATAAATGCAATGGAGCATGGTTGGATCAGCACCACGAGGAATGCAGCAGACTCTTATTACTAACAATTTATAAATAATGCCCAATAAATGAATTACAAATGTGTGAACCATAAGTATATAGCATTTGATAATTTGAACCTGTTGGAAAGAAGGCATTAGGACGCATCATTTACCATTCAAATATAATTTTTCACATTTAGATTAATTTATGATATTATTTAACTGATTAAAGTTTATTCCTTTGTTTATGTTGTTTTTGTTCTTTATTAAAATATATATTTATTTTTTTATTTTTTAATCCTCATCCAAGATATTTTTTTATTAATATATAATAATGGATTGCGGATAAAAGTCTGAATACTTTGCACAGTGACTACAAAATCTCACCCCATTATTTAGGATAGTTTGATATATTCTTTGACAGCCTCATGTAAAAGTAATCTGTAGACCAAACAATCCTTTCATATTATTGATTTTTATGTATTAATTATAACAACATAACCTCACTTGAAAACTTCCCCTAGACTTTTTCCACAGTATTTCACAGTCTATTATATATGTGTCTCCTTGTTGGCATTACACTAAAGCACTCCTTCTTTATTAGATGTCTTCTATATAAGATTTTGAAGTATTACCTGCTCAACATAGGGCTTATATATATATATATATATATATATATATATATATATAGTGAGGTAGCTATAATATTTTTTTAATATAATATCTGTCCATTGTCAGTGTCATCTGTGACAATAACTTTAATTAGACATACTTCACTCCCTTTTTACAGCATTAATAATCCATCAATGTTTGGCTACTAATTAAACTGTATTATTTTTTATATGTGACCTGTGTAAGCAAATACTAACCATCTTCTAGTCTCCTTGTGAGTTCAGCATCATCCAGGTCAGATCCTAGACTGGTAGTGATGCGAGAATATTTTATTTCAGGGCCTGCAAAACAAATATGTAAAAATGTGAAGCTTTTTCTTGCACTGACAAACTTATTTCTTTGTTTGCCATTCTCTTCCAGAGACAGTGTAGAAATTATATAATGGTTATTATATTTTTTATATGGTTTGGAATGGAATTTAAGTCTTTACACCTTAGGGTAGAATGAAGCATAGACCTCACCACTTGTTGGTGATATACACTTCTTCAACCCCTGATTTTGAATCTTATATGCCTAAACCTCCTTTATTTTCCTTGCTATACTGTACTTTTAAAGAGATGATACTGTTTAAAGAGTAAAGAATGGTAAAAACCCCATCATTTCTACTTTACCTCCTTGGATCACTTTAGTCACTTGTGTTTCGCCTTCATTTACCAGTTTAGAATCTGGCTCACCTCCAATCACTCTACTGATCTTAGTAATTGTAGTTTCTGATAAATTTGAGTGCAAAAAAATAAATTATAATAAATGAATAAATTAAAATGTACATGAAAAGCTAAGCCTTTGGATAATAAAAAATATATTATTATAAGTATTAAATTATATATATATATATATATATTTAGGTAAATTATCTGGAAAGAACTATTCAGTTGTAGTTATATTTGGTTTACTGTGGCTTGGCAGATGGCCCATATTGTGGAAACATACAGGGCTGTATAGGTCATTATGCCTTAGGTAAATCTAAAAAAAATATAATTTCTCTCAAAGAGTGTTTAAATGCCTATCAATAGTATGCTTAGACCAAAGAATAAGCCACAAATTATAAATTATTAAGAGAGAAAGGCAAAAGTCTTGTAATTTAATCAACCTCAGGGTGTAATGAGGTTTAGAGATCACCACTTCTTTGATGATATACACTTCTTCAACCCATGGCTAACCTTTTTTATTTTTTATTCAGCTATACTTTTAAAGAGACGCTGAAAGAAAAAGTAAAAAGGTAAAACACCATTATTTCTACTTTACCGCCTTGGATCATTTTAGTCAGTTGAATTTCCCCTTACTTTACCAGATTAAAGTCTGGCTCACCTTCAATCACCCTAGTGATTTTAATAATTGTACATTAGGTTCTGATAAATTCATTGTAAAAAAAACAAACATCAAAATATAAAGAAGTAATGAAGTTGTTGAAATATTAAAATGCATATTAAACATACACTGTTTTGATGGGATATGTCTTGTGTGCAAACTTTCATGCTAAGAATTATGACCACATCAAATAAAATTGGGCCTATGTGTTAATAATTGTTATTAACCATGAAAGTTAACAATTAACAAATGATTGCAAATATGTTGCAGGCATAGTATTGATTAGCCTCATTATATGTTATGTACATTGTTTGGAGAAATTAAAATAGACTAGCATATCATTAATAATTTTTGTACAAATAAGTACAAAAAATGCTATTATTGTTTTTCTTGTCACCTTAAATTAAATTAGTGGCTCAAGTTTAACATTCCCTATGAGGTCTGCAATTTGGCTCAAACGTTACTCTAATGATCTAATGATCTACTTCCTAAAAACAAACAACTCTATGAAATAGTGCATAATCAAATTATTTAAAACATAATATATTATTAATATAGCATAATTGTATTTTAAGTCTAAAAAAAGTTTTAAACTTACATTCCAGATCTGTTAGGATAACTGCATTTGCAGCAATTTGCAAATGTTTTATAAGATCAGAGTGCTAAAATAATTGTGAAGCAATCAGATCTTTATATTTCTGGCACTTTAATTAGAGTCATATTGTCTACCAATTAAATAAAATTGATATAGAAATATGTGTGCAATTAAACAAAACAAGATTTCAAAAAACTCAGTAAAAACATACACACAAGCATGAAACTGGGGTCTAAGGAATCTAAAATCATATATCATATATATTAGTGCCCCTGTGTATAGTATTCATTTCTTTTTTATATATTACTTTTTCACTTACTAAGGCTGGTAATCCACTTTCTAATTAGCAATCTGGTCATATTGGGAAATTCCTAAGTATGGACTTTCTACCAGAAGACATAAACAGATTATACAAACTAACTTCACGAGTTGGGTATGCGTGACCGGAGGTCAGGAGACCGCCAGTCACCATACTGATGCAGATATCCCAGCTGCGGAATGCTGGTGATGGGGGGCGAGTGCAAAAAGCCCCTTGCGGGGTCACTGCACTCACCACACTGCGGTTTCAGTGGCAACCTGGGGTCGCCACAGGTTCTATTCTCACTGTATGGGTGTCGTGGACACCCATGAGTGGGAATAGTCCCTGTTGGTCAGCATGCGGACCATCGGGCTTGTGAGGGGGCAGGATGTAGGGGGAGGTATTGTGACCAGCGGTTTTCTGACTGCCGGTCACATAACTACATCCCATCTCCACTACCTACCAATAGACTTTACCAACAGCAAACCTGTCCAAAGCATATGTGGTAATGATACAGAAGCCAAGTGTTTTCACCTTCTCTTCACGTCATCCCAGATAACCATCTATCTCTCCCACTTACAATGCTTCTCCTGTGCTGCCTCCAGCGAATTAAATTCTTTCCCATGCCTGACCAGCTTCTCACCCTACATTCAAATCTTTAAACACCCTATGAAAACTCACTTCTATACTAGACCCCATAGTAAAACACAGAGGGCATTTTCCCAGTGGCAGCAGATTTTCCTACCAAGTCTGCTGTGAGTGTGTGTCTATGGAAGTGGGTGCTCAATTATTGCACCAGAGAGAGATGATCATTGAACCTGCACATGTCTAAAGTACAGTATTACATAAACTGCACTTTGGGGCAGCATACTGGGTGATTTCAATTATGCCCTAATATTTTTCCGGTAAAAAAAATGGGCTTTTCCGCAATTTAATACCCAATGTTTTTACAAGGTAAATCAATTGAAACCCATTTTCTGGCTAAAGCACATAGGATCCAGGAGAAGTTCCTGGACCTATAGTATGTGTTTTTGCGACTGTGGCCACCAAAACAGACCACTTACTGGGGATTTTTTTTCAGCACCTCAGCTGAGGCTCTCCAAAAAATCCCTGATCAGTGACAGCATCAGGGCTAATTGAATGGCCCCAGGGCATCAATTAGCCATGGTAAATTAACATGGCTAATTGAATTCCCCCTATAGCTTGTTACATGCTAGTTGTGCATCTTTCACTGGCTCATGACTATCACTCTAAAATCAAACATTTGGAAAAACCCCTCCAGAAATCCTGAGTTTTCCCATGGACTGAACCATACTCCTACCACTACTCACACACTTACAGTATATCCTCACTACTGTCCCAACTCCCCTCTGAGAAATACATAGTCTTCTTGTTTCAACTCTGACCATTTCCTACAAGACTGCAAGCCCTTATAAGCAGGGCCTTACCTTTTTTTTCAAATATGAATTTAATTTGACTACCTTTTCTATCCCTTCTTAATGTATGGTCAGTTTTCTTGAAGGTGCACTGTTGTGCAGCACTTTAGAGATAATTATTATTATTAATAATAATCATAATAATAATAATAATAATACACATATTATTATTTATTATTTCAGCAAAATATTTGAAATATGCATCACCGCAAAAAGTTAAAGTAATAATATTAATAATAAATGCAGAAGGTCTGTCCCATCTGCTCAATGCGTGAGTGGTGGTACTGTGGCCTGGCCATGCATTCCAATGACTACCACTGTGAGGAAGACAGGAAAGACCTAGGAGAGGATGAATGATCATCCGGCTAATTTTATGAGTGTATATAGTGGTGTCAGGATTAGGTAAGGGGGTGGGGTAGGGGATTGGGCAGAACCATGGCAGAGTGCAGAGATGAAGAGAGAGGGGGCAGACACAAGCATTTGGGGGTGGGCAGATACTGAAATCACCCTGATCAAATAAACTAGTTAAATGTATTTGGGAGAAAACAAAATTAATTACCTCCTTGAATAACCTTGGTTACTCTAGTCTCTCCTTCCTTAACCAGGCTGAATTCTGGGCTGCCTTCTATGACTTTTGTGACTCTGGTTATGGTGGGTTCTGGAAAAATGTTTACACAAAATTAGTAAATGTTACTAATAATCTGCATGTTTAAATATTTCATTTGTCATTTTTAAGATAATAGTTACCACTAAGTTGCTCCTCCTCCTCCAAAAAAAAAAGAGTTCTGATGTATACTACTATGTAGACCATGTATGCAGTATGAATTTGTGTTAAATGGAACTTTTAACAATAGATATATTACCTCCTTGGATTATTTTAGTCACTCTTGTTTCTCCTCCTGGAATCATTCTGACTTCAGGTTGTCCTACAATCATTTTTTTAAATTGACAAACCAAAAAAAAAAGAAAAACACAGAAAAAATTAGCAAAGGTGTAGAAAAAAGCTGCTAAAATTTTAAACAGTACACGGGCTTCTAATTAGTTGGAAGCAAAAGTATGCATGGTAGAAGTGTAATAATAGGCATATTTAGCAAACACATAATGCACGCAAGTACACACATGCATACACACACACACACACACACACACACACACACACACTACATCATTACTGGTGCATAGCAAACTAATACATTTGGTATAGTTGATGAACGAATCTGATCTTTGCTTGGAGTTGTACAGTGCATTGTTGCATAAGTATTGACATCACAAATTAGGTTATTTCTTCTTTCCGAACTAGCCATGTTATAACGTTTTTATTTCAGTATGAAAGTTTAACTATATACACAACACTTACATATTGATAACACACAAGAGACAACTTTATTTTCAGGGCACATCTTTAAAATAAATGTTAGTTTTATTTTATACATGGTGATTCAGTGAGCAAACAACATACAAAGTGAAAGCATGTGAATTAAATTATAAAGGCTGGCGTTGCACATGTGTTTAGAACTCAGCTTGTTATTGCTAAGATCTGCTATTAATTATTATCACTCACTAAAGATCTGCTCTTTGCAGGCAGACTGTTTCCACAGTGCTTACTGTAATGCTCAAAAATGCTACATATAGACAGTGGAAACATGAAGGTGGTTGAGATTCTAGGCCTGTCTAGGGCCCTAGACCTGCCAGAGAGGGTCAGCAAATCCCACAAGATAGTGTGATCATGGCTCCTGCCATGCAACATGGAGAGTTAGTACATGCAATGAGGTGTAGCCGCACCCCCATAAACTTAGTCAACGCCCCCCCTTCCTCCACTCACAGGATTGATCCTGATTGATCTGCCATTGGCTCAGCATATATAATTTTCAAGTAGCAGATAAAAAAGCTGCTGAAATTTCACTATAATTAATATAAAACTCTATAGCCTATCAGTCACAAGCTGTAAAGATCTATCAAAGCAGATTTTTTCATAGCATAAAGAAAATGCTCAGAAAGACATTTTCCTAAGAAGCAGAACTACACTGTTTCTATAACATTTGTGTGACGCCAGCCTTGGGCAGTGAATACATGTTGGCATTCCGTGATATACTGTATAAAAAGATGAAAAAGACATACCGTGAGGACATTTGGAAATAGATTTTGTGCTCTTAAGGACAGTGAGTGATGCAGAAAGTGTGAGTTTTTCAACTATCCACATTGCAAAATCTTACATGCAAAGTGTAACAGTAAGGTTTTTAAGGAAAAATAAACTTATCACTGAATTCTGATCAGATCAACATGGTGCAGAAAAGTGATAGCTATGAAAACATTCAGTGTCAGACTCTGTGGATGCCTGGCCAACAAGCTGTGTGTCTCAAACCAAGACAGTAGATGGGCTTAGAGAATACCTGATTCTATTGTCACAGTAGCATCACGTTCCACAGTCACATCTGGTCCTTGTGTAAAGTAATACATACAAAGCCTGTCATTATTATTAGTTGATATTTAAAGTTTAATTGGGGATATCCACAAGGGGTTGGGGTTAGGCACACAACCTCTTCTCCCAGACATAGCAAATCAGTGAGGTTCCCTTCCTGAAGTCCCCTTTCTAAATTCAGCCAGGGTTGTTTTAAGAAAGGGTCAAAATTAGCACTTGCCAAGGGCCAAGCAGGTTACTAGGGTTTACATCAAGCTTCTTAGTGGTGGAGCTGAAGCAGTAGAGGACTTAGAGAGCTTCTGTCTCAGTCTCCTGAGTGCTAAGAAGAGAAAATACCCCTGTTGTCTAGAAGCCAGTCTCCTTTGTCACCATCATAAAATCCTCAATGTCAATTTTTTTTACATTTACATACGGACAACATTAACTCAAGTCCTAATTCCGAAGTAACCTCGTATTTTAACATAAGTCCATCATCAAATCCAATTCAAAGAATTAGGTATTAACCTTGCTCATGCTAACTTGCATCGTAATGTTAAAACATGTAAGAAAAGCTCACATGCATCATTTGTACTAGTAGAAATGTAAAGAATAATATATTTTTTCATGTTTTGTATTTTTATCTATTGAACGATATACAGATGTAATGCTGGTTCTTGTGTAATTTGCCATGTGGAACATTGCAAACTGAAAAGCATCATCTGACTGGAGTGATCAATATGGCCCACTAGACAGCCTTACGCTTCCCACTGCCCCCGAAACATGGGCTAGGTGCAGTCAGTGGTCCCTGCATAATGCAACAGCTGAATCTCATTAATGGCAGTTGTCCAAGAAAGGAGACCTCACTGTTCTGTTGTTGTCAGATGTAGAAGAAGGTGAATATCCACTTCAACATTTAACCTTCAATAATGTACATGGTTCATGATTCTAAGATATTGACAGATCGCCACATTAAATGCCTTGGTCAGCAGTTAATGCAATGTTGTGTCAAGCCATGACTCCATGAGAGGAAATGCAAACCTTTTTTAACATATTTTAACATTTAGATTTATTTTGTTCAGACATATGATTTTGTAACTTCTTATTCCATAATCTGGAATGAGTGTCATCATTTTAGGTAATAACTAAACATATAATTTTAAAATAGTATGAAAATAATGTATATTTAGAATACAAATTACTCTACAATAAGGCATGCAATATTCCAATATGCTGCATACTTTACCTTGAATAACTCTGCGAATTGTTCCAGATCCACCACCAATTACTTTATTGATTGTAAGTGGTTCTGTGACAGACAAGAAATCATTTAAACAAAAGTAACAAATATGGATAAAATAAAATAATTTAACAAAAAAGAAATAAATAGAATAAGATTAGCTCCGTTGGTATTTTTGAATGTCAAACTCATTACGTGATTTGCCCCCGGGCAATTGCAACTGCAATATAGGAAAAAT
The DNA here is from genome assembly GCF_028390025.1 of Pseudophryne corroboree. NCBI lineage: Eukaryota > Metazoa > Chordata > Amphibia > Anura > Myobatrachidae > Pseudophryne > Pseudophryne corroboree. The sequence goes on from NC_086445.1 coordinate 154,097,532, forward strand.
GTCATCTGATCAAGAGGTTGATGTCTGTCATGAATACATATATAAAAGCTACAGAAGAATTTGTATGAAATTACATAAAATCAAGATGTCATTATTTTTACTATTTAATTATATGTCCACATAAGCAGAATCAAGTCACACATTTCTGTATGTAATTTCTACTGCTCTTTAACTGCCTTAACTTTTGCTGATAGTAAGAAAGACTTAAATACATAGGTTTTCTTCTGTTCTTTTATTGTATTAGCCAAACGGCAAATTGTAGTTGGAAAAGGTGCTTTTAAGAAATGTGTAATTTCCATTAGTTTAAACTGAAATATGTAACTGTTTATTCAGGGCATAAATGCTAAATATATCAATACAACTGCAAAATATTTTTAACAAATTATATGTTATAATATATTATGTTTTTTAAGGTCAATAAGAATGACCTTGAAACACAATTGCTGTTTTTTATTTCCTTTATTTCAAAAACATTGAAGCCTCCAGAGCTTTAACAAACCAGCAATGGACATATTTATTTATCAAAGGACTTTGTTTAAACACAAACGCCCTTTGGGTTTTTTAAAGTTGCATATTGCAGTCTTTACCTGTTAATCCACATTTTATGATTTGTACAACTGAATAAAACCCTGCTTGATGCAGCAAAAGAATATCTGGGTCTTTTCTGAAACATGAAATGCATTGGAGTGAAGGAGCTCTTAAATAAGTTTTTTAAATCTAATCAAAGCTTATAGCCATAATGTTACATTGTAAGAAAAGCACATTATATCACCTACCTTTGATAATTGTTTTTGTAATTGTTGTTGTAACTGAAATAAGAACAATAAAATGCTTTAATGATATGTAAAGCTAATATAATAAGCCATAATTGTAATAATTATGTATGTAATAGTTATGTAAACCCCATCGTATCCTAGAGTAACGATAACTATCTCATAAGTGTGTAGATGAAAGACTATATATAGTCAGAATTATACTGGAATAAATATTGTCAATCGAATATAATTGACCCTTTGCCGGTTTTCAGGTGCATTGCTAGAAGGACATCATCATAAGCAGTGCCGGTGCAAGGTTTCTTGATACCCTAGGCAAATCTTCAACCTGCAGCCCCCCAACCCCCCAAACTATACATCAGTACCCACAGTTCAACGGCGGCCATCTGCATTAAGTTTAATAAGGATGAAACTTTCAAAGTCATCCTTCATTTTGTGATAAGCAGACTCAGGTCTGCCCCAATCTTCCCCGATCCTGGCACCCTAGGCAGCTGCCTAAAGCTGCCTAATGGTAGAGCCAGCCCTGATAATAAATATTGACTGAGAGACTGTGGTCCTTGGACATCCATCTCTTCATTTGTGATTGGGGAAATCATTGTACATACAAAGATAAACACCACTACCAAAAAGAATTGGAATGAGCAATATATGATGTGAAATGTGCACTCTGTTAAATTTTATCTGTTAAATTTTAAGTGCTCTTTGGTTGTTTTTGCTTTTCATTTTCATTTGCCAGTATAACCTACGGACTGGGTTACCTGCAACTAGTCTATAATTTGGTGATATGTAAGTTGACTTGTCAGTCTTTGAATAGTTTGGGTGATCTAGCATGTGCCTATTTTGCAAAAGGTAAATATATTTTCCCTTCCAGATGTAAATAATTCCTGCCCACCAACTCTTTGTGGTGAGGTATTTAGTAAAGATAAGCAAAACTCAATGTGGGCAATTTTGTGCAAGAAATGTCATAAACAGTTGTTTTAAACACATTTTCTCAATTTGCTTAATTTTTTTTTATAGAATTTATTTCAAAATTCCTAAACATCTTCAGCATGACTATCAGAACACAATTCAAAAGCTGTAAAACTCAGAAAATTTACCAGAACACTTCACTCATAACAGGTAATTAAACAATATATCTATTGTTTTAGAATACTTTATTAGTGATATAGTAATGGAACAAGTAAGAAAAAAAACTTAGCAGAAAGCCAGTAAGAAAAAAAACTTAGCAGCAAGCCACATCAGTCTAGAGCCTTAACAAAACCAGAAATGATTCATTTTTGTCACTTGTGGTCTAGTTCACTGAGCTGCAAGAATTGCTGGGAGCCAAACCATGCAATGTATTTGCCAATAGTAAAATCTTTTGAATCAATGTAGACAGTTCTTGAAGAAAGGGATGAGCAATCCCAAGCATCATATTCCCTAATTGCAGATCAGTAAATCTTCAGTTCAAAACCACATTTTAACTGTATACCACTCAGAAGATATCCTTTTTTTCACTTATAAAATAAAGAACCATTACTTACTGTATTTGGTGAGAGGGATTTCCTTAAATGTGCTGCCACGGACAAACTAAAGAAACATTACACAGAATGTCATGTAGTACAGTAGATGGAGAAGTATTAAACTAGTTGCAAAATAATTTATTGTAAACAAAATCTTACACCAGGAAAAATGCTCAGTATATATATTTCTGAATGACAGTCACATCATACAAGAAGAAGACTTAGCTTAGGTAATGATACTGCTATAAATCTAAAATATATTTTTCTAACTACACAAACAGTTATTTTAACAATATTTTTTTTGTCTCTATAGTATCTGAGGGGGCACAAATAATCAAATTTAAATAGGGTAGTACTGAATGCTTTGATAGCAAAGAAAAATAATTTGATACTAAAAATGTTCCGCTGTGGTTACTTATTTTAAAAAGTAAAAAAATAAAAACAATCTGTTATGTCATGCTTTACTATTATTATAGTTACTTTAAAGAGATCAGTGGCCTAGCGGAAAGCAATACAATTCCTAAAAACACTATCTACTTTTCAACTTGCATATATTTCCCTGAGTAAATAGTGATCAATAATGGCAAGACAGAAGACACTTCAATGTATCAAAATCCTTATTTATGTAGGTTTAGCTGCATTATGGGAAGAGGTACTGATTTTGTTCCTATAATGGAACTAAGTCTAATGAGTCCCAACATGTTCACACATGAAATGCATTGTTAGAGATTTGCAGATCTTATATAATTTCCTTATATATTGTTTTATGATTCATTTATCAAATATAAGTAATGAGATTTAAAAATAATGTACCTTAATTGTGAAATATTTTATGATCTTATTAAGAATTCCCTGCAATTGTTCATTACCAATAGCAGCATCTAAAAAGAAAAGAAAATTATAAAGATACTTTTAAATGGCAACTACAGTAATACACTAATAAAATTAATGTTACTTACCACGTGCCATAAAAGCATAACAAATGAAATTTAACTAAAGATAGCATTTTTGTAAATAATACTAATAATAATAATAATAATAATAATAATAATAATTATTATTATTATTATTATACGCTAAAATAAATTCTGAAAAAGTTTTGGATACTAGAGATAACTTAACCAGGGCTACCGTATAATGTCCCCAATATAACAGCACAAGTTTTTGTTGTTTATTTTTTTACTATAACCCCAGTTACTATTTTAAGCTCCAATCATTTCCAGGAAGGAGAAAGAACTAAAATTAAAACAAAAAACAAAACAAAAAAAAACCCTCAACTTTCAGTCATTACTTCTCTAGTATCCAGATTAAAGCTTCATCTAAACTTATTAAAAACTGATAGGAGTGGGTTGAGGATTATAGCATTCTCCCTCCCTGCATGCATAGGCGAATAGTAGTCAGTTTCTGGGTGAGCAAAAATTAATAATGTTGCTGGTCACAATGTGTCGTAACAGAGCGGCACATCACGGCTGAGCCATTCATTGAATTTCAGTGAGCTTGTACCACAGTGTCTCACTGACGTACAGTACATGTCCTTGAAAATGAGGGGTTTAATGGTATTGCATTTTGAATACACTGATTGATCAGAGAAAAGTCACCATGACAACTATAGCACATAACTGCAAACAGAAAGTAGTTTGTGAAAACTTAATCCAAACAAATTTGGGAACACCTATATCATTATAATGTTATGTGCAATCGTATGTATAACCCAGTAGAGGTGATGTTCCCTAGTATGTGTCACCATTTTTCTTGTCAACAGTTAACATTAAACCTTATACTAACCTGCGGGGAACAGCAGCTTATCTACAATATGAATTACACCATTGGTTGCCATTAAATCTTTTTCCTTTGTGAATATATCATTCACAGAAATGGAATCATTTATCTATAGAAAAACAAAACAGGATTTAATCATCACCCAGTTACATTTAGACTAGTGCTATTAATAATACATTTTATTGATATAGTATATGAATTAATTTTCAATCCAATTGAATGATTTGAAAGATAACCTTATAAGATTGCTACATGCAGTATTATCACCATGTTGAACACATACAGGTAGGTGTAAATAAATGCTTATAAAGTAAATTATTAATTTGCAGTAGAAATTGGAGTAATACGTTTATGTAATCACTAATGCCCATGTAAATGACAATTCACATCTGACTGCGTCCTGCATTTTCATAAAGTAGTAGATGTGTTCAGGCATGAACAGGCAGCATTACTTGTCATCGGGTTCAAAGGTTCCAATGACAGATGTATTTCTTTGGCATTTTTCAAGCGTTTTGTTGTATGAACATGCTGTAGGCAATGGACCTAAGGTAATGTATACAGGTGTAATGTTACAGACTGTGTGAATGCTTACAAAATGTAAAGTAGACTGAAATAAGTTATTTATGGTCACATACTTCAAGAGCTAAATATTTAAGTTTATAGAGTTTACATACTGCCTTAATCATAATATTGCTTCCTTGGATAGACTTTAATACGTTGGTTACACCAGGTTCAAATCCACCACCAATGAATACTCCTGGGGCCAGATGGTAGAGAAGGATGTTCTGAAGAGTAACTTTGTCCCCTGAAAGTACACATTTGGAAACATGTAACACAGCACTTCCATTTGTTCTAAAATATATACAGTATAATATAATTCAATAGGGCTGGGTATGCGTTACCGCCGCTGGTGATCCCGGCAGTCAGCATACCGGCCGTGGGATCCAGGCAGTGGAATGCCATCGGGGGTGAGTGCAACAAGCCCCTTGTGGACTCTGTGTCGAACTGCGCTTGCCACAGGTTATATTTCTACTCTATGGTTGTCGGGGACACCAACGAGTGGGAATAGTCCCTGCTAGTCAGTATGCCAACTGTTGGGATTTAGAGAGGGGCAGGATGTAGCCGTCAGTAATGTGACCGGCAGTCTCCAGACAGCTGGTCACATAACTACATCCCATTCAATACAGTACAATACAATACAACAATGAAAGAATGATTTCTGCACTAATATTTAGAGGTGAGTTTCCACCTTCACACCACTTTATTTTGTTGTCTTGTATTTGCCTCTATATACATTTCATTATCTTCTTATTCATTCTGTGCTTGCCTGATATTTATGTTGTTTCATATTCTGGAAGACGCTTATAAGATTACTTGATGCTTACTCCAGTGGAGATTACTTCTAGGAAATATAATTTCCCTGACATTACATTTTAGCAATGCTGTATCTACTGGTCTAATATATATATATATATATATATATAACTCTTACTGTTTTAATGTGATTATCTCTATAATGCTGTCCACAACAACTTATCATGCATTGAGGAGTCAAAACAAGGACAAAATAGGCTGTTTGTAAGAGAATGACATTACCCATAAATAGATAAATAAATATTTGCAGCTTATGGGCTATTGATATATAGATATTTATGTTGATACATCTTACTATTACCTGTAACCTTTCACAAATATATATATTTGAGTGTTTTTCTAATAAAATGTATAATATACAGCAAGATCAATAAGTTAGCCATTAATGTACTTATTAGAAATGTGTTTTTTCCTAATCTAGTCACTTAACTTGATATAGAAACATTCAAAGGTATTTTGTAAAATGGGTACACAACATGACATTGTATATTTTATCCTATCTGTGTGGATTTTGTTCCTGTTTACATGACTTTACATGAGCTCCCCCTGGGTGCACCTGTTTTCTCCTACACTACAAAGATATACTGTTAATTTAATTGTCTGCTTGTTTGTCTGTGTGGTATAGAAATTAGATTGTAAGCTCTATTGAGACAAGGACAGATTAAATATTATCTGTAAAGTGCTGTATAATATGATAACTTGTAATAAAGAAATGAGTACCAACAGATTAGGGGGTTATATAAAACTATATATTAAACAGCAATCACTGCTCTTATTAAAGTTATCCATACGGTAGTTGTTTGTCAGATATAGAGGCATCTGCTAATATGCTGGGGGAGAAGGTCATTGGTGACTGACAACCAATCAAATGCCTTCTTCTTTCTCACTATTCCCATGCCAACTGATGGCTACATCAGTGAAGGCCATTTAGCATGGAGGACTTTATAACCCCTTAAAAGTGGGAAGAGAAACCGACCAATAACCAAACTCACGTTTTAGGATTTCAATTTCTTCAGTGCTAAGTCCCTTGAAAGCATCGTTGGTTGGAATGAAAAGGGTCAAAGCTCCTGCTCCTGACAAAAGTTCTTTCAGTTCAGCATGTTGGATTAGGTCTAGGAAAATGCTAATAATAAAAATAGAAATATTGGATTTAATACACAAGCATTCATATATTATACATGCTGACCAAACAAAGGGTAATGCATTGGCCATATGAGCAGCATAAGTACACGAGATTGATTGGAGCTGAGTATAAATATAAATAATACCTGAATAGAATCACATTTCCCTGTCAACCTAAAACAGACATATACAACTATGCAAGGCTTTTATAGCAGTCAATGGGCGGTATTCAAATGATATATCACGCCCAATCTCCTTTCTAACGTGATCCCCGTTATTGCACATATCACGCCCATAGTAATCAGGTTTAGGTGCATAAAGGGTTAGAGCATCTGGCTAGCCCGTGGGTAGCGAGCCAAAATAATGATACCATGCCCATCGCAGAAACAGAACAGGTGTGGAAGGGGGCGGAAAGAATTGAATACCACCCAATGACTGAGGAGAGATTAAAACTACCACATAATGTAAGTACCACAGTAAACTTTCCACAGAACTGATTACCACAATGTTGAATGACAAGATCTGTGGCCAACTTGGAGAATACATTTGGTAGAACAAACTGTTCATATCTTGATGATGGTGATGATGATGATGATGATGATGATGATTAGACATAAGTATCACAGCAAACTATTCACAGAAATTATGACCACAATGTTGAATGACCAGATCTGTGGCAAACTTGGAGAATACATTTGGTAGAACAAATTGTTTGTATCTGGATGACGATGATGATGATTTGTGGTACAAGCAAATTAATTGAGAAAAACCCTACTAGTGGCCAACTTGGAGAATACATTTGGTAGAACAAATTGTTCGTATCTTGATGATGATGATCATTATGATTATACATAAGTATCACAGCAAACTATCCACAGAAATTATGACCACAATGTTGAATGACCAGATCTGTGGCAAACTTGGAGAATACATTTGGTAGAACAAATTGTTTGTATCTGGATGATGATGATGATGATGATGATGATTAGTGGCACAAGCAAATTAAGTGAGAAAAACCCTACAAATTACATGTTGTCATACTCCTGTTGGATTGCATTGTCATTATCCAAGATAACATTTTGGGAGTCAAATCATGAACATTTGGGTCTCCAAATACAAATTATAGTACCTCATAATTATTTTATTTTAGGTGTTGGAACTACTGACCCTCTAAGTAGATCTAGAAATACGAAGTACTGTACCAACCAAAATTGGTGTTAAAATCATCAGTAACACAGGGATATACTGAATAGAATGTCACAGGACATCAGGAAGACTCTCAACTTCCTCATTTAACTCTTTTAATTTAAATTGATCATCTTAGTAGAAACGTTAGTTAAGATTACCCCTTTAAAATGCAGCATGCAAATTTCATGAGAACATGTTAATATTGTATGATTTGATAACATAAGGTGATATATAATGTAAGTTCAGGTACTTCTGAATAAAAAATGAATGACATGCTACAATAATGAAATATAATTAGCATGTATTTCACTAACATCGTTTTTTGCTTTTTTTAATTCTAGCTGCTTGATGCTATTATTTTATACACATCACCAATTCAACTAGCAATATATAAATAAGAGCACTGTGGTGCACTGCAGACTATGTTTAAAATACTGTAAGCGCCACAAACCAAAAACGTTCAATAAAGTTTTGCCAAACCAGAATGAAGTAAGCTGAGGAAATGGCTGACTAGCTACAGTATATGCCAGATTGCTCATAAGTGGTTTTTTAAACATTTCATAAAACCTGCAAAGCTTGCTCCATCAGCAGATCTAAATTAGATGTTTTCATTTCCAGCACATGATCTCATATATTCAGTCCACATCTATTGTATTACCAGCTTCATCTTGATTTTCAGTATCTGTTTTTCTTTGTTGAACACTTTTTAAACTAAATTAAGCTTTATTCTCTTCTAAAGTCTATTGATTTCTCTTTCTTTTACAATTAATCAAACTTATGCTAATATACTGTGGGCAAAGATTGGGCAAGTCTAAAGATAGCATCTCTCTTTAAGCATTATTACACTGATCATTATCACACTTGTCTATTCTCCCAGAATCCTCACAAGACTCCTGAATTTGGGGAAATTCTCCAGGATTCCAGGGACAGTAGACAACCCTCCTGCATCCTGAACACTTTTGCAGTGAAGCAGCGTAATAACACAAATAGTTTTTCATCATATCATCATGATCCCAACCCCATGGTATAATGACACAAATTGCAAAAATATATCACAGTGGACAGAGTTGCAAAGATACATTTCACAGTGCCATATCTCTGGCCCTCAAACATGGAGTTTTTCACTGTGGAAGAATAATTAACAAGAGACTCAACCTCTGGGGGAGAGAGTGTTGAATGAGGGAGGCTGTGGAAAAGGCTCACTCCTCCTGGGTGGTAATTTGTACCGATTTTCCATTTATAAATGTTGGGAGGTATGGTAATTTGGTGGCTGTTGGCAAAGTTTTTATTGACACCAGTCCAGTGCATACTGCCAGATTAAAACTTCATCTACAAGATTACTGCCTAGTCTTCAACAATTAATTATTGCATTAGAATTACCTGGATTTAAACCTCAAAACAGCATTTTCATATTAATAAAGTTATGGGGTTGAGGTATCAAGCAGTGAAAAGAGTGGAGAAGTATGCAAGTGGAGAAGTTGACCATAGCAACCAAACAGCATCTACCTACCAGTTTAAAGGATATACTTCAAAATGTTTCCTCAAAGCTGATTGTTTGTTATGGGCAACTTCTCCACTTGTCCACTTCCCTACTCTTTTCACTGCTTGATACAGTACATCATCCCCTATATGATAAAACTTTCATTCTAAAGGTTTAAGAATCAAATAGTTATAGAGTTTACCTGAAACGCTTGTCAAGGCGCAAGATTTCGAAGAATGACTGTTCAGCCGGGTTGATGATCTCTCTGAAAGTGTGAATAGCTCCATTCCTTCCTTCTTTGCTTCCACGAAGCATGCAGGAATTTTCAATGCACACAGCCTAAAATTGATGGGAAAAGCCATAGTCACAACTTAGGAAGTATTCTTGTAACAGAATTTTATAATGTACGGTACAATTTTTGTAGACTTCAGTTATTTGGCAAGCATACATTTGTTCACTATAGTAACACATGAATAAAGTGGCTCAGGTGTATCTGCCGAGTCCTTTAATTCAGGATTTTTAAAAAAAGCAAACCATTTAAGTTTTAGAACCATGGTGTTTATTTTATGGTCTCAGTAATTTCTCAATATTATGTCTTTAAATATGTTATGTTGGGCCCTATTAATTAGGATGAGAAAAGTTTAATCTCTATAAAAACAGGTGTTTTCACTGGAGAACTTATCCCAAGTTATAAAAGACAACCGCCATGCTATCGGGAAGCCTATGTAACAAAGATCATGTACAGCTGCAAACCTCACTAAGGAGCCAATTTATTATCCTAATCATGAAAAATATTGTGGAACAGGCTGTTTCTACATGATTTGCAGTAAGTAACTAAGCTTACTTAACAATATCTTCTATTTTAAGCAAAGTAATCTTAGAGACTGTGGTCTGGCCCAATTTATCAAGCATCATTATAGCTTAGCTTTACAGAGCTTGGTCTCAGGGTCTGATAAAGGGTCACATGGACCTGGAGCTGAAAATGATGAAGGGCCTGTTGAGAGTAGCAGTGATCCTGTGACAAGCGATGTCTGGCTGTGACCAGTGCCATGTGGGTATGTTCACCTCCTACACTATCAGTTCTAATATCTCCCTAAATCTACTGTATATATGAAAGGCAAATACCACTGACTCATCACAAAATCTCCTGAACCATAATGACTAGGAACTTGACATTTGGACAGTAGCTTTCTTTTGTGACATAGGCAACCACTAAGAAGGGATTTTCCTAAATTCCACCCACAAAGGGGTTAAAAAGCGTGAGATGATTATTGGGAATTCCCCCCTCACAGTGGAGAGTTAAGACAGCCCACACAGCCAGGGCTATAAAGAATGCATGGTGCCAGCGATACCAAGTTCATAACGAAGCACGGGTATTCAGCTAGTATAGTATACAGTAGAAAAGTAGAAAATGTGCATTATTTATTAATACCATTTTAATACTTATGATTTATAACGACCATGTGGCCAGCTGGGCGACTAGCTATCTTCATACTGTCATGATGATGGGCCTATTATTATCACATGGAGACCTGGGGCTGTCATCCTATCTGCTCATTTTAATCTAGCCCTGCTTAGCCTATTAACTAACACTATTGCAGCCTAGGCGCTACAGCAGTGATTCTCAAACTTGAGGGTTGACACACAGTATCAAGCAGAGAAAAAAGTGGAGAATTGGACTGGTGGAAAAGTTGCCCATAGTAACCAATCACCTTTGATTAGCATTTATCAAGTACATTCTATAAAATGATAGGTAGTAGCTGATTGATTGCAACCTCTCCACTGGTCCAATTCTCCACTATTTTCACTGCTTGATACATTAACCCCTTGGTCTTCAGGACCCCAAAAAGGTCATGTTTTCCAGGTCAGTTAGCAGGGGCACAGGTGTATATTACCAACTGTCACATTTTAAAGATCCACAGGCAACCATGAAAATATGAACTGTTTGGGGTCCAGAGGATGGAGGTTGAGAACTACTGAGCGTTGCTGGAATTGAGCTTTGGATACCTCTTCTGTTGCTGCAGGCATGCAGGAAGTGAAGTCTTTCACAAACGTTTTTTTAAAATGCAACACATTATAAATTGTAAGAAAACACCAATAAATAATTAAGACTGAGACCTTTAAATATAAAAATTCAATGTCATGTGCCATTAGCATGTGCTGTCCTAGCAACAGTAATCAAGGACACACTGATTCTTATATCAAGTTACACTGTGCTGCGATATATTAATTGCTGCAATAATTAAAGAACATACGTACCGTACGGTACACAAATACTCTGAGAGTTTTTCCACCAAGAGTTTCTAATGTTTGTCCATTATAGAGTCCATTAAGGACAAATTTTTGCTTGATAATGTGATTCTCCATAATCAGCCTAAGGATACGTTGGTCCATTTTCAATGTTTCTTCTGTGAAAATAACAAGAATACATTCAGTGGAACTGAAAAAGCTATACTTTAAACAAGTAATAAGGTGCCAATTTATCACTATCCACATCCAAGGATGCGAATGTGGTGTGATAAAATCGCCCGAATGCACACTGCGATAATTGATTACATCGCAAGGATGTATCAATTATCACATGCAGGGACAGAGCTTGCGAGTAAGCTCTGTCCCTGCGATGACAATCCGCAGTATAATCGGGGTATTTTTGGGGAAAAATACCACAATGTCCTGCTGCGCATGCGCCGCCACCACCTGACATTGCCCTGACCACCGCCGCTGGGTTGACACCCCCATCATGACTACCCCCCCACGCCGTGGCCCCCCACCCCATGGTAAATAAACGTACCAGTCCATGGAGCCGGTGCAGGGCTGCTGGGCACCAGATCCTGTGCGCTGCTGTGACCCCCAGTGCTGTAAAGTAAGCTGCCATTTTGCAGTGTCACTTTACTGCTCCGGGGTCACTACACAGCACATGGAGGTTCTGGCACCTGGTAGCCCGCACTGGAGCACCGATCACCAGCTCACTGGTAAGTATGTTTTGGGGCTTTTTAACTTTTTTTTTTTGTTTTAACCAGTGATCAGATTGTGTATCCATCGGATCAGAGAAAGCTGGGCAGAAATAGGGATCTCGCAGTGCTGCCCTGTGATTTCGCCAGCCTGGGCTGGCGTAATTATCACAGAGCATACTGGTGTATTTTTTGACATTTTTTTCAGTAAATTCGGCCATATTGCATTTCCCATTATAAGTATGGAGAATGCGATGTGGGTTACTAAAAAATTACAACTAAAGGGTTTGGAGCAGTATTTCAGTGATACTAAAATAATGTAAAAAGGGTGTGAAAGCACCCTTTTTAACATTTGTTCTAGTAAAAATAATGTTAATAAATAGGCCTCTAAGTATGAAGTGAATTTACAATAAAGTGAGCATTATTTAAAATTATCACATCATCTACATTAACCCAATAGTATTCCTTAGCAAAGCTCCTTATGCTTACTAGTAATCGTCTAGCGTACAGTTTTTACTAATCCCAAAAAGTATGTAGAGATGTGCACGGACCCAGTGTTTTGGTTTTGGTTCTAATGCATCATTGTGTATTAGTTTTGGTTTTGTCTAAACCATCCCTAAGTGTTTTGGCTCGGATTTGTTTTTTGTTTCAGTTTAAAATTGATTAAAAATCGATGATCATAATAATAATAATAATAATAATAATTTTATTTATAGCGCGCTCTTTCTCCAATAGGACTCAAGGCGCTTAAATGATAGAATGAACATAATATAGTACAGAAGCAATTGATGTTCCTAATGTTATTCCATAGCCAGTTTTACAAAGGAGGATGACCTTTTCTATACATGTGTGACTGTTATAAATTATAAATGGTGAGTGCTTTACGTGCTTAAAATTCACTTTGTGTGGCTTGTATTGATTGTGGAGTAAAGCATTACTTTACTGAGCATTGTTAAAGGACCAACTGAACTACAGTACAATGTAAAGTGATTACACAATGTACCAAATATACACTTTTGTGAAAGTAAAGATAAGTGAAATAAGATTAAAGATTAGGGAAGAGTGTTTTTATTATTATTATTCATGTCAAAATCATTGGAGTATTCAGTATTCACTAAGAACTACACATATATAAAATATTGTACTTATATTACTTACGAGTGAAAGCATCGTTTAATGGTGCCAGGAGAGTGTATTCTGCCTCTGGTTTCAATGCGGCTGCCAGACCCATTTGTGCCATGAGGTCAGTGAAAGTGGTCTGCTGGCTTCCTGCAAGTTCCAAAACTTGCTTTGCTGAAATCGTGAATGCAATATGAATGATCATCTTAATCTGTCATTTATAGATTTGGATAAAAATTCTCTTTCATCAGTGTAAATATATTACTATGTTCATTTTTCATTCAATTAATTACGTATACATTTTGTTATCTCCTCATTCAAACAAAAATACATTATCAATTATTAATTTTCTTTCAAAAAAGACCAGTAGGCCGGATTACACAAAAAATACACCAGCTCAGTCAGAATGCAAGAGAAAGTAAAAGCGTAAAGACACGGACCCTAGCATGTATGTTATGTAAATGACAATATAAACTCTATCACTATGAAAAAATACCACTAGGTTCACTATTACTGAGTTACCTGTTAGTCAGAGGTGTAAAGCTGATTTATTATATTTAACGGAAGTCTTAGGGGAATTCAATTAGATCCATTAATTTAACTGGGACACTCAGACGCGCCACATAATGGGGTTAATGCAGAGTTGAATGTTTTGCAGATGGACCTTACATGTTTTGGCACTGTGCATGCTCCATACATTTGCAAGCATGCATTGTATTGAGTCATATTCAACCCTATACATTGTAAGCTTGCGGGCAGGGCCTTCCTACCTCTATGTCTGTCTGTTTTTACCCAGTTTTGTTCTATTACTGTTGTTCCAATTGTAAAGCACAATGGAATACGCTGTCTTATATAAGAAACTGTTAATAAATAAAATAAATAACTCAGTCACATCTTCACTCGCAACTGAAGGGAAACAATGGAGCATGCCCAGGGCAGGTCAACAGAATTTTGAAATAGGCAGAGTTGTATACACAGAGCTGCAGTAATGATGATGACAGCTGTGAATGCAAACGCACGGATTGGAGTGGTCTGTTTGCATAGATGTACACAAACCTGCACGGCCATCTTGTTTTCAGCTACTTATCTGCCCCAATATGTGCTGATCATGTATACAACCTTGGAGAGAGATAAAGTGCCATCCAACCAGCTTTTGTCATTTTTCAAATGCTGCCTGTACAGTAAAATGCCAGTTAGAAGCTGATTGGTTGTAACTTTATCTTGCTCCACTGTATCTCTTTCCAAGGTTTGATACATCTCTCCCTCTAATATGTACAGAACTACAAGTGTCCTGTGGGAATCTGCAGAAGACAATAACTGTATGCAGGGAATTATTATAATTTTATTAAATAAAGGTGTAATATCCAATCATGAGGCTTTCTCAGTACTGTATTACCATCCACATCTGTTACTCACCAGAGTCGGGTATAAGAACCTCATCAATCAGGTGAATGACTCCATTGCTGGTGACAATATCTTTCCTGTTCACTAGCTTCTTGCCATTGACTGTCACGCTGTCACCATCACACCCAATCTGTAGTGGACTTCCTTCCAGTGTATCGAAGCTTGCTCCACCCAATATAGCTTCAGAACACTGGACACTGTCCAGGACGTGGAAGTTAACAAGAGCTAAAAGAACAGAGAAGCCATTTATACTATTGGTTTATATATTTACTATTGTAATTATAATGTCCATCTTTAGTAGCCGCCCACACAAACTATAGCTTTTAAAATATAGGGGCAGATTTATCAACAAGTGATATTCTTGTTATTATTCCTTACTAATCTTAATTGGTCCTCCAACCAATCAGCTCCTGTCATTTTTCAAACACATGGCAGTTAGGAGCTGATAGGCTGGAGCACTATTTAAGATTAGTAATGAGTGATGACAAGAATATCACTTGTTGTTAAATCTGCCCCATATTTCTTTAATTCCTTAGTGGAAATACAATTAGCTGCAAGGTTGTCAGATCATCTCACGCTAATACATTGTTGGTTGTTTAAAAACCTCACTCATTTTTGCTGGCACACCACAAAGGATTTCCCTACCTTGCATTTCATTGAATTTCCTCCCAAATGTTACGTATTCAATATTACAGCTTAAAATATAGTTAAAAAAAAACAACACATAACTATTGGAGTATTTTAATTTACCAAACATTGGAACTAATTCAGAGATGTACATAAACCCAATTGTTTTATGTTATTCTCCAATGTTGACAGATCTGCACATGCACAGATGCTGCATCGCACACGTGCAGATCTCATTCCATAAGATCATTCACAGTGCCGTGAATACAGCGGTCTGCTTAATGTTTGGGGGCAGCTACAGGCAGTGGTACAGAATACACGTGTGTGTCAGCCCACATTTCGGAACATGCTGAAGTCAGTGGCTGCAATCTTGGATGCAGCTTCATTGGCTTCAGCAATGTGAACTCCCTGGGCATCCTGATTAACTTTGGTGTTACTCAGATAACCAATGCTCATGCAGATGATACAATGCTGCGTCCTCAGATGCAGCAGTGTATCAGAGTAGCCAATAGGAGGCATCTATTTACACAAGATACCTTCTGCGGCATTGGCATATTATCACACATCCGCTGGAAACAAAGATGCAGCAACTGTGTCATTTGAGTACATCTCTAAATCAGGCCCATAGTATATATTTCATTGTAGTCAATGGCTTATGCAGTATAAATCATTTCAGTTGGATTGAGTCTTCCATATAGCTTGTCCTTCGTGTTAAGATCTTATAGAGGGCCTGATTCAGAGGTGGATGCAGTTGCGGCCGCAACTTCGCATTGTTATGTAGCATGACTGCAGAGTTACACTACTGCCGCAGCTGCTGAATCTGTACAGAGACTCTCACTGGCTATATCTCTAATATGCACCATCGGGCGCATATCATTGTTCAGAATGTACATCTGAAAGTGGCCATTGGTGCCACAGCAACTTTTATAAAAAGATTCAGTCACTGCACACGACACGCCAACAACACGGCCATGACATGTCCGCATCTAGCTACCCAGCCTCCACTTACCACCCACGGACTCCCACTAAAATTCCATCTCTGCATCCAAAATCACGCTATGTCCCACAGCTGTAAACATCAGGGCACATGTGCAGTGCAACTCAGATGCATGCACATAGCAGCGGCCACTTGCATCCGTCATTGACGCTGCATCCACCTTTGAATCCGCCCCAGGAAACTTTAGGTTAGTGACATTTCACCAAAGCATTAGTACATATCATACCTTCAGCAGCCTTCTTGTCGGACATGATCCTCTCAAGGACCCCTC
Source organism: Pseudophryne corroboree (assembly GCF_028390025.1). Taxonomy (NCBI): domain Eukaryota; kingdom Metazoa; phylum Chordata; class Amphibia; order Anura; family Myobatrachidae; genus Pseudophryne; species Pseudophryne corroboree. The sequence continues at coordinate 154,114,119 of NC_086445.1, forward strand.
GTGGAAGTTTTTCAAATGCATCATCAGTTGGAGCGAACAGAGTGTAATGTCCTGGCTTTCCAAGTTTCTCCATCAAGTTTGAAGCAATAGCAGCTGCCTGAAACGCACATGAAGTGTCTCATGTTATGTAGGTTTCCTATTGTTCCGCTGCTTCTGTAGTTTGCAATAATCATTTCTTGCATAATATTTATTCATAAAATCTTAAATGAATGTTTCCAGTGCAACTGTGTCATGTCTGTATATAGGGACCTTCAGCACTTTAGTGGAGGGGATATCCATCTACAGTATCTATCTATCTATCTATCTATCTATCTATCTATCCACACACACACACACACACACACACACACACACACACACACACACACACACACACACACACACACACAGAAATGGGCCTCATTTAGGCCAATTTTGGAGAGTGATAAATAGCATGGTGATAAAGTACCAGCCAATCAGCTCCCTACTTCCATGTCACAGGCTGTGTTTGAAAAATTACAGATAGCAGGTGATTGGTTGGTACTTTACCACCGTGCTGTTTATCACTCTCCAAGGCTTAATAAATCTGGGCCTTAGCGTTAGGAGTAAATTCAGGCAGAAGGTATAATTTTATACCCTGGCAAAACTATGTTGTATTCTGGTTAAAGCTAGATTAGGACCTTACGGGCAGTATCGGATTAACAACAGTGCAGGCAGGGAGATCACCCAGGGCTTCCCCGTACACTGAGAGGACACCATACATAGCTACATCACCAGTTTGGGGGGCATTGTGGCATACTGTATGTGAACAGGGGTTTCGTATAGCATAATGTGAAGTGGGGCACAACATTGTGTTTAACACATTTGTGGTGCTAGGAATTTTGAAACATTATCCTTTTTAATAATCACCAGCATATCATATTGACAGTTCTATTGGTAGGGGCCTGCACAAGTTAGTTGTCCTCCACAGACCTTAACCCGGCCCTCTCTGTGGAGACCCTAGGCAATATACTGTTTTAGAGCCCTCCCCCATACCCTTGTTTGTGGGGGGAAAAAACTATAGAAATGATTTAGTAAAAGCATGACCTTTAATTAAAAGTTATCCTGTGCTATTGTTTCACACTGGGACCATTTGCTTGAGACACTTACGCGAAGAGATGACAGTTCGTCTTCAGAGTCAATGAAGTCTTCAATGGTGCTTCCAGCAGCTGTTACAACACGATCGATCACATGGACAACACCATTGGTGGCGATCTGGTTACCATGGATAACTCTTGCACAGTTAACTGTGACAATCTGCAATAAATCAATAAAGACAAACAGAATGTTTTCAAACTGAGAATATGGTTTACCATAATGCTTGTAAGTATTGTATCATTGGACAGCCAATTAATTATAGATTAAAGCACAATCCCCTTAACAAAATTAAATTGATTTTAAGTGGCAAGTTCTTGCAAAGGCTACAATTGGTGAAATCTACCTAGATTTGGCACACTCCTATTCACTGACTTATATCTTTTCAGTTAAAGCTAAGGATTCCAGTAGCTATAAAGAAACCTTATTTGAGCATTATAAGTAAAATACGTAGTAACTGTCATTGTGTATTCAAGTAATAAAACTAGGAGCAACACATGTTATCTGGTATTCTATATTGCATTAATCTACTGTGTTTTCAGTTCAGACTTCACCCAGGTCACAATTTTAGCTCTATATAATCCATGTCTGTGTCCAGCCAAAAGATCAGCATATGATGTTCTATCACTGGCTCACTAGGTGGGTGCACTGCAGACACCAAAATGCTCTCACTTTCAATCTCATGCACCTTCAATGTATGTGAGGGGCTGTTTGGCACACTGGGTGTCCTAGCCCCAGTGACATCACTGGTTCTATGGATTAAATATAAGAAAAATGTATCAACTGCTGTTATAGCTCAGTCTCCCGTCCTTTATAGCATTCTGCACTAATCCTATCAGTTGCAGAATAGAAAACTGTCTTATAAAGTGGGAAACCAATCCTACTGAAATCATTATTTCTATGAAAAGGTCTGATAGGACTTGGGATGTCTGCTCCCTGTCTCTCCTTATTGCTCTGTACATTGATCATACTTTTGATCAATGATTTACTGTCAGATGAGTTACAGGTGGGAAGGTTGGATAGATGGCAGCAGAGTGGTGGGGAAAGGTGCAAGAGATATCCATCTGCCTCATAGCTGAACCACAGTGCCACTAAATAAAGTAAAACACTTACCCCATTTGTGTAGTGGTTAATCAGAAGAGGTTGGTCATTGAACATAGATGTAAGGGTCAATCCATTTTTAAGGTCTTTGGTAAGCATTCTCTTATTGAGCATGTGGTAATGCAAAGCATTCAGCAACTCAATATTCACATTGCTTAGCAGTGATGCCCGGACCTCCTGGCAACCAAAGAACAAAAATATTGGTAATATCAAAATGTATTAGTATTATTATTATGATTATTATTAAATGTAACTTTAAATATATCTTATAATATATGAGTGAAAATATAATTAGAAACAAATGTATGCTCTTACAGGGTCTAGCAAGTCCCACGCATCATTACTGGGTGCAAAGAAAGTGTAGGACCCAACTCCTTCAATTTCCTTCCTCAGTTCAGACCTATCAGAGTAATCTTGTGTGGCTGTGGCCCCCACAATTCCAAGAGTTCCGTATACATTGTCAATAGGAGCAACTGGTGAGACAAGAGAGATAAGGATAAAAGAATATTAGAGTTTATCCAGTTTCTTTGATTTATAAAGGATGGCTGAGCATTGCAAATTACATTTAGCCTTTGTGAAATAAATGAATTTCATAAATAGCCCTAGTACCCGTTGCACTCCCTGAAGTCAATCGTCCTTATCATTAAGCCACGCTACTTCCACCGTGGCTTGTTTAAAAGTGAACAGTCACCAATATTGTATTTTCTTCAGTATAATTAGTAACCTAATACAAGTGCCTTAATTATACTGTATATAAATCATACTGACTAGCTGCAAATCCTAAAGATTAGGTGTTTCCATCCATAGTCCTCAAGGCACACTATCAGTCCAGGTTTTAAGTATATACTTGAGCACAGGTGACATAATTGGTACCTCAGTTATTTTAATTTAATCCTCTGTGCTCAAGCATAGATATCAATTAAATCTGGACTGTTGAGTGAACCTGGAGGACCAAGGTTGGGAAACACTGCTATTAGATGTCTGATCAAATCAGAGATCAGTCAAACTTAGGGGGTCGTTCAGATCTGATAGCTGCTGTGCATTTTTTGAACAGAAGGCAATCAGGTCCTAACAGCACATGTGATGGTGCGAAAAATCCGTTCGCACATGCGGGAGCCATTTGTGGGTGGCAACTGACCATTTACTGGGAGTGTTCGGGAAAACGCAGGCATTCCCAAGCATTTTCAGTGAGAGTGTCTAACGTCAGCTCCGGCCCGATCATTCTGATTCTATCGCACTGGAAGAGTAAGTCCTGGGCTGCGCAGAGACTGCACACACAGAATTTTAGCAGCTCGGCACACACATAGCATCGCACACTTGCAGGGCGAAAATACACTCCCACTGTAGGAGGCGACTATCTGAACGCAGGACAGCAGAAAACTCAGCCCAGCGATCAGATCTGAATGACCTCCTTAGAGCATACGTGACAAATGTAGTTATATATTTTTTGGGACACTGTTGTCATGCAGTTGAATTCAGGGCCCTTTATAGCAACTGAAATATGTAGGTATCCTTCTATAACAGAGAAGCATGCAAGAATGTTTTTTTTTTTTTGTTGTTTTTTTTTTTTTTTTGAAATCTGGGAGAATCTGATTGGTTGTTTTGTAGGACATGCCTGTACACCAGTCATCAGAAATGTCTCCCATTGTGCTAAAATCTCACATTTAAATAATTACATTTAAAATGATTGCAGTGATTCACACCACTCTCCTGTGTAACTGAACTGAGTTTGGGGGTCCCAAACTCAGAACCCACAACTTACCCGAGGAACTCACTAATACAGTTAAAAAATATACCAAGGCTTGGGATTTCATTTACTTCCATGCTACAAAGAGTTTTCATACCTGCAGGACATCCCTGTTGACCATTCAATTTCATGTAACCAGGACAGCATTCATACAGAACAGTCCTGTTTAAACAAAACAAAAAATATATTAAATAAGTCAAAGTGAAATTTTAGGCTTCAAAAAAGACAGAGCATGGAATAAACAGCACTCAGATCATTCTAAAAGGGTTAAAAAAATAGCTATATAACCTTTAATAAAAACATACATATAGTTATATGAAGCACAAATTAATCACAATAAATCATTCATTGCCAGATGCTAAAAAAAAGTGAATCAATGACTGCTATAAATGACCAATCCATGTAGCAATAATTACTAATGGTATAAAGAGAAAGTGTTGCACTATCTTTAAATGAGACAGATGTAGATTGTCGTACAATACTCCTCCTATAATCCTTATAGCAAAAAGTTCTTCATTAGTACAGTATCTTCATTTTTATAATTGAATTTAGTGTTCCAGTTAGGCGTGAACACAGTTTATAAATTCAATATACTGTATCATCACTACTTAATGGTCAAATTCATACCAAACACCAATAATGTCATTTACCCCAGGCATAGCTCCGCCTGTGTATAAGAAGCAAGACTTAATCAAAATGGACTGGATGTCCTATTTGCAATTGCAGTCATCTCTTACTGGCTTATAAGAGTCCATATCTAGTAGTCAATAGGAGAGTAGCTGGCCAGGCTACTTACTCCTTATGTGGGTGGGTCAAATTGCAAAATTAAAATTTTAAGATATATCTCTGGGAGATGCTCAGACTCCCACTTCCATATCTATAGTGGCTGCAGTACGATGTTGTGAAGCAGGTAAAGGCAGACAGGGGCAGAGACCCTCAGTCTCCAGTAACTGCATATGGCGTCTATGTATTAAGACTTGGAGAGAGATAAAGATGACAGAGATAAAGTATCAGCCAATCAGCTTCTAACTACCATGTTACAGGCTGTGTTTGAAAAAGATGGTTAGAAGCTGGTTGGTTGGTTGGTTGGTACTTTATCTTCATCCGGGACAATAGTCATGTAAATAGTGAGAATACTAATGTATTTTGTCAAAGTAAAATTAGGATGAATACAATCCACGACAAGCATTCTCTTAGTGTTGGCTACTAATAGTAAAAGTATGGTATGGTATGACTATCTGTAGCCCTATATGGTAGTATTAAACAGGTGCTTTTAAACACCCCCAAAACACAGGAAAATAAATGCTCAGATGTTGTTGCAAGCTTCCGACACTTTTTCACTTTAACTTTTTTACTTAGCTGCCAAAATGCTGTACATGGTTATCACCAGGGCCATCAAGACATACTAGTGGCCCAGGTGTTAGAGTAGGGGAATAGCCAAATATGAAGTATGGGCACACTCACTCATTAAAACATGTAAGAAAAAATAATGCCCCGTCCATGTCTGGTCTGAGTCTCCATCGGACCCCCAGACAAGCTTGGGCCTGGGCAATTAGTACCTACCCTACTCTTAGTGCCTCTGCTTATCATGTCCATACAGCTGACGTATACAGAATAATCTTTGTATCATTTTGATATAGTGTTTCCTATTGAATGCAATCTATCACTTCGATGGTTTTCCTTATTTTAAAGCATGATGTTTTAAAGTGCTAACCAGGCTTGGACTGGCCCACAGGGGTACAGGGGAAACCACCGGTGGGCCCCACCTCCTGCTCCAAGGATCAGGTTCCAGTCTGTGCACTTGAATTATACATTATACACATGTTACCTTATACTGGACTATGGTGTATTTTCTACAGTGCATTGCTGTTATTAATCTGTTATTAATCGGGCACATTATCATTGATGCAGCATCTTAATTTACTGTATATATTTATGAAGGGGCCCAGATGTTGCACTCTCTAATGGTTAGTCAAACCAATGAGGTGGCAGGCCACACCCCCTCTTCAGACTGGCCACACCCCTAACATGGGCCCCTACCACTGCATTTCCCCGGTGGGCCCTAAATGCCCCAGTCCGACACTGGCGCTGACACTAGCCTTACTCGGCAAAAAAATCAAGATTAAAGAGACCATTATCTTGAAGCCAGCTAGTGTTATTAGATCTGCCCAAAGTATATTACAACAATCTACCTCGCACTGAGAAATTCTACATGGCAGCCATCCTGTTTTCCCATTAGGTGACCTTGTGTCCCTCCACTTTTATCTCTACAATGGGGTTTGTGAGCCAAGTTTTTATTCACAGCATAATGGGCAGAACAGGACATTACAGGGGTCACAAATTCCAGGCACAGTATAAAATATTCTGCAGAATGAAATTAAGACCTTCAATAAGTGGCGGAGATTGGATAACTCTAAGGTGTTTTACGAAGATAAAATATAAGAAACGATTCGTACTTCTAGGTATGCATTAAAAGAAAAACTATACACTGCTAGTCTGTGCTACAATCCTAGACACAAGTTTCCTTTTTAACAAGACCTTATGTGAACCTCTGCACCAGCAGTAATTTCTTTAGCCAACTTGCTACATTTACAATACAATAATGAGTTGAGGCTATATGGCAAATGACCAACAAAATTAAACTTTCCTCTAGCTAAAATTTACTGTAGGAACATGTTCATATGCTATGGAACACCATTTAGAAACTTGTCTGCAGGGCTGAAATGACAGATCCTAAAGACATTATATGATACAATGGAACAAGTAGAGGTTCAAGTAGGAAATTATTGTACAGCTAAAGGGTCTCCATTCTGGAATGAGTAATACAATCTGGCAAAAAAAACTGAACTATGACAAACCTAGGAAACTACAAAGAAAGCTTCAACCCCCCAAATCACATTAAATGTGAATAATTCTCAAAATATAATAATAATTTTAATCATCTGTAATCACAGAGCAGCATAAAGCACCAGTTTAATCCATAGAAATGAATTATCTCAATGTGAGAATCTATCTCTCCTCCACTTGCATCTTAGAAACCTAACGGAGGAGATAGAGCTATGAAACGTCAGTAAACACTTTATTTTGTCACTGATCAATGGGGGCAAAAACTATCCTTTTATATATTACAACTGCTAGTAATCTACAACTGTCCCTTGCCTACACTTTCTAGTAAGATTACCCAGAAGGGAAAATCTTCATCATAACTGCTTCAGAAGACAGGGGACACACAGAATCGAAAGGGTATAGCAACTCCACTGTGACATCATCAGGCTGCTGTCAACAGAGTTTAATTGGATACCATCAAAGCTCACCAATATCTAGAATAAAAACAAATGTATACAACCATGGATTTATCCATTAGTGTCTATGTGCACATAGCCTTTAGATTGGATTGAGCAATGTAGGAAGATGAGGCTGCCCTTGAATCTACATCAGCCACTTAACGAACTGTGTGCTGAAGGTGAACATACCTGAGACTAGTGCTGACATGTAAACAGCCCTGAAGATTTTTAGTGATTAGTACCGCCTATGGGTAAATCAGCAATATTCTCATTACTAGATCAGTAGGTCTTGCATATTTGGGAGTAGAGTTCAGCAAAGTTGAAACGTCTATTTTTTGTTTTTTAATCTACTAACTGATGCAGTAGTGTGGTTATAGTGGGGGGAGGGTAACATTAATACACATTATCCTGATGCAGATAGTTTCCGTCTATTTAAAAAGTCTTGAAAACAACTCTTGTATGTAACAGGCCTCAAAAACACCCCTCTGCCACTGTACAATTGCAGAGTATGTTTCACTAGAAGCAAAGATCATGTAGTTGAAGGAACAGCAATGAACCACAGCCACCTCAAATCCAAAAGTCACAAATGAGAAGCTTTAACAAATAGTGACAGTTGCAATAATTTTGCACAACATTATTTGACATGTGATCTTTCAACTAAATGGAATTGTACCCTGGATAGACTACGGCAAACATAAGCACATAACGTAACTGAAACAAAATGATTAGTTTGTTTTATTACACACACAAGACAATGGAAAAGGATGGCGATATGTAAGCTGCTGAGACTCCATGATAAAGCAACTACATTGTACATGTTTACTCTGGATGCTCGTGGTGAACATAAACAATCCTGTTGATTTGTTTTTCATTTTACCCAGACTTTCAAACACCTTTGTGCACTGTAATAAATATTACAGTAAGTATGGTTTAAATGATCAGACTATGCAATAGTTTATACCAACTGCTCTCAAAAATGGTCTGCATCATTTTGGTCACATAAATACAGAAGTACATGTGGTTCATAGCTTTCTAAAATTCTTTATTTTTATTGCAATGCAAACTTGCCTGACTTACAGTATGAGGACCTTGTAAGGATGCTAACCATTCATGGGAGTACCTATTCTACATTATTTATGGGTATCATTGGGCACTATTCTTAAGTGACTGCTCATGGATTGCTATGTAAGTGCATTTTTATATCATGTAACATGGCATTTGTACTGTACCTCACCCATGGTAGGTTTCATTCACTACCTGGGTGTGTTAGTGATGAGTACCAGCCAATCAGCTTCTAGCTGCCATAATACAAACAGCAAAAGATTAAAGAAGGAGAGCATAGGCCCTTTAAAGGACAAGTTGGGCATCTTAATCAAAGACAATAATGACATAGCAGAAAAATTAAATGAGTTTTTATCATCTGCATTCACAAGTGAGGACCAGATGGCGGGATTAACACATAACCTCAGCAACAATAATGTCCCACTGCTAAGTGCTTATTTAAGTGAGAAAGTAGTCTGTGACCGATTTAAAAAAAATTAAGATTAATAAGTCACCTGGTCCCGACGGAATTCACCCAAGGATTATCATGGAACTACACTCCGAACTAGCAAGATCTCTATTTTCAATCATCAATGACTCACTTACAGTACATCAGGCATTGTTCCCAAAGACTGGCGTATAGCGGAAGTAGTGCCGATATTCAAAAAGGGAAGTCAATCTGAACTGGGTAACTATAGACCAATTAGTCTTACATCTATAGTGGGGAAAGTACTGGAAGGTATTTTAAGGGACAGTATACAGGAGTTCCTTAAAGCCAATAAGGTTATTAATAGGAACCAACATGGATTTGTGAAAGCTAGATCATGTCAAACAAACTTACTAGGCTTTTATGAAACAGCGTGAACCTAGATCAGGGTAAGAAGGTAAATGTAATCTTTTTAGACTTTGCTAAAGTTTTTGACACAGTACCACACATGAGACTTATCTATAAGTTACAAGAACTGGGGCTAGGGAGCACAATATGCACTTGGGTTAGAAATTGGTTAGATAATAGGGAGCAACGAGTTGTGGTAAATGGAACTTTTTCAATTGGACTGAAGTACTAAGTGGCATGTCAATAGGGTCTGTACTTGGACCACTATTGTTCAACATTTTCATAAATGATCTAGCAGTAGGTCTAGAGAACATGGTGTCAATTTTTGCAGACGATACCAAACTGTGTAAGATTATAAATTCGGAGGGAGAAGCTGAGTCTCTTCAGAATGACTTATTTAGACTGGAAGCATGGGCAGCAAAATGGAGAATTAGGTTCAATACAGACAAGTGTAACATAATGCACTTTGGTAGCAAGAGCAAAAATACGACCTACATACTAAATGGGGATTCTGTACTGGAAAAAGACTTAAGTGTTAACATAGACAACAAACTTAGCAGCAGTACCCAAAGTAGGATTGCAGCAAAGAAGGCAAACAAGGTATTAGCATGCATAAACTGGGGAATTGATGCAAGGGATAAGACTGTTATGCTCCCATTATATAAATCCCTAGTGATGCCAAATATTGAATACTGTGCTCAATTTTGGGCACAATACTACAAAAAGGATATCCTGGAACTAGAAAAGGTTCAGAGGTGGGCAACCAAACTGATTAAGGGGATGAAAATGCTGGAATACGAGGAAAGGCTTACTAGGCTAGGCATGTTTACACTGGAAAAGAGGAGATTAAGAGGGGATATGATTAACATTTACAAATACTGTACATAAGGGGACAATACACAGAGCTTGCAGAGGATCTATTTTTATAAGATCGACATCGAGGACACGTGGACATCCGCTTAGGTTAGAGGAGGGGAGATTTTGCACACAGGCGAAAAGGTTTCTTCACAGTAAGGACAATACATGTTTGGAATTCCCTGCTTGAGAGAGTAATAATGGCAGACTCAGTCAATACTTTTAAGAATGGGCTAGATAAATTCCTAATGGATAAGGATATACAGGGTTATGGTGGGTATACCAAGCACTATAGTTAATAAAAGAGGAAAAAACACAACGGCCGACATTCACAACAAATAAAACTAGTCCTAAAAATAATACAGCGTAGGAGACGAAAAATAGGTTGAACTCGATGGACAAATTGGCTTTTTCAACCTCAGAAACTATGATACAGTCTGTGTTTGAAAAATGACAGTTAGTAGCTGATTGGATGGTTCTTTATCTCTATCCACTTTATCTCTCTCCAAGTCTAATACATACCCCCCCAAAGTGGAAAGAGATAAAGTACCAGCCAATCAGATCTTAACTGCCATGTCACAGTCTGTGTTTGAAAAATAACAGCTGATTGGCTGATACTTAATCTCTCTCCACTTGATCACTCTCCAAGGCTTAGCACAACTTCCCTTCAACCTGTAACATGGCAGTTATGAGCTGATTGATTGGTACTTTATTGCTCTCCACTTTATCATTCTCCAAGACTTAGTACATCTAATATAAGTCCTTTTTTTGCTTATGGTTCTCAACTGTATGCAGTATCAACACTTTTTTTTATATATAATTACTAATTTAAGAGGAAGTAATCAGTGATAACATTCAGAAATGATTAAAATAAGCATCTGAAGACTAGAGTAATGAAGCTGATATAAGTCTTGTATCAACTTGTAACTCTGGGCTGGATGTAATGATGCCCGAGTTTGGCGGCCATGTGGGATGCCACCCGAACTCGGACATATTTTTAAAGGGGCAATCACCTCCAAGGTAAAACCATGCCTTGCAAGTGATTGCCCCTTTAAAAAAGTATGTGTTTGTCTGTCATCCCGCATGGCCAACAAACTTGGACATCATTACATTTGGCCCTCTCTGTGCAAACAGACACCTTTTTTCTGAGCATTGGTAACTATTATCATAGAAAACAAGCACTGTATAACATTAATATACAGTAATGGAGATGAGTGAATTGTGAAATTAATTTTGAAAGTTGAACTCATCTATATCTCAGTTTAGGAGCTCAACTTCTTCCTATTTCTCTATTATTAACTATTATTATTTTTCTCTGTTTTTCTTCTTTTATGTGTTTCTGATCATTTGTAGTTCCCTCGTGCCCATCTTATCACTCCATCCAACTCAATCATTTTACACATGACTAGCCACTTTTAAGGATAATACATCAAAAACAGTGGTCAGGAAACATTCACATTCTCATTATACATCTCAGTTACTCCTTATTCTACCTAGAACACGCATTGAACTCTCTGACATTTGGTACTTTTTAGCCTTTCCAAGAGATATGAACACATCAAAATGGAATGATCATTAATGTACCAGCTCTTTTGATGAAGTCGGCAAAATCAGATTCACTGCATATATTACCATTCTCCTGTATAGTAAAGCTAAAGCGAATCTCAAAGATTGTATTGTCAGAACTCAAAGCTTCCAATCTCAGCTGCACTGACATTTTCTCATTAGATTTTACTAACAATCACCATACCCTAGCCAGAGCCCTAGAGGCTGCTCCATGCAAGGTTATCCAAACAAATCATTTTATCTTGGCTTAATGTAATCCACTGTTGGAAGCAATTAATTACACTAAACTTGGCTAACTGAAAAATGTGGTAAATAAATACACAAAGCAGATATGTTCTAAAAAATATAAAAACAAAAAAGACACAAGCTGCCCAGAGACATAATGTATATCTTCTCTGAATAGACTCAAGGAAACTGCAGTTCACTCATACAGTACTTACCTACTCTCCTGAAAGGCCTGGTGGACTCACAAAGTGTGGGGGAGAACCACACATACCAGAACAGTAGAGCACCCTCTCGCCTCCCAACAACTTCCCAGTTAGATGGGCATGACAGGATCTATGCAGGTGTGACCCAGCTTGCTAGTTCACGCATGTGCATTGCACTAGTATACACCATGCAGCGCAAGACTCCTGGCATGGCGCAGCCACTCTGAGAGGAGTAGCATACTGTTTTTTCCTTTCAATTGCACATTATTGCCCCCAAAGATGCAGCAAAACACCCCTCACAGTGTACTAAAGATGCTGGACCACATCTTTAACCAAACATGAATTCGTTTTAAACATGCACAAACTCACAGCTAAAGTACAACGGAACTTGTAATGAGAAAAAGCTGCAGCCGCTGCAGCATAGTGCATTGTATACAGGGTCAGACTCAGTTGCACGCAGATTATAAATGTCGCATATCAAACTAATCACTGCAATCCTATAAAGTAATTTTTTTCTCTAAGTTGTATTATTTAAGCGAGAAAGATGATTGGTGCGGTTGAGTGGCCCAGGACCTGGTGCCAAGAAGGGCTATTTGCTGTGACTTGAGCAACCCATGAAAGAATGAAGAATAAAAAAGTTACTATATATACCATCCTGATATGGTGGTAGCAGAGGATGGATTGCAATAGTATAGGACTTATTGAGGGCATATTTATCACCAACCACATTTCTATTGCCGTTGGGATGTGCTAAGTATGCCCCACCTCGCAATGTTTGCATGTATTACTGCTGGAGCACAGGGACAGAGCTTCTGAAAAAGCACTGTCCCAGCAAAAGGCTTTGCGTCATGCTTCATACTGTGCATGCATCAGTGGGGGCCGGCTGAGAGGGAACCGGAGAACCCATCTCTGTAAATAATTGTGGTAGAGTAGCCCACAGACTACTATGGGCTAACGCTTTGCATTCTGGAGCTTGGTAATTATGACCATTTATCAGGCCCCACAAGGAACCTATGCATGCTGCTTTTACGGTCAGAAATGTAGGGACTGTATCATATATCAGAGATATCTACTGCCGTCCCTTCTTGTTACATCAGGGGATACTTACATCTGCAAAATAACTATGATACATACGTACCTTAGTAAGTTGTACATGCTTTGCATGGGGAAGCAGTTGCTGGAAGAAGCCGGCAAATATCTTTGCTAGCATGGCAAAAGCTTTGCATGTATTTGCGATCTAATTGGGTATTTTTCCATTTTTGCCAATGGTTAGGAGGCTCCGGAACCACTGAATTAATGACTTTACTGTCACTGTTACCCTGAGAATGTGGCACATAGCTACATTCGACGTACTCGCAGTCTGAGAAGCTGAAGATCCTGCTTCAACCTCCAGCTGGTCAAGGGAAATAGCAGTGGTGGGACCTTGCTACTGACCTGAGTATAATTTGTGTTGAGCACCATAAAACAACAACTGATGTTAAGTACACTAGAAAATAAAGCTTACAGTTTTCTCACATACAGTAATGAAATGCAGACTGCTTTAGTACTGTGGGAAATTGTGTTTGCAAAAACTCAAGACTCATGCCTTGAAAAACTCAAAGCTTCACTAGTGATCATGGTGAGATCATGTTCTAAGTTTCCTATTTTGCCTTCTACAGTACCAACATATTTTATTTTCTCCTAATGAATAGTCAAAAAGCAGGAACCATTGCATCTTACAGCCTGAGGTAATATTCTGCTTTTTGTGAGAGTGGTATTTATTATTTATTTATTACCAGTTATTTATATAGCGCACACATATTCCACAGCGCTGTACAGAGAATATTTGCCCATTCACATCAGTCCCTGCCCCAGTGGAGCTTACAATCTATATTCCCTATCACATGTACACACAGACACATTCACACTGGGGTTAATTTTGTTGGGAGCCAATTAACCTACCTGTATATTTTTGGATTGTGGGAGGAAACCCACACAAGTACGGGGAGACTATACAAACTCTGCACAGTTAGGGCCGTGGTGGGAATTGAACCCATGACCTAGGTGCTGTGAGGCAGTAATGCATCTTTACATGTAATTAAACATCATATGCTAATATGCCTTCAAAGTCTCTTTATTAAATATAAGCAAATCTGCTCTATTATGTTTAAAACATTGAAATTAATGGATTTATAGATGAGCGGATGTTAAAAACAGGCTTTTTTTAAAGAAAAATTTCCTTGTGGCAGATTCTACTCTTGTAATAAGCTGGAATTCCCCCGGTAGTGAAGTTGAGTCAAACAGTATTTGCTAACTCCCTCTGAATGTCAGACTCCCAGAAATACTGTACTGTAGTAGTGATCTCCCTGACTTCCCCAAGGATTTATCAATCTCCCTGAGACTGGGCTGAGTGTGTTCAATAAAGTGATGACATCATCACTCTTCACCCACAGAGGAAACACAGCAAAGAAGAGCAAGGAGGATGTGTGCTACAAGAAAATGGCCACTGCCCTCCAGCACATTGATGGCTACATGAGTGCCTGCCTAAGAAAGTGTGGTAGATTGCATGAACCTGGTTGAAGGGGGTGAGTTACAAGGGGTAATTTAAGATGCTAGAACATATAGTGCATAATATTTTTACACACAAACACACACACACACATTTTAGAAGCACAAAACTATGCAGCTGCCTTTTCAAAAGTAGGCAAGTAGTTGTTGCGCTACCATCAATGAGTAGAAAAAGGGGAGGTTTTGAAAATGATGAATAATGTAAAGTAAATAAACCGAGAAAGTATACTTCTATATTTAGTTTTAATGCTTGAACTTGCTGTTCTACCTCTTCTCAAACGTCAAAAACACTCTGATTAAAGAAAACAATTAAAGTTGATCACAGCACACTACCATATTTTTAGTTGAAGTTCATGCTCCATAAATCACTTAATGTTGAAAGCAGTTAATGCAGTAGCAGAATTTATTTTCCTCCTTTGCTGTCTTTTTAAGTATTATTGATTTACAAAACTTTCAGTGAAATATGTGCTCTCGTTGTAAGTCAAAGGCTACAAAAGCTTAATAAAATGTAATACTAATATCATAATGTAATCATCATCCCAAAAGGCTGCTTTTGTGTTGATGACAGATAAATTCTGTTTTAATTTGATTTGATTTGATATGGCTTAGAAATCAAAGAAAATACTTAGCCAAAACAAATAGACAAATGATTGAACAGAAAGAAATAACATTTGTAACAAATTAATAATGACGTAAGAAATATTTCTAAACCCAGAGAAAATGCTTGTAATTAAAAATCCCACCCATGCAGTTCATAACGCTGCAATATATTTTTATTGACCTGGTTAGATACGCTATTAATTTGCCTATCCCAAGAAAATACTAACAATATATTGCAGAATTAGAATCCAGAGAAATGGTCATTTGACAATACTTAGAGAAACAGAATTACTGAACACTGCTATGCCAGGAAATTAACTATTTAAGACATAAGATTTGTATATATATTGTTATACAGTATATCCCAATGCAGTCTGTGTTACCCCAATAAGAATGTACAGTAGTTTATCTAGAGCCAATGGTTTAAATGGTATAGAGTCTCCTCTACAGTTTTATCCAATTTACACAAATAACAATGAAATGGTCAATAAAAAATACACAACTGACATAATATCCAGAGCAAAAGGCATTGTGGTTCTGTAGAGTATATAAATAGCTTGTTTACTGTATTTTATGGACCATGCACCAGGTGAGAGGCAGCCACAATTCTGTAGATACACCAATCATAATAAGAGGTGTATAGGCCGCTGTTTCCACTGTACATAGGATGTAGGTTACTTACTGTACTTGTGCCATACCAGCCAGCCCCTTTCCTCCCCCATTCTGTCTCACTAAGCATAGAGAGTCGCAACTGGGATATATACGGTAAGCTACATACTGACTGAGACATTCTATAGAAGCGGAGTACTTAAATGTACTGTGTCCAATTGTGCATGACCCCCATACTCTATACCTATATTTTTTATTTGGTAAATATTCAGAAACTAAGTTATTTATTGGGGGAAGGGGGGTTGCAATGAAATTAAATGTTAGAGGTGGACATGCTACATATAGGCTTCATGGCCAAATAAAGCATAAGCCCTTATATGCAAATTTATGTTAATAGTATTAATAAAAATTAATAGAATTGCCATTTATACTTATAAGCATTCTTTCTATTCTTAGAAATATCTCATACAGCACTTTTCATTTCCTTCCCTCCTTCCCTCCCTTTTCTTTAACCTAAATATAAAATTCTATCTGTAATTCTATCTGCAATAAAATGAGAGTGAAGTCATGGTTTGGAGTAAGTCTGCTATATCTTAAGAGCTTTGCTGACCCAAATCATATGAAAGCATGTACATATTAGACATAGCTTTCTGTAACATTTTCGATTGACCTATGATTGACCTGATCAACACCAGGAAGTTCCCATATCAATTGGTTTTAGGTCATTCCCTCAACCTATTTTTATTTATTATTACCAGTTATTTATATAGCGCACATACATATTCCGCAGCGCTTTACAGAGAATATTTGCTCATTCACATCAGTCCCTGTCTCAGTGGAGCTTACAATCTATATTCCCTACCACATGTATACGCACACACATTCATTGGTTAATTTTGTTGGGATCCAATTAACGTACCAGTATATTTTTGGAGTGTGGGAGGAAACCGGAGTACCCGGAGGAAACCCTCGCAAGTACGGGGAGAATATACAAACTCCACACAGTTAGGGCCATGGTGGGAATCGAACCCATGACCTTTGTGCTGTGAGGTAGTAATGCTAACCATTAAACAATACTGCCTATTATATTGTTGGAGCATAATTACAACTAAATCAAATTCACTAATTGAAAGGAGACCTCTAGACATAATTTATGGGGTATATTCAATTTAAGTTTGATCCATTCCAACATGTATTTGTCGGAATGGATCCGACAACCCCTATTCAATCCCCATCTTAATTTGATTTTTTCAAGTCGAATTAAGATGGGACGCAGAGGAGGAGAAGGGTGGCGAGCCACGGTGGGACAGCCGGCGGGCATACAGGGAGGATCAGTGCTACAGTAGCACTGCAGCAGGATGTCACTCAGCCGCCCGACCTCACGGCAGCTTCCACCCGGCTCCAGCAGCGTGCTGGAGCCGGGTGGAAGCTGCCATGAGGTCGGGCGGCTGAGTGACATCCAGCTGCAGCGCTACTGTAGCGCTGATCTCCCTGTATGCCCTCCGGCTGTCCTACCGTCTCCCTGCGGCTCCCCCACCTCACCTCCTCTGGGTCCGCCTCTCAGTCCGACATCATTTTGATGTCGGACTGAGATGGTTGAAAAGGGGGCCAAAACCTGTCGGATTTGGCCCCATTTTCGAAATAAACACGTGGATTGGCAGCTATTCCGCCGATCCACGTGCTTTGCGACAAGTCGAATGCCTCGACTTGTCGAAAAGCATTGAATAGGTCGAATCACGTTTCGACCTTAAAAAGTCGAAAACTGACGTCTTTTCGACAGACGGCAGTTTTCAACTGCAATTGAATATACCCCTTAGTGTTAATGGGGTACAGAGTACAAACAATTACACTTTACTGAAAAGTGAACTCTGCAAGGCAACGTCTTAATACTTTTATGTAAACTGTTTAAAGTCCTATAACAAGGAAATGTGTCGCCATCCATCCCTTAATATTTATATTAATGCAAATACAAATTTAAATTAAAAAAAATACACTTAGGGGGAAATTTACTAAGCTCCCGATTTTGACCGAGATGCCGTTTTTTCATCAAAGTGTCATCTCGGTAATTTACTAAGCAATAATCACGGCAGTGATGAGGGCATTCATAATTTTTTGCAAGTCCAAGAAAAAAATTACGAATGAATACACCATCGGTCAAAACGCGGCTGTTTAAGTGTGAATCTCGGTCATTTACTAAGAAGTGCAAAGCAAAAAAAAACCAAACACTGCCGTGAAAAATTACAACTCGTAAAAAAGTGCTAAAAAAAAACAGACCTTTTTTTTTTATTCGTGATTGGATAGGCATGCACGGATCCATGAGATCCGTGCATGTATATCAGTGGGAAGGGGTGGGAAAGTGCTTATTTTTTCAAAAAAAATTGCGTGGGGTCCCCCCTCCTAAGCATAACCAGCCTCGGGCTCTTTGAGCCGATCCTGGTTGCAGAAATATGGTGAAAAAATTGACAGGGGTTCCCCCATATTTAAGCAACCAGCATCGGGCTCTGCGCCTGGTCCTGGTTCCAAAAATACGGGGGACAAAAAGAGTAGGGGTCCCCCGTATTTTTAAAACCAGCACCGGGCTCCACTAGCTGGACAGATAATGCCACAGCCGGGGGTCACTTTTATATAGTGCCCTGCGGCCGTGGCATCAAAAATCCAACTAGTCACCCCTGGCCGGGGTACCCTGGGGGAGTGGGGACCCCTTCAATCAAGGGGTCCCCCCCCCCAGCCACCCAAGGGCCAGGGGTGAAGCCCGAGGCTGTCCCCCCCCATCCAATGGGCTGCGGATGGGGGGGCTGATAGCCTTTGTTGTAAAAGAAAAGATATTGTTTTTAGTAGCAGTACTACAAGTCCCAGCAAGCCTCCCCCGCATGTTGGTACTTGGAGAACCACAAGTACCAGCATGCGGCGGAAAAACGGGCCCGCTGGTACCTGTAGTACTACTACTAAAAAAATACCCAAAAAAACACAAGACACACACACCGTGAAAGTATAATTTTATTACATACATACACACATACATACATACTTACCTTATGTTCCCACGCAGGTCGGTCCTCTTCTCCAGTAGAATCCAAGGGGTACCTGTTGAAGAAATTATACTCACGAGATCCAGGTGTCCAGGGTCCTCGGGGCAACCATTTGTAATCCACGTACTTGAAAAAAATAACAAAACGGACACCCGAGCCACGCACTAAAAGGGGACCCATGTTTGCACATGGATCCCCTTTTCCCGACTGCCAGAAACCCAATCTGACTGATGTCTAAGTGGGTTTCTACAGCCAATCAGGGAGTGCCACGTTGTAGCACTCTCCTGATCGGCTGTGTGCTCCTGTACTGAGTGACAGGCGGCACATGGCAGTGTTACAATGTAGCGCCTATGCGCTCCATTGTAACCAATGGTGGGAACTTTCTGCTCAGCGGTGACGTCACTTTAGGTCAACCGCAGGGCAGAAAGTTCCCACCATTGGTTACAATGGAGCGCATAGGCGCTACATTGTAACACTGCCGTGTGCCGCCTGTCATACAGTACAGGAGCACACAGCCGATCAGGAGAGTGCTACAACGTGGCGCTCCATGATTGGCTGAAGAAACCCACTTAGACATCAGTCAGAGTGGGTTTCTGGCATTCGGGGTAAGGAGTCCCATGTGAAAACATGGGGCCCCTTTCAGTTCGTGGCTCGGCTTTCCGTTTTCTTATTTTATGCAAGTACGTGGATTACAAATGGATGCCCCGAGGACCCTGGGACCCGCGATCTGGTGAGTAGAATTTATTCAACAGGTACCCCTTGGATTCTACTGGAGAAGAGGACCGACCTGCGTGTGAACATAAGGTAAGTATGTATGTATGTTTGTGTGCATGTATGTAATAAATCTTTACTTTCACGGTGTGTGTGTCTTGTCTTTTTTTGGGTATTTTTTTAGTAGTAGTACTACAGGTACCAGCGGGCCCGTTTTTCCGCCGCATGCTGGTACTTGTGGTTCTCCAAGTACCAGCATGCGGGGGAGGCTTGCTGGGCCTTGTAGTACTGCTACTAAAAACAATATCTTTTCATTATCACAAAAGGCTATCAGCCTCCCCATCCGCAGCCCATTGGATGGGGGGGGACAGCCTCGGGCTTCACCCCTGGCCCTTGGGTGGCTGGGGGGGGGGGACCCCTTGATTGAAGGGGTCCCCACTCCCCCAGGGTACCCCGGCCAGGGGTGACTAGTTGGATATTTGATGCCACGGCCGCAGGGCACTATATAAAAGTGACCCCCGGCTGTGGCATTATCTGTCCAGCTAGTGGAGCCCGGTGCTGGTTTTAAAAATACGGGGGACCCCTACTCTTTTTGTCCCCCGTATTTTTGGAACCAGGACCAGGCGCAGAGCCCGATGCTGGTTGCTTAAATATGGGGGAACCCCTGTCATTTTTTTCCCCATATTTCTGCAACCAGGATCGGCTCAAAGAGCCCGAGGCTGGTTTTGCTTAGGAGGGGGGACCCCACGCAATTTTTTTTTGGGATTTTACAGTGTTTAATTTAAAAAAAAAAAAAAAAATGAACCCCAGCACAGATCACACAGATCCGGCCGAGATTCATTGTAAAAAAGTCGGCAGTGTTTTGCTAATCACTGCCGTAAAAATAAATAAAAAAACACGAATGACATCGACATCGGAACAAAAGAAAAACCCGAATACGACAGCTTAGTAAATCCATCGTAACAAATTCAAAAAGTTGCAGTTTTACACTTTCGATGTCATTCGTGATTGAACTTTGACCTGAAACGGGAAAACACGAATCTTAGTAAATTTACCCCTTAGTGTCTCTTACAAAATATTGGTTGAGACCTGAACCAAATATAGCATTTAGCTTCTTCTTATAATTGTCCCCAATATGAATTACACTGCCAAAAATTTGCTATACTAGTGAAGTTTGAACACTACATGTAGCTTATTGCATGGGATTTACGACTACCTCACCCCCTAAAAATGACTTGCATAGACATTTGAGATGCGCAGCAACATGCATAGGTATACATTTGTTTAAGCTTGCTTTTCTTATTTCCCCAGGGAAAGCTATGGTACAGTATATGTATCTCTATCCAAACATTGATACAAAACCAGCAACATGCCTTAAATGTCTGTGCATGCATGTGTATCATATAGAACCAAGGTCAATGCTCTCTAAAGCAGTGAGTTATTCTGATTGAGATTACAGATCCAAGACTTTATACATAGGGCTGTATTATTAACCCATGGTCAGACTCAGTGCCGTAACTAGGCATTTTAGCTCTGTGTGCAAGAAACGACATTGGCCCTCCCCATGTAAGATAGGGGCAGTGCGCGCCGTAGGTGCGCGAAAAATATATAGGGACGTGGCTTCATGGGGCAGGGGCGTGGCCACTAAATAATAGCAATTCATACTACGGTGCACAGTAGTCTCCATTATTCAAATTACGCTGCACAGTAGCGCAACTACACCAGGTAGAGCCCCTTTTATACATTACAGCAGATAACGTCCCCCTTTTTACACATTACAGCAGACAGCGTCCCCTTTTTACACATTACGGCAGACAGCGTCCCCTTTTTTACACATTACGGCAGACAGCGTCCCCTTTTTTACACATTACGGCAGACAGCATACCCTTTTTTTACACATTACAGCAGACAGCGTCCCCTTTTTTAACATTACGGCAGACAGTGTCCCCTTTTTACACATTACAGCAGACAGCGTCCCCGTTTTTACACATTACGGCAGACGGTGTCCCCCTTTATACATATTGCAGCAGCCAGCGTCCCCCTTTTTACACATTGCGGCAGCCAGTCCCCCTTTTTACATATTGCAGCAGCCAGGCCCCCTTTTTACATATTACGGCAGACGGTGTCCCCCTTTTTACACATTGCGGCAGCCAGTCCTCCTTTTTACACATTACGGCAGCCAGTCCCCTTTTTTACACATTGCGGCAGCCAGGCCCCCTTTTTTACATATTACGGCAGACTGTGTACCCCTTTTTACACATTGCGGCAGCCAGTCCCCCTTTTTACACATTACAGCAGCCAGTCCCCCTTTTTACACATTGCGGCAGCCAGGCCCCCTTTTGACACATTATGGCAGACGGTGTCCCCCTGAGAGAGAAAGAGAGAGAGACAGAGAGAGAGAGAGAGAGATACTTACCATCTCCCCGCTGACAGGTTCCTCATGCTGGCAGCTCCCTCGGAACCGCATCCCAGCATCCACAGCAGCGCCGGGCAGCCAATACGGAAGGAGAGGGGACAGCTGCAGCGGCGCTTACTACCAATGAAATAGCGCTGCTGCAGCTCCAGTTCCCCTCCCTCCTCCTCCTTCTCTGCTGCCCGGCGCTGCTCTCTTCTCCAATGAGTCAATTTGACTCATTACATGCCGCTGGCCGTTGCACCCTCAGGCAACTGCGTTGTGTGCCAGGCCCACTTGGCACACACGTAGTTACGGCCCTGGTCAGACTCCTAGGCTTTCAGGTATTTTGAGTCCCCTCCGGCATGCCAATCTTTCACCCTACTCCAGCTGACATTTTGGAATCAGATTTTATGCCATATTTTACAATTTCAGAATTCAAACAGACATTGTTGATACCCAGTTGAAATAAAGTCTGCTGACCTCTTTTCTCACAACGCAATTGTTCTTCCCTTTCTTTTTTCTTTGCAAATAGCACCAGGGTTGGGCAGGCCCACAGGGGTACAGGGGAATCCCCTAGTGGGCCCAATTGCTTGAGGGCCCCTCCTCTGGAGATCAGGTTCCAGACAGTGAACTTAAATTATTCATTATACCATACTTTCCAACTGTCCAGATTTTCGCGGGACAGTCCCATTTTTTGGGACTGTCCCACTGTCCTACCCGTGGGCCGCAGTGTCCCGCGGTGGGGGGGGGGGCATTTGGGAGGCTCCTGTCACTGCTGCTCTGCTAAGCAGAGCAAGGGTGTATAGACGCTGTGCGCAGTGGAGACAGAGGACAGGGGGCTAGCCAGCAGCACACAGAGCGCTGGGCATGCCCCCTCACTGATGAAAACAGGGCGTGGCTCGCGATCGCATGTCCTCCTGTGAAGTCACACCCCTTTTCAGGAGAAGAACGTTGGGAGGTATGATTATACATATGTTACATTTTACTGCACAGGACTATGGTGTATGTTCTACATGCATTGCTGTTTTTAATTTGCTACATTATCATGCAAGGACTATTTATCAAGGGGCCCAGAACATGCACACTGAAATGGTTAACCAAGTCTCTGTGTGCCATGCCTATTTTGGAGGTTAACCACACCCCTAATCATGAGCAACAAAACTGCATTCCTCGGCGGGCACTTTATGCCCCAGTCTGACACTGAATAGCGCTAGTGCACTATTGGTCCACTGCCCCCCCCCTCCCTTCTTTCAAAACAAACCTCAGCTGACAATGAGTGTGCCTTGATACAGCACAGAGTGCATATTTAACAATGGGAGCCCTAGGGAACAGTACCTCAGCGGGGGCCCCTATGCTTCAGCCTAATTAGCCTAATGGATAGTACGGTCCTGCTTAGTCCAATATATAGTTATAGTTTAGAAAGTAGACCTGTCACATATGCAGCTATGTTGTAAGCTAAATCTATATTCTTAGCAAGAACTAATAATTAATGCATTCATAGGCTACATTTTAATGTTGGCTCACCATGCTTTTACTTTTAATTTGATATCTATGTTCACTGCCTCTATTAAAAAAGTATGGACATCTAGATAGCTGGTTCTGGGAAAGTTGAGCCTGTTGGGTAATGACAAAATTCTCAAATAAAATGTTTTAAGTTCACTCATCTACAATTAGATTGATGGAAGATTACTACAACCCCATAGGTGTAGAAACCCACTATGATGTTGAGGCTGAGTGCAATTACCTAGGCTAAACACAAGTGGGCTGAAAGGGTAGAATATGATTGAGTTGAACACAGTTACACTGGCTAGAACTTCACCAAGCCTATTTCATGGAAAGATCCATCCAAGTTCCGTCCAAAATCAGAAAACAACGGACATATGCAAAAATGCGTAATTTTGCTTTGGTGCACACTCTTTGCAAATTCTAACTATTTCAGTCTATGCTAAGAGATCTACCTGACATTACATATTGTGTAGCATATTTATCAGAATAAACTTTGAACTTTAGCGACAAGGGGGGTCATTCCGAGTTGTTCGCTCGTTGCCGATTTTCGCTATATTGCGATTAGTCGCTTACAGCGCATGCGCAAGGTTCGCAGAGCGCATGCGCTTAGTTATTTTACACAAAAGTTAGGTATTTTACTCACGGCATAACAAGGTTTTTTCCTCGTTCTGGTGATCGTACTGTGATTGACAGGAAGTGGGTGTTTCTGGGCGGAAACTTGCCGTTTTCTGGGCGTGTGCGAAAAAACGCTGGCGTTTCTGAGAAAAACGCGGGAGTGTCTGAAGAAACCGGGGAGTGTCTGGGCGAACGCTGGGTGTGTTTGTGATGTCAAACCAGGAACGAAACTGACTGAACTGATCGCAATGGCTAAGTCTCAAGCTACTCAGAAACTGCTAAGAAATTTCTATTCGCAATTCTGCGAATCTTTCGTTCGCAATTCTGCTATGCTAAGATACACTCCCAGAGGGTGGCGGCTTAGCATGTGCAATGCTGCTAAAAGCAGCTAGCGAGCGAACAACTCGGAATGAGGGCCAAGGTTTGAACTCACAGTAACATTTGCTACCTGTAGTTTATTTTAGAAATTTGTAAGAACCGTGAATGTGAGCTACTAACTGTGAGCACAAGCTGCAATCTTCAAATCGTTCTTAAGTTCATGATCATTCCATGAATATATCTGAGGCCCTCAACTGGCCAAATTTAATTCAATTATTGAAGTTCCTCTGATGTAATGGGTTGCGGACAACAAGCAATATGCTTATTATCACTGTTAACATATGCTTTCTATTTCTAAATCAGAGACTTTAAATCCTGTACATTACCCTTTTCAATAATGTTTATCTTTACAAATCCATTAAATACTGTATGGTCTATATGTTGACATTACTTGTGATGCACAGGTTATTTAATTACTAAAATGGAATACAGTATAATGAATAAGAATTTAATAGTGTGAAACTAAAATCCAGTCCCTTCCACTACATACAGTATTATTATATTTTTATTAGAGATGAGCGGGTTCGGTTTCTTTGAATCCGAACCCGCACGAACTTCACTTTTTTTTTCACGGGTCCGAGCGACTCGGATCTTCCCGCCTTGCTCGGTTAACCCGAGTGCGCCCGAACGTCATCATGACGCTGTCGGATTCTCGCGAGGCTCGGATTCTATCGCGAGACTCGGATTCTATATAAGGAGCCGCGCGTCGCCGCCATTTTCACACGTGCATTGAGATTGATAGGGAGAGGACGTGGCTGGCGTCCTCTCCATTTAGATTAGATTTAGAAGAGAGAGAGAGAGAGAGATTGCTGTGATACTGTAGTTTAGAAGAGAGTGCAGACAGAGTTTAGTGACTGACGACCACAGTGACCAGTGACCACCAGAGACAGTGCAGTTGTTTGTTTTATTTAATATATCCGTTCTCTGCCTGAAAAAAACGATACACAGTCACACAGTGACTCAGTCTGTGTGCACTGCTCAGCCCAGTGTGCTGCACATCAATGTATTGTATATAAAGCTTATAATTGTGGGGGAGACTGGGGAGCACTGCAGGTTGTTATAGCAGGAGCCAGGAGTACATGATAAATAATATTATATTAAAATTAAACAGTGCACACTTTTGCTGCAGGAGTGCCACTGCCAGTGTGACTAGTGGTGACCAGTGCCTGACCACCAGTATATTAGTAGTATTGTATACTATCTCTTTATCAACCAGTCTATATTAGCAGCAGACACAGTACAGTGCGGTAGTTCACGGCTGTGGCTACCTCTGTGTCGGCACTCGGCAGGCAGTCCGTCCATCCATAATTGTATTATAATATATACCACCTAACCGTGGTTTTTTTTTCATTCTTTATACCGTCGTCATACTAGTTGTTACGAGTATACTACTATCTCTTTATCAACCAGTGTACAGTGCGGTAGTTCACGGCTGTGGCTACCTCTGTGTCGGCACTCGGCAGGCAGTCCGTCCAACCATAATTGTATTATAATATATACCACCTAACCGTGGTTTTTTTTTCATTCTTTATACCGTCGTCATACTAGTTGTTACGAGTATACTACTATCTCTTTATCAACCAGTGTACAGTGCGGTAGTTCACGGCTGTGGCTACCTCTGTGTCGGCACTCGGCAGGCAGTCCGTCCATCCATAATTGTATTATAATATATACCACCTAACCGTGGTTTTTTTTTCATTCTTTATACCGTCGTCATACTAGTTGTTACGAGTATACTACTATCTCTTTATCAACCAGTGTACAGTGCGGTAGTTCACGGCTGTGGCTACCTCTGTGTCGGCACTCGGCAGGCAGTCCGTCCAACCATAATTGTATTATAATATATACCACCTAACCGTGGTTTTTTTTTCATTCTTTATACCGTCGTCATACTAGTTGTTACGAGTATACTACTATCTCTTTATCAACCAGTGTACAGTGCGGTAGTTCACGGCTGTGGCTACCTCTGTGTCGGCACTCGGCAGGCAGTCCGTCCAACCATAATTGTATTATAATATATACCACCTAACCGTGTTTTTTTTTTCATTCTTTATACCGTCGTCATACTAGTTGTTACGAGTATACTACTATCTCTTTATCAACCAGTGTACAGTGCGGTAGTTCACGGCTGTGGCTACCTCTGTGTCGGCACTCGGCAGGCAGTCCGTCCATCCATAATTGTATTATAATATATACCACCTAACCGTGGTTTTTTTTTCATTCTTTATACCGTCGTCATACTAGTTGTTACGAGTATACTACTATCTCTTTATCAACCAGTGTACAGTGCGGTAGTTCACGGCTGTGGCTACCTCTGTGTCGGCACTCGGCAGGCAGTCCGTCCATCCATAATTGTATTATAATATATACCACCTAACCGTGGTTTTTTTTTCATTCTTTATACCGTCGTCATACTAGTTGTTACGAGTATACTACTATCTCTTTATCAACCAGTGTACAGTGCGGTAGTTCACGACTGTGGCTACCTCTGTGTCGGCACTCGGCAGGCAGTCCGTCCAACCATAATTGTATTATAATATATACCACCTAACCGTGGTTTTTTTTTCATTCTTTATACCGTCGTCATACTAGTTGTTACGAGTATACTACTATCTCTTTATCAACCAGTGTACAGTGCGGTAGTTCACGGCTGTGGCTACCTCTGTGTCGGCACTCGGCAGGCAGTCCGTCCAACCATAATTGTATTATAATATATACCACCTAACCGTGGTTTTTTTTTCATTCTTTATACCGTCGTCATACTAGTTGTTACGAGTATACTACTATCTCTTTATCAACCAGTGTACAGTGCGGTAGTTCACGGCTGTGGCTACCTCTGTGTCGGCACTCGGCAGGCAGTCCGTCCATCCATAATTGTATTATAATATATACCACCTAACCGTGGTTTTTTTTCCATTCTTTATACCGTCGTCATACTAGTTGTTACGAGTATACTACTATCTCTTTATCAACCAGTGTACAGTGCGGTAGTTCACGGCTGTGGCTACCTCTGTGTCGGCACTCGGCAGGCAGTCCGTCCATCCATAATTGTATTATAATATATACCACCTAACCGTGGTTTTTTTTTCATTCTTTATACCGTCGTCATACTAGTTGTTACGAGTATACTACTATCTCTTTATCAACCAGTGTACAGTGCGGTAGTTCACGGCTGTGGCTACCTCTGTGTCGGCACTCGGCAGGCAGTCCGTCCAACCATAATTGTATTATAATATATACCACCTAACCGTGGTTTTTTTTTCATTCTTTATACCGTCGTCATACTAGTTGTTACGAGTATACTACTATCTCTTTATCAACCAGTGTACAGTGCGGTAGTTCACGGCTGTGGCTACCTCTGTGTCGGCACTCGGCAGGCAGTCCGTCCATCCATAATTGTATTATAATATATACCACCTAACCGTGGGTTTTTTTTCATTCTTTATACCGTCGTCATACTAGTTGTTACGAGTATACTACTATCTCTTTATCAACCAGTGTACAGTGCGGTAGTTCACGGCTGTGGCTACCTCTGTGTCGGCACTCGGCAGGCAGTCCGTCCAACCATAATTGTATTATAATATATACCACCTAACCGTGGTTTTTTTTTCATTCTTTATACCGTCGTCATACTAGTTGTTACGAGTATACTACTATCTCTTTATCAACCAGTGTACAGTGCGGTAGTTCACGGCTGTGGCTACCTCTGTGTCGGCACTCGGCAGGCAGTCCGTCCAACCATAATTGTATTATATACCACCTAACCGTGGTTTTTTTTTTCATTCTTTATACCGTCGTCATACTAGTTGTTACGAGTATACTACTATCTCTTTATCAACCAGTGTACAGTGCGGTAGTTCACGGCTGTGGCTACCTCTGTGTCGGCACTCGGCAGGCAGTCCGTCCAACCATAATTGTATTATAATATATACCACCTAACCGTGGTTTTTTTTTCATTCTTTATACCGTCGTCATACTAGTTGTTACGAGTATACTACTATCTCTTTATCAACCAGTGTACAGTGCGGTAGTTCACGGCTGTGGCTACCTCTGTGTCGGCACTCGGCAGGCAGTCCGTCCATCCATAATTGTATTATATACCACCTAACCGTGGTTTTTTTATACCACCTAACCGTGGCAGTCCGTCCATAATTGTATACTAGTATCCAATCCATCCATCTCCATTGTTTACCTGAGGTGCCTTTTAGTTCTGCCTATAAAATATGGAGAACAAAAAAGTTGAGGTTCCAAAATTAGGGAAAGATCAAGATCCACTTCCACCTCGTGCTGTAGCTGCTGCCACTAGTCATGGCCGAGACGATGAAATGCCAGCAACGTCGTCTGCCAAGGCCGATGCCCAATGTCATAGTACAGAGCATGTCAAATCCAAAACACCAAATATCAGAAAAAAAAGGACTCCAAAACCTAAAATAAAATTGTCGGAGGAGAAGCGTAAACTTGCCAATATGCCATTTACCACACGGAGTGGCAAGGAACGGCTGAGGCCCTGGCCTATGTTCATGGCTAGTGGTTCAGCTTCACATGAGGATGGAAGCACTCAGCCTCTCGCTAGAAAACTGAAAAGACTCAAGCTGGCAAAAGCACCGCAAAGAACTGTGCGTTCTTTGAAATCCCAAATCCACAAGGAGAGTCCAATTGTGTCGGTTGCGATGCCTGACCTTCCCAACACTGGACGTGAAGAGCATGCGCCTTCCACCATTTGCACGCCCCCTGCAAGTGCTGGAAGGAGCACCCGCAGTCCAGTTCCTGATAGTCAGATTGAAGATGTCAGTGTTGAAGTACACCAGGATGAGGAGGATATGGGTGTTGCTGGCGCTGGGGAGGAAATTGACCAGGAGGATTCTGATGGTGAGGTGGTTTGTTTAAGTCAGGCACCCGGGGAGACACCTGTTGTCCGTGGGAGGAATATGGCCGTTGACATGCCAGGTGAAAATACCAAAAAAATCAGCTCTTCGGTGTGGAGGTATTTCACCAGAAATGCGGACAACAGGTGTCAAGCCGTGTGTTCCCTTTGTCAAGCTGTAATAAGTAGGGGTAAGGACGTTAACCACCTCGGAACATCCTCCCTTATACGTCACCTGCAGCGCATTCATAATAAGTCAGTGACAAGTTCAAAAACTTTGGGTGACAGCGGAAGCAGTCCACTGACCAGTAAATCCCTTCCTCTTGTAACCAAGCTCACGCAAACCACCCCACCAACTCCCTCAGTGTCAATTTCCTCCTTCCCCAGGAATGCCAATAGTCCTGCAGGCCATGTCACTGGCAAGTCTGACGAGTCCTCTCCTGCCTGGGATTCCTCCGATGCATCCTTGCGTGTAACGCCTACTGCTGCTGGCGCTGCTGTTGTTGCCGCTGGGAGTCGACGGTCATCCCAGAGGGGAAGTCGTAAGCCCACTTGTACTACTTCCAGTAAGCAATTGACTGTTCAACAGTCCTTTGCGAGGAAGATGAAATATCACAGCAGTCATCCTACTGCAAAGCGGATAACTGAGTCCTTGACAACTATGTTGGTGTTAGACGTGCGTCCGGTATCCGCCGTTAGTTCACAGGGAACTAGACAATTTATTGAGGCAGTGTGCCCCCGTTACCAAATACCATCTAGGTTCCACTTCTCTAGGCAGGCGATACCGAGAATGTACACGGACGTCAGAAAAAGACTCACCAGTGTCCTAAAAAATGCAGTTGTACCCAATGTCCACTTAACCACGGACATGTGGACAAGTGGAGCAGGGCAGGGTCAGGACTACATGACTGTGACAGCCCACTGGGTAGATGTATGGACTCCCGCCGCAAGAACAGCAGCGGCGGCACCAGTAGCAGCATCTCGCAAACGCCAACTCTTTCCTAGGCAGGCTACGCTTTGTATCACCGCTTTCCAGAATACGCACACAGCTGAAAACCTCTTACGGCAACTGAGGAAGATCATCGCGGAATGGCTTACCCCAATTGGACTCTCCTGTGGATTTGTGGCATCGGACAACGCCAGCAATATTGTGTGTGCATTAAATATGGGCAAATTCCAGCACGTCCCATGTTTTGCACATACCTTGAATTTGGTGGTGCAGAATTTTTTAAAAAACGACAGGGGCGTGCAAGAGATGCTGTCGGTGGCCAGAAAAATTGCGGGACACTTTCGGCGTACAGGCACCACGTACAGAAGACTGGAGCACCACCAAAAACTACTGAACCTGCCCTGCCATCATCTGAAGCAAGAAGTGGTAACGAGGTGGAATTCAACCCTCTATATGCTTCAGAGGTTGGAGGAGCAGCAAAAGGCCATTCAAGCCTATACAATTGAGCACGATATAGGAGATGGAATGCACCTGTCTCAAGTGCAGTGGAGAATGATTTCAACGTTGTGCAAGGTTCTGATGCCCTTTGAACTTGCCACACGTGAAGTCAGTTCAGACACTGCCAGCCTGAGTCAGGTCATTCCCCTCATCAGGCTTTTGCAGAAGAAGCTGGAGGCATTGAAGAAGGAGCTAACACGGAGCGATTCCGCTAGGCATGTGGGACTTGTGGATGCAGCCCTTAATTCGCTTAACAAGGATTCACGGGTGGTCAATCTGTTGAAATCAGAGCACTACATTTTGGCCACCGTGCTCGATCCTAGATTTAAAGCCTACCTTGGATCTCTCTTTCCGGCAGACACAGGTCTGCTGGGGTTCAAAGACCTGCTGGTGACAAAATTGTCAAGTCAAGCGGAACGCGACCTGTCAACATCTCCTCCTTCACATTCTCCCGCAACTGGGGGTGCGAGGAAAAGGCTCAGAATTCCGAGCCCACCCGCTGGCGGTGATGCAGGGCAGTCTGGAGCGACTGCTGATGCTGACATCTGGTCCGGACTGAAGGACCTGACAACGATTACGGACATGTCGTCTACTGTCACTGCATATGATTCTCTCAACATTGATAGAATGGTGGAGGATTATATGAGTGACCGCATCCAAGTAGGCACGTCACACAGTCCGTACTTATACTGGCAGGAAAAAGAGGCAATTTGGAGGCCCTTGCACAAACTGGCTTTATTCTACCTAAGTTGCCCTCCCACAAGTGTGTACTCCGAAAGAGTGTTTAGTGCCGCCGCTCACCTTGTCAGCAATCGGCGTACGAGGTTACATCCAGAAAATGTGGAGAAGATGATGTTCATTAAAATGAATTATAATCAATTCCTCCGCGGAGACATTGACCAGCAGCAATTGCCTCCACAAAGTACACAGGGAGCTGAGATGGTGGATTCCAGTGGGGACGAATTGATAATCTGTGAGGAGGGGGATGTACACGGTGATATATCGGAGGGTGAAGATGAGGTGGACATCTTGCCTCTGTAGAGCCAGTTTGTGCAAGGAGAGATTAATTGCTTCTTTTTTGGGGGGGGTCCAAACCAACCCGTCATATCAGTCACAGTCGTGTGGCAGACCCTGTCACTGAAATGATGGGTTGGTTAAAGTGTGCATGTCCTGTTTTGTTTATACAACATAAGGGTGGGTGGGAGGGCCCAAGGATAATTCCATCTTGCACCTCTTTTTTCTTTTCTTTTTCTTTGCATCATGTGCTGATTGGGGAGGGTTTTTTGGAAGGGACATCCTGCGTGACACTGCAGTGCCACTCCTAGATGGGCCCGGTGTTTGTGTCGGCCACTAGGGTCGCTAATCTTACTCACACAGCTACCTCATTGCGCCTCTTTTTTTCTTTGCGTCATGTGCTGTTTGGGGAGGGTTTTTTGGAAGGGACATCCTGCGTGACACTGCAGTGCCACTCCTAGATGTGCCCGGTGTTTGTGTCGGCCACTAGGGTCGCTAATCTTACTCACACAGCTACCTCATTGCGCCTCTTTTTTTCTTTGCGTCATGTGCTGTTTGGGGAGGGTTTTTTGGAAGGGACATCCTGCGTGACACTGCAGTGCCACTCCTAGATGTGCCCGGTGTTTGTGTCGGCCACTAGGGTCGCTAATCTTACTCACACAGTCAGCTACCTCATTGCGCCTCTTTTTTTCTTTGCGTCATGTGCTGTTTGGGGAGGGTTTTTTGGAAGGGCCATCCTGCGTGACACTGCAGTGCCACTCCTAGATGGGCCCGGTGTTTGTGTCGGCCACTAGGGTCGCTAATCTTACTCACACAGCTACCTCATTGCGCCTCTTTTTTTCTTTGCGTCATGTGCTGTTTGGGGAGGGTTTTTTGGAAGGGACATCCTGCGTGACACTGCAGTGCCACTCCTAGATGGGCCCGGTGTTTGTGTCGGCCACTAGGGTCGCTTATCTTACTCACACAGCGACCTCGGTGCAAATTTTAGGACTAAAAATAATATTGTGAGGTGTGAGGTATTCAGAATAGACTGAAAATGAGTGTAAATTATGGTTTTTGAGGTTAATAATACTTTGGGATCAAAATG
Source organism: Pseudophryne corroboree (assembly GCF_028390025.1). NCBI lineage: Eukaryota > Metazoa > Chordata > Amphibia > Anura > Myobatrachidae > Pseudophryne > Pseudophryne corroboree. Next base: position 154,146,891 of record NC_086445.1, read on the forward strand.
ACCCCCAAATTCTATGATTTAAGCAGTTTTTTAGTGTTTTTGGAAAAAAACACCCGAATCCAAAACACACCCGAATCCGACAAAAATAATTCGGTGAGGTTTTGCCAAAACGCGTTCGAACCCAAAACACGGCCGCGGAACCGAACCCAAAACCAAAACACAAAACCCGAAAAATTTCAGGCGCTCATCTCTAATTTTTATGTTGTTCTAGCTTGAAATTAACACTCAATTCCCCCGTAAAAAAAATTTTTTCTAGAAAGGTAAATGTGCTAACAATATTTGGTTTTGGAAGTAGGATTTGTTGGAGCATGTGATTATAATGGCAAACAGATGGCGTTTTTTTCAGAAACCACTCGCTTCTTTACTTCATGGTAAAGGATTTTCCTTTCCTCTGGGATATTTTACAACAGAAACTCAAGTAGATTTGCAGTCCCACATATTTTCCCAGCAGGGGTCAAGTTTCAATGCTCAAGGTAACAGAAGATTTATTACACAAAATTTCAGCCATATTTTAATTACATCTCCCCCACATGATCATCTAATAAAACAAAAAAAATAAACCTATATTTAGATGTGTAGACATATTTCTGAAAGGGTATTCTCTTGGTTTTAATACAATATGCAGTGAAAGTGGACAAGATAATGAGATATTGTAGGTAAAATTTCTTGCAAAAGCTGTAACAACAGGAAAAGGCCGGAGCGCTCATATCTCTTCCTCATTCACATGACCCCAGAGGTCAAAACAAATGAACCCAAAAGTCAGAACATAGCTAAGACCATATGCTACCTCACATGAATACCTGTCACACATTTTCTCTGTCAGGCAGTTTGATTTCTGAGCCCAAAGTTCTGAAACGTGATATAAAAACTTTGCTGAAACACCTGAGCCAGCTTGCTGTATGCCAGTGTGTCCTATATAACATGGTGCTGTGTCAGTTGCTATGTGATAGCTACCAACAGTGGCTTATCTATACTACACACAGGGCCCTGGGTCAATGGGGGGATCATGTGTCACCTCAAAATAAGGTCTAGTCAGGCTGTGGCTGGTGCCATTATTCTGTGCGTTCTTAGAAAATATGGCGCCGGTGCTATATTTCTATTCAAAACTGTGGAGATTTGGTAGACGCGCAAAAAGTATCAAGAAATCTGGTGCTCTGAAGTGGGGGCCCCACAAAAACTTGCACACTGGCCCCCACATATATAAAAATTCCTCTCTCTACTAGTCATGTTGGTTAATGCAGAAGTGTATCCTTTATCATGAAAAAGCTAAAAATTAGCAGTTATGTCAGGAAAATAATCACAACAGCTGTCAATAAGGAGTGGTATTTACTGATACACACCTGCTTCTTCTCCATAAAGTATACAGTAACATGGCAGCAAAGCTTGAAACTAAAAACAGGTCAGGTGAAGACCCCGATGGGACCCTAGGAATTATACTGGTTTGGGCTCATTCCCACCCTGATTGCCAGAAATCCTATATACCCACTGGTTCCTAAGCCTAATGTATGATCCAGGTATGCCTACCAATAGCAAACAAAGAGAGAGATAGAGAGCAAAACAGTTTAAAATGTAGCAATATCATAATGGCAGAACTTGACCCACCCTTGGTGTCTACAGAGGCGTCACCGAGTGTGGTGACACCCGATGCACACCCTTGGCCTCTCAGCATGCCGGGAGCGTGCTCGTGGTAAATATGGGGTGTGGCCATATATAGGGGTTTGTGGTTTCGCAGGGATCTTGAGAATGTCACTACGGGGGTGTTCAGCATCTCCGGACATGCTAGGCTGTACTTGGCTGCCCCTGGAGACAGTCTCCCAGCGCTGTCGGCTCCTCTTCTATGACAGCAGCCAGGTGCAATAGGAGTCTACCACACTGCAGCACCTCGCTCCTGTTACTATGGAGGAATCGTCATTTTGGTGTCACATCCGGGTGCAGGACGCACCCCCCGCACTCGCCTTGTGACACCATTGGGTGTCTATATACTAAGAATATAGAAAATAAATATTACAAAATTCCATTAAATAGAATCCTGGAAACATTTATTTTCAGACTTCAGATAGTTTACAAGCATTGATATTAATTCTTTACAGTAAAGGCATTATGTGATAATCTTTAAAATGAGAGCTTACAGTGTTCTATTATTTCATACTGTCAGGGCCGGTGCAAGGTCTCTCTGCACCCTAGGCAAAGCTTCATCCTTGCGCCCACTAACCTGCAATCCCCACCACCACCATCTCTCGGAGGGGAGATCCAAGTAACCACTATGTGGGCTGGGGTGAATTGCCTCATTATACATATACACTCAAGGACATTTAAAGTGAAAAAGTATATTGTAAACAAAGGGGTCTATTTACTAAGCCTTGGATGGAGATAAAGTCAACAGAGATAAAGTACCAACCAACTAGCTCCTAACTGCCATGTTACAGGCTATTTTTGAAAAGTGACAGTTAGGAGCGGGTTGGCTGGTACTTTATTTCCGTGCACTTTATCTCCATCCGAGGCTTAGTAAATAGACCCCAAAGTCACAAAATTACCCAGCGACTCTGCTGGGTGCAGACATGTAGTCAGGTGCTGCTTGCTGCTGGAGAGCCGGGATCCAGGGGCCTGGAGGAGGTGCATCAGGGCTATGAGGAGAGGCCATAAGGGTGCCCCTCGGGAGCCATACTTCATTTGCCTCCTGTGTACCTTCACATGACTTGATGTTACACATGTCAGTACGGAGGAAGCGCAGAGACAATATTGGGTAAATTTACTAAGATGGGAGTTCTATTTAAGATGGGATGTTGCCCATACCAACCAATCAGATTCTACTTCTCATTTATCTAACAGCTTCTAGAAGATAATACCTGGAATCTGATTGGTTGCTATGGGCAACATCCCATCTTAACTAGAACTCACATCTTAGTAAATTTACCCCTATGTTGGGACAGCCTGATAGCAGCGACTGCACCTGATTAGACTCGCAGCAGCAGCAGCCAGCACAGTGTAAAAGTAGGAGGCTGCATACAGGGATATCCTTCAGTTTTTTTGCTAGATGAATTCAGTGGCACCCTCCAGGGGCCCGAGCCCCTAGGCAGCCGCCTAAAGCTGCCTAATGGTAGACAGAGCTGACCCTAACCAATATGATGTCCTAGGCAAGATTCTGGCTGGTGCTCCCTAGCACCACCACTAGTTCCGCCTCTGACCATGCACCCTTTTCTCAGCACCATCACCCCACACCCATAGCAGTCCTCATTTTGGTGCTCCTACACCCCATATTTTAAATAAGAACAGTGCACACATTCGGCACACAGACCAAAAAGGGGCGTATTCTTGCTGGGAAGGGGCATGGCCACACAATAGTACCCCCAATTCAAATTATGCCACACAGTAGTGCAACTTTATTTACACTATATCATGCGATAGTGTCCTTTTTTCACGTTACATCACACAGTAGTACCACTTTACCTTATATACGTTACTCCTCACAGTAGTGCCCCTTATTTACATTACATCACACTTATTTTCTCCTTATTCACATTAGACCACACTGTAGTGCCCTTTCTATACGTTATGCCAAACAGTAGAGCACCTTATACACCTAATGCCACATGTTAGTAATGCCTTTATACACATAATACCACACAGTAATTCCCCTTACACATGACACACATTATTAATATCCTTATAAACATAATGCGCCTTACACATTATGCCCACCTTTATTCATGCCCTTATACACATAATGTCCCCTACATATATGCCACACATTATTAATACATTTATACACTTGACACACATAGTGCCCATTACACATACTGTATGCCACACATTATTAATGCATGTATACACTTGACACATATAGTGCCCCTTACATATATGTTGCTAATTATTAATGCATTTATACATATTACACAACCGACCAACCAACCAACCAACCAACCAACCCGCACACAGCACTCACACGGCCGCTAACACTGTGACCTCTGCCTCTGCTTGGATATAGATGTGTCCTCATACATCTTGCCTCAAGACACCATGCAGCAGGAGATGCTTGGTGTGAGTCAGCTGGCAGCTCTAGGCCAGCTCTGCTAACGATTGGGCACCTTTTTTGCAGAAATTGTCTTATTTGCACTGCTATGTGGCTTGGATGCACAAGCAGCTTCTGCTGATTAAAAAAATGTATGTGGCATGCCTATAGTCTGTGTGCGACTGTGGCTGTATCTGCATTCGAAATGCTACGTTACAGTGATTTCCAGGAATACTCTGTAACATAGCATTTTGTATGCAAATACAGTTGCAGTCCCACACCGAATAAAGGCATGCCACATATAATTTTAATCAGCAGAAGCTGCTTGTGCCCCTAAGCATTCCAAATGCCCTAGGCATTTGCCTAGTTTGCCTATGCCTAGGACCAGCTCTGATGGTAGAGCCAGCCCTGCATACTGTACAGTGCTTTAAATATCACATGGTTCTGTATATCTTACAGAAAATATATCATGCAGAAACCAGCTTATTCACCCATTACAGGCTGTATCTTTTCTATGTTACTATGTGAATGCAAGAGTTGACTAACCAACACCAGTTTGAAGAAATGTTTAACAGGCTACTCAAAGTCACATTTAATAGGTAAATATCTATGATGTAACCCATGAGATCAAGTTGCAATGTAAGTATGTTTATGTTACATGTGCTCATTACCAAGCACAAGTCACTGTAATATACAAACTACTGTACTACTACTACTACTACTACTACTGTAAATGACACAGTGGGGGTGATTCAATTGTTATCAAATCCCCCTCCTAGCACCCATGCGTGCCTGTTGGCAGCTATTCAATTGTTTCTGCCAATGGGCACACTGACATTACAGCTCACAACCTCCTGATGTGTCGAGCAGAAAGTGACCCATTTGGGTGCCCAAATTTTGCACATTTCTACTCTCCACTGTTCTCGTCGCTCTAAGGACTTCAGCCGGGTTTAGTCATTTTACGCGGCTAAACCCGCCACTTCAGGGATGGGGGAAATACAATTTTGGGGGCCTATTAAACAACTGTTTAAATCCCTAGTAAATTCTGTACATTTTGTAAGGATAAACAGTGCATTGTTAGAAAGGGGATGCAACTGCTTATGACTTAAGCCTACCTGGTATGGGATAATTTGGGATCAATGAGGTAATGGTACAAGGTTGCAATGTAAAAAAGATTCTTGCAACCTGTGGAAATTGTCTGAGAAATATAAATGACGTTTGTTAAAACAAATTCTCTGGAGCAGAATGGAACTTTATGGGATACTTAGCGGGTGCAAATGCAGTTTGTCAGGGGACTTAAGTTTGTGTTGCCCTATACGAGCATTCAGTATACTGACAACTATTGTTGTTGCTTTGTAAGGTGTCACAGTGCTCTGCAGAACCACCATATTGGAGAAGAAGAGGATACTGTATATGCAACCAAGGGCATACAAGGTAGACAAAGCAATGACAGACATGAAAACAAAAGGTAACGATGCTCCTGATTGTGAAAGAGCTAACAATTTAGTGGAAAAGGGAAAGGCTTTAAAAAGAGGGCTCACTGTCAGAGTGGAGATTGGGAGAGCAGCGCTGGTGTAGGTAGAAGCAGTGTAGGTCCTGATAAAGAGATGATTTTTTTTCAGAGAGCATTTCAAGATTTGAAGATGGGACAGAGAATCTGATCAGGCATCCTAGGGACCTTTATAGGCGGGCAGTGACGTGAGAGAAGTGTTATAGGCAAAAGTGAGAGCTGGTAATCAGGGAGAAGGTAAGGTCCAAGCCATAGGCAAATCTAACAATGGGAGCCTGTCAGATTTGTGGGTGGAATGGCAGATGCAAATCACTCATTCAGAAACATAAGACTTTCTGTGGAATTTAGGGTACAATATCCTTCATAAATCCACAAACCATGTCATAATGCTGGTAAGTACTGAGCCGGCTGTTTCCCCTGGGTGTCTGTAATAGCCATAACTGATCAGTATCACAGCCTACAAAAACCCAACCTACTGTTTTTACTGTCTTAGCGGCATCACAACGCTTGCAGACCATTGTATATTTCATGGTAGTCAGCAGCACTAGGATTCCGACTTACATCAAGGATGTAGTGGAGGAGCTTACTAACTTACTATCTGCATACTCCTGCCTGATGTAACTGTATAAGTCACAGAAGAGTCAATGTACAGTAAAGTGTGTCTGGTATATTCTATACATATAGAATATAGCAGCATGAACATTGGGGCAGATGTGTTAAGCCTGGAGAATGGATAAAACAGTGATAAAGCAGTGATAAGTGCAAGGTGATAACGCACCAGCCAGTCAGCTCCTAACTGTCATTTTTCCAATCCGTAATGATTGGCTGGTGGGTTATCATCTTGCAATTATCACTGCTTTATCACTTCTTTATCCCTTCTCCAGGTTAATACATATGCCCCATTATCTTATGTACTGTACAGCATGCTTATTCGATAGGAAAATAGTTTTAGGTATTTATAACATTGATTATGAGCAACGAACATTGATGTAAAAAAAATGGTACTTAGAATGTTCTGTACATTATCTTTCTACTGCTGCCCATCTGAACCATTTTCCTACATCACATACATCATGTATTTTTTCATTATCATAGAAAAAATGGCAACCGAAAGATAACATCCAAACACATGACCTCATGTAAATCAAAAACATCACTTTGGGCCACATATGTGACAATTTCACACAATATGTAATTAAACACTTTTAATGGAAGTAATATAAATTATCCAGTAACCAATTCCAGGAGTAAAATTAATAGAAAGCATGATTAGGCATAAGGTATAAGAGCTCCCCCTAGTGGCATGGAAAAGAAAAATGCATATATAGATACAAAACGTGCTGTATCCCAGAGAAAAAACAAAAAAAACAGAACAATGTGGAATATTAGCTGGTTACAAGTAAATGATGTCTAAACCAACATACAAACAGATACGGAATTAAACAAGGTAAATATCACAAATATATATATTTTTTGGCTCTGATTTTTGTTTTTTATAATGGGAGTTTTTCACCACTGGGTCAATGGACAGAAAATTCAAGTTATATCGCGAAATCAGCAACATATGTTTCACACAGCCTGACTCACAAATAATCTAGTTTACTATAGTGACGGTAAATTGCCTAAAATTAATTTTCCCCAAATATACATATATGTGCATGTTCAATAACTATATATACACAGCAGATGCCAATTTAAACTCTAATAAGCATAACCCCACATATTAGTAATTAGCACTGTGTATAAGTACCATGGAAATATTTCTATCACAGGTATTACAGTACTTACAGTACACCGTGTTTAATAAGTTCTCCCAAAATCTCCACTTTTTATAATACTTAGCTGATTAGATTCTAATGAAGTCCTATCTTGTTTACAGAAATGTAAAATACTGCTTTTGTCTATTATGTCATATGATGCAGTGTATTGTACCTACATACCATAAGTATGGAGAGCCAGTGGGGACCAAAGTTTCCATACAATTTTAAGACAGCTTTTCCTAAGCAGATCTTCACAAAGGAGTAATAGTAAATATGATTTAAAAGGTATTCCTAAAGTTTTAATTGTAAATTATAGTCATGAAATACCTTAACAGTTAGATAGCTAAGTTATTTATAATTGCAGAATCTTTTCATCTAGTATTAAAAGTTTACCATCAATTTATGTTTGTACAGCTGAGAAACCGAGAATATTCACTTTGCTTGTTCCTTATCTAGTTGTCCTGCCTATACAATATGCATACAGTATACTGGTCATTCTACATATACAGTAAGTGTCACGCCCTAGAAAAGTCTACAGACCATACAATCCTGAAAAGAGAAGCCAGTAAAAAGGATTCTAGTGCCAGAAATGGTAAAACACTGAAGTTTGATTGTTAGTCTTGTGTTTAAAAAACCAGAGTCAGCATAAGAAGAAGGAGGCTTTTAGAGTTAACAGTGAATGGTGTATAAGTCCAACTGATGCAGCAACTATATTAAACAATTCTAAAATATCTACTAATGTTTGCAACATCTAGTACATAATTCAAGCAATATACTTTAGTCTTCTTTGGTGCACCAGAGTCGTCATTCCAGACAGACACATGTCTTACACAATTCTATTTTAAAACAATTCTCTATTGCAGGCTTCGGGCCAAATGTAATAGAGTGAGAGTTTCAGAAAGTGAGAGATTTGGTAAGGTTTTGCTTTTTTTTTTTTTTTTTTAAAGTGGCAATCATTTACACAGCAAAATCAACCTGGTTTTGCAGTGTAAATGATTGCCACTTTAAAAAAAAAAAAAAACTTAAAATCCTTACCAAATCTCTCACTTTCTGAAACTCTCACTCTATTACATTTGGCCCGTCATGTCTGTAAACACTTTAAAGAATAATGTAAAGACTCAAACATAAATCATATGAAATTTTTTTCAATATGTTCAATACATCTAACTTCCAGCAGGAAGCTATTATTCAGCATATAGTCTGCAAGGCAGCTCAGAGGGGGCTTGTCTGACCTCACTCTCTTTGTCTCTCTCTCTCTTTTTTCAGGACCTGCATTTTACATTAAACATCTTATTGACTCATTGTTTCTTTCTGTATATTCACTGGCAGTGGCATGAGAACAGATGTCCTTATTTAGCAGCAATAAATTAATAACGTAGTAACAACAGTTCAATAAAAAATAAAAATAGTGAACTAATTATAAAACTTACGCCTTCTTTCCACAGATTGCACCTTGGTACCAGTTTTTGCAAGTGCTGAAATACTTCTTTTTGGTCCCCATAACTTGCTGCAGAGCACAGACATTTGGACTAAAAGGAAAAAAAAAGTTTTACTTTTTTGGGGGGGAGTAGGTTGAGGAGGATAATAGTTGGCTTTCGTTGTTACTACACAATAAAACAGAAAGCTCCTATAAAATTGTCTTTCACAGTGCCATTTGCTGGTGCATTAAGGGGGAAACAAAGAGAGCTTTATGTAAGCTGAACTTAACAGCGTCCACCAGGTTCCCTGGAACATGTTACACTGTGCTTTATGGGTCTTTCTTCATTTTGTTTTATAGGGGTCTCCCATCCATTAGCACTGAGGCTGTAATCCACACCAAACTAATTTTCCTTCTAAAATTTCATGTGCTCCAGAAGGTGAAACCGTGAAACTTTAGGAGGTTCCAATACACTGGAAAGCAATCAGTTTTAACAATGCCCATAATTGGTGTCTACAATACCAAACACAGCTAAGCAAACAATACATTAAGCATCCTAAATTCTGCTAAACTGCTATTTCAGTTTAGGAAATGGTTACAGCACATTAACACTTTATCTTGTTGTACTCTTGCCAAAAATAACAGTCCTCTTTTACTTTAAGCTTATAGTATTCATTTTGTATTTATAAATAAACTGATAACGAACAGTCTGTAAAGAAATTTTATAATTTTTAAAATGAACAAATATAAATATTTTAATGTTCAGTGTCTACAGGGAACTGCAGAGAACAATCAGATCCTAAGATATCACAATATATCTTTAAATTAAATGTTGCATGCTAGTAAATATGCAAGTCAAAGCTTAAAAAGCAAAAAAAAACAAACGTTTTTTTCTCTCCTTATATTGCTTAATATAGCAAAATGTAACAATAAAAACTAGGCAAACAAAGCTACTAAAACTTTTCAGATGAAATTTATATCATACATTGCTTTGCATATACTGTATAATAGGTTGTTCTTTGTCTGGGAGCTTATGTTGTTTGAAATCCATGAACGGATGTAATACATTAAAATATAAATAATACAATAAAAAAAAACTAAAACTAAATATACCAAGTTAAAATGTAAATCTGAAAGGCAGCTTAAGTGTTGCAGAAATACTTCTTAATATTATGAACAGCATCCCAAGGAAAAGTAATAAAAAAAAGTTTAGATAATACTAATAGGCAGGAATGGATTAATATACATACCCCTCTTTTTTGGCCCTTATGCGACTGTGTGACAATATCTTGTCATAATAAGCATTACTGTCTGCATGGTCAAAAGCAGACAGTACAAAAATGGCAAAGATGGACAAAAATATAGCCTTCATTGTATAGTCCCCCAAATGCTCCCTGTAAATGAGAAAGGGAGAACTGCCAAATGATATAGAGCTGAACACAGTTTATATACAGCCTGGAATTCTGTGGGAGGGGAACAGTGTGTCAACCTGAGACTAATGTACCACCCTCTAAAAAGATCAGCATCTGCTGAAATCAGTTAAGTTAAAGTTCTTTAAGCCAAGCCAAGTGCAACTTTTTCTTCCTTTCCAGGAAAATAAATATTACACAGCTCAAAATGTGAGTAATACAAAAGTGAATCATTTTCATCACCATTATTTGCTACATATTTTGTGTTGTTTTAAGGTTAGTCACTTTACTCTGCATGTGTGCATATATGGAGAGAGGATTGCAGATGCCTACTTAATAGCAGTATCTAAGAAGACAGACATAATGGTGTTACAGCGTGTTATAGAGGTTACTGTACCTTCTACTGCTGGCTGGCTGGCTGAGTGACAATACAGTAGTGATTGCTGCTCACTTCAAGACTAGGAGTATATGGGATCAGTATAAAATCCCGGTGCACGGGATTCCGGCGTTTGACTTTGCAATGGTTCCGATGGGCATCTCTCTTCTTTCCTGGGTGGCAGCGATGATTAGTAGTTTCGTAACCTAGAAAAATTCAGCTTAGCAGGCATTTGCTTACAAACATGAATTCGACCCTCTGTGCAACTGTGAAAATATTCAAATGACTCTTATGCTCAGAGACGCCCACTGCTGGCTCTCCAAGTGCGGCACTTACATACAAAAGCAGAAACATCAGATGCGGATTGGTTGGCCATCGAACTTCTGAGTAAGTTTATAAAGTCTCAAACAAAGTGGCTCTCAAGATGTGAGCGAATTCACTGTGGCTGATTATGGCAAGCAGTCAGAAACAGGCCTGATACACTTGCGTTTCTCTGGCCACACTCCGTTACTTCCCCCAAACGCTGACTACCTGTCACTCATTTTGCAAATAGATGATATCTGCATGTGCTATTGCAAGACAATTGTCAAGCGTGCGCAGTGCGGATTTGGAGCAGATGCAGTGGAAAATAATCAGTCCACTGCGTACAACATCGACATTGTGTACACCTCTATAGGCCTGCTTCAGTGTTGTACGCTAATGCATTCACATCTGTGATCCCGTATGCATATAACGTGCAAAAATATGCAAATGTCTCAGCAGCCAGGATTTGTATTGAGACGCCCACCGACAGCTTTGTAGATCCAAGCACCTGTGTACAAAAGCACTACGTCAGTCGCAGACCATTCAATTTTTTCAGTCTTGATGCATATGCAGTCAGCCAATAATCGCTGATCTCTGTGATTATCGACATTGCGTACATTGTGATGAGTGTAACACATGGGGCCCAGACTTGGCCATGCCCTCCATATATGACAGTGCCATCTTTGTCTATATATGACCATGGAAACCCTGATTATTTATTACAGCTTTTCCGATTCTGAAATAAATACATTATATACAGTGTTTATTTTTTGAAGACTTCTATATGTACGAGTATTATGTCTGGGGAGGGGTCATGCAAATCCTTAACAGGTAGAAACTTCATGTAACTTGGCATTTGTCCTGTTTTTATCCTAAACAAGTCATGAAAGACAGAAGAGAGTATCAGAGGCATGATTCCAGGGGAACTGGGGGAAAAGGTGGGCGTTGTCAGGGCCCATGCTGTCAGGTGATGGGAGAGAGAACCTGGGGTATGGGAGAAGAAAGCAAAGCTAGGCTAGCTATAATAGCAATGTATATGTATTGTATAACAATGGCCTTTATTTCCTTTAACATTGCAAGCAAGATTTCTTACTTATTGAGGACTACAGAAATTATACTCTACTCTATCTCACTCTTGGTGTCTAACTTTCTGTTATGGGCATGAGAGCAAGAAATATTACTGGTCATAACAGACATTAAACCAGGGATAGGTAACAGAATGCACTTTCTGGGCTGCAATGGGCAGCCCCCTAACATTTGGCATCATGTTACTCTATATTTAAGCAGGAGGTTAAATGAAAGAGTTCCAATGTATGGACAGACAATGTCTAGGTCGACAGTCAATAGGTTGACCCCATATGGTCAACATGCATTAGGTCTACATGGACAAAAGGTCGATCTATGAAAGGTTGACACTGGAAAAGGTCGACATGGACAAAAAGTTGCCAGGCTCAAATGATCAACACTTTTGGGGAGGACGGTTTCATGTTTTTTTATTTTTTCCACCCTTGACTATCCATGTCACAAATCATAACCTTTAGTAACCTTGTGTCAAGTGAAGCGAGACACCACACCAGAAGCGTGGCGGCCAAAACAAGCCCACAAGGGGATGCATTTTTACAAATGGTGGTCCTAGATGGTAAAACTATCCACGCTAACCCCAAAAATGCCCAAAAGTGTGTTGGCCATTTTTGTGTCGAACATTGCCATGATCCTGTTGACCATTTGTCCATGTCGACTGTTCCCCGTGTCAACCTTTCATAGGTCGACCTTTTGTCCATGTCCACTTTTCATCAGTGTTGACCTAATGCATGTCGATCATATGGGGTCGACCTAATAACTGTCGACCTAGACACTGAAGATCTTTTATATCACACCCTAAATGGACATACACTTAATCAATGTAAGAGGCACCGTTATGTAATAAAATATCAGCAGGCCTGCTATACAAGTGCTACAATCTATAACAAACCAATATGATGACAAACCAGGAAGGAGCTGAGTGCACAAGTGAAGGCTTGCATGTCCACATGTGGCCATTGGGGCTGCCTGTTGCCCACCACTGCATAAAACTATGACAGCATGATATGGCAACTCTCTTTATAGTGTGTGATGTCTGATTGTTGCTATTGTGTTGTGTATACAGCAGGAGTTACAGGACTTTGCAGTTGATGTATCAAGCAGTGAAAAGGGTGGAGAAGTGGACCAGTGGAGTAGTTGCCTATAGCACCCAGTCAGCTTTGAGGTAGCATTTATCAAGTACAGACTACAGTATAAAATGATATGTAGATGCTAATTGGTTGCTATGGGCAATTTCTCCACTTGTCCATTTCTCTACTATTTTCACTGCTTGATACATCAGCCCCTTTGGATCCCATTTATATTTTTATCTGGGTTTTCACTGACAAATTTTGTTATTTTGTTTGGATTTATCAGACCTAATTGACAATGTGCAGTGCTTCCGAAAAGAGGCTGCCCTGGTGAGACTTCACTTCTTAGATACCCGCAGCTACTGAAGAGGGGTCCAAAGGTCCCTACCCAGCAATATGATAACCCAAGTGTAGACAATAACTTTTCTCTTTGGGTGTCAGACAATAAGCATTCCATGTCACCAATACAAAATATACAATATAAACAATGGGCCTAATTCAGAACTGATCGCTGTGCTGCCCTGCGATCAGATAGTCGCCGCCTACAGGGGGAAGGGAAACGCTGTGCAAATGTGCGAAAGCTTCGTTAGCAGAGCTGCACAAAAATCAATTTGTGCAGTCTCTGAACAGCCCTCGACTTACTCAGCCGCTGCGACTGAATCCTCCTGATCAGGGCCGGAGCTGAAGTCAGACATGCTCCCTGAAAAAGCAATTCCACCCACAGATGGCCTCTTTCTGTCAGTCTTCTTATGAACGCCCGTGAGTTCAGATTTTTCACACCATCCCGTCGCTAGGTACCGATGCCCGGTGCTGTTGTGCATTGCGCCGGCGCATTGCGGCTCACACGCATGCACAGTTCAGATCTGATCGCACACTGTGCAAAAACGCACAGCAGCAATCAGATCTGAATAACCCTCATTGTCATTTCTCCCTTAACCAGCAGAACAGGGAGAAAGAGGAAATATCTCCTAACTGTCTAGTCCTCCTGACTAGTACTACTGTATGTCCCCAGAATCAGGACAGTTGGCCGAATGTTCTGCTCTCTCCTACTGTTTCATGAAGCTTTCACTACCTGTGCCTGCTCTGATTTTAAGTTCAGTTGCTGATTGTCTGGCTCTTAGGATGTTGGGGGCTTGTTTGAAAAAAATAGGCTAGATACAAGTAATACCCCTTTAATACCCCTTTTACACTCGCATGAAAATCCCGGGATATTGCACGTGAACACGCATCATCCCGGGATTTTTGTCAGTGTGAAAGGGTACAGGGACAATTTCCCGGGTCGAGCATCCCGGGATTTCAACCCTGGTCTCGACCAGGGTTGGTCCCGGGACCGTCCCGGGAAGCTGGGTAGTGTGAAAGGGCCCATCCCGGGATTCACTACCCGGGACGGTTAAAAGGCCTCCGATTGGAGCTTTCATGGGCTCAGAAAAGATGATGTCATCTTTCAGAGCCCATTCGCCTTGCCAGAGACCTCATCTTTATAATGATGACGGCTCTTCGACTCTCGTCCTCCTTCCCCAAGTTTGCTTAACAGACTGAGCTGCCCGGGAATGAAGCACTGATGCTTAAAATCATCGATGGGAGATGATCACATATATATTTTTATTTTTAATATATATATTTGGTTTTTTTTTTACCATCGATGGTTAGTGATTACATGGGTATCGATGGTAGCCATCGATGAGGGTGCTCCAATGTGTCCATCTCTCCTTTTCATGCCCCACTGCCTTTGGCTCCACCTCCAGCTCCGCCCCCAGCACCTGAATTATAGGGATATCCCGGGATCAGTGTAAATGGGGCTGTCCCGGGTCCATCCCAGGTCTTAGTGCAGTGTGAAAGGGGTCACTCCCGGGAATGCATCCTGGGACGCATCCCGGGAAGCATCCCGGGAGTGACCCGGGAGTGCGAGTGTAAAAGGGGTAACACAGACAGCCTGGCAATGTGTGAATATTCTTGTCCTCAGCTATTCTAAAGTTCAATTAATAGCACAGTTTAATAATTAGGTCTCACGCCCTGCAATGAGCCCCAGGCATCACATTTTATAACTGGACCTATCTTCCCCCAAACAGCCCTGACACTAAATACTGTAATTAGTACTCGTAATTAAGAGACATGTTTAAAACCACACTGTCCTGTGTCTAATTAGTTTGCAAGAAACAAAAATAAGCAAAATGCAGAGGTAAGATAAAGCAAAACAAGAAAGAACACAATAGAATTGAATAAATAAAAGAGCCAGGATGAATACGTAGGTTTTAAAGCAAGTGGGGCAGGGAGTGATTACTGTATTTTTGTGTTACAATTATTTTATTTGTATTCATATTATTATAAAGCAGTTTTTTTGCCAAATATTGTTTCAGTCTATGTACCTCAATTACATTTTTATATCTACAGTAGGTGTAGAATATCAGAATTTTTTGAGGGCACTTGGAGTAACATGCAATGGAAATTAGTTCATCATATAATTAAAATCATTCAATCCACCATCATCCACACCAAATAATAGTCCCTTGTTCAAAGACTTAATCCTGCCTGTCATATACTGTATACACGCAAAGCCGTGTGCAGGAGGGTAACACCAGGCACAGTGAAATAGTGGGAAAATTTGCAGTGTTAGGGGGAGAATTATCAAAACTAGGATAGATATAAGTGGAGAGAGCTAAAGTACCAACCAATCAGCTCATAACTGTAATTTTACATTATGTGTTTAAAAAATGACAATAATGAGCTGCTTGATTGGTACTTTATCTCTCTCAGTTTTGTCTCTCTCCAAGCTTTAATAAATCTCCCTCCTTTATGCGTTCACTGTTAATGTAGTGTCCAGATGTACTGTATACGATACCAATAACTCCCATCTGCTAGAAACGGGACTTGAATCTATGGCTATTCATTTTACTTTGAATTTCCAAATAATATCATAAAAGGAATAACAGCTGTTTCACCTGATGTATGATGTTTGGCAATTAGTTACAGTTTTACATCCCATTAATAGAACAACAGTAGTTGTCAGGTAGTGCAGCGACCTAATCATCTCACACAATTTTCCTACAAATGCTTAGAACACAAGGAATGCAAGTACTGTACTTATATCTATCCATTATTACAGTCATACATAAGAATATTTATCAAAACCTCCTGGTTAGTGAGTTAATAATATTATTTATTCAGTCACCTTCCTTTATTTTGTACCCTAATTTAAAAAATAAATGGAGAGAAGAATGAGTTTTGCAGAATACCACTTTGGTTCCCGTATTTATCAATATTATTTGTGAGCTGCCAGTTGAGATGAACAAGGGTTCTATTCAGTGGCGTAAGTTCGTCACAGTTACCCGGAGGCAAGTTCATACCAGTTGCACCCCCCCCCCCCTTATATTTAGATAAATGTGTGTGTGTGTGTGTGTGTGTGTGTGTGTATGTGTGTGTGTAGTGTTCTGATTTTTTTTTATATCCTGTGTATATATACATTTAATTGTCTTTTATTTTAAATCACACATTTCTTAGCAGTCATACCCAGGATTAGAACCCACTGACAGCAGACACTTTGCTGATAGAGCTATTTGCTCCAGTACAGGAAGCATGAGAATTGTAACTATATGAAGCTATGTGTAATTGTCAGAGAAGTAACTTCATATAGTGAAAAGATAGCGGCAGCCATCAATTAACTTACTTCAATGGTGTCACAGAATGGGGGGAGAAGAGCCCCCCTTCAGAGCAGAAGCCTGGCGGCAGATGACTCCGTTGCCTCCCAGAGTTCTGCCTCTGGTTCTATTCATAAGCAGTGAAAAGAGCGGAGAAGTGAGCCTGTGGAGAAGTTGCCCAGGGCAACCAATCAGCTGCTCCGTACAATTGTGTAGTATGCAAATTACAAATGTTACTTCAATGCTGATTGGTTGCCATGGGCAACTTCTCCACTGGCTCACTTCTCCACACTTTTCACTGTTTCATGAATAGACCCCCAAATGTGATGAATGGGGCCGGTGTATTAAACCTGGAGAAGTGATAAAGCAGTACTAAAGCAGTGATAAGTACAAGGTGATTAACGCACCAGCTAATCAGCTCCAATATGTAAATTGACAGGAGCTGACTGGCTGGTGCGTTATCACCTTGCACTTTTCACTGCTTTATCACTTCTTTATCATTTCTTTATCACTTCTCCAGGCTTAATACATCTGCCATTATTTCATTACACGTAACGTTTTGCATTTGTTAATAGAACTGAAGGAAAAAAGAACTGGTCATTAATTTGACATTACATATGACTTTATACATTGGCTTAACTTTTGTGGCTCTTTCAGTAGTCTACTATGGTAGTATTTACTGTATATACTTTTAGTTGGTTAACCATAATGTCATGGTACAGTACAGTATGTTACATCTTTCTGATATCTTGCTGCCAAACCAACAGCAAAAAAGAAAATGTCCAATGCCTCATAAAACCCTTTACCTTTGCCTCTCTTTGGTGGATTAGTCAATAGGAGGGGAACTTTTACTGTTTCTCTAGAGACAATAAATGTGTAAACCACTAGTGCTATTTCCTCTGCATATTTTGCCCAGACTCTCGGATTCACTATAACCAAGAAAAGCAGACAGGTACAAAAATATGACTCCCGTGTGTCCCAGATTTAACATTTGTGGCAGGACGGCTCACATTTTATGGCATTTGAAACTATAGTGTTGCATTCTTCTTTTCCAATAATTCACACACTGATCACTTAGATTAATGGATATTGTTGTGATATAACCGCATAACTGCTTTTTGCATACTGGTATTAAATTACAGTACATCCCTAAGCGTACTTGGCTGCCTGCAAAGAAAGTTTAGTTGTATTTTAAAGGGTTTGGTCCAACTCCCAGTGCTATTTGACAGCAACTGGCCTAGGTGTAACGTAAATGGAGTGATATATTCCAGGCCAATGAAGGAGTCACGCGTTGAATATGGAACACAGCCAAACCACCAAGTTTTGCTGTCCTTAATGCCCATTTCATGCTCTCCGTGTCTAGAAAAAGCGAGATGTACAGTAGGGTCAGAAGGTGTGCCAACCCTTTAAGCAGTGTATTATTACATATTTCCCAAAGATTCCTATTTTAACTGGCACTGAGCCTCTAATTAGGGGGTTAAACTCTGTGAAACATATTTAGTACTAATTGTACATTTTTGTGTTTTTCATTTTGATACACAGATGTAGCCATGCTCATCTTTGCTGCAATGCGGAATTCTGCAACACGGCTTGCTGCATGGCATGCTGGGCTGTGACCATTCAGGAATAAATGAAGGTGATCGCCAGCTGCAAATAGTCACAGCCCGGCACGCCATGCTGCATACCGTGATGTAAACAAGTAATATAATGTAGGTTAAAGGGGTATTATGTTGCATATAAGTTGCAGCATGCATATAAAACATGTAGACGTGCAGAGCTTTCGTGTTTGAGCAGATACTCCTAATTGTCCTTTTAGGTGCTCCCACGTGTGTGAGATTGTGGATCTGACTGGAGGTGCACACAATGGGAAGAGTGAAAATGTCACCTCATAGTCCTCTATCGTACCACTGTACTGGGGATGTAGTCATGTGACCAGCAGTCGGGAGACCACCGGTCACTATACCACTGCCGGAATCCCGAGCGTTGGACACCCCGACAGTCGGCATGCCAATTAACAGGGACTATTCCCCACTCGTGGGTGTTCACAACACCCATAGAGTCGGAATAGAACCTGTGGTGAGCGCAGCAAGCCACCATGCTCAGAAGGGGCTTCATTGCTCTAGCCCTACCACCGGCATTTTGGAGACCAGGATTGGTATTGTGACCTCCGGGATCCCAAACGCTGGTCTCCCAATACCAAAAAGGTGAGTGGACTCGTATTCATCCTCCATGCAGGCCCCCTCTCTTGCTGGCACAGGCTCCGAGTACACTCTAGCACTGTGCCTGAGTCTGCCGAGCATGTGCTGATCTCTGGGAAAATGGCACTGCACTGTTTTTGCTGTGATCACTCTATTGCGCATATGCAGAACCTGTAGAGAAATGCACCACACACCTTGCATTCATTATAGGTATGTCCATTATACTCTATCCATTTCATTGCTTCCATTTTTAGCCTAAGCTTCCCGCCTACCTCCTGATCCATGGAATCATCTCTGCAAAATTAACCTCCATTTAGCAATGCAGGTTTGCAGAGACTCCAGAATATGTGTGTTGCACCCTGCAACCACGAGATACCACTTGGGCTGCCACAGCTGTAATGAACTGCTGACCCAGGCTCGTTAGTGAGACAAGAGCATGCACAGCCTGAAATTACTGTTAGAGAGAGGACAGTTGGTGACAGTTAGAGAGGAGACAGAGCTGCTGGAAATAGAGGTGCTGGGTGATCTGCACATCAAGGTTAAAGATAGAGAGAGAGAGAGAGAGAGAGAGATCTTTGAGACTTTGCACAGACCCGGCCTTAGGCATAGGCAAACTAGGCAAATGCCTAGGGCATTTGGTATGCTTAGGGGCACCAGCAGCTTCTGCTGATTAAAATTATATGCAGCATGCCTATATTCTGTGTTTGACTGTGGCTGTATCTGCATACGAAATGCTACGTTGCAGTGTATTCCTGGAAATCACTGTAATATAGCATTTCGTATGCAGATACAGCCGCAGTCGCACACAGAATATAGGCATGCTGTTTATCATTTTAATCAGCAGAAGCTGCTTCTGCATCCTAGCTACATAGTAATGCAAATAAGATGCATTTTCATAAAGAATAGGCGCCCAACGTTAGCAGAGCTGCCAGCTTACTCATGCCAGGCATCTCCTGCAGAACTAGCAGCGGTGCTAGGGGGCACCAGCCAAAATCTTGCCTAGGGCATCATATTGGTTAGGGCCGGCTCTGACTTTGCAGAAGGATTAAATACAGACGCTGAGAGAAAGAATCAGAGAAAGTCAGATTGAGAGGTAACAGCGACACATGGATCAAAAACTCAAGATTGGGTAAACAACTCTGCAGCTATAGGGGTCTATTTACTAAACCTTGGAGAGAGATAAAGTGGACGGAGATAAAGTACCAGCCAACCAGCTCTTGTCATTTTTCAAACATAGCCTGTAACATGGCAGTTAGGAGCTGATTGGCTGCTACTATATCTCCGTCCACTTCATCTCTTTCCAAGGCTTAGTACATAAACCCCATAGTCACTTACTGCAGGGAGCCGGAAGTTGTCATTATACCCAACTTTGCCCAAGTTCAGATGGGGGAGGTAATTCACTAGTGATACTCAAAACTGTGTGAAATTGGGCCTAATTCAGACCTGATCGTAGCTGTGCAAAATGTCGACCAATGGGTGTCGACCTAATGGGTGTCAACCTAGACACTGTTGACCTTGAGTCCCATACCCCACCAGACTCCTGTATCAAGTACTGTAGCATTGGTAAACTTTGTGAGAGAGTAGCCTATTGGCTACTATGGTCTAACGCCATCTTCAGATGGTGTTAGCTGGCATAGCCAAGCTTTGGAACGCACTTAGGGTGTCATTCTGAACCGATCGCATGCTGCAGTTTATCACAGCGGTGCGATCGGGTCAGAACTGCACATGCATAGCAGTGCGCGGGCGCATGCCAGTCGGCCGAAGGCCGTTGGGCCGCTACGATCACCTCTGCCTGATTGACAGGCGGAGGCAGTCGCTATATTAGTGGGCGCGGTCTGGCCAACGCAGGCGTGGCCGTACCGAACGCGATGACCCCCTTCCCTTGGTAAATCTGACTTGCACAAATGTGTCCATAAATATCTTTATGGCACATCACATATAACTGTGTGGTTTTGTTTTTAATTGTTGATTGTTGGTTTTGTGACTATAGTATTTTATACACAGCACACTTATTATTATTGACTGTCTTTGTAAGACTGTTAGTCAGACATGGGTATGTCCAGAATAATGCAATATAATGAAGTTCAGCCCTATTAAGTGTGAACGTGAGACAAATAGAATGGCAGAAAGATATATTAGGTAAGTTTTCCAAAGTGCTCCTCCCATCCAGATATCTTAAGCTCTGTCCAATTTAGAGTTTTTCTGAGGACATATGCCAAAAGCTGTCATTCTTCCCTTTCGGTGGACACTGGCAGCTTGTCTTTACTATGCAGCACACTTTTATACATTTAAAAGATTCTAGTACCCTATTCCTCCAGTTTGCGGAGCAATATCAGCCTTCCAGCAGCTAGTGGTCTCTGCTCCAGCTCCACACGCTTGTTATGCAGTTTTATGCTCTGGCTCCTGATCTCTGATCCCCAAGTCCCCAGTATTCCCTGAAAGGTGGGACTCTAGTTTTTTTTATCCCATTGAAAGCTAAGAAATCTATTTCTAGGAACTGGAGATATCTGAAGTCCACCAAGCAGCCTTCCCACCACAAAATAATAAATATTAAGCCCACTCCACTAACCACCCCTCTCCTGTGTATTAAACGCCCCCTACCACCCTGGAAGTCATGTACCAGGGCCTCTTTATTCAGCCCAATGCCCCTTCTACAGTTTAGTGTTTTCCCTCCCGCCCCATTTCCCACCATCTTTGCAGTAAAGGAGTAATTAGCAGGAATTACTGCTCCAGGTCCTACATGCTGAGTGGAAGATAGAACACCTCCTACCTCCAGCAGGAGATCAAAGCTGCCACTGATAGCACCCCCCACCCCTACTGCTGATGGATTAGTAGTGGCCACAGTGCATTGCTTTGCCCAGGAGCCTACACTGCTCTTAAGACAGCCCTGTATGTATATGAAGGTACATGGGTGGGTTGTTTGGTCTTAATATTCTTAGAATGGATAAATTGTTAGAAGAGCTTCCCTCAATGTTGGACAATAAGATTATCAGCTGTATTCTTATGGAATGTATGCATCTTCTGCAGGCTTTAGCTGTGAATCCCTTGCAGCGCTTCCTGAACATGGTGTTTTTATGAAATACCTACATACCTTGCAGGGCTTGTCTGAATTCTTATGAGCTGTCAGCATCCACTGCACTGCTTAAATGTATCCTTATGATTTGGATGGTACTCCAGACGGGTTGGATTCAGGTGACCGGCTGTCGGGAGACCACACGTCACCATACCTACGTGGGGAGGGGAAGGCGAGCGCAACGAAGCCCCTTGCGGGCTTGGTGGTTTGCTGTGCTCACCACAGATTCTATTACCACTCTATGGGTGTCGTGGACACACACGAGTGGGAATAGTCCTTGTTGGTCAGCATGCAAACCGGCGGGCTGGTCACCGTTTGGGATTCTGGCGTCAGTATAGTGACCAGGGTTCTCATGATCGCCAGTCACATAACCGCATCCCCTCCAGACAATTATTGACAGAGGTCTATGTTGCCACTGGAAATTTCCCACTCGCTTGTCCCAATAACTTTCATAATAGATTAGACTCTTCTGGATGGTTTATAAACATACTAATCTTACTCATGCTGATTCTGATCCTTCTATGTTTTGACAAACAGCAAAGTCAGTTCTTTGTGGAGCTATCATATCATATATCTCAGCAAAAAACAAAAAAATTGTTGCCACCTATAATGACATTCAGACCAAGCTTTGAGATGCTTTTCAGATATTTAAATCCAACCCAACTTCCTCTTCCAAACCGTCATATCATACTGACAAACTACACTTTGATGAGCTTCTTAAAATTAAAAGATAACCATTACCTTTGCCTGATTGCAGACACTTTGAGAACGTTTTATGCTTTGCTTTACTCTGATAACCCCTCTTCCCAAACTACTAATACTTCCCCCATTATGTGGGATGGTCTTTCTATGCTACAGGCATTGGCTCTAAGGAAGACAGGGTGTGTGTGTGGGGGGGGGGGGGGGGGGGTACTATTTACTGAAACTGATTTTACCACAGATCATACATACTGATCAAACTGGATATATCATGTAAAGACATTGGGTAGTCACTGTTAGGAGTCTTTTAGCTGCTGTTCAGCATCTGCACTCTTCTAATTGTCCCACTCCTAGTGTGATGGTGTCTTTTGATGTAGAAAATGCATTTGATCTTGTTGTCTGGAAATAACTTTTTTCCACTATGCACAAATTTGGTTTTCCTTCTGTTAATGTTATTGTAGGGACATTATATGCTAGTCCTTTCTCGCAAGTGTCCTGTAATGGATACATATACTTGCCTTTTGAAATACACAGAAGTATGCCCCTTCCCCCTCATGTTTGCTATAGCAAATTAAACCTTTGGCCATAGCTGTGCGTACCTCTCCACTGGCAGAGGGAATTTCGGTGGGCAATATATCAATGAAAATTGTCCATTTTGCAGATATATTGTTTTTTCTGTCCAACCCTAGCAGTTTACTTCCAGCGGTGATGGATATTATATCTTCTTTTAGTTCATTCTCAGTATATAGGGTCAATTTGGAAAAATCAATGGATCAGTTGACTATTTTAATTCCTTACTAATCATGCAATACTTCCATATTGTGTCTTCTAGTCTCAAATAGTTTGGAATTTATATTACATCTGACCTACTGAATCTCATTTCTATAAACCCAAATTCACAGCCATTATTTCTAAAATTTCTACTGTACTAAATAATTGGGAGTCACTTCCCCTGTCATTGCCGGGCCATTTGACGGTAATTAAAAGCATAATTTCCCCCCAAAATTTTCTTTTATGCAAATGTTACTAATTGACAGCTCTAAAAAAGATGTTTAGGATCTCACATGCTGCTTCTCATGTTTTGTGTGGCAAGGTAAAAAACCGCACTGGCTAATATAAAGACTACACATAGTGAAGGGGACTTAGGACTCCCCATATGTAACTTCTTACTCACTTTCAGGGGTTTTTAACTATGTCAGTGACTGGCTGATGGACCACAGTACTTATACAGATAATTCATTGGATCTGGCGTTGTTTTCCCCTTACTGTCCTAGCGACCTTTTGCATACCAAATTGTATGATATTCCACTGTACATACTAGATATTGTTATTTTTTGTGACACTTATTACTGATGGATCTATTTCAATAGGAGGCTATAATGTAACTACCTTCATTCTGTGTGTGTGTCCCTGTGGGGTAACCCAGCATTCCCACCCTCTCTGTATAACAGTAACTACCTTCTATGGAAGGAGAAAGGTTTGTTGAGTATTGACTAAGTGTTTGATATGGGTGGGCATGTACTATCTTTTACAGACTTTACAACAGATGTTTAATTTACCATGAGAGTATTTTTATACAGAACTAGCTGAATACCCGTGCTTAGCTACGTAATATCAAGTATAATCACAAAGAGATGAAAAGCGTTGGCGCTGAGAATAATCTGCCTCCTTCTCTTCCCCATCCTGCCTCTAATGCTGCCCTAGTGATGGCTGTCAACCATCGATGCTTCAAAATCATTGATAGTTTATGACCAATGTCAAATACTTCTACCATAGATGGGAGAGAACCAGATGATTTCCCTCCATCGATAGTTCAGTGCTATCAAATTGTTTTATTTTCCTTCCCTCAAAGGGTCAGGACACGGAGCTTAGCCCTGCCCCATGACTCCCAAAAAGCCACACCCCCGGGCTCTGATTGTCCCGCTCTTCATTATACAGTAATGTTGTGCTGTCAATCGATGGATAAAACCATCGATGGTCCACTTACAGATGTTTTTACGCCATCAAGGTTATCAATCGATGGTACCATTGATGGTGGCCATCGATGGATAACCCACCGATAGCCATCCCTATGCTGCCCTACTCAGTGCTGTAAATGCTGGGATGACAGTCCAAGCTCTACTCAATGTATATAAAATATGTAAGGTTTGCAGGGATAGGCTGACTATTCCAAAGGGCCCTAGATTTCCTTGCTTAGCTTCTCACTCTCCTTAGGGCTCCTCCTTTTGAGGTAAAAAGGTAAAGATTTTTGCACAACACTTAAGGTCACTGGGAGAGCTGTCGGTACCTGTTACACAGCAGATAAGCAGTTGCTGACTATCAAGCTTTTCTTTAATGCATTTAAAAGTCAACATTAGGGTGGCCAATTCCGGGATCAGGATTGGCGGGATCCCAGGATTTAAGCCTAAACTTGCCCAGGATTCAATCCCGGGATTGGAGCTTCCGATCACAGGGATTTGGGGATTTGAAAGCCCCCTTGTTTTTTCAATGCCAGGCAGCATTGAGAATCCTCAGGAGGCTCAGACGTTGCCTAGCGCCCTCCTCCTGGCTCCTCCCAGCTCCCCCTGCCCCCAGCTGTGCGCACAGCTCAGCGTGATGTGAAGTCAGAGGTCACGCTGCACAGTCTGATGCCAGCCGCCCGCGAGGTGCAGCAAGTGAACCTGGCCACACTCCCAGAGAATGATGAGTAGTTCGGTTGGCTGGGCGGCTCCAGGAAGGGGGTGGAGGGGCACTGAAGATTTTAATGTTAAAATCTTCAATCCAATCCCGGGTATCCTGGGAATCCCGGGATTGAGCATTTTTCAATCCCGATACCTGGGATTGAAAAAAATTCACCCCTAGTCAACATATCTATGTCTCCCTTCCTCCTATTGCTCTCTGAGATGTTTGGCAATGTTTAGAGTCAGTGTCATTTGTCTTTTATCTCCATGACCCTGAAAACTATAGATTTTTACATGTCACCCCCTTCCCACCCCCACCCCTAGGGGTGCTAGGGGTGTCTTACCCCCATAGTATTTTTTTCCAGATTGTAAGTCATCTGTGTACCAAGTTTGGTGTAAATTGCTCCAGGCATTCCAGAGTTATGGCCGAAAACTATGGATTTTTACATGTCTCCCCCTAACCACCCCCACCCCTAGGAGTGCAAGGGGTGTCTTACCCCCCACAGTATTTTTTTCGAGATTGTAAGTCATATGTGTACCAAGTTTGGTGTAAATTGCTCCAGGCATTCCAGAGTTATGCTGGAACATACATACATACATACATACATACATACATACACACATACATACACACATACATACATCCATTTTTATATATATAGATGTACCTACAATCCAGGCATTACATATTTTCCCTCCACTCATTACCTAGTGGGATTGCAGATCTTAATCCTCTTTATTCGCTCTTAAGAATTCTCAATACCGTCCCTTATAGGGAGAAATTGTTGTGCACTCATTAACTGATAATCTTTCGGCTAATCCATGGGTCTCACTATTTCATACATGGAAAATGAAAGTCTCGGCTTTGACTTCTTTCTCAGATCTCATTAAACACTGTGATCTCACTTTTATATGATTGCAGCCAGTTTATTTGTAAGAGGTTCACATACACACAAGACACAGAGCCTATGGTGGTCATTCCGAGTTGTTCGCTAGCTGTTTTTGGTCGCTGCGCAGCGATCAGGCAAAAAAAGGAAATTCTGTGCATGCGTATGCGGTGCAATGCGCATGCGCGACGTACTTTCACGACAGCCGATGCAGTTTCACACAAGGTCTAGCGACGCTTTTCAATCGCACTGCTGGCCGCAGAGTGATTGACAGGAAGTGGGTGTTTCTGGGAGGTAACTGATCGTTTTCGGGGAGTGTGTGGAAAAATGCAGGCGTGTCAGATACAAACGCAGGCTTGCCTGGGGAAATGCAGGCATGGCTGGCCGAACGCAGGGCGTGCTCGTGACGTCAAAACAGGAACTAAATAGTCTGAAGTGATCGCAAGCTAGGAGTAGGTCTTGAGCTGCTCAGAAACTGCACAATCTTTTTTTGTAGCAGCGCTGCGATCCTTTCGTTCGCACTTCTGCTAAGCTAAGATACACTCCCAGAGGGTGGAGGCCTAGCGTGTGCAATGCTGCTAAAAGTAGCTAGCGAGCGATCAACTCGGAATGAGGGCCAATGTCTTGCCAGCTCAGCATAAGCACATGGTTTTATCAGAATCAGATGCCTGCCCAAAATGTCATATAACTAATGCTACATTCATACATTGTATGTGGGAATGTGGTAAGATTAGGGCATTTTGGAACAAGGTGGTAAAGTTTATTAACACTGTTTTTTTCTCATCATTTGGTGTCGAATTCACATGCTTGTTTATGTGATAACTTTACATTTTGGGATATAGACTAAAGCAAGGATCTAAACTTCCTCTTCTGACTAAATTGGTTATGATGGCGAAGAAAGTTATTCTTATACTGTACACTAGACCAGTAATCTTCTCCTTCTCTTCTCCTCTTAATGAAGTCAAACAAATAATGTTGCAATTATTATTACACTCGACTATACCAGATATAATTAAGGTTTAGAAAAATTCTATAAAAGATGGGAACCCTTTATTAACACCTTCAATAATCTCAGGACCATATTATTAAATACTTTGACAATACTGACTGGTACTTACTCAGCCGTTTATCTTCACCTCTTAATATGGATTATGTTTTGTTTTTTTTACACTTAAGTCACTTTTCTCTTTTGCTTCCACCTGAAATGACCTACCTTTTGCTTTGTTATTGGGTCTAATAGGTCTTTAACTTACCTCATCATCCCTTCCTTTCCTTAACTTGTTATCCTCCTGTGCCCCCCCCTGCCCCCCCCCCCACACACACACAAGTGTGCTCACACACACACACACACACACACACACACACACACACACCTTCGTAAATACTCTAATATGACATCTATTGATTTCTACTTAGGTAATTATCTTACTTGTTCTATATTGGCAGATTTGCCAAGTAAGTTAGTTTTTTATATATAGGTTTACAGACATATAGTAGGATACAGCTTTATACATTTTTCTTGTGTAAGGCACTACTTTCTGCTTATTGTATTTAATACAGTATTGCTGGTCTTTTGCTATGGAATGTATACCATTCTTGTTCTATTGTGAAAATGCAATAAAACATTTTTTTTAACAAATAAAAATGTATTCTTATGAAATGCCTGTATTCCTTGCAAGCCTTATCTGTGTCCTTGTGATACAGTTTGGCTACACCTCTTGCAGTGCTTAGCTGCATCCTTATGAACTGTCTGCATCATTTACAGGGCTTTGATGTATCCTTATAATATGTCTGCATCCCTTGCAGTGCAGCTGAATCCTTTTGAATTGTATGCATCTTTTATAAGGCTTAGCTGTATCCTTATGGAATGGCTGCATCCCTGGTAGGGCTTAGCTGCATCCATATTGTAGGGCTTAGCTGCTTAGCTGCATCCTTATTACCCATCTGCATCCCTTGCAGGACTTAGCTGTATCCTTATGAAATGTCTGCATCCCTTGCAAGGCTTGGTTTTATCCTTATGAAATGCCTGTATCTCTTGCAGGACTTAATTTTATCCTTATAAACTGTGTGCATCCTTGGTAGGCTTTAATCTTTTAGAAATGTTTGCATCACTTGCAAGGTTTAGACTGCAACTTTTCATGGGAATATTACTATAACATAAGATAATACATCAACATGTTTTGTAGTTCTGTAGTTCTCCTCAGCCTAGATCAGTGTACTTTATATGATATTTATAAATATCTAAATATTTTATATCTAAAACAGCAGTTACTGGTTCCCATATGATCGTAATACTAAACCTGAGAATGAAGTGAATTTATCCATCCAATTTTTTTTTTTTAAATTCTTTATTTTTCATTTTGTAATATAAAACATTTTCCAAATATGTCAACATACATATCAAAAATAGAACGTATACAACAGTCGTATGACTCAACGGCTGTAGTTATAAACATCAATAAGTGTTTGCAACAAAGGGGGATCAGCAGATTCACTTATATTTTCTTAAACCGTGTAACGTTCAATATAATTTGCAAAATCTAAAGTTAAGAGCAGCCCCATGACGATATTGCTTATTAATATATCATGTATTTAGGGTATGAGGCATTCGACATTTGGAACAAATAGATAAAGAAAATGACAAGGGGAGGAAGAAAGAGAGGGGGGGGAGAAGAATGGGGAGGGGAATGAGTGGGCCACAGACGTTGAATATATCTAAGTTAAGACAGAGGCCCTAAGACCTCCATCAGCAGTGTATGGTCAGGGTGCATAGTCAGCATAGGTCTTAGTCGTCTTGAATTTAATCCAAGGAAACCAAGTAGCTATATAGTCTGAGTATTTGTCTAAGGCGGTAGAATAAACATCCTCCATATGCATGTAAAAATCAATGCGTTGGAACCATTCCCATATTGTCGGTGGATTAGTGGATCTCCAATGTACCGGTACTACAGCTCTTGCTGCGTTGTTTAGGTGTTTAATGAGGGATTTCTTGTAACGAGAGAGGGGTATATCTGAATGTGATAATAACCAAAAATCTGGGCCCAGCGGGACTGAGCCCCCCAGAATCTTTGTAGATATTTCCATGATCGTTTTCCAGAATGGGGCAATTGACGGGCAGTCCCACCATATATGGATCAGTGTGCCCGTACCCGTACCACATCGCCAACACAGAGGGGAGACCGAGGGGTAGAATTTGTGTAGAAGTAACGGGCATCTATACCATCTCGTCAGTAATTTGTATTGTGTTTCCACAACGTCTAGACTAGTGGAGCATTGTGCCATAACTTTGCAGTGTGTGTCCCAGTGGATCTTGATTCCCCTATGTATTAAGTCCTTATCCCATGTGTCACAGAAAGAGGGGACCGTAGGAAATAAGCCCTGTTGAAGAATTTTGTAGATACCGGACACTACATGTGAGGGGGTTATCTCCTGATTACACATGGATTCAAAGGGAGTAAGAGCTTTATAAAAATCTGTCGCCTCACGTTGTGAGGTAACAAAATGGTGTACCTGAAGGTAAAACCAATAGTCCTTAGCGGGTATATCACCCGTACTCTGTATTTCAGAGAACGTTTTGATTTTGCCATGTGCAAGCAAGTGTCCAACCCTAGTCACACCCGCCCCCTCCCACCTATAAGCAATCTTATTGGACCTCCCTGGGGGGAACAACGGGTTGTCAAAGATGGGTCTAAGGGCTGTTCGTCTAGACGACACTCCCATCTTGTAGCGAAGCGTCCGCCATAAAGCTAAAGTAGGCCCCACTGTGGGATGTGATGAGCGGCTAAAACTAGGGAGCCAGGGCACTGTCTGTAGGTTAAGATTGGTAGAAGACGATTCCAGTTCAACCCACTGTTTTCTATGTGGGATGGGACGGGACCAGTCCACCACTCTGTGCAGTACCGTGGCATGGTAGTATGCGGAAATCATAGGCAGTTGTTGTCCACTTGGGATTTCAATCTAGATAAATGGCTATGCTTGAACCTAGGTTTCCTGCCACCCCATATAAAGTGGCTTATCGCCTTGTGTGCTTCAGCTAAAAACTGAGAGGGAAGTTTCAAAGGAATAGTTTGAAAAAGGTATAGCAATCTGGGAAGAATGTTCATTTTTACTATATTTATGCGGCCTAGCCATGAGAACCTC
The DNA here is from genome assembly GCF_028390025.1 of Pseudophryne corroboree. Taxonomy (NCBI): domain Eukaryota; kingdom Metazoa; phylum Chordata; class Amphibia; order Anura; family Myobatrachidae; genus Pseudophryne; species Pseudophryne corroboree. The sequence continues at coordinate 154,177,117 of NC_086445.1, forward strand.
TGCGTGAGCCAGTGCCTCATCTCCTGTCTCAATTTTCTGAGTAGAGGGGTATGATTAATAGCGATCATAGTAGTAAGTGTCGATGGAATCTGAATTCCTAGATATGTGATATGGGATTTTTGCCATGTAAATTGGAACGATTGTGACAGGAGGGATGCCGTGGCAGATGGAAGCGTGATATTCATTGCCATGGATTTTGAATAGTTGATTTTAAAATTCGACATGTCTCCGAACCGTGCGAATTCCTTCACCAGGTTGGGTAGAGAAATCAGAGGGTTCGTTACGACCGCTAATAAGTCATCAGCAAAGAGGGCCAGGCGATGGTCAGCTTTACCTACTCGCAGTCCCGCAATGTCAGGGTTGTGTCTAATCGCACGTGCCAAGGCCTCCATGCACAAAACAAAAATTAAGGGTGACAGCGGACAGCCCTGGCGTGTGCCATTAGAGATTGAGATGGACTCGGAGAGGACACCATTCACCCTGACCCGTGCAGACGGGGCCCTATATAATGAAAGAATCTTTTGTAGAAAAACATCCCCCAGACCCAATCGCCGAAGCACTGCCTCTATGAAATCCCAATCCACCCGATCAAAGGCCTTTTCTGCTTCTGTGGAAAGGAGCACGAGAGGCGTGTCAGTCATCTGTGCGTGTGCTATCAGGTCAATGACTCTAATAGTATTATCTCTGGCCTCTCTGCCCATAACAAAGCCGACTTGATCAGGGTGGATTATATCCGGTAGCAGCGGCTTAAGGCGATTAGCCATAAGCTTTGCAAATAACTTGACATCTACATTTAACTGCGATATCGGCCTATAGCTAGACGGGAGCGTCGGGTCTTTAGAGTCTTTTGGGATGACAGTAATATGGGCGCCCAAGGACTGGCTCGAAAAAGGAGCTATTGATGATATGGTATTGCAGGCCTGTAGGAGAAGGGGGCTGAGTTTTTCCTGAAAGGCCTTATAATATGTGACCGGGAAACCATCCGGTCCCGGGCTTTTACCATTGGGTGACGCTTTTAGGGCAGCTGTCAGTTCTTCTTCAGTGAAGGGGTCGTCTAGTGCCCGAGCAACGTCCGATGGAAGGGTCGGGAAAGAGATCTCATCTAAAAATTCTTGTATTTTATGTTTGTGGTCGGCTCGTGCGGTTGTCGTCTGCTTAGAGGTCAAGTTGTATAAGGCTGAGTAATACGTATGAAAGATCGCCGCTATTTCCGTATCAGAGGCCCGGGATATCCCGTCAGCACCTGTGAGCTTAGGTATATATGTCAGAGATCTCTGAGCTCTAAGAGCACGTGCCAGAAGCTTACCGGGTTTATTTCCCCATCTATGGTATTTGTGTCGACATGTACGGAATGCCCTACGGGTACCGTCACTGAGTAAGTTGTTAAGGGCCTGTCTCGCTGTTTGAAGTTCAACATAAGTATCCGACGCCAATGTAGATTTATGAGTCAATTCCAGTATTTTGATTTTCTCTAATAAGGTATTTCTGCATTCAGCCTTCTGTTTTTTCAGACGTGAGCCCATTTGTATGCATTGGCCTCTAATCACACATTTGTGTGCCTCCCATAATACAACCGGAGATACATCTCCAGTCGCGTTCAGAGAGATGTAGTCGTCTATAGCTGTCTCAATTTGGCCTCGATAAACAGGATCTCGAAGGAGTTGTTCGTTAAATCGCCAGCGCCAATGTTTGGGGGGGGGATGACGGAGAGCAATGGTTAGCGTAATCGGTGCATGATCTGACATTGTTATTTGGCCAATAGTTGCATCGACCAATAAATCTAGATGGGCATGGCTCACGCAGAGGTAATCTATTCGAGAATATGAGTTATGTGGGGGTGAGTAAAAGGTAAAATCCTTGTCTGAAGGGTGTAAAAGACGCCAGGAGTCGATTAGCTGAAAGTCATGTAAAACAGTCCTAAATCTCCTAGATTCTCTAAGAGTATTTCGTGGGGACCCAGAGGAAGAATCCAAGCGAGGTTCAAGGACCCAATTAAGATCTCCACCCACCACCAGAGTACCCAGTATGTTTTGCTCGATTAGTTCCAACGATTCTCTAAGGAACCGGGTTTGGCCCTGGTTGGGGAGGTATAGGTTTACAAAGGTGAATGTCTGATGGGCTATGGAAGCTCTAACCAGTATCCCCCTTCCGTCACCGATCTGCGTTACGGAGACATCCTGCAATCTCAAATGTTTGGCGAAGAGGATGGCAACCCCCCTAGCCTTCGCACCAGAATAATCGTTAAAATAACCAGTGGGGAAATGACGAGAGCAAAGGCCGGGTGAAACCCCCTGCTTAAAATGAGTTTCCTGCAGGAAAACAACTTCCGCCCCATCAGTATGTAAAGTATGTAGTAGGCCTGATCTCTTTTCAGGGACATTTAAGCCCTTTACATTGTATGAAATAATCTTTAAGCTAGCCATATATAAATGATAGCAGGTATCAACTTATTGAGTGATTCATCTTGACTATGATTCTTACACATTGCTGTGCTATGAAACAGCTGAAAATGGAAGTGGCACGGGAGGGGGGGGGGGAGGCGGGTGGACACATGAGGAAAGAAGGGGGAACATATAAATTGTAACTTAGAAAGAGAAATGGAAAGAAAGAACAAAAAAAAACAAAGAAAAAATAACATAGACAACAACATATAGTAGCAGTCTCTGCATTGATAGCCACGGGTATAGATTAAGTCTCCCAAGGTCTAAAAAAATATACAGCAGAGGGGGGGGTTCAGAGGGTGATATCGGGCCCAACAATTTTTAGTAAGTAAATAAGTAAATAACATAGCAATCCCAAGGGATACATCCTGGTCGACAAGGAAGTGGGTAGAAGGAGACATGACAGCCACCTCCTCTCACTCCGTCATCTAGTCCCACATAGCCCATACAAAACCGCCCTGACTAATTACGTACACAATTTCTAATATTTAAGAAAAAAGCATGTGTTCACAGGGCAATTGGAGCTCACATATTGATCAGCCAATAACAAGATCAATGCGAGCATGTAGTGGGGTAGCCAGGGAGAAAAAAGATAACATAACGTAGGCTGGTTGACGGAATCAAGAAACTCCTGATGCTTGATCCGATTTCCCAGTCCGATTGCGTCGTCTGGAGACACCCACTGTTTTCCAATGCTCTCTGCGGGGCAGCATCGATGTGGGAAGTTGCAGGGGGTCCATCCAATTTGGCAATGAGATCAATGGCAGACCTAATGCAGAACAAAATGATGGAACACCATCATAGTCCTCAAGGACGTGTCTGTTGCCATCCCGGGTGACTTGGATGCTCAAAGGGAAGCCCCAGCGGAATCTGATATCCTTCTTCCGAAGAGCTTCCGTAAGGGGATGGAGGAGACGCCTTTGCTGTAGGGTCATCCAAGAGAGATCTTGGAAGATCTGTATGTGGTGGCCATTGAAATCTATGGTCGAGGTCTGTCTTGACTTCTGTAGTATAGTCTCTTTCACTTGGAAGTAGTGCAGCCGGCAGATGACGTCCCTAGGCCGTTCTGTGGGTGCTCCTCTCGGCCGTAGTGCCCGATGTGCTCTATCAAATTCTATCTGGGAGCTGGGATCGGCACCAATGAGGTTTTTAAATATTGTAGTCAGTGCCGTCACTAGTGCCTGGGGCTGCACATCTTCAGGTAAACCCTTGACCCTCAGGTTGTTCCGTCTTCCTCTGTTGTCTATATCATCCAGCCTACGCCTCATTTCAGTGGTGGTACGTGAGTATCGGGATACTAGGTCGTGGAGATCGGCGAGTTTAGAATCTGTTGCATCTCTGTGTTCCTCCAGATCGACCACTCTGTTTGCTACTTGCGTGAGATCAGATTGGATGGTGGATAGGCTCGCCTGTAGGGAGTCATGGATTCTTTTTTCCATATTAGACAAATCTTGTTGAATGTCTTGGCGAGTCGGAAGGGAGCGTAGTTGTGTGAGGATTGCCGCCATATCCGCAGAGTCTCTGCCCACAGGTCCGGTTTGTCGGTGTTTCGGAGAGGACGGGGCCCCGGTCTCCTCCATTATGGTTGACGGCGAGGAGTCAGGGATAGGTGTAGAGATGGCGGGGTCAGGAACGGGGGGGCCAAATAAAGTATGAAATGCTGCAGCTTGTGTAGTCGCGGGTTTAGCTTTTGACGCGTTGCCAGAGCGGCGTCGTCTTGTCATTTGTCTGAGTGAAGAGAGCAGAGTCAAGCACGGTGCCCCGCGGAAGCAAACATTTAGGATATATCCCAATCTGAAGTAGAACCCGCTATCCCCTCTGCGTGGTTTGGCCTTCTTATAGCATAATATACATCAGGCGAGCCTCTGCAAACTCTGGGGTCTGCATCATGGTGTCGTATAGAACACAATGAATCATGTGTCGTTGTTGGTATTTACATCGCTCCGGTGGGGATATCTCACCGGCATCTGCGGTCATCTGGAGAATGGTCACCGCGGGATCCCAAGGGCCGCAGGTCAGGCAATGTGCCCCACTTAGGCTTTACAAATAATTTGCGATTCGGAGGGGGTCAACGCAGGTTATAGGAGGGTCAAGGCGGCGTGCATGCAGCAGGAGGCCGCAGCGATCTGCAGGTGTATGGAGGACGTCCAGGTCTCAATACGGGTGGGCTCCACCAGACCTATCGGGATGTCGCGGGTAGCTGTGTGGCAGCCTCTCGACTCTGAGATTGTGAGACTGTGTGACTGTGTGACTGTGTGGGGCCCTAGACTCTTCCCAGCCCTCGGCACCTCAGAGTGGCACCACCGTCCGGAAGCCTCTCTCGTTCTGTCCTGCTGAGCTGCAGCGGTGTAGTTGGGCTCTGGAGTTGAGGAAGGGGCTCAGAGAGGCGAGCACAGATTCACTGACTTATAGAGGAGGGTGGGGGCAGCCCCCTCCCGTCTGGGGGGTAATGTCGGAATCCGGTCCCCGTATGCTGTAATGTCTAAGGGCCTCGGCCTACTCCGCTGCTCTCTCCCTCCACTGTCTAATGGCTGGGGTATGTGTGCCTGGGTACGGAGAGTCTCCGGGAGAGCAAGGGGAGGCAGTCACAGGGGCAGAGGTCGGGACCGGTATAGGCCCGAGAGGGCACCTCTTACCTCCCTGCCGTCGGTCTTCGTCCCCGCACACCAGTCGTCTGCTGCTGCGTGTATCCCGACCGCCAGGCACCGCGGAGTCCGAGTCTCCAGGGGCCGCGGTGTCGGGCCAGGTGTCACGCGTCTCCGTCCAGCCGCTCTCCTCGAGTCTCGGAAAGATGGCGGACGCTCCCGTCACGGACCTCGCCGCCCGGGTCTCCAGAAGTCTTCAGCGCCGTGCGTCCCCTGAGACAACCAGTGTGGGGCAAGAATGTGACAGGCCCCGTTCAGGTACCCAAGGAGATCGGGGGAGATAGAAACACGGCCCCCACGGCAACGATCGGGTCCCGCATTAACTCTAGGTCCCGGCTTCAGTCTGGGGGGAGGGCCGCAACCCGCAGGAGCGCTAAAAAGCACTCCCCGATTCCGCGGGATCCCCCCAGAATATTCCAAGCCAGTGTATGCACAGTATGGTGGAAGGGAGGAGCAGATGGGAGGGTTTCAGCACCTTAAAACTGGGTTTTAGGTATTTTTCCTTCAGGAGCTCTCAGGCTGCACTTCCTTCCTTTTCAGTAGCCAAGCCACGCCCCCCCTATCCATCCAATTTTGACCACAGATGTGGTCACTCTACACTCAGGTATCATGCAATCAGATCTATCCATGTATTGGCAGTTTAAAATCATTTTTTACGTTTTGGTCTGAGATAAAGACTAATGGCTCCCATAAATCTGCACCCGAGATTCCCTGATCTGTCGGCACTCAGCACCACTTATCTCCAACAATGATCGGCAATTGAATTGGGGGGAAATTAAGCATGTTAAAAATGCCTGATTTGCCAATCCTGACTGTTTTGGGTTGGGATCAAGAAATTAGGATTTTTTAACATGTTCAATATTCCCGATTCCCTTATTTTGCCATCAGGGGAACGGGGTATTGCCCCAGTACATCTGTAATGTTTGGGGTCCACAAGGCTTTACACACATTTAAATATTTTATTGCATGGATCAGTGTACAGATGAGTAATAACATAGAGACAGGAAGAAAGAAGGTGAGAGAGTTGATGAAGACACAGTATAGAATTATATCTTTATATAGCCGTATCCCGCAAGCCTAATTGCAGTACTTATTGTCTTGGCCAGTACACTTGGTAGCAGATAGCTACTAAAGATTGGATATTAGCGAACATTGTGACTCTCACTCTGCTATAGGTCTCTATTCAGAGATTTTGGTGAAACATACTAAACATTGGATTTGAAATACGTGATTGTGGAGTTTTCTCTAAACTGAAAACCACTGCAAAAATGTAGAGAATCCAGACTTTAGGACAGATGGTGCTGTCCTGATCCCCCCATTAAAACAACTGAAACCACCTCATTTACTAAGTGGTGAATTTTAACCTGATGCAAATATAAAAATATTGTCTCTGAGGTAATTTGCGTAAAGCTTTGTAAAGACACCTATGGCGGCATAAGGTTCCCCAGGAAATTGCTAACAAGCACTAGCCGTTTACACCTAGGATGGTAGATGAACATTTGGATGACGAAGATTTGACGCTAGCCAGCACTAGGCTATGCAAACACACATAAAACGGGAAAAGTTCTTACAAGGCAGTGTACCAGGGATGTGCAGTCAGGGGAGGCAGTGCCTCCCTTGTCATTCCCCTATCATTAATGATTAAAATAATACAAAGAAGATACTTATGACACATATTCTGTGTCATAACTATCTTCCTTATATTCTGGTAATCATTTTCAGTGTAAATAGGTGTTTAAATTGATTTCAGAGGCACCAAGAGCGGTGCCTCCCGCTGCCAATAGTAAATGTCCGGAAGCAGGGGGCTGTAAAAGCCCATTGAAAAAATCAGTGTAAGCGGCACCAGTGTGAGTGCCTCAGTGCAGGGACGTGCTTTCAGCCCATATGAAAGCACGCCCCTGTCACTGAAGGCACTCACACTGGTGCCGCGCCGGCCCTCAGAGTCCGCTGCCTGCTGCCTGTCTTCAGAATGACCCGTCCCCTGTGGCTGCTGCAGAGTGAATGGGAGCAGGAGGAGGGGGACGCCGGAGCTTACTTACCCGGCCGGTGTCTTCCTCTGTTGTGTATGGCTGCAGTCAGCGTCCGTGCTGTCCAAGGAGGAAGGCACAGCGTCCGGGACCCGGCAGCAGCAGACAGGAGGTGACCCCCAGCAGCATAGGCACGAGTGGGATGACAGACTGCAGCGTTCAGGGTAAGTCTCTTCCACTCCATCCTGTCCCCTGCAGCCCACCACTGCTCCCATCCTGACCCCTGCAGCCCACCACTACTCCCATCCTGACCCCTGCTGTCCACCACTACTCCCATCCTGACCCCTGCTGTCCAGCACTACTCCCATCCTGACCCCTGCTGTCCACCACTACTCCCATCCTGACCTCTGCTGTCCACCACTACTCCCATCCTGACCCCTGCTGTCCACCACTACTCCCATCCTGACTCCGGCAGTCTACCTCTACTCCCATCCTGACCCCTGCTGTCCACCACTACTCCCATCCTGACTCCTGCTGTCCACCACTACTCCCATCCTGACTCCAGCAGTCCACCACTACTCCCATCCTGACCCCTGCTGTCCACCACTACTCCCATCCTGACTCCGAGCCACGGAGTCAGGATGGGAGTAGTGATGGACTGCCGGAGTCAGGATGGGAGTAGTGGTGGACTGCCGGAGTCAGGATGGGAGTAGTGGTGGACAGCAGGAGTCAGGATGGGAGTAGAGGTGGACTCCGAGCCACGTGTGAACATAGGTAAGTATGTGTGAATGTAGGTGTGCATGTATGTAATAAAGTTTTACTTTCAAGGTGTGTGAGTTCTGTTTTTATTTGGGTATTTTTTTGTAGTAGTACTACAGGTACCAGCGGGCCCGTTTTTCCACCGCATGCTGGTACTTGTGGTTCTCCAAGTACCAGCTTGCTGGGGAGGCTTGCTGGGACTTATAGTACTGCTACAAAAAACAATATTCTTATTTTTACACATGGCTATAAGCCCCCCATCCGCAGCCCTTGGATGGGGGGGACAGCCTCGGGCTTCACCCCTGGCCCTTGGGTGGCTGGAGGGGGGGACCCCTTGATTTAAGGGGTCCCCACTCCTCCAGGGTACCCTGGCCAGGGGTGACTAGTTAGTGATTTAATGCCAGGGCCGCAGGGACCTATATAAAAGTGTCCCCCGGCTGTGGCATTATCTCTCTGACTAGTGGAGCCCGGTGCTGGTGTTAAAAATACGGGGGACCCCTACGCTTTTTGTCCCCCGTATTTTTGGCACCAGGACCAGGCGCAGAGCCCGGTACTGGTTGTTAAAATATGGGGGCAGCCCTGTTAATTTTTTTCCCATATTTTTGCAACCAGGACCGGCTCAAAGAGCCCGAGGCTGGTTGTGCTTAGGAGGGGGGACCCTATGCAATTTTTTTTAATGTTTTTACACTAAACGACCCTTTCCCATAGATAACCATGCACAGATCTCACTGATCCGTGCATGATTATCCAAACTCGCCAGGAAAAAGCAGGTCTATTTTTTTGCTGTTTTTTTTAACGAATCGCAAAAAAAAAACACCTGCACTTGAGCATTCAGAGACTAACACCCAAACACGAATTAATAGTGAATACCCATGTTGTATGAAATAACAGCCGCATTTGACCGATGGTCTATTCATTCGTATTTCTGAACTTAGCCATGAAAACCATTACGAATAGCCCAAACACTGCCGAGATTTGTGCTTAGTGAATTCCCGTGTTGGGACTTAGAAAAAAAAACACAAATCGGTCAAAGTCGGATTATTAGTTTATATAGGCCATGGTTTCTCTACCAGTGACCTATTTGTATACAGTATATTGTATTATTTTATACACTATGGAAATTTAAAAAATATCCACTTCATTATTACATTATCACTGTTACCCACTTTATTATATATCACTGTGATCCACTTTATTATATTATCAATATTGTCATTTTCTCCCAAGTCTGCATAAATGCTCCAATTTTAACTGACTGTGTTAAAATTAGTAAATATTGATCACTATAATACTGTTACTTGTCAATTAATAGATAGCCCAGCATATCTATTCAATGACGAGAAAATAGATTCATATATAGTTACCTTGACAATTGTAAATGTGAAAAAAGCTTTTACAAGAAATGATTTATGCGGAATCATCAGCTATTTTGATGACCAATATGAAAAGCTTTTGTAGAACCCAGAACCTGTTATAGTAATGCAGTAGGTTAACTAATATTTATTGTTTGTAATGTGTTGTTTGATTGTTTCAAATAACAATAGTAGTACAATGTTCCAGTCTCCTCCTTATGATACTATTGTATCATATTAGCAACATTCTGTCTTAGTAAGTGGGTTTGTAAGAACAAATGATTTTTTCCTTTCCCCTCAAAGCACTAGGCCAGGGGTGGCCAACCAGTCAGAAGCAAAGAGCCAGAAAAGATCTGTAGTCAAGACCAAGAGCCACTATTATGCGCGCACCGAAGGCGCGGGCGCAAATATGAGGGCGTGGCCTAGTTGTCACAAAGCCACACCCCATTTTTGTGTGCACACCTTTCGGTATGACATTTGTAGAAGTATGACCTCATATCATAACCCAATTTTTCGTCATGTTGTACAGTGCCAGATACATATAATGCCCCAGTACAGTGCCACATACATATAATAACGCCAAAAAATGGGTGCCTCCACAGTGCCAGATACATATATGCCCCCAGTGCCAGATACACATGTCCCCAGTGCCAGATACATACAGTATGTCCCCACAGTGCCAGCTATGCCCCACAGTGCCAGATACACATGTCCCCACAGTGCCAGATATGCCCCCAGTGCCAGATATGCCCCCAGTGCCAGATACACATGTCCCCACAGTGCCTGCTATGCCCAAGTACCAGATATGCCCCAGTGCCAGATACACATGTGCCCACAGTGCCTGCTATGCCCCCAGTGCCTGCCTGCTATGTCCCAGTACCTGCTATGCCCCAGTGCCAGATATGCCCCCAGTGCCAGATACACATGTTCCCACAGTGCCTGCTAATCTCCCAGTGCCAGATATGCCCCCAGTGACTGCTATACCCCCAGTGCCTGCTATGCTCCCAGTGCCAGATATGCCCCCAGTGCCAGATACACATGTCCCCACAGTGCCTGCTATGACCCCAGTGCCAGATATGCCCCCAGTACCTGCTATGCCCCCAGTGCCATATATGCCCCCAGTGCCTGCTATGCCCCCAGTGCCAGATATGCCCCCAGTGCCAGATACACATGTGCCCACAGTGCCTGCTATGCCCCCAGTGCCTGCCTGCTATGCCCCAGTGCCAGATATGCCCCCAGTGCCAGATACACATGTCCCCACAGTGCCTGCTATGCTCCCAGTGCCAGATATGCCCCCCAGTGACTGCTATGCCCCAAGTGCCTGCTATGCTCCCAGTGCCAGATATGCCCCCAGTGCCAGATACACATGTCCCCACAGTGCCTGCTATGCCCCCAGTGCCAGATATGCCCCCAGTGCCTGCTATGCCCCCAGTGCCAGATATGCCCCCAGTGCAGATACCCATGTCCCCACAGTGCCTGGTATGCCCCCAGTGCCTGCCTGCTATGCTCCCAGTACCTGCTATGCCCCAGTGCCAGATATCCCCTTAGTGCCAGATACACATGTCCCCACAGTGCCTGCTATGCCCCCAGTGCCAGATATGCCCCCAGTGCCTGCTATGACCCAGTGCCAGATATGCCCCCAGTGCAGATATCCATGTCCGCACAGTGCCTGCTATGCCCCCAGTGCCAGATATGCTCCCAGTTCCTGCTATGCCCCCAGTGCCAGATATGCCCCCAGTGCCTGCTATGCCCCCAGTGCTAGATATGCCCCCAGTGCAGATACACATGCTCCCACAGTGCCTGCTATGCCCCCAGTGCTAGATATGCCCCTAGTGCCAGATATGCCCCCAGTGCTTGCTAGGCCCCCAGTGCCAGATATGCTCCCAGTGCCTGCTATGCCCCCAGTACCAGATATGCCCCCAGTGCTAGATATGCCCCCAGTGCCTGCTATGCCCCCAGTGCCAGATATGCCCCAATGCCAGATATGCCCCAGTGCTAGATATACCCCCAGTGCCAGATATGCACCCAGTGCAGATACCCATGTCCCCACAGTGCCTGCTATGCCCCCAGTGCCAGATATGCTCCCAGTGCCAGATATGCCCCCAGTGCCAGATATGTCCCCAGTGCCTGCTATGCCCCCAGTGCAGATACCCATGTCCCCACAGTGCCTGATATGCCCCCAGTGACAGATATGCTCCCAGTGCCTGCTATGCCCCCAGTGCCATATATGCACCCACAGTGCCAGATATGCCCCCAGTGCCTGCTATGCCCCCAGTGCAGATACCCATGTCCCCACAGTGCCTGCTATGCCCTCAGTGCCAGATATGCTCCCATTACCTGCTATGCCCCCAGTGCCAGATATGCCCCCAGTGCTACATATGCCCCCAGTGCCAGATATGCTCCCAGTGCCTGCTATGCCCCAGTGCCAGATATGCACCCCCAGTGCCTGCTATGCCCCCAGTACAGACACACATGTACCCACAGTGCTCACCAGAACCCCCTCCCCCCGTCCCGCTCCCCTCCGCTCACCGTGCTGCTGCTTCTCTCTGGCGGCGGTGTCTCTCTTGAATTAGGCGCCGGTCCGTGAGCCAATCAAAGCTCGCGATCCGGCAGCCAATCAGGAGCCTTAGCTGCCGGTCCGCGAGCACTGATTGGCTCACTGGCCGACGCCGAATTGAAGCGAGACACCGCTGCTGGAGAGGCGTGCGTGTGTCTGGGGATTGGGGGCAGCGGTGGCCAGGAGCTGGCCGAGCCGCATGCAGTGGATGAAAGAGCCGCATGCGGCTCGAGAGCCGCGGGTTGGCCACCCCTGCACTAGGCTTTATCAGTCAGGGCTAGTAATACTATAGAAGGGGGGATGTGGCACGGGGTTCCTCCACCCATGATCATATTTAGGTTTATGAAGTGCCCAGACAGAGCAACTAACCTGTTGGGAGCCCATATCAATAACATTTTCAATAAGATATACCGACAATGTTATTAACAAGTATAATGCTCCCAGCACCACAAATGTGTTACACACACTGCAATTCCTGCAGTTCATATTATGCCAAATTTGGGGTGGCACTCAATGCTCACTGCCCCCCCCCCCCCCCCCGCCCCACATTTTTTTATTGTGCTAATTAGCAATTTACAGGTAATCCCATTATATTTAAAAAATAATAATAATAATAATAATTATTATTATATAGAGAAGTCTGCACAGATCCTAGTGCTTTTGAAGACTGTCAGGACGATTTCTACAGACTCGGGGGTTGGAAACACCAGAACACCATAAAGAACGATGATTATTAAATACTGTGTTTTGGCCTCCGAACTCTGTATAATACTTATCTGCTTCATATTGCAACTTTTCTTAGTTTAATCAGTAATTGTAGCAAGTCATTGTACTGCAGATGTTCACGAGGAGTCTTATTTAACAGTGGTGAGTGTTACTTTCCTATTGAGAACAGTATGGACTAAAATGGCCCAGCCCTTAACATAGAATTAAAATGTAAAACTGTCCAAAATAAATGTTACACACACAGGTCATTCTGATGTAAATCACTGTACTAAATACTAGAGATGAGCGGGTTCGGTTCCTCGGAATCCGAACCCGCCCGAACTTCAGCTTTTTTTACACGGATCCGAGCGACTCGGATCTTCCCGCCTTGCTCGGTTAACCCGAGCGCGCCCGAACGTCATCATGACGCTGTCGGATTCTCGCGAGGCTCGGATTCTATCGCGAGACTCGGATTCTATATAAGGAGCCGCGCGTCGCCGCCATTTTCACACGTGCATTGAGATTGATAGGGAGAGGACGTGGCTGGCGTCCTCTCCATTTAGATTAGAAGAGAGAGAGTTAGATTGAGACAGAGACACTTGATTTACTGGAGCTTAGGAGTACTAGAGAGAGAGTGCAGAGTTTACTAGTGACTGACCACTGACCAGTGACCACCAGTGCAGTTTTATTTAATATAATCCGTTCTCTGCCTGAAAAAAACGATACACAGTGACTCAGTCACATACCATATCTGTGCTCAGCCCAGTGTGCTGCATCATCTATGTATAATATCTGACTGTGCTCACACAGCTTAATTGTGGGGGAGACTGGGGAGCAGTTATAGGTTATAGCAGGAGCCAGGAGTACATACATATTATTAAAATTAAACAGTGCACACTTTTGCTGCAGGAGTGCCACTGCCAGTGTGACTGACCAGTGACCTGACCACACTGACCACCAGTATAGTATACTATATTGTGATTGCCTGAAAAAGTTAAACACTCGTCGTGTGACTTGTGTGGTGTTTTTTTATTCTATAAAAAACTCATTCTGCTGACAGACAGTGTCCAGCAGGTCCGTCATTATATAATATATACCTGTCCGGCTGCAGTAGTGATATATATATATTTTTTATATCATTATTTATCATCCAGTCGCAGCAGACACAGTACGGTAGTTCACGGCTGTAGCTACCTCTGTGTCGGCACTCGGCAGTCCATCCATAATTGTATACCACCTACCCGTGGTTTTTTTTTTCTTTCTTCTTTATACATACTACATCTCATTATCATCCAGTCTATATTAGCAGCAGACACAGTACAGTACGGTAGTCCACGGCTGTAGCTACCTCTGTGTCGGCACTCGGCAGTCCATCCATAATTGTATACCACCTACCCGTGGTTTTTTTTTTCTTCTTTATACATACTACATCTCATTATCATCCAGTCTATATTAGCAGCAGACACAGTACAGTACGGTAGTCCACGGCTGTAGCTACCTCTGTGTCGGCACTCGGCAGTCCATCCATAATTGTATACCACCTACCCGTGGTTTTTTTTTCTTTCTTCTTTATACATACTACATCTCATTATCAACCAGTCTATATTAGCAGCAGACACAGTACAGTACGGTAGTCCACGGCTGTAGCTACCTCTGTGTCGGGACTCGGCAGTCCGTCCATAATTGTATACCACCTACCCGTGGTTTTTTTTTCTTTCTTCTTTATACATACTACATCTCATTATCATCCAGTCTATATTAGCAGCAGACACAGTACAGTACGGTAGTCCACGGCTGTAGCTACCTCTGTGTCGGCACTCGGCAGTCCGTCCATAATTGTATACCACCTACCCGTGGTTTTTTTTTCTTTCTTCTTTATACATACTACATCTCATTATCATCCAGTCTATATTAGCAGCAGACACAGTACAGTACGGTAGTCCACGGCTGTAGCTACCTCTGTGTCGGCACTCGGCAGTCCATCCATAATTGTATACCACCTACCCGTGGTTTTTTTTTTCTTCTTTATACATACTACATCTCATTATCATCCAGTCTATATTAGCAGCAGACACAGTACAGTACGGTAGTCCACGGCTGTAGCTACCTCTGTGTCGGCACTCGGCAGTCCATCCATAATTGTATACCACCTACCCGTGGTTTTTTTTTCTTTCTTCTTTATACATACTACATCTCATTATCAACCAGTCTATATTAGCAGCAGACACAGTACAGTACGGTAGTCCACGGCTGTAGCTACCTCTGTGTCGGGACTCGGCAGTCCGTCCATAATTGTATACCACCTACCCGTGGTTTTTTTTTCTTTCTTCTTTATACATACTACATCTCATTATCATCCAGTCTATATTAGCAGCAGACACAGTACAGTACGGTAGTCCACGGCTGTAGCTACCTCTGTGTCGGCACTCGGCAGTCCGTCCATAATTGTATACCACCTACCCGTGGTTTTTTTTTCTTTCTTCTTTATACATACTACATCTCATTATCATCCAGTCTATATTAGCAGCAGACACAGTACAGTACGGTAGTCCACGGCTGTAGCTACCTCTGTGTCGGCACTCGGCAGTCCATCCATAATTGTATACCACCTACCCGTGGTTTTTTTTTTCTTCTTTATACATACTACATCTCATTATCATCCAGTCTATATTAGCAGCAGACACAGTACAGTACGGTAGTCCACGGCTGTAGCTACCTCTGTGTCGGCACTCGGCAGTCCATCCATAATTGTATACCACCTACCCGTGGTTTTTTTTTCTTTCTTCTTTATACATACTACATCTCATTATCAACCAGTCTATATTAGCAGCAGACACAGTACAGTACGGTAGTCCACGGCTGTAGCTACCTCTGTGTCGGCACTCGGCAGTCCGTCCATAATTGTATACCACCTACCCGTGTTTTTTTTTTTCTTCTTTATACATACTACATCTCATTATCATCCAGTCTATATTAGCAGCAGACACAGTACAGTACGGTAGTCCACGGCTGTAGCTACCTCTGTGTCGGCACTCGGCAGTCCATCCATAATTGTATACCACCTACCCGTGGTTTTTTTTTCTTTCTTCTTTATACATACTACATCTCATTATCAACCAGTCTATATTAGCAGCAGACACAGTACAGTACGGTAGTCCACGGCTGTAGCTACCTCTGTGTCGGCACTCGGCAGTCCGTCCATAATTGTATACCACCTACCCGTGGTTTTTTTTTCTTTCTTCTTTATACATACTACATCTCATTATCATCCAGTCTATATTAGCAGCAGACACAGTACAGTACGGTAGTCCACGGCTGTAGCTACCTCTGTGTCGGCACTCGGCAGTCCATCCATAATTGTATACCACCTACCCGTGGTTTTTTTTTCTTTCTTCTTTATACATACTACATCTCATTATCAACCAGTCTATATTAGCAGCAGACACAGTACAGTACGGTAGTCCACGGCTGTAGCTACCTCTGTGTCGGCACTCGGCAGTCCATCCATAATTGTATACTAGTATCCATCCATCTCCATTGTTTACCTGAGGTGCCTTTTAGTTGTGCCTATTAAAATATGGAGAACAAAAATGTTGAGGTTCCAAAATTAGGGAAAGATCAAGATCCACTTCCACCTCGTGCTGAAGCTGCTGCCACTAGTCATGGCCGAGACGATGAAATGCCAGCAACGTCGTCTGCCAAGGCCGATGCCCAATGTCATAGTACAGAGCATGTCAAATCCAAAACACCAAATATCAGTAAAAAAAGGACTCCAAAACCTAAAATAAAATTGTCGGAGGAGAAGCGTAAACTTGCCAATATGCCATTTACCACACGGAGTGGCAAGGAACGGCTGAGGCCCTGGCCTATGTTCATGGCTAGTGGTTCAGCTTCACATGAGGATGGAAGCACTCAGCCTCTCGCTAGAAAACTGAAAAGACTCAAGCTGGCAAAAGCACCGCAAAGAACTGTGCGTTCTTCGAAATCCCAAATCCACAAGGAGAGTCCAATTGTGTCGGTTGCGATGCCTGACCTTCCCAACACTGGACGTGAAGAGCATGCGCCTTCCACCATCTGCACGCCCCCTGCAAGTGCTGGAAGGAGCACCCGCAGTCCAGTTCCTGATAATCAGATTGAAGATGTCAGTGTTGAAGTACACCAGGATGAGGAGGATATGGGTGTTGCTGGCGCTGGGGAGGCAATTGACAAGGAGGATTCTGATGGTGAGGTGGTTTGTTTAAGTCAGGCACCCGGGGAGGCACCTGTTGTCCGTGGGAGGAATATGGCCGTTGACATGCCTGGTGAAAATACCAAAAAAATCAGCTCTTCGGTGTGGAAGTATTTCACCAGAAATGCGGACAACATTTGTCAAGCCGTGTGTTCCCTTTGTCAAGCTGTAATAAGTAGGGGTAAGGACGTTAACCACCTCGGAACATCCTCCCTTATACGTCACCTGCAGCGCATTCATAATAAGTCAGTGACAAGTTCAAAAACTTTGGCCGACAGCGGAAGCAGTCCACTGACCAGTAAATCCCTTCCTCTTGTAACCAAGCTCACGCAAACCACCCCACCAACTCCCTCAGTGTCAATTTCCTCCTTCCCCAGGAATGCCAATAGTCCTGCAGGCCATGTCACTGGCAATTCTGACGAGTCCTCTCCTGCCTGGGATTCCTCCGATGCATCCTTGCGTGTAACGCCTACTGCTGCTGGCGCTGCTGTTGTTGCTGCTGGGAGTCGATGGTCATCCCAGAGGGGAAGTCGTAAGCCCACTTGTACTACTTCCAGTAAGCAATTGACTGTCCAACAGTCCTTTGCGAGGAAGATGAAATATCACAGCAGTCATCCTGCTGCAAAGCGGATAACTGAGGCCTTGACAACTATGTTGGTGTTAGACGTGCGTCCGGTATCCGCCGTTAGTTCACAGGGAACTAGACAATTTATTGAGGCAGTGTGCCCCCGTTACCAAATACCATCTAGGTTCCACTTCTCTAGGCAGGCGATACCGAGAATGTACACGGACGTCAGAAAAAGACTCACCAGTGTCCTAAAAAATGCAGTTGTACCCAATGTCCACTTAACCACGGACATGTGGACAAGTGGAGCAGGGCAGGGTCAGGACTATATGACTGTGACAGCCCACTGGGTAGATGTATGGACTCCCGCCGCAAGAACAGCAGCGGCGGCACCAGTAGCAGCATCTCGCAAACGCCAACTCTTTCCTAGGCAGGCTACGCTTTGTATCACCGCTTTCCAGAATACGCACACAGCTGAAAACCTCTTACGGCAACTGAGGAAGATCATCGCGGAATGGCTTACCCCAATTGGACTCTCCTGTGGATTTGTGGCATCGGACAACGCCAGCAATATTGTGTGTGCATTAAATATGGGCAAATTCCAGCACGTCCCATGTTTTGCACATACCTTGAATTTGGTGGTGCAGAATTTTTTAAAAAACGACAGGGGCGTGCAAGAGATGCTGTCGGTGGCCAGAAGAATTGCGGGACACTTTCGGCGTACAGGCACCACGTACAGAAGACTGGAGCACCACCAAAAACTACTGAACCTGCCCTGCCATCATCTGAAGCAAGAGTGGTAACGAGGTGGAATTCAACCCTCTATATGCTTCAGAGGTTGGAGGAGCAGCAAAAGGCCATTCAAGCCTATACAATTGAGCACGATATAGGAGGTGGAATGCACCTGTCTCAAGTGCAGTGGAGAATGATTTCAACGTTGTGCAAGGTTCTGATGCCCTTTGAACTTGCCACACGTGAAGTCAGTTCAGACACTGCCAGCCTGAGTCAGGTCATTCCCCTCATCAGCCTTTTGCAGAAGAAGCTGGAGACATTGAAGGAGGAGCTAACACGGAGCGATTCCGCTAGGCATGTGGGACTTGTGGATGGAGCCCTTAATTCGCTTAACAAGGATTCACGGGTGGTCAATCTGTTGAAATCAGAGCACTACATTTTGGCCACCGTGCTCGATCCTAGATTTAAAACCTACCTTGGATCTCTATTTCCGGCAGACACAAGTCTGCTGGGGTTGAAAGACCTGCTGGTGAGAAAATTGTCAAGTCAAGCGGAACGCGACCTGTCAACATCTCCTCCTTCACATTCTCCCGCAACTGGGAGTGCGAGGAAAAGGCTCAGAATTCCGAGCCCACCCGCTGGCGGTGATGCAGGGCAGTCTGGAGCGACTGCTGATGCTGACATCTGGTCCGGACTGAAGGACCTGACAACGATTACGGACATGTCGTCTACTGTCACTGCATATGATTCTCTCAACATTGAAAGAATGGTGGAGGATTATATGAGTGACCGCATCCAAGTAGGCACGTCACACAGTCCGTACTTATACTGGCAGGAAAAAGAGGCAATTTGGAGGCCCTTGCACAAACTGGCTTTATTCTACCTAAGTTGCCCTCCCACAAGTGTGTACTCCGAAAGAGTGTTTAGTGCCGCCGCTCACCTTGTCAGCAATCGGCGTAAGAGGTTACATCCAGAAAATGTGGAGAAGATGATGTTCATTAAAATGAATTATAATCAATTCCTCCGCGGAGACATTGACCAGCAGCAATTGCCTCCACAAAGTACACAGGGACCTGAGATGGTGGATTTCAGTGGGGACGAATTGATAATCTGTGAGGAGGGGGATGTACACGGTGATATATCGGAGGATGATGATGAGGTGGACATCTTGCCTCTGTAGAGCCAGTTTGTGCAAGGAGAGATTAATTGCTTCTTTTTTGGGGGGGGTCCAAACCAACCCGTCATATCAGTCACAGTCGTGTGGCAGACCCTGTCACTGAAATGATGGGTTGGTTAAAGTGTGCATGTCCTGTTTTGTTTATACAACATAAGGGTGGGTGGGAGGGCCCAAGGACAATTCCATCTTGCACCTCTTTTTTCTTTTATTTTTCTTTGCGTCATGTGCTGTTTGGGGAGGGTTTTTTGGAAGGGACATCCTGCGTGACACTGCAGTGCCACTCCTAGATGGGCCCGGTGTTTGTGTCGGCCACTAGGGTCGCTTATCTTACTCACACAGTCAGCTACCTCATTGCGCCTCTTTTTTTCTTTGCGTCATGTGCTGTTTGGGGAGGGTTTTTTGGAAGGGACATCCTGCGTGACACTGCAGTGCCACTCCTAGATGGGCCCGGTGTTTGTGTCGGCCACTAGGGTCGCTTATCTTACTCACACAGCGACCTCGGTGCAAATTTTAGGACTAAAAATAATATTGTGAGGTGTGAGGTATTCAGAATAGACTGAAAATGAGTGGAAATTATGGTTTTTGAGGTTAATAATACTAATCAAAATGACCCCCAAAATCTATGATTTAAGCTGTTTTTTAGGGTTTTTTGAAAAAAACACCCGAATCCTAAACACACTCGAATCCGACAAAAAAAATTCGGTGAGGTATTGCCAAAACGCGGTCGAACCCAAAACACGGCCGCGGAACCGAACCCAAAACCAAAACACAAAACCCGAAAAATTTCCGGCGCTCATCTCTACTAAATACAGAAGTGTGCCTCTAAATAGTAAAATACAGACACATAATCAATGTCACATAAAATAAACCTTTCACCATAACCAACTATTTGAAATTCTTGAGGCATGGGCTGCACTCCGGCTTGTGTGAACATGTGGGGTTTCTATGGTTCATGCTGTATATATGACAAAAACCACAATACAGAACTGCAAACCACCCACTGTATATGTCATATTGGGCTTTTGTCTTATTTATATACTACGTATCTTCGTCAGGTAACTCTGCAACATTTCTTTGCATTGTATCAGGAATACATAAGTGTTTCATCTTTGCAATTAGAAGCACAATTCCTAAAATATACTAAATGATATTTTATAATTAGCATCATCATTCCCTACACTGACCCTGAAATTCTCCTCTTTATTACATTTGTAGCATTGCTTCACACCTTCAGTCAGGGGCAAAAGCAGGATTTCTAGAGGGGGGTTCCAATGGGTGTAGTACGGCTGACCGGCGGTCAGGAGACCGCCGGTCAGCTTACCGACGCCGGGATCCCGGCGGGGAGGGGAGAGTGCAGCAAGCCCCTTGCGGGCTCGCTGCGCTCACCACGCTGCGGGCTCGGTGGCGACCTGCAGTCGCCAAGGGTTCTATTCCCACTCTATGTGTGTAGTGGACACCCACGAGTGGAAATAGTCCCTGTTGGTCGGCATGCCGACCATCGGGATAGTGAGTGGTCGGGATGGTGGAGGAGGTCATGTGACTGTTGGTCTCCCGACCGCCGGTCACATAAATACCACCCGTTCCAATCCACAGTTTCCTGCTCTGTGGAACATTGGAGCAAATGCGGGAGTCTGGTGGAGTGGTAAAGGGCCTAGTACAGACCCTGGTCTTTTCATAAACTGGATTGTGTATGGAATGCAGAATTAATAATAAACACTATATTGTTGTTAAGTACTGTCAAGTCACTGCCAATATATAGTGACCCTACGGATAGCTGTCCTGCACAATTAACACTATAGACAGTATATAGTATCGGCTGTATAAATAATTTGACTGCAATCATATAAATAACATACAGCAAGTGGTCAGGAAAAGGTTAAACATCCCATAGCAAATAAATACACAAACATAGTAGAACCAGTAGGAGCCTGCACTTTCAGGCAATCGTAAACCCCTCTGCATTTGCCAATGATTAGTGATGCACTGGATCATCTTCTGTATCTGGCATATAAGAAGTAGCATTTTTTTTTAAATTCTGGTGTTTAGAAACTTCTAGATAATGTAATTACAGCTAATTATATTAGGTCAATCAACAGAGGCGTAGCTAGGGTTTTTGGAGCCCAGGGCAAGATGGAAAATGGCGCCCCCCCAAAAAAAAAAAAACCAACCAGCAAAAGAAGCATGTGCGCGCGCCGCTGAAAAATGGGCGTGGCCACGCACCAGAAGGGGTGTGACCATGCACCAGAACAGTGCCAGTTACATTGCCCCACAGTGCCAGATACATGCCCCACAGTGCCAGATACATGCCCCTCAGTGCCAGATACATTGCCCCACAGTGCCAGTTACATTGCCAGATACATTGCCCCATAGTGCCAGTTACATTGCCAGATACATTGCCCCACTGTGCCTGATACATGCCCCACTGTGCCTGATACATGCCCCACTGTGCGCCCCCCCCCCCGGTCACTCACCTGCTGTTGTGTCTGTGAGGGGAGGAGAGCGCAGCGCAGCGCCTCTCCTTCCCCTCACCACTCCCGGTCTCCGGCGGCTGTGTGGCGCCGGTTCGCCAGCCAATCAGAGCTCGCGGACCGGCAGCCAATCAGGAGCCGGTCCGCAAGCTCTGATTGGCTAACGCCGGAGACCGGACACACGCAGTGCTGTTAGTGCTCTGGCGGCGGTGAGGGGAGGGAGAGATGCTGCGCTCTCCTCCCCTCACATTTCGGCGTGATGGGGGCGAGTGGGGCATGATGCCCTGGCTGCCGGCAGCGCCCCTCTCTCCTGGGCCTGCCAAGGCGCCCAGGGCATGTGCCCCACTCGCCCTACCCTTGTTACACCTCCGTCAATCAAGACATTATTTTGATTATTGTGGGGTTTTTTTTGTGTTAGGTTTTCTTACCATGTGAAATGTATACACCAGTGATGTGCAGTCATTGTAGGCAGGGGAGGCAGGTGAGGCTCTGTAGACTTACTACCAAGTCTTCATAGCCTCACCTAGCAAGTCTACAGAACCTCACCTAGCAAGTCTCCAGAGCCTCACATAGCAAGTCTACAGAGGCTCATCTACCAAGTCTACAGAGCCTCACCTAGCAAGTCTACAGAGCCTCACCTAGCAAGTCTACAGAGCCTCACTTGCCATACTCTGGTAAACTCCAGAGCTTTGACTATAAAAATGATCAGAACAATACAAAGAATATATTTATAACTTACAGTATAAATATATTTGTATTATTCATATCTTCTTTGTATTAGTGTAATCCTTTTTACAGTCAAAACTCACCACCAAATCACATATGTGTGGGTACATTGGCTCTGATATTAGCCAGTGCCTCCCCAGCCATTGACCTCACCGCAGCTCACTGGTATACACAGACACCAACAGTACTGTATCTAAATATCCGGGCTCCCCTGACAAAGTCAAGGACTTCTTCAACTCAGTTGCGTTACAATGTCATGATGTCATGGTACAAACTGCAAACAAACCGAATAACATACTTCAGTGCAGGCCTGTAGATGGGCAATAATCAGCTCTGTGTTGGCCCCTCCCTCTAATGTGATGATGTTATGTCATGATTTTACAACAAGGGGATGGGGCTGCCAGGGCCATGAAGAAGCTGACAGGGCTCTAAGTTGCAGGGTGCCATACCAAGCACCCTATAAGCCTATAAATGCAGTTGACACAGAACAGCGACGATGCCACCCTCTGTACCCTGCGTTCTGGGTAGTGGCACTGCTCCTCCACCCCTAATGGCCATGCTTCAGTATTTTAGCCTAAAATATGGTGGCTCTGTGGAATCTGTCCAATGTGCCCTGAAGCCTCTAGCAGTCTTGTGCTGACATACTTTGCTCTATGCTGCTCCAGGCTGGTGTGTTTCAAGTAGGTAGCAGTGGTGCTTCAATAGCACTCAAAACTAGTTCTACACTTCTAAAGTCATTTTACAATTTTACGTTTAACCATGATAAAAATTATTAAAATATTATCAACATTTTTCTCTAAATATATATTTCCAATAAATAGATATCGGTAAAGAATTTCTATCATTGTATTTTTAAATTTCTATCTGTAACTATATATCACATATTTTTAATTAACTACATGCATGTTACTTGTTCTGTCTCTTGCTATTGCTTTATGTGACTTGTATTCTGTAGATAGAAGATACACTGGGTTTGACCCAGGATTTTGAACATGGTTCCAAGCCGTGTCAGACCTGGGACTTACCTTTTTACTACTGTGGATATTCCGGGGTTGGCGTCATTCACACTGCACATTGGTGTGGTGCTGGCGCTTGGAGATGATGTCATCTCCAAGTTCTGGAAACTACAGATCTTTCGTGAATGCCAGAGCAGACTGTCAGACTGCCTGGTGTTTGTCCAGGGGGGTGTCTGAATCCGCAGCTGTCAATGCGGAGACGGTCGGGCAAAGATTACAGCCTCCTCATATAAGGTGGGGATGGGGTAAAAAAACCCGTAATGATCTGGACCATATGGGGAGGCTGTCATCACTCCCTCCCTGATGACAGCTGTCACAGGCATGGTTCAAATGACCTGGGTAACCCATTTCCACTGCAGCTCACCTGGGACCTTCCAGTGTAAAGCCATGGTTGGTACCCTGGAAGGATTCCCGGGTGACTGGACCTGGGTTGAGCTGTTTCCACTGACAAAAATCCCGGGTTGCTGCCTGTTCATGTGCAAAAATCCAGGGTTTTCATGTCAGTGGAAAAGGGGTATTATACAGTGTTTCCCAACCTCTGTTCTCAAGGCACACTAACAGTCCAGGTTTTAAGAAAATCCATGCTTGAGCACAAATGGTTAAAACACAATAACTGAGCTACAGATGTGTCCTGACAGATTGTTGTGCATTGCAAGGGATAGTGGGAGTGCGCATGTACATGTACCCGCTATCCGTTCATTCTGAATGGGTGACCAACGGGTGCAAATTAGCGTGGTATGCATCATGGTAGCATTTTGCATACCTCCCAACTGTCCCGATTTTCGCAGGACAGTCCCATTTTTTTGGGACTGTCATGCTGTCCCACTCGCGGGCAGTGTGTGGGGGGGAGCAGCTGTGTATAGACGCTGTGTGCATGTGCACAGCGTCTATTTAGTGGAGACACAGAGCTCTGGGCATACCCCCTCAGTGATGAAAATGGGGGTATGGCTCGCGATTGCGGGCCATCCTGCAAAGCCACCCCCCCCTTTCCATAGGCCATGCCCCTTTTCTGGAAGCCGCTACGTGTGCACAGATGTCCCTCCTTAAAGTTGTCAGGAGTTGGGAGGTATGCATTATGGAACTCTGCATAACACAGCAACAATATATCAGGACACATCTGTACTAATTACCTGTAATCCACCTGTGTTCAAGCATGGATATCCCTAAAACCTGGACTGTTAGAGTGACTTGAGGACTCAAGTTGGGAAACACTGCACTAATAAGTACTACATAAAACACATCTACGTATGTTTGTTTGTACTTTTTTTTAACATATTATATTCACAACGACCACAATACTAACCTTACAATTAAAACTAATAACGTATTCAGCATTTAAATTATTCTCTAAGGATCTTCTTCTGCCAGATATGTTTATTTACTGTAGCAAAACATATGGGTAAGGGATATTGTAATGTAAGATAGAAGAGAAGTGTACTGTATGAGAAATTAAACATGAAAAGAGGGGTCATCACTATTCAAGGCAGACAGGTCTCTAGAAACATATATAAAAAAAAGTGCCCACGTACTAACATATTTTTGTAAATAATTTGCAGCTTCTTTATAAACCACATCAAAGGTACTTCACTTACTAAATATGCAAATAGCTGTAAAAAGCTAAAGAAATCTATGTAGCCATGACAAACACATAAACTACGTATTCATCTGTTCATTTATTTGGTCACAAAATACAATCTTTTACAACTCGGTACAAGGAGATATATTATACCATATGTTTATCCAGTGAGCTGCAATTAAAGTCTGATAGGTAACATAAAGATACTGTACATATATTACAATTATCATGGACGACAGATCATATTTCTTTATATATATTTATTATGTAAAGTTGGTCATAGTGGTACAGTGCAGAAAACGATACAGACATGGTTTGTGGTCAACAGCGCATTAATGATTTATAATATATTGCATGCTGTTCTCCTGCTTATTTCTCTGTAACCAGCTGACTTATACTTCTCTAGTGACCCCTAGTGGGAAGTGCAAATATTGTTATACTATATTTTTCCTCTTAAATTTTTTATAAAATACTCCATGCAACATAAATTAGGGATCCGAGGTGGCATCCAAGTCCAGCTCAGGACTTCCCACCTTACTCGGACCCCAAAGCGAGGCCGAATCTCATCTTCCCGCTGTCGGATTGTTGTGGGTTTGGATTGTATGTGTGTCCCTGTGCATCTGCGCCATCTTCACTCTGGCTGTAGAGAGTGTACTGGACGGACGTGTCCATCTCAGTACTGTGTTGTCTGGCATGAGGTTGGGTCGGTGCTCTGTCTGCTGTATCTGAAAGGGGTGCACTCTCTGTCTGCTGTATCTGTAAGGGGTGCTCTCTTTACTGTAACTGAAAAAGGGGTGCTCTCTTTACTGTAACTGAAAAAGGGGTGCTCTCTCTGTCTGCTGTATCTGAAAGGGGTGCTCTCTCTGTCTGCTGTATCTGAAAGGGGTGCTCTCTTTACTGTAACTGAAAAAGGGGTGCTCTCTTTACTGTAACTGAAAAAGGGGTGCTCTCTCTGTCTGCTGTATCTGAAAGGGGTGCTCTCTCTGTCTGCTGTATCTGAAAGGGGTGCTCTCTTTACTGTAACTGAAAAAGGGGTGCTCTCTTTACTGTAACTGAAAAAGGGGTGCTCTCTCTGTCTGCTGTATCTGAAAGGGGTGCTCTCTCTGTCTGCTGTATCTGAAAGGGGTGCTCTCTTTACTGTAACTGAAAAAGGGGTGCTCTCTTTACTGTAACTGAAAAAGGGGTGCTCTCTCTGTCTGCTGTATCTGAAAGGGGTGCTCTCTCTGTCTGTTGTATCTGAAAGGGGTGCTCTCTCTGTCTGTTGTATCTGAAAGGGGTGCTCTCTCTGTCTGCTGTATCTGAAAGGGGTGCTCTCTCTGTCTGTTGTATCTGAAAGGGGTGCTCTCTCTGTCTGCTGTATCTGAAAGGGGTGCTCTCTCTGTCTGCTGTATCTGAAAGGGGTGCTCTCTCTGTCTGCTGTATCTGAAAGGGGTGCTCTCTTTACTGTAACTGAAAAAGGGGTGCTCTCTTTACTGTAACTGAAAAAGGGGTGCTCTCTCTGTCTGCTGTATCTGAAAGGGGTGCTCTCTCTGTCTGCTGTATCTGAAAAAGGGGTGCTCTCTCTGTCTGCTGTAACTGAAAAAGGGGTGCTCTCTCTGTCTGCTGTATCTGAAAAAGGGGTGCTCTCTCTGTCTGCTGTAACTGAAAAAGGGGTGCTCTCTCTGTCTGCTGTATCTGAAAGGGGTGCTCTCTCTTTCTGCTGTATCTGAAAGGGGTTCTCTGTCTGCTGTGTCTGAAAAAGGGGTTCTCTCGCTGCTGCTGCTGCTGCTGCTCTGTCCAACTACCTTGGTGCAAACCTTTTGGCCTAAACTGGATAAAAACAATATTGTGAGCTGTGAGATATTCAGAATAGACTGGAAATGAGTGGAAATTAATGTTATTGAGGTTAATAATACTGTAGGAACAAAAACACCCACAAAATTCTGTTATTTTAGCTGTTTTTATGATTAAAAAAAAAATACAGATTCAAAACCAAAACCCACAAGTGTGGTTTTGGCAAAACCAATACAGATTCAAAACAATAAGGAGATCCAGATCCAAAACCAAAACCAAAACACAAAACACGAAAAATGGCCCGGCACTCAGCCCTAACATAAATACTTGTCATTTAAATCTAAAGTGCTAAAATGTAATCTTAACAAAGCCAAACAAGAAATTTATACATTTACCGTATAACTCGAGTATAAGTCGACCCGAATATAAGCCGAGGCACCTAATTTTACCACAAAAACCTGGGAGAACTTATTGACTCGAGTATAAGCCTAGGGTGGGAAATGCAGCTCTAGCCGTACACAGCCCTCACACTGCCAGATATGCCCCCCCACAGTGCCAGATATGCCCTCACACTGCCAGATATGCCCTCACACTGCCAGATATGCCCCCACAGTGCCAGATATGCCCTCATACTGCCAGATATGCATGCCCCCTCAGTGCCAGATATGCCCTCACACTGCCAGATATGCCCTCACACTGCCAGATATGCCCCCACAGTGCCAGATATGCCCTCACACTGCCAGATATGCCCCCACAGTGCCAGATATGCCCTCACACTGCCAGATATGCCCCCACAGTGCCAGATATGCCCTCACACTGCCAGATATGCCCCCCCACAGTGCCAGATATGCCCTCACACTGCCAGATATGCCCTCACACTGCCAGATATGCCCCCACAGTGCCAGATATGCCCTCATACTGCCAGATATGCATGCCCCCTCAGTGCCAGATATGCCCTCACACTGCCAGATATGCCCTCACACTGCCAGATATGCCCCCACAGTGCCAGATATGCCCTCACACTGCCAGATATGCCCCCACAGTGCCAGATATGCCCTCACACTGCCAGATATGCCCCCACAGTGCCAGATATGCCCTCACACTGCCAGATATGCCCCCCCACAGTGCCAGATATGCCCTCACACTGCCAGATATGCCCTCACACTGCCAGATATGCCCCCACAGTGCCAGATATGCCCTCATACTGCCAGATATGCATGCCCCCTCAGTGCCAGATATGCCCTCACACTGCCAGATATGCCCTCACACTGCCAGATATGCCCCCACAGTGCTAGATATGCCCTCACACTGCCAGATATGCCCCCACAGTGCCAGATATGCCCTCACACTGCCAGATATGCCCCCACAGTGCCAGATATGCCCTCACACTGCCAGATATGCCCCCCCCCCACAGTGCCAGATATGCCCTCACACTGCCAGATATGCCCTCACACTGCCAGATATGCCCCCACAGTGCCAGATATGCCCTCATACTGCCAGATATGCATGCCCCCTCAGTGCCAGATATGCCCTCACACTGCTAGATATGCCCCCACAGTGCCAGATATGCCCCCCCAAGTACCAAATATGCTCCCCCAGTGCCTGCTATAACTTACCCTCCGCCGCTCCCGCGTTGTCTTGTGAAGGAGGGACATGGAGGGCACAGTGCGTGCCTCTCCTGTGTCCCTCCTGCGTCTCCGGCGGCCGCGGCGGGTCTGTTAAATGAAGTGCCGGTTTGAGAATCAATCAGAGCTTATGAATGGGTGCTTCCTGTAATAGACCCGCCGCAGACGCCGGAGACGCAGGAGGGACACAGGAGAGGCACACGCTGTGCCCTCCGTATCCCTCCTTCCCACTGTAATGCACTGCCAGCACTGACTCAAGTATAAGCCGAGGGGGCTTTTTCAGCACAAAAAAAAGTGCTGAAAAAGTCGGCTTATACTCGAGTATATATACGGTGTGTATATGTATATATATATATATATATATATATTTATTAGTGATGTGCACCGGAAATTTTTCGGGGTTTGTGTTTTGGTTTTGGATTCGGTTCCACGGCCGTGTTTTGGATTCGGACGCGTTTTGGCAAAACCTCCCTGAAATTTTTTTGTCGGATTCGGGTGTGTTTTTGATTCGGGTGTTTTTTTACAAAAAACCCTCAAAAACAGCTTAAATCATAGAATTTGGGGGTCATTTTGATCCCATAGTATTATTAACCTCAATAACCATAATTTACACTCAGTTCCAGTCTATTCTGAACACCTCACACATCACAATATTATTTTTAGTCCTAAAATTTGCACCGAGGTCGCTGGATGACTAAGCTAAGCGACCTAAGTGGCCGACACAAACACCTGGCCCATCTAGGAGTGGCACTGCAGTGTCAGACAGGATGGCAGATTAAAAAAAATTGTCCCCAAACAGCACATAATGCAAAGAAAAAAAGAGGCGCAATGAGGTAGCTGTGTGACTAAGCTAAGCGACCCAAGTGGCCGACACAAACACCTGGCCCATCTAGGTGTGGCACTGCAGCTTCAGACAGGATGGCACTTCAAAAAATAGTCCCCAAACAGCACATGATGCAAAGAAAAATGAAAGAAAAAAGAGGTGCAAGATGGAATTGTCCTTGGGCCCTCCCACCCACCCTTATGTTGTACAAACAGGACACGCACACTTTAACAAACCCATAATTTCAGCGTCACGGTCTGCCACAAAACTGTTACTGAAATGACTGGTTGGTTTGGGCCCCCACCAAAAAAGAAGCAATCAATCTCTCCTTGCACAAACTGGCTCTACAGAGGCAAGATGTTCACCTCCTCCTCATCGTCCGATTCCTCACCCCTTTCACTGTGTACATCCCCCTCCTCACAGATTATTAATTCGTCCCCACTGGAATCCACCATCTCATGTCCCTGTGTACTTTCTGGAGGCAATTGCTGGTGAATGTCTCCACGGAGGAATTGATTATAATTCATTTTGATGAACATCATCTTCTCCACATTTTCTGGAAGTAACCTCGTACGCCGATTGCTGACAAGGTGAGCGGCTGCACTAAACACTCTTTCGGAGTACACACTGGAGGGGGGGGGGCAACTTAGGTAAAATAAAGCCAGTTTCTGCACGGGCCTCCAAATTGCCTCTTTTTCCTGCCAGTATACGTACGGACTGCCTGCTGTGCCTACTTGGATGCAGTCACTCATGTAATCCTTCAACATTCTTTCAATGGTGACAGAATCATATGCAGTGACAGTAGACGACATGTCAGTAATCGTTGGCAGGTCCTTCAGTCCGGACCAGATGTCAGCACTCGCTCCAGACTGCCCTGCATCACCGCCAGCGGGTGGGCTCGGAATTCTTAGCCTTTTCCTCGCAGCCCCAGTTGCGGGAGAATGTGAAGGAGGAGCTGTTGACGGGTCACGTTCCGCTTGACTTGACAATTTTCTCACCAGCAGATCTTTGAACCTCTGCAGTTTTGTGTCTGCCGGAAAGAGAGATACAACGTAGGTTTTAAATCTAGGATCGAGCATGGTGGCCAAAATGTAGTTCTCTGATTTCAACAGATTGACCACCCGTGAATCCTGGTTAAGCGAATTAAGGGCTCCATCCACAAGTCCCACATGCCTAGCGGAATCACTCTGTTTTAGCTCTTCCTTCAATCTCTCCAGCTTCTTCTGCAAAAGCCTGATGAGGGGAATGACCTGACTCAGGCTGGCAGTGTCTGAACTGACTTCACGTGTGGCAAGTTCAAAGGGTTGCAGAACCTTGCACAACATTGAAATCATTCTCCACTGCGCTTGAGTCAGGTGCATTCCCCCTCCTTTGCCTATATCGTAGGTAGCTGTATAGGCTTGAATGGCCTTTTGCTGCTCCTCCATCCTCTGAAGCATATAGAGGGTTGAATTCCACCTCGTTACCACCTCTTGCTTCAGATGATGGCAGTGCAGGTTCAGGAGTGATTGCTGGTGCTCCAGTCTTCGGCACGCGGTGGCTGAATGCCGAAAGTGGCCCGCAATTCTTCGGGCCACCGACAGCATCTCTTGCACGCCCCTGTCGTTTTTTAAATATTTCTGCACCACCAAATTCAACGTATGTGCAAAACATGGGACGTGCTGGAATTGCCCAGATGTATTGTGCATATTGGTGGCATTGTCCGATGTCACAAATCCCCAGGAGAGTTCATTTGGGGTAAGCCATTCTGCGATGATGTTCCTCAGTTTCTGTAAGAGGTTGTCAGCTGTGTGCCTCTTATGGAAAGCTGTGATACAAAGCGTAGCCTGCCTAGGAACGAGTTGGCGTTTTTTGCGAGATGCTGCTACTGGTGCCGCCGCTGCTGTTCTTGCTGCGGGAGGCAATACATCTACCCAGTGGGCTGTCACAGTCATATAGTCCTGAGTCTGCCCTGCTTTACTTGTCCACATGTCCGTGGTTAAGTGGACATTGGGTACAACTGCATTTTTTAGGACACTGGTGAGTCTTTTTCTGAGGTCTGTGTACATTTTCAGTATCGCCTGCCTAGAGAAATGGAACCTAGATGGTATTTGGTACCGGGGATACAGTACCTCAATCAATTCTCTAGTTCCCTGTGAATTAACGGTGGATACCGGAAACACGTTTCTCACCACCCAGGCTGCCAAGGCCTGAGTTATCCGCTTTGCAGCAGGATGACTGCTGTGATATTTCATTTTCCTCGCAAAGGACTGTTGGACAGTCAATTGCTTACTGGAAGTGGTACAAGTGGTCTTCCGACTTCCCCTCTGGGATGACGATCGACTCCCAGCAGCAACAACAGCAGCGACAGCAGCAGTAGGCGTTACACTCAAGGATGCATCGGAGGAATCCCAGGCAGGAGAGGACTCGTCAGACTTGCCAGTGACATGGCCTGCAGGACTATTGGCTTTCCTGTCTAAGGAGGAAATTGACACTGAGGGAGTTGGTGGTGTGGTTTGCAGGAGCTTGGTTACAAGAGGAAGGGATTTACTTGGCAGTGGACTGCTTCCGCTGTCACCCAAAGTTTTTGAACTTGTCAATGACTTCTGATGAATGCGCTCCAGGTGACGTATAAGGGAGGATGTTCCTAGGTGGTTAACGTCCTTACCCCTACTTATTACAGCTTGACAAAGGCAACACACGGCTTGACACCAGTTGTCTGCATTTCTGTTGAAATAATTCCACACCGAAGAGGTGATTTTTTTTGTATTTTGACCAGGCATGTCAATGGCCATATTCGTCCCACGGACAACAGGTGTCTCCCCGGGTGCCTGACTTAAACAAACCACCTCACCATCAGAATCCTCCTTGTCAATTTCCTCCCCAGTGCCAGCAACACCCATATCCTCATCCTGGTGTACTTCAACAGTGACATCTTCAATTTGACTATCAGGAACTGGACTGCGGGTGCTCCTTCCAGCACTTGCAGGGGGCGTGCAAATGGTGGAAGGCGCCACCTCTCCCCGTCCAGTGTTGGGAAGGTCAGGCATCGCAACCGACACAATTGGACTCTCCTTGGGGATTTGTGATTTAGAAGAACGCACAGTTCTTTGCTGTGCTTTTGCCATCTTAAGTCTTTTAAGTTTTCTAGCAGGAGGATGAGTGCTTCCATCCTCATGTGAAGCTGACCCACTAGTCATGAGGAACATAGGAGAGGGCCTCAGCCGTTCCTTGCCACTCCGTGTCGTAAATGGCATATTGGCAAGTTTACGCTTCTCCTCAGACGATTTTCATTTTGATTTTTGGGTCATTTTACTGAACTTTTGTTTTTTGGATTTTACATGCTCTCTACTATGACATTGGGCATAGGCCTTGGCAGACGAAGTTGATGGCATTTCATCATCTCGGCCATGACTAGTGACAGCAGCTTCAGCATGAGGTGAAAGTGGATCTTGATCTTTCCCTATTTTACCCTCCACAGGTATGGATGGATAGTATACTTGACGACACAGAGGTAGGTAGAGCAGTGGCCTTCTGTACCGTACTGCTATATATTATATACTGGTGGTCAGCAAACTGTGCAAAACTGAAATGCACCACAGGTATGGATGGATAGTATACTTGACGACACAGAGGTAGGTAGAGCAGTGGCCTTCTGTACCGTACTGCTATATATTATATACTGGTTGTCAGCAAACTGTGCAAAACTGAAATGCACCACAGGTATGGATGGATAGTATACTTGACGACACAGAGGTAGGTAGAGCAGTGGCCCACTGTACTGTACTGCTATATATTATAAATATACTGGTGGTCAGCAAACTGTGCAAAACTGAAATGCACCACAGGTATGGATGGATAGTATACTTGACGACACAGAGGTAGGTAGAGCAGTGGCCTACTGTACCGTACTGCTATATATTATATACTGGTGGTCAGCAAACTGTGCAAAACTGAAATGCACCACAGGTATGGATGGATAGTATACTTGACGACACAGAGGTAGGTAGAGCAGTGGCCTACTGTACCGTACTGCTATATATTATAAATACTGGTGGTCAGCAAACTGTGCAAAACTGAAATGCACCACAGGTATGGATGGATAGTATACTTGACGACACAGAGGTGGGTAGAGCAGTGGCCTTCTGTACCGTACTGCTATATATTATATACTGGTGGTCAGCAAACTGTGCAAAACTGAAATGCACCACAGGTATGGATGAATAGTATACTTGACGACACAGAGGTAGGTAGAGCAGTGGCCTACTGTACCGTACTGCTATATATTATATACTGGTGGTCAGCAAACTGTGCAAAACTGAAATGAACCACAGGTATGGATAGTATACTTGATGACACAGAGGTAGAGCAGTGGACCACTGTACCATACTGCTATATATATAGTTATATTGGTGGTCAGCAAAATTCTGCACTGTCCTCCTACTATATACTACAATGCAGCACAGATATGGAGCGTTTTTCAGGCAGAGAACGTATAATACTGGTGGTCACTGGTCAGCAAAACTCTGCACTGTACTCCTACTATATAATACTGCTGGTCCCCAGTCCCCACAATAAAGCAATTATCACACTGAGCACAGATATGTGCTGCACACTGAGCACAGATATGGAGCGTTTTTCAGGCAGAGAACGTAGATATTTGCACTTGCAGCACACTGAGCACAGATATTTGCAGCACACTGAGCACAGATATTTGCAGCACACTGAGCACAGATATTTGCAGCCCACTGAACATAGAAACTGAGAGGACGCCAGCCACGTCCTCTCACGATCATCTCCAATGCATGAGTGAAAAATGGCGGCGACGCGCGGCTCCTTATATAGAATACGAATCTCGCGAGAATCCGACCGCGGGATGATGACGTTCAGGCGCGCTCGGGTTAACCGAGCAAGGCGGGAGGATCCGAGTTGCTCGGACCTGTGCAAAAAAAGGTGAAGTTCGGGCGGGTTCGGATCCCGAGGATATATATATATATATATATACATACATTCTGGTGGGATCAGCTCCTACCACAAAGTAGTACATTAAAAAAGGGTGCCCAGTCCCATAAACATCCATTTCAGCATAAAAGAAAAGCCCCCTTAAAAAAAAGTTGATCGCAGCAGGAAATTTTTTAGCAGTTGGGCAAAACCATGGCCCTCATTCCGAGTTGTTCGCTCGGTAAAAATCTTCGCATCGCAGCGATTTTCCGCTTAATGCGCATGCGCAATGTCCGCACTGCAACAGCGCCAAGTAAATTTGCTATGCAGTTAGGAATTTTACTCACGGCTTTTTCATCGTTCTGGCGATCGTAATGTGATTGACAGGAAATGGGTGTTACTGGGCGGAAACAGGCCGTTTTATGGGCGTGTGGGAAAAAACGCTACCGTTTCCGGAAAAAACGCAGGAGTAGCCGGAGAAACGGAGGAGTGTCTGGGTGAACGCTGGGTGTGTTTGTGACGTCAAACCAGGGACGACAAGCACTGAACTGATCGCAGATGCCGAGTAAGTCTGGAGCTACTCAGAAACTGCTACGAGGTGTGTAATCGCAATATTGCGAATACATCGTTCGCATTTTTAAGATGCTAAGATTCACTCCCAGTAGGCGGCGGCTTAGCATGAGCAAATCTGCTCAAATCCGCTTGCGAGCGAACAACTCGGAATGAGGGCCCATGTGCACTGCAGGGGAGGCAGATATAACATGTGCAGAAAGAGTTAGATTTTGGTGGGTTATTTTATTTCTGTGCAGGGTAAATACTGGCTGCTTTATTTATACACTGCAAATTAGATTGCAGATTGAACACACCCCACCCAAATCTAACTCTCTCTACACATGTTATATCTGCCTCCCCTGCAGTGCACATGGTTTTGCCCAACTGCTAAAAAAATTCCTGCTGCGATCAACTTGGAATTACCCCCCTTGTTGGCACCTGGGAAAGGAAATGAACATAAGCACTGACTGGCATGATGACAGATCTACCCAGACCAGTGAAAAACAACTTGATATACTTCGGGGGCCACATTGGGTGACCTTCTAACCCTCAAAAGTAAGCACTCACTGTCACTTGCAACTTAAGTTACTATATTTCATCAAGTCATGTGACACTGACTTATTTTAGTAACATATGAACAGGCCTTTGAAACAGGTTTTAATAATAATAATAATAATAATAATAATTTTATTTATATAGCGCTCTTTCTCCAATAGGACTCAAGGCACTTACCAGATACATACTGTAGCATAATATAGTACAGAAAGTCTTACAAGCTATAACAAGCAAGTATCACAGAGTAAAGCAAGAAGGAGCTGGGGGTTGCAAGTGAAGGGTTGGAAGCACTGGCGTATTTATAATGGGCGCAGTGTGTGTGGTGCACACGGGCCCCTGAGTCCAGGGGGACCCACACTGCAATGCTGCACCCACTTCTTTAATAATTACCTCTCCATGCAACCCAGTTAGCAGCAGAAAGAGCACAAATCATTGCCGGGAAAATGGCCACCGCACCATTTGTCCTGAGATCTGTGCTCATACTCTACAGCTCTGCCAGCTAGAGAGGAGAGCATCCAGACTGAGGGGCTGCTCACGGGCTGCGTCCTCCCTTTAAACTCCCCTGATTGGAGAGCCATGTGTTGCCCATCAATGTTCCAGTCACTTTATAATATAGCTAAGCAAGGGAATGCCAAGGGATTTATTACAAGCTGGCACAATAGGTACTATACACTAGGTAGGCAACTGTGCAGAGCGAATTCTCTACTCAGTACTTACCCAGATAGAATCTCTGGAAGCAATTTTACAAAGGAAAAGGGGGGATGGGAAAACTACTGCACGAGTACCATATTCTAAATTGAACATTGAAGAATCCCCAACTTACAATTCATAACAATTCCTTGTCTTATGTATCAACTGGGGCTGCTGCCACACATATATTGTTGCCAATATATACAGATAGGTTTTGGAGCAAGGAAGAAAAGATTGGTCTCAGGTGACGCACTAATACAAATGATTTTACATTTAAAATATAACTTTTATTTCATATACTTAAAAAGCCTGTATCTGTGAAATATTAAAATAAATGAAAGGACAAGTGAAAGACAAAGTGCAACCTGTGATTATTATAAAACCACAGTACCCATAAGTCATTTTTCTACTTGCACCACTCGTGCAAGGAGAGGGGTGTATCTACAAGAAGTGTAAGATGAGGGGTATCTAGAAGAGAAAATTAGCTTATTTAGAAGAAGGGTACATGTGATTGGGATTTGTTTAGAAGACGAGGTGCTAGGAGAGGTGTGTATCTATAAGAGGGGGTGCAGAATAATCACATGCATCTAGAAGAGGAGGTACAGGTCAGTAGCATAACTACAGGGTGTCTAGACTGGAAAATGTCAGAGGGCCACAAGGTGAAGGGGCCCACTGGCATCTGAACTCTGGGAGATTTACGGACTCCTGAATCATGGTCTGCTGTGACCATGTCAACGATGCTGCCTGCTGGGCCAGCCTGACCTCTCGCTGTCTGCTGCTTACCTGAGGAAACGCCTCTGTTGAATAGGCCCGCATGTAGAGGTTGATGTCCCTTTAGTTGTCCACTGCTGTGTCTGTCCCCTGGGCATGCCTCTGAGCAGCATTCTGTATGGCTTCTCCTTGTCTATATGGCGTTGTTGGTACCTACAAAGATGCAGCTGCACAAGTAGGCCTAAGGGTTTATAAAAATCAAATCAAATAGGAGGCCCACCTTGAGAGTTTGTCAGTGGCCTCCAAGCCTCTAGTTATACAGGGGGATTCAAAAGTCGCAGTACACCCTTTTGTTTCAAAAACTGTGCAGGAAATGGGAAAACTGCACAGTAAGGTATGAGTGAGGTGGGCTATCTTTAAGGGTGCCGTCTTGAAATTGGTCATCTTGAATCTAAGTCAGTTTTTTCAAATGGAAAGGGGGTAGTGTAAAATGTCAAACAACATCATAATTTGCTGAAAAGCTTATTGTTGCAAGATTTGAAATAGTAGTTATGGTTCAAAAGTTACAACACTTTTTTTGTTGGAATTACAGGCTGAACTGTTCTCCATAAAGGGCAGTGATTTAATGTGTTCAAAAGGGGGGTCAGCAATATTTGAATTGGAAGGAGCCGGCTGGGAGGCACCGGACGTCTCCATTCTCCCCAATGCTTGCACAGCTACCACTTCCAATAGCTGCCCCGATGCTGTCCTGCCATGCGGGTGGATTAGTGTCCATATAACGAGCTGTCCCCGGAGTAAGACAAGCAATCACCAGTGGATTTCGCTCTTACCAGAGCTTTATCGAAGAACATTGTACAAGTGCGTCCATGGTGGTGAGCTTGATCCATTCACGTATTTGAGCATTTATACCGGTTTATTGCAAAAAATTTGACTACATCATCCTAGCCTAGCGTGCCACCGTGCCCGCAGCGTGGTGAGCACAGCGAGCCCGCAAGGGGCCCATTTGCGCTTGCCACACTGTCGGTATGCCGGCAGTCGGGCTCCCAGCGCCAGTATGCTGGTCACCGGGAGCCCGACCGCCGGCATACCATACTACACCCCTGGAGAGTGTAGCGAGAGGACGTGTCTCTCTCCTCAGTGTCTGTCTGTGTGGACCTGCTCTGGCTTATGTGTGTCATTCCAGTGCTGTCTTGTGCTGCATCAATCCAGTGGTGATGTCTTGTGCTGCATAAGTCCAGTCACAGTGGTAGTGTCCTCTGCTGCCATATGTCCAGTGCTGCTGTAAAAGTCCAGTCCAGTGGTGCTGTGTTGTGCTGCATCAGTCCAGTGGTGGTGTCCTGTGCTGCATAAGTCCAGTCACATTGGTGGTGTCCTCTGCTGCCATATGTCCAGTGCTGCTGTATAAGTCCAGTCCATTGCATTGGTGCTGTGTTGTCCTGCATCAGTCCAGTGGTGGTGTCCCTGTGCTGCTGTATAAGTCCAATGGTACTGCCATATAAATCCAGTAATACTGCCATATAAATTCTGTCCAGTGGTACTGCCGCATAAGTCCAGTGATACTGCCATATATGTCCAGTGATACTGCCGTATAAGTCCAGTGATACTGACATATAAGTCCAGTGATACTGCCGTATAAATCCAGTCCAGTGGTACTGCCATATAAGTCAAGTGATACTGCCATATAAGTCCAGTGGTCCTGTCATATAAATTTAGTAATACTGCCGTATACATTCTGTCCAGTGGTACTGCCGCATAAGTCCAATGATACTGCCATATATGTCCAGTGGTACTGCTGTATAATTCCAGTGGAAATGCTGTATAAATCCAGTCCAGTGGTACTGCCGTATAAGTCCAGTGGTACTGCCATATAAGTCCAGTGATACTGCCATATAAGTCCAGTGGTACTGCCGTATAAGTCCAGTGATAGTGCCGTATATGTCCAGTGATACTGCCATATAAGTCCAGTGATACTGCCATATAAGTCCTGTGATACTGCCGTATAAATCCAGTCCAGTGGTACTGCCATATAAGTCAAGTGATACTGCCATATAAGTCTAGTGGTCCTGTCATATAAGTCCAGTGGTACTGCCATATAAATCCAGTCCAGTGGTACTGCCATAGAAGTCCAGTGGTACTGCCATATAAGTCCAGTGGTACTGCCGTATAAGTCCAGTGATACTGCCATATAAATCCAGTGGTACTACCGTATAAGTCCAGTGCTACTGCCATATAAATCCAGTGATACTGCCATATAAGTCCAGTGGTACTGCCGTTTTTGCACATACAATTAATTTAGTGGTGCAGAATTTTATGAGAAATGACAGGGACGTGCAGGAGATTCTGTCGGTGCCCTGAAAAATTGTGGGCCACTTTCAACATCCAGCCACTGCGTGCCATTTATAGATGGGCCAGGTGTTTGTGCCGCACACTTGTGTCGCTTAGCTTAATCATACCTCATTGCACCTCTTTTTCTTCTTTGCAAGATGTGCTGTTTGGGGCCTAGTTTTTGAAAAGTGCCATCCTGTCTGACACTGCAGTGCCACTCCTAGATGGGCCAGGTGTTTGTGCCGCACACTTGTGTCGCTTAGCTTAGCCACCCAGCGACTTTGGTGCATCTCTTTTTTTCTTTGCATTATGTGCTGTTTGTGGACTTGTTTTTGAAAAGTGCCATCCTATCTGACTCTGCAGTGCCACTCCTAGATGGGCAAGGTGTTTGCGCCTCACACTTGTGTCACTTCGCTTAGTCATACAGATACCACATTGCAATTCTTTTACTTCTTTGCATGATGTGCTGTTTGGGGCCTAGTTTTTGAAAAGTGCCATCCTGTCTGCTACTGCAGTGCCACTCCTAGATGGGCTAGGTGTTTGTGCCGCACACTTGTGTCGCTTAGCCTAGCCATCCAGCTACCTCATTGCACCTCTTTATCTTCCCTGCATGATGTGCTGTTTGGGGCCTATTTTTTAAATCTGCCATCCTGTCTGACACTGCAGTGCCACTCCTAGATGGGCCAGGTGTTTGTGCCGCCCACTTAGCAAAGTCATCCAGCTACCTTGGTGCAACCTTTTGGCCTAAAAACAATATTGTGAGGTATGAGGTGTTCAGAATAGACTTGAAATGAGTGGACATGAATGTTATTGAGGTTAATAATACCGTAGGATCAAGGGGGGTCATTCCGAGTTGTTCGCTCGCAAGTGGATTTTAGCAGATTTGCTCATGCTAAGCCGCCGCCTACTGGGAGTGAATCTTAGCATCTTAAAATTGCGAACAAAGTATTCGCAATATTGCGATTACACACCTCGTAGCAGTTTCTGAGTAGCTCCAGACTTATTCGGCATCTGCGATCATTTCAGTGCTTGTCGTTCCTGGTTTGACGTCACAAACACACCCAGCGTTCGCCCAGACACTCCCCCGTTTCTCCGGCCACTCCTGCGTTTTTTCCGGAAACTGTAGCGTTTTTTCCCACACGCCCATAAAACGGCCTGTTTCCGCCCAGTAACACCCATTTCCTGTCAATCACATTACGATCGCCAGAACGATGAAAATGCTGTGAGTAAAATTCCTAACTGCATAGCAAATTTACTTGGCGCAGTCGCAGTGCGGACATTGCGCATGCGCATTAAGCGAAAAATCGCTGCGATGCGAAGATTTTTACCGAGCGAACAACTCGGAATGACCCCCAAAATTACCCCTAATTTCTGTGATTTTAGCTGTTTTGTGTTTTTTTTTCAAAAATCATCCAGATCCGAAACCAAAACCCGAAAGGGTGGTTTTGGCAATTCCAATCCAGATCCAAAACACGAGTGAGGATACACGTCCAAAACCAAAACACAAAACACGAAAAGTGCCCGCCGCACTTCTCTAACTATCTACAAAAGAGGTTGCAGAGAGTTTTCTGTAAATCTACAATGAGTGCAGGGTTTATCTAGAAGAGGGTCTGAATCTTAAAAGGGGTGTATACTGGTAGAACTGCAAGATCCAATAATAACATAATAAATGTAAACTCTGTTTCTCCGTTTTGGAATAATTAGGGCCAAGTTTACCATGAGTTGAGTCATATTCATGTTTTAAAGGCCTCAGACTACCAATAACAACCTCTGTTGGAATGGCATTGTATATCTAGATCCAGCTATTAAAAAGAGGTTGATAAGTCACAAAACACATGATCCACACATACAATTGTACAAGTTAGGAAAATCTAATGCCATAGAATATTGCACTAAAAGTATGTGCACAGAAAAAAAACAAGGATTCATAGCATCCTAAGAAGCAGACGTACTGTATAATGAACACAATATACAGTACACACATAGCAGTCGATCTAATTATCCGCAATGATCTTGCGGGTGTGAGTCATCACGGCAGCGGTCGCACTTTATGGTGGACCTACAGTAATTTGCACAAATGTGCTCGCCACCCCACAGCGGTCCAAGCAATTTTGTACAAATTGGGATTAAAGGGTGCGAGATTGGGTGCCGTTGCTAGTATTGAAACAAATCGCATAGACCCGGCTCCCGTTTACACTGCAAGTTTGCCGGGTTAAACACGTGTTCAACCCTGCAAACTACCCGAGTTGGAATACCGGGTCACTCGACCCGGATTATTCCAACTCGACCCTTTTACACTGATCAGCAACACGGGTTATGTACCTTCATGTGCAATAACCCATGTTATATGCTGGTGGTGTATGACAGTACATACCCTTTTTACACTGAATCGAGAACCAGGGTTATTGAGCAAGCCGGCATGACCTGGGTCCTGGCTCGATGTGAAAGGGTCGACCCAGATTGCCTGCAGTATGAAAGGCAGACCTGGGTCATACATGATTCAGGCCATGCCTAAAAGGCTGCTGTTTGGCAGGCTCAAGAGTGATTGGAATAACATTATCTCCAAGCGTAATGTTAATGGCGATAACCTGCGACCATCCAGTTGTGTGAAAGAGTCAAGCAGAGTCGGCCCAGGCATGGGCAAACTAGGCAAATGCCTAGGGCATTTGGTATCCCTAAGGGCACCAGCAGCTTCTGCTGATTAAAATGATATGCAGCATGCCTATATTCTGTGTGTAGCATTTTGTATGCAGATACAGCCACAGTTGCACACAGAATATAGGCATACCACATATCATTTTAATTAGCAGAAGCTGCTTGTGCATCCTAGCCACATAGCAATGCAAATAAGATGCATTTTCATTAAAAAAAAAAAAGTGCCGTTAGCAGAGCTGCCAGCTGACTCACGCCAGTCATCTCCTGCTACATGGCTCATTGAGGCAAGATGTATGAGGACACATCTGTATCCAAGCAGAGGCAGAGGTCGCAGTGTTAGCGGTGGTGTAAGTGCTGTGGATTGGTTGTGCAATAGTGTTCAGCATATGTGTAAGTGGCATTATGCGTGTCATGTGTATAAATGCATTAATAATGCGTGGCAAATGTGTAAGGGGCAATATGTGTGTAATTATTTGTATAAGGGCATTAATAATGTGCGACATATGTGTAAGGGGCACTATGTGTGTCATTATGTATATAAGGGCACTAATTATGTGCAGAATATGTGTAAGGGACATTATGTGTAAAAGGGCATTAATAAAGGTTGGCATAATGTGTAAGGCGCATTATGTTTATAAGGACATATAATAATGTGTGTCATATGTGTAAGGGGCATTACTGTGTCGTATTATGTGTATAAAGGCATTACTAATGTGTGACATTACGTGTATAAGGTCCTCTACTGTGTGGCATAACGTATAGAGAGGGCACTACTTTGTGGTCTAATGTGAATAAAGAGCAATTCAGTGTGGTGTAATGTGAATAAGGGGCACTGCTGTGAGGAGTAACGTTTATAAGGTACAGTGGTATTACTGTGTGGTGTAACGTGAATTAGGGACACTATTGCATGATATAATGTGAATAAGTTTGGACTACTGTGTGGCGTAATTTGAATTTGGGGGTACAATTGTGTGGCCATGCCCCTTCCCAGCAAGAACAGAACCATTTTTTGGCTGTGTGCCAAATGTGCACACTGTTCCTATTTAAAATATAGGGGGTAGGAACACCAAAATGAGGACTGCTATGGGTGAGGGGTGATGGTGCTGGGAAAGGAGTGCAGGGTCAGAGGCGGAACTAGTGGTGGTGCTGGGGGCACCAGCCAAAATCTTGCCTAGGGCATCATATTGGTTAGGGCCGGCTCTGGAGTCAAGTATATCTGAAGCCCTTTCTCCGACCGGGGTCAGACATGGGTCAGATCGGGGTTTCGGTATGGGAGGAGTGTAAGTCACCAAAACACATAATTGCATAAACTACAGAAATGATCCTGCCAATCTTTAAATAAATGCAATGTGACAGCTGATATTGACTCAGATATTGGTGCAGCGGTAAACACAACTGTCACACACAGTATCGCCTTGTCATGTGCTTAGCATAGCAGTACAGAGATTAGTACGTACAGTATGTACCATTATTACATGGATACTTTAGCTTATTAACAAGGGCAAGAAATATATGCACTATAAGTGCACATTTAAATAGTGTGAAACAAAAAATCCCTCTTATCATTTTAAAAGCCACAGTACAGTAATTCACTTCATTATTATCTGATATGCGAGCTTTAAATAAGGGGAATTTTGTGTTCTGGCTCTGCTCCAGGACAGAGAAGCCAACAATGATGATAGGAGGGAAGTTTTTAATTGATTATATAGGCATGCACAGGAGCCAATATGGGTGTGCCTCTCTGTGATTTCCCCTATCCACTGGTTCATGGACAACCTTCCCCACCCCTTGCTCTGGGACATAGACTGCGCACCTGGGCAGGTCAGGTAAGCAGTCTATGTCTTGGAGGGGAAGGGGGAGGGGGAAGGGGGGGGTGGAGTGTAGTTCATAATGTGTCGGAGGGGGAAGTCCCAGAGCAGCATCCCCATGTCGGCTGAAGCGCACGCCTATGATTGATTTAAATTGATACACTCGGGGGGGGTGGATTAACTAAAGGTTGATTTTAATAGATTTAAAATCTATAAAAATCGATCACAATCGATGTTGTACTTCCAGGACAAAAACACACATTTATTATTATTCAAATGCTAATTTAAAAAAAAAAAATCACCTGTTAGCAAATGTGTGTTTCAGCCCCTGAAACCTAACATCGATTAAGATCAATTTTCAGCTATATTAAATCGACTAAAATAAACCTTTAGTAAATTCCTCTCCTGGAGTGTATTTATCAAGCACTGAAAAGAGTGGAGGATAGGACCAGTAGAGATGTTTCCCAGATCAACTAATTAGCTGCTACCTATAATTTTAAATAATATACTTAATAAATGCTATCTCAATTGTAATGGAAAATGACTGAGAACATATGTAATCTGCAGAGACTCACTGAACAAGCAACCAAATTGAGTATATTTAAATTGTATATATTTTCACAGTGAACAGGATATTGGTGGTGTTGCTGCTGTTAGTGATGATGAGGATGATGACGACGATAATGGACAAATATATGTTAAAGGCAGATAAAACAATATTTGTGCTTTGTCTA
Source organism: Pseudophryne corroboree (assembly GCF_028390025.1). Lineage (NCBI taxonomy): Eukaryota > Metazoa > Chordata > Amphibia > Anura > Myobatrachidae > Pseudophryne > Pseudophryne corroboree. The sequence goes on from NC_086445.1 coordinate 154,221,202, forward strand.
TTTATTTAACCAGGCTATCAAAAATCTTTATTCAAATAATTATCACAGAAGCTGCGGTTCAAATAATTTTAGTGTACTCTATTCTAATTGTGCCAAATAAATATCTTTTAATCACATATTTAAATACAGCAGTAGATGGTGTTTTCAATGTTTTGTCATATAATTTGTGTTAATTGCAATTCTACATTTTCTGTTCACTAACTCTCTCAAATGAATACCACAACAGCTGTGGTTCAAATTTGTTTAATATATGTTGTTATAATTAGTAATTATAATGACACATTCATTTGTCTTATAAACACATCTTTTTTTTTAAATAAAAACTGCAATAGGCCTGGTTGTACTCATTTTAAACCCCTTTATTTTTATTGATTCATTGTATTGATTAATTATTGGATTTACCATGATCAATTTTGATGAATTAATTACTAGAGATGTGCAGTGGGCATTTTTCGGGTTTTGTGTTTTGGTTTTGGATTCTGTTCCACGGTCGTGTTTTGGATTCGGAAGCATTTTTGCAAAACCTCCCTTTCGAATTATTGTCGGATTCGGGTGCATTTTGGATTTGGGTGTTTTTTTCAAAAAACCCTCAAAAACAGCTTAAATCATAGAAATTTGGGGTAATTTTGATCCTATAGTATTATTAAGGTCAATAACCATAATTTCCACTTATTTCCAGTCTATTCTGAACACCTCACAATATTATTTTTAGTCCTAAAATTTGGACCGAGGTCGCTGGATGACTAAGCTAAGCGACCCAAGTGGGCGGCACAAACACCTGGCCCATCTAGGAGTGGCACTGCAGTGTAAAAAAGGCCCCTAACAGCACATGATGCAAAGAAGAAAAAAAGTACATCGAGGTTGCTGTAGGCCTAAGCTAAGCGACACAAGCACCTGCACCATCTAGTAGTGTCACGCAGTGGCTGAATGTCAAGTGGGCCGTAATTGTTCGGTCCACTGACAGCATCTCCAGCATGCTCCAGTCACTTTTTAAAAAAATCTGCAATTGGTGGACTTATACGGCAGTACCCCAGGACTAATACAGCAGTACTCCATGACTCATACGGCAGTGTCACACAGGATGCACGTTTCAAAAACTAGGCCCCAAATAGCACCTCATGCAAAGATGTGGAAGAGGTGCAATGAGGTAGCTGTATGACTAAGCCAAGCGACACAAAGAATTCCAACTGGAATTATACGTCCAAATCACTGTAATTAAATGGCAAGATCACTGTAATTAATAATTATAAATTACTGGAATTAATTGGCAAAATCACTGTAATTATACGTCCAAATCACTGGAATTAAATGGCAAGATCACTGTAATTAATAATTATAAATCACTGGAATTAATTGGCAAGATCACTGTAATTAATAATTAATTATAAATCACTGGAATTAATTGGCAAAATCTCACTATCGCCTGCCTAGTGAAGTGGAATCTAGATGGGATTTGGTACCGGGGACACAATATCTTCATCAATTGTCTAAATCCCACTGCACTAATGGCGGATAACGGGCGCACGTCTAACAGCGCACTGATTATACTGAGCACTGATTATACTGAGCACTGATTTTACTGAGCACTGATTATACTGAGCACTGATTTTACTGAGCACTGATTTACTGAGCACTGATTATACTGAGCACTGATTATACTGAGCACTGATTATACTGAGCACTGATTTTGCTGAGCACTGATTTACTGAGCACTGATTATACTGAGCACTGATTTTACTGAGCACTGATTATACTGAGCACTGATGATACTACGGAGAACTGACACTGAGCAGCACAATGCAGCACAAGACACTGTACTACTATTAGTGAGCAGCACAAAAGCCCTCTAGAATTGTCACCCCCAGATACCACTGTGACTGGAATGATGATGACCTATGCACAGTGACAGGACACTAACACAGCACCCTACAGCAGAAAGATGCAGCACAAGACACTGGAATATTAGTAATGTATTGTAGTATACTGAGCACCACAATGCAGCCCAAGACAATGGGGGTCATTCCAAGTTGTTCTATCGATGCCGATTTTCGCAACGGAGCGATTAAGGCGAAAATGCGCATGCGCATGGTACGCAGTGCGCATGCGCTAAGTATTTTAGTTCAAAACTTAGTAGATTTACTCACGTCCGAACAAAGAATTTCCATCGTTGAAGTGATCGGAGTGTGATTGACAGGAAGTGGGTGTTTCTGGGAGGAAACTGGACGTTTTCTGGGAGTGTGCGGAAAAACGCAGGCGTGCCAGGATAAAACACGGGAGTGTCTGGAGAAACAGGGGAGTGGCTGGCCGAACACAGGGCGTGTTTGTGACGTCAAACTAGGAACGAAAGGGGCTGAGCTGATCGCAGTGTAGGAGTAAGTCTCGAGCTACTCAGAAACTGCTAAGATTTTCTATCCGCAATTCTGCTAATCTTTCGTTCGCAAATCTGCTAAACTAAGATACACTCCCAGAGGGCGGCGGCCTAGCGCGTGCAATGCTGCTAACATCTGCTAGAGAGCGAACAACTCGGAATGACCCCCAATGAGCAGTGATACTGAGCACTGATGAGGATACTAGAACTGACACTGAGCAGCAAGATGCAGCACTTGACTATTGTACTGTAGTATACTGGTCACCACAATGCAACACAAGACAATCAGCAGTGATACTGAGCACTGATGAGGATACTAGAACTGACACTGAGCAGCAAGATGCAGCACTGGACTATTGTAGTATAGTATACTGGTCACCACAATGCAGCAGAAGACAATGATCAGTGATACTGAGCACTGATGAGGATACTAGAACTGACACTGAGCAGCAAGATGCAGCACTGGACTATTGTACTGTAGTATACTGGTCACCACAATGCAACACAAGACAATGAGCAGTGATACTGAGCACTGATGAGGATACTAGAACTGACAATGAGCAGCAAGATGCAGCACTGGACTACTGTACTATAGTATACTGGTCACCACAATGCAGCACAAGACAATGATCAGTGATACTGAGCACTGATGAGGATACTAGAACAGACACAGAGCAGCAAGATGCAGCACTGGACTATTAGTAATGTACTGTAGTATACTGGTCACCACAATGCAGCACAAGACAATGAGCAGTGATACTGAGCACTGATGATGATAGTAGAACTGACACAGAGCAACAAGATGCAGCACTGGACTACTGTACTGTAGTATACTGGTCACCACAATGCAGCACAAGACAATGAGCAGTGATACTGAGCACTGATGAGGATACTAGAACTGACACTGAGCAGCAAGATGCAGCACTGGTCTATTGTACTGTAGTATACTGGTCACCACAATGCAGCACAAGACAATGAGCAGTGATACTGAGAACTGATGAGGATACTAGAACTGACACTGAGCAGCAAGATGCAGCACTGGACAATTGTACTGTAGTATACTTGTCACCACAATGCAACACAAGACAATCAGCAGTGATACTGAGAACTGATGAGGATACTAGAACTGACACTGAGCAGCAAGATGCAGCACTGGACTATTGTACTATAGTATACTGGTCACCACAATGCAGCACAAGACAATCAGCAGTGATACTGAGCACTGATGAGGATACTAGAACTGACACTGAGCAGCAAGATGCAGCACTGGACTATTGTACTGTAGTATACTGGTCACCACAATGCAGCACAAGACAATGAGCTGTGATACTGAGAACTGATGAGGATACTAGAACTGACACTGAGCAGCAAGATGCAGCACTGGACTATTGTACTATAGTATACTGGTCACCACAATGCAACACAAGACAATCAGCAGTGATACTGAGCACTGATGAGGATACTAGAACTGATACTGAGCAGCAAGATGCAGCACTGGACTATTGTACTATAGTATACTGGTCATCACAATGCAGCACAAGACAATGAGCAGTGATACTGAGCACTTATGAGGATACTAGAACTGACACTGAGCAGCAAGATGCAGCACTGGACTATTGTACTGTAGTATACTGGTCACCACAAGGCAACACAAGACAATGAGCAGTGATACTGAGCACTGATGAGGATACTAGAACTGACACTGAGCAGCAAGATGCAGCACTGGACTATTGTACTGTAGTATACTGGTCACCACAATGCAACACAAGACAATGAGCAGTGATACTGAGCACTGATCAGGATACTAGAACAGACACAGAGCAGCAAGATGCAGCACTGGACTATTAGTAATGTACTGTAGTATACTGGTCACGACAATGCAGCACAAGATAATGAGCAGTGATACTGAGCACTGATGATGATAGTAGAAACATAGAAACATAGAATTTGTCGGCAGATAAGAACCACTTGGCCCATCTAGTCTGCCCCCTTTTTTTTTTTTTTTTACATTATTTTTATCTCTAACCTTATTTGATCCTTATTTCTTTGTAAGGATATCCATATGTCTATCCCATGCATGTTTAAATTGCTCTACTGTCTTAGCCTCTACCACCTCTGATGGGAGGCTTTTCCACTTGTCCACTACCCTTTCTGTGAAATAATTTTTCCGCAAATTTCCCCTGAACCTCCCCCCCTCCAGCCTCAGTGCATGTCCTTGTGTCCTATTGCTTCTCTTCATTTGGAGAATGTTTCCCTCCTGGACTTTGTTAAAACCCTTGATATATTTGAAAGTTTCTATCATGTCCCCCCTTTCCCTTCTCTCCTCCAAACTATACATATTGAGATTTCTTAGTCTTTCTGGGTATGTTTTGGGATGTAGGCCATGCACCATTTTAGTTGCCCTCCTTTGTACAGTTTCTAATGTATTAATATCCTTTTGAAGATATGGCCTCCAGAACTGAATACAGTATTCTAGATGAGGCCGTACCAATGACCTATACAGTGGCATTATTACTTCTTTCTTTCTGCTGCTGATTCCTCTCCCAATGCAGCCAAGCATCTGACTAGCCTTCCTCATTGCCTTGTTACATTGCTTACCTGCCTTTAAGTCATCTGAAATAGTGACTCCTAGATCCCTTTCCTCCTCAGTAGTTTCCAGTATAGTGCCATTAATACTATATTTAGCTTTAGGATTTTTGAGACCCAAGTGCATGATTTTGCATTTTTTGGAATTAAACTGTAATTGCCAAACTCTTGACCATTCCTCTAGTCTACCTAGATCCTCAATCATTTGTTTTACCCCACCTGGTGTGTCTACCCTGTTGCATACCTTTGTGTCATCTGCAAAAAGGCATGCTTTCCCTTTAATGCCATTTGCAATGTCACCAATAAAGATATTAAAAAGCACTGGTCCAAGTACAGATCCCTGGGGTACTCCACTGGTAACATTTCCCTCCTGTGAATGCACTCCATTTACCACAACTCTCTGTTTTCTATCCTTCAACCAAGATCTTATCCATTCAATAATCCTAATATCCAATCCCAAACTTTCAAGTTTATTTAGCAGTCTGCGATGTGGAACAGTGTCAAAAGCCTTACTCAAGTCTAGATAAGCTATATCCATGGCTCCACCTTTATCCATCACTTTAGTCACACAATCAAAAAAGTCAATAAGATTTGTTTGACATGATCTCCCCCCAGTGAATCCATGCTGTTTGGGATCCTGCAAATTGCCGGATTTGAGATAATCTACAACTCTTTCTTTTAAGAGAGTTTCCATCAATTTCCCTACTACTGATGTAAGACTCACTGGTCTGTAGTTGTTTGCCTCTTCCTTGCTTCCACTTTTGTGCAGTGGGACTACGTTTGCTCTTTTCCAGTCCTCTGGAATTACTCCTGTAGCTAATGACTGGTTGAATAATTCTGTCAATGGTGCTACCAGCACCTCTTTAAGTTCTTTTAGTATCCTTGGATGTATCCCATCTGGCCCCATAGATTTGTCCACTTTCAACTTTGAGAGTTCTGTTAGGACCTTCTCCTCTGTAAATGTACTTGTTTCATTTTCCTGGATATCCCTGCAACTTAACTGTGGCCCCTTCCCCTCTCTTTCAGTAGTAAATACTGAGCAAAAATAATCATTAAGATGATCTGCTATTAAATTGTCTCCTTCAACAAAACTCCCAGTGTCCGTCTTTAGTTTTATAATTCCGCCTTTTGTTTTTCTCCTTTCGCTTATATACCTAAAAAAAGTTTTGCCTTCTTTGCCCACTGACTGGGCCATTTTCTCCTCAGCTTGTGCCTTTGCACATCTGATTACCTTCTTAGTCTCCTTCTGTCTAACAAGATATATCTCTTTGTCTTCATTATTTTGTGTCTGCTTATATTTCCTAAAAGCCATCTTTTTTGCTCTCACAATATTTGCTACTTCTTTTGCAAACCACACTGGCTTCCTTTTCCTTGTGTTTTTCCTAACAGTTTTGATACAAAGGTCTGTTGCCTTCAATATTGCACATTTTAATGTTTCCCACCTCTCCTGCACTGCTTCCAAGTTCCTCCACTCTGCCAAAGAATCGCTTACACATTTTCCCATCCCTACAAAATCAGCCTTCCTAAAATCCAACACCTTTGTTTTTGTATGGGACGAGTCAGTCTCTGTCTTAATGCTGAACCATACTGCTTGATGATCACTGGATCCCAGGTTTTCACCCACTTTTACGTCCGATAATCTGTCTCCATTTGTAAGTATTAAGTCTAATATTGCGTCTTTCCGAGTGGGCTCCCTCACCAATTGGTGGAGGGATGCTCCCTGAAGGGAATTTAAAATGTTCCTACTTCTAGTGGAACTAGCAACAGACTCCTCCCAGTTTACATCAGGAAGATTAAAGTCTCCCATGATTATTACCTCTCCTTTTAATGCCATTTTAGTTATGTCCTGCAATAGGTTCTTGTCGAGTTCCTCTTCCTGACCTGGTGGCCTGTATATCACGCCAATACGAATAATCAACTTTTCCCCTGTTTCAATGGTCACCCTCAGTTTTTTCTTCAATACTTTGTATTAATGTAGTATTTATGGTATTTTTTACATACATTGCTACCCCTCCTCCGATTTTTCCAATTCTGTCCTTCCTAAATAAAGTATATCCCGGTATAGCTATGTCCCAGTCATGATTTTCATTGTACCATGACTCTGTAATTGCCACAATGTCTAAATCATCCCTTGTCATTATTGCAGTTAGTTCTGGGATTTTATTTCCTAAGCTCCTAGCATTTGCACACATAGCTTTTAGAGTTTTGTTTGTGCTTTTTCTGTTCCTAGCTATGTTCTTCTCTCTGCCTATTTTTATTTGGTTTTGATCTGAATTATCTTCTGTTGCTGTGGATATGCTTCCTATTCCCTTTGCCTGCAGAAACAATACCTCTGTGTTGGGGGAGCAGATTTCTTTATTCTTGTTTGGTTGACTGCCCCCCTTTGTTAGTTTAAATAGTTCTTGATGAAGCATCCAAATTGTTCAGTTAGTATTCTTGTTCCCCTTGAAGATGGGTGCAGGCCGTCACTTTTGTATAAGCTACTATCTTGCCAGATGGTGTGACTGTGGCCTATAAATCCAAATATCTCCTCATTGCACCATGTCCTTAGCCAAACATTGAAGTTTCTGATGCAATGAGTTCTGTCTTCCCCTCTGTGTACTGGCAATACTTCTGAAAAAGATACAGTGGTTGCCACCTGCTTCAGAGCAGTCCCTAACTTCCTAAATTCATCTTTTACGGCCATGAGTTCAGCATTTCCAGGTCATTTGTCCCTAGGTGGACAATGACATCCACCTCCCCATCTTTTCTTGCTGCCTTTACAATTCTTAGCATGCGCTCTTTATCCCTTGGAGCTGTGGCTCCAGGTAAGCACCATACTTCTTTCTCTACTTCATTTGCATTTCCCAGATGTATTCCTCTAATAATGGAATCTCCCAAGAGAAGTGCAGTCCTTTTTGGAGATGAAATTTTCCTGTTCCATTTCCTGTTCCTATAGTTGGTAGAAGTCCCCATATACTCCTGTTCTGTAGTGCCTCTATTAGTTGTATCTTCCAGCCCTGCAAGAGTAGCATACGAGTTTTGCAGTGTCACCGCTTGCGGGAGGTGTCTGTGTCCCTCAGGAAATCTCTGCCCTTGAGAGCCCACAGTAGTCCAGGCAGAATTTCTTCTGGTGGCTCTCTGAGGCAGTGGAGGCTTCAAAGACACAGACATCCTACAAATCTCAGGATGCAGTTTTGCTATCTCCTTCTTCAGCAGAGAAAAATGCTCACAGATTGGACAGCAGCCGAGTCTCCACGCTGCCTCTTTCCAAACAAATGCTTTACATCCATTGCACTGCACAAGGCCAAACATTGTATCAGATGTTAATGGTATTGCAAATTTTTGTGTCACTTGGTGTATTATAAAACTCACCTTTTGCTGTATTCTAACTCACCTGCTGCTGTTTCAAACTCACTTAATAAGCCAAGCCTCACTTTATAATGCAAGCCTCCCACAATGAGCGACACAGACACAGAGCAGCAAGATGCAGCACTGGACTACTGTACTGTAGTATACTGGTCACCACAATGCAGCACAAGACAATGAGCAGTGATACTGAGCACTGATGAGGATACTAGAACTGACACTGAGCAGCAAGATGCAGCACTGGTCTATTGTACTGTAGTATACTGGTCACCACAATGCAGCACAAGACAATGAGCAGCGATACTGAGCACTGATGAGGATACTAGAATAGACACAGAGCAGCAAGATGCAGCACTGGACTATTAGTAATGTACTGTAGTATACTGGTCACCACAATGCAGCACAAGACAATGAGCAGTGATACTGAGCACTGATGATGATAGTAGAACTGACACAGAGCAGCAAGATGCAGCACTGGACTACTGTACTGTAGTATACTGGTCACCGCAATGCAGCACAAGACAATGAGCAGTGATACTGAGAACTGATGAGGATACTAGAACTGACACTGAGCAGCAAGATGCAGCACTGGACTATTGTACTGTAGTATACTGGTCACCACAATGCAGCACAAGACAATGAGCAGTGATACTGAGCACTGATGAGGATACTAGAACTGACACTGAGCAGCAAGATGCAGCACTGGACTATTGTACTATAGTATACCGGTCACCACAATGCAGCACAAGACAATGATCAGTGATACTGAGCACTGATGAGGATACTAGAACAGACACAGAGCAGCAAGATGCAGCACTGGACTATTAGTAATGTACTGTAGTATACTGGTCACCACAATGCAGCACAAGACAATGAGCAGTGATACTGAGCACTGATGATGATAGTAGAACTGACACAGAGCAGCAAGATGCAGCACTGGACTACTGTACTGTAGTATACTGGTCACCACAATGCAGCACAAGACAATGAGCAGTGATACTGAGCACTGATGAGGATAATAGAACTGACACTGAGCAGCAAGATGCAGCACTGGTCTATTGTACTGTAGTATACTGGTCACCACAATGCAGCACAAGACAATGAGCAGTGATACTGAGAACTGATGAGGATACTAGAACTGACACTGAGCAGCAAGATGCAGCACTGGACTATTGTACTGTAGTATACTGGTCACCACAATGCAACACAAGAAAATCAGCAGTGATACTGAGCACTGATGAGGATACTAGAACTGACACTGAGCAGCAAGATGCAGCACTGGACTATTGTACTGTAGTATACTGGTCACCACAATGCAGCACAAGACAATGAGCAGTGATACTGAGCACTGATGAGGATACTAGAACTGACACTGAGCAGCAAGATGCAGCACTGGACTATTGTACTATAGTATAATGGTCACCACAATGCAGCACAATACAATGATCAGTGATACTGAGCACTGATGAGGATACTAGAACTGACACTGAGCAGCAAGATGCAGCACTGGACTATTGTAGTATAGTATACTGGTCACCACAATGCAGCAGAAGACAATGATCAGTGATACTGAGCACTGATGATGATAGTAGAACTGACACAGAGCAGCAAGATGCAGCACTGGACTACTGTACTGTCGTATACTGGTCACCACAATGTAGCACAAGACAATGAGCAGTGATTCTGAGCACTGATGAGGATACTAGAACTGACACTGAGTAGCAAGATGCAGCACTGGACTATTGTACTGTAGTATACTGAGCACCACAATGCAGCACAAGGCAATGAGCAGTGATATTGAGCACTGATGAGGATACTAGAACTGACACTGAGCAGCAAGATGCAGCACTGGACTATTAGTGATGTACTGTAGTATACTGGTCACCACAATGCAGCACAAGACAATGAGCAGTGATACTGAGCACTGATGTGGATACTAGAACTGACACTGAGCAGCAAGATGCAGCACTGGACTATTGTACTGTAGTATACTCGTCACCACAATGCAGCACAAGACAATGAGCAGTGATACTGAGCACTGATGAGGATACTAGGACTGACACAGAGCAGGAGAGACACACTACTAGTACTACTGAGCAGCAATAAGTAAGCACTGATACTGAGCACTGATATTGAGCTTTCCACTGAGAGAACGTAGCCACGTCCTCTCCGCTCTCTCTACAATGCACGAGTGAAAATGGCGGCAACGCGCGGATCTTTATATGGAATCCGAATCTCGCGAGAATCCGACAGCGGGATGATGACATTTTGAATCGTTCGGGTTTTCCGAGTCAGGTGGGAATAACCGAGCCAGGCTCGGAACCGTGTTTGACACGTGGAGTTCGGTAGGGTTCGGTTCTCGGCGAACTGAACCCGCTCATCTCTATTAATTGCCAACTAATTATGTAAGACCAAAGTGCTTCATAGTTTAAAGAGGAGTCTGGAAACTCGTTGCGTTAGGTAAGCTTTTCACACTCCATAGCTACTCTCTCATGTACTTATCTCAACACCTGTATAATATCAATTTATCTCTAATGTGCAGGGCTGTAACTAGCGGTCTGTGGGCGGTGCCATTGCGCAGAGCACAGGGCTCTGTGGGTGGCACTGTTACTGCTCCGTGCTACCTGCAACTGGCTATGAGGGTGCCTGAATGGCAGACATGAATGTTCCAGGCACGCTGGCTGGAGCATGATAACAGCCCTCTGCCATCCCTGGAGCATCCTCCGTATCACTGAGCAATTCTGACAGTACCACCCCTTCCACATGATATTATATGCTGAGGAAGCTTAGTTGAGATACTAATTAAGTATACTCAAAAGGAAGGCAATTGCACAGGTTCTTACTGATGATTTAGCCGATGCGTTACACAAATATGTTATAATTTTTGTGGAGAGGTGCTACAGTACCTACTACCAAAATAACTACTTTGTGTGTAGAAAAAGAAGAAGTACTGTGGTGGACAGATCACTATGTAAAATAAAATATACCTTTTTTTTTTTTTAAATAATATTATAATATCTGTTCCCCTACTCCAGATTAAAATGGCGGAGTATTTACAAATTTTACCAGAAAGAAAGAAGAGAGGTATAAAAATTTGCTTAATCGCTCTTGTACTGTAAATAATAAAAAGATACCGTATGTCTGTGTGACTGTTTTAATCCCTGATATCAATTTGGAAATTATGAGAATATGAGAACAAGAGTATGCAGTAAACAAATAGAAAATGTGCAACTGCTTTAGTACACATCATGCAGAATTTTAGATGGACTGTTTATACACTATTGCTACTGTATATGACATGTGTTTTATATACTGTATACCATGTTTTTAACCGTTCTGATTGGCTATGGAACAATACGTACTTATTACTGGGGATAAATGTGAGAGTCTATGAAATGCAAGCACTTGAAAATTTCTTCCTGTAATGTGTGTGTTCTGAAATTCACTCATTTCACCTCTAGAGGTCAGTGTTGTATAACAGTTATATAGTGATTGTTTTCATTTTTTATTGCAAAGTATAAAAACTATTTGTTTGTAAGGTACTGGGGCTCAAGACCAGGCACGTCAAACTCAAAATCAAAACTGGGCTGAATGATCATGGTCTAAGTCTTGTGTGGGCCGCAAGAAAAATAAAAAGTAATATGCAATTTTGAAAGGTTTATTAGAAAACCCAACAATAAAGTATAATCAAAGAGATGTCAAGTATCAGGAAGAAAACAACTTTAATAGTGTGAGCTGTGAGCTGTATTATTCCCCCTCTCTTCTATAATACATATAATTGTGAGCTAGTAAAATGTGTCACTTCCATCCCTCCGCTATCCCTCCAGTCTAGCCACATGCCCCCTGGTATCCCCTCTTGCTCCTTGTGTCCATCCCTCTGTGGGGTGTAGTATGGTATGTGGCGGCCAGCATACCGTCACTGGGATCCCGACCGCCAGCATACCGGCAGCTGGGCGAGTGCAAATGAGACCCTTGCGGGTTCGCTGCACTTGCCACGCTGCGGGCACGGTGGCGCGATACGCGCACCACGCTATTTATTCTTCCTCCAGGGGGATCATGGACCCCCAAGAGGTAGAACAGTTGTTGGGATGGCGGGTGTCGGGAATCCGGCGCCAGTATACTGAGTGCCGGGATCCCAACAGCCGGCATACTGAATACCACCCCCTCTGTGCCTCCTGTGCATGTTCAGCCTCCAACTCCTGTGCGAGCACCCTCCAATTTACCTTCTTCGTTGAGAGACATTTTTTCTATCCAGTTTCCAGAAGACTCCTCCTGCAAGTAGGGCAGCTGGATACACGGGGCAATCGGACATACACACCTGCAGGGTGTGAGGATTTCATAGATGCAAAGCAGAGCTTTGCAAAGGCAGCAGGGCATGTGAACCAGCTCCACTCATGGACCTCTCCCAATTTCTATCACTATCTTCTTTCCTATGTGCAGAAGGTAAATGCTGCGCGATCAGAGCTAAGCTCCTATCATGGCAGACAGCCAACAGTAACTCATCTGAAAATGACGGGCAGCATTGCATTGTTTTTAAAAATTAAACTTGGGCCGTAAAAGTATGCATTGTGGGCTGCAAGCAGCCCGCGGGCCGAGAGTTTGACATGTCTGCTTTAGACGTTGTTACAGAAAAAAAAAATGACACCATGATAGAGAATTTAAAAGCAAATTCTTAGTTCTGATTGCAGAAGTTATTCACTTTTTATAAACATACAGTAGGGGTACAGACTACAGTTGATTTACGGCCTGACCCAAAGGAGCCTGCAATGTTGATGTCGGACGCAGAGGAGCCAGGGGCGTAACTACCATTGGTGCAGCAGGTGGGGCCCACATCTTTCCAGGCCACTAATCAGTACTCCTCTACCACCATCGCCACCCCCCCACCACCACCCCTCTCCCTCTCCCGGCAGACCATTTTGAGCTATATTGGATGAATGGCCCACTGCAAAGAGCAGGGTGTGCAGGGAGGCAGGGCTGCTAGCAGGCCCGGCAGAACCTGCTCAGCACAGGGATGCAGAGCAGGTAGGCGCCGGGCTGGAGAGGCACTGTCCTTGCTCTGCAACCCTCTGCTGTCTTTTGATGCTGCCCACTGCCGCTGCGCCTGTCCCACTGAGATACAAGCAGACGCACCTGCAGCTGTGTGCAGAATGCAGATGTGGTGTGCCATATATTTTATTACAAACAAACAAAGTATAGTGGTGTCTTCTCCAGAGTATGTCAGGCTCCAGAAACACCCTTCCCCAACACCGTGATTGCAGCAAGCACCTCTCCCTTATGTCCCGTAGAATCTCATATTGTTTCTGCGATCAGCCACACTCCACTGCCGCCCTGAAGCCCCCAGAGTCCTCACAGCTACTGTCATCGGTGCACAAGGGGAAACACGCTCTCCTGGCCCCCCAGTAAGTAATCCAGCACCCTGTTGGCTGCTGTTTGCAGAGATAGGCAGTACTGAGCCAGAAATCTTGCATCCGAAGTGGGTCGCTGCTCTGAGCTCTGCGCAGCAGTTCAGGTCACTGGGGAGGGGGAGGGCATCGGGCTGCAAGCGGCTGGGGTAGCATACCCACTGAGACTCTGGGATCTTGAGATGTTGCAGACACGCCCACACATGTTCTAACACTGTGTAACCCCCCCTGTGTTCTGTCCCTGTGTCACCCCCTCTAAGTTCTTTCACTGTATCACCCAGCCCTCTGTGTTCTTTCACCGTGTCACCCCCAACATGTTCTGTCATTATGTCACCCACCCTGTGAAGTGACTGTGTCACCCCCCTGTGTTCTGTCAATGTGTCACCCGCCCTCATTCTGTCACTGTCACCCCCCCCGTATCTGTCTGACCCTCCCAACTTCAGCATTTGCATGGGAAGAGTGAAGTGGTGGAAACTTGTGCTTCGGAGCAAAACATAAGCACAGACAGACGTACACACACATGTGTAAAGGGGGATCTACCTGCATGTATGACAGGGGCCCTACCTGTTGCAATGTGTAAAAGGGGGCTATATCTTGCGTAATGTGCAAAAGGGGTCTCTACCTGGTGTAATGTGTAAAAGGGTGCTCTATCTTGCGTAATATGTAAAAATGAGCTCTACCTTGCATAATGTGTAAAATGGGTCTCTAGTTGGCATAATGTGTAAAAGGGGACTCTATCTGGAGTAATGTGTAAAAGGGGACTCTACCTGGAGTAATGTGTAAAAGGGACTCTACCTGGAGAAATGTGTAAAAGCAGTCTCTACCTTGTGTAATGTGTAAAAGGGATTCTACCTAGAGAAATGTATATAAGTGGTACTACAGTGTGGTGTAATTTGAATAATGGAGGCTGCTGTTTGGTGTAATATGAATTAGTATTATTTTGTGACCATGCTCCTTCCCCATGAAGCCCCATCCCTATATTTTTGCAGCTCACGTTCGGCTCGCACTGTCCCTGTTTTAAATATGGGGGGAAGGGGGGCACCAATTCTCTTTCTGGAACAGGGCACTAAAATGTCTAGATCTGACCCTGCAGCCTGTTAAATACAGCTTCCCCATAAATCTGCTCTGTTTACCTGATCCAGTAGACTAGCAGCAACTGCAGACCCTTCTGTTTCTGTGGTGTGTTAAGGTCTCCCACTGCCAGTCTCCTGCTGGACACTGATGAACAGTGCAGGCACAGGTGCTCACCCTTCCACCGTTACGGCGCTTGGGTCAACCTGCCTCTCAGACACCGGCACCGTGTGGAAATGATGCCTGGCATGGACTGTCTCTTCAGCATGCGCTGTCCCTTTGTGAAATAAAGGAGGGTGCAAAATGTATAGCTTGCAGGGGGGGCGCCAAACACCCTAGCACTGGCCCTGGCTGTCAGAGTCTGCCTGACCGAGTGCCAAACTGAGGAAAGCACAAAGGTATGGGGACCCTACCATAGACAGAGCAGAAGCCACTGTGTTCCTGCCCCACCAAGGCACATGCCCCCTGACCTTTGCACTGCACAGGACATTGTGATTGTACCCCTGTCACCCACTGCCTCTCTCTGTAACCCACTGCCTTCCACGGACGCCCTCTGCCTCCCCTTGCCTTCAGTTGTCACTCTCTGCCACTATGCAGATGTAGCCACGCTTATCTTTCACAAGTCCACAATGAATGAAATTGCAGCTGAGCATGCAACTGGCTGTTCCTCTAAGTCAGGCCTTTAGTTATTTTATTAGCTACCTGGAGGAATCCCAGGCAAATACATAGGAATCAGGCAAACATCTCACTGTGACAGAACAGCAATGATAACTATTGTAACACTGTCACTTATTTCATCATATACAGTACATTTGTAGAGAAATGCTG
The DNA here is from genome assembly GCF_028390025.1 of Pseudophryne corroboree. Classification (NCBI taxonomy): domain Eukaryota; kingdom Metazoa; phylum Chordata; class Amphibia; order Anura; family Myobatrachidae; genus Pseudophryne; species Pseudophryne corroboree. The sequence continues at coordinate 154,236,805 of NC_086445.1, forward strand.
TATTTTATTCCTTGCAAATCCCCTTTGACTGTATAAAGCATCCCATTTAGAGAAAATTAGAACTAAATACATGTCAAAGCGCGCACCACTCTCATAAAAGGTAAGACACTCTCTGTAGACAGTTTCATGCACATATCCTTATGAAATGCTCCTGCGTGACCTTGAAACGCTGACCATGCACGTGTGACATTTTTACTACAAATCTTTTCAGTAAATCCATGGAGTGCCACCCAGATCTTTCTACAGTGGATTTGCAGCTCCACATGGAAGGATAGCAAACTATACAATTAATGAGGAGGGCATCCTGGTTTTAAACAGCTGTGCAAATGAACTATGATGAACTACATGTCTATAGTTGAGCAGCTCTGAACCATCAATTTAGCGCAATCACCCAAACCCTTTGCGGGCCACTTTCGACATTAAGCCACTGTGTGCCACTCCTAGATGGGCCAGGTGTTTGTGTTGCACACCTGTGTCAAGTAGCTTAGTCATACAGCTACCTCGGTGCACCTCTTTTTTCTTTGCATCATGTGCTGTTTGGGACCTAGTTTTTAAAAGTGCCATCCTGTCTGACACTGCAGTGCCACTCCTAGATGGGCCAGGTGTTTGTGCTGCACACTTGTGTTGCTTAGCTTAGTTATCCAGCTGCCTCATTGCACCACTTTTTCTTCTTTGCATGATGTGCTGTTTGGGGCCTAGTTTTTAAAAGTGCCATCCTCTCTGCCACTGTAGTGCCACTCCTAGATGGGCCAGGTGTTTGTTCTGCACACTTGTGTCACTTAGCTTAGTCATCCAGCTACCTCATAGAACCTCTTTTTCTTCTTTGCATGATGTGCTGTTTGGGGCCTAGCTTTTTTAAGTGCCATCCTGTCTGCCACTGCAGTGCCACTCCTAGATGGGCCAGGTGTTTGTGCCGCACACTTGTGTCGCTTAGCAAAGTCATCCAGCTACCTTGATGCAACCTTTTGGCATAAAAACAATATTGTGAGGTGTGAGGTGTTCAGAATAGACTGGAAATGAGTGGAAATGAATGTTATTGAGGTTAATAATACTATGGTATCAAAATTACCCCCAAATTCTGTGATTTTAGCTGTTTTTGTGTTTTTTTTTTTCAAAAGTCATCCAGATCCAAAACCAAAACCCGAAAGGGTGGTTTTGGCAAAAACAATCCAGATCCAAAACACGAGCAGGGATCCAGATCCAAAACCAAAACACAAAACACAAAAAGTGCCCGCCGCAAATCTCTAATATATATCACTAAAGATATGTATCATGATATATCACAATATACAGTAGCTCTATATCATGATATTTTTTGACATAGCTGTAAATCATGATATATCTCAATATAGATATTATTACAACAAGAGAGGAGATGCACTACAGATCACATAATGCTCTCCAATATGCGTTCCACAAGCGCCTCACTTCCGGGTCCGGACGAACGTGTCCTATGTTTTACTAACAATTTTTAACCTTTGTCTTGTTTATGTTTTTATTGTATATACAGTACTTTTAATTTCAATCTCTTAATCTGTTATAGGCTTAGTTAAAATAAAGACCCCCTGTTAAAATTTTACTCTGATTACTAATATTCCTCAAAGTAGAATTTGTACAGCATTTATCACCGTCCTTTTATAAAAATTCTGACACCATTGGTTGCTTGAACCCTTATCCTCAATTACCATAGATTTATATTATGGTATATCTCAAGTCTCAACATAGTTCTATATCATTATATATCTCACTGTAGACCTATATAATGATATATCTCGAAATAGGTCTACAGTATATAATTAAATATCTCACTATAGATTTAAATCCTAATATATGTCAACATTGTTCTATATCATATACATGCCCTTATTTATCAATGAGTGATAAATTTGACCAGATAATTCGCTCCTAACTGTCATTATTCAAACCCAGCCTGTGACATGGAAGTTAGGAGCTGATTGGCTGGTGCAATTTATCACTCATTGATAAAGAAGGGCAATAATATCTAACTATAGATCTACAGTATATTATGAAATATCTATATCAAGGGGTGTTGTATGACTGACCGATGGTTTCCTGACCGCCGGTCACATGAATACCACCCATATCAACATATGTCATGATAAAGGTCTATATCATGAAACATCTTACTACAGACCTATTTCATGTTATATCTCGATATCGATCTATATCATGAAATATCTCGATCTACAGGGCTGCAACTAGGGGTGGTATAAGGGGGCATGCGCCTCAGTTGCAGGATTTGAGGGGGCGCCGAGGAGTTACAGAGGAACAGGTTTTTTTTTAAATATCAGCAGTGCTGTGCTGCTTCAGTAAGACAGCAGACGGCTCCCGGGGCAGTGTCTCTGACCCACCTGTGTCTTCCCACAGCTTGCTCCGACGCTGTGCGGGTGAGCTCCAGTACCTGGGATCTCTCCAATGCCGGCTATTGTCTTAAACTCTTTTCTTTGCCAAGCAGTGCTGCGACTAGCATGCAGTGCACTGTGCAAGCTATAGAAGCGAGCTGTTGGTGCTGTGTTTTTAAGCAGGCTATGATCCCGACTGCCTGCCCAGCACCAACCGTTAACAAGCTGCCGCCTACACACCATTGAGAGGCAACGCTGTAATGTAGTGATGTAGTTCAGCATGTAGGGGATGTAGTATAGTGATGAAGTGCAGTGGATATGGGAATGTAATACAGTGATATAGTCCAATCTATGGGGTCACACAGGGGGGCTTGTAGTGGAACACGCTGCTGGTGGGGGCATGTGACACTTAGGGCATTTGGCAAATATAAATCATATGGGTAGGTTCACTGATTGGCGCTAGAAAACCCCTGGATTTTTCTTCAAGAGAACACACCTCTTTTATGGTTAAAAAAGAGATTGTTTAATAATTAGAATTTCCGGCTAAACGAAATTAAAAATTAAAGTAGAGGGAAAGGACGGATACCACAGACGTCACTTCGAAATCAACTGGAAGAACTGCAATTAGGAACCAATTCAAGTTAATTGAAGTGGATTTATAAACCTGTTAGGAAATGAGCACCTTATCCATTCTTGAAAAAGGTGTCTACACTGAAAGGCGTTGTTTGGAGACTGTGCTCTTGCCGAGGACCAAGGAGGGGGAATTAATTTGGAGGGTCTGAGAAAGCTTACTGCGGTGGTGCAGAGCATTTCAGCCCGGGACCTCACCTGCTTCATCAAGCTAGCCCACCGCAGCACCATTACATGGTGAGACTCATCCTGAATTTTATTTAACACCATCCTCTGTCCGTTGTGACTATTGATGTCCTTCAGTTCGGTTAATGAATGTATCATCATACAGTATATATATCCAACTTGTAAAATTGTTGGTATCATCTTATGAATTCTTTTTAAGTATACATATATGTTTTTATCATGTTTATCATGTTTCTATTATGGTAATATGCTGTATCCATTCATATTGAATTATTGTTTGTTTGTTTGTCATAAGAAATCCTAATTATTAAACAATCTCTGTTTTAACCATAAAAGAGGTGTGTTCTCTTGAAGAAAAATCCTGGGGTTTTCTAGCGCCAATCAGTGAACCAACCCATATGATTTATATTTGCCACAAGAGGAACAAAGTGCTCGTTCCTACGGCTCACTGAGACTGCTTCAGACCCTTAACTGCGCAGAAATAGGCGTATAGAATTCTTTATTTTTATTTTTGCTTAGGACATTTGGGGCACATAGGGGAATATGTCCAATAAATTTTCAATAATATGATTATTTTAGTCTGACAGGGTTTGTTTGTTTCCTTTTTTTTTGGGGGGGGGGATTACCACCTTGCCCCGGGTGATGAAAATCCTATTCTCGGCCCTGCGATATAGCTCTATATCATAATGTATTTCAACATATATATCTATATTATTATATATCACTATAGATCTATATCATGATATATCTCACTGTAGATCTATATTATGATATATTGTCAACATAGATCTACATCATGATTTATCTCACAATAGATTTATATTATGATATATCTTAACAAAGATCTATATCAAAATATGTCATGATACAGATCTATATCATGATATATCTAACGATTGACCCATATCATGATATATCTCGATATAGATCTATATCATGATGTTTCTCGTCAAATGTATCTATTATTATATATCACTATAGATCTATATCATTATATATCTAAACATAGATCTATATCGCGATATATCTAAACAGATTTATTTTATGATATATCTCAACAGATCTAAATTATGATATATCTAGACATAGATCTATATCAGTATATCTAGATATTGATCTATATTATGTTATGTGTTGACATAGATCTATATCATTATATATCTTGACATAGATCTATATTAATATATTTAGATATTTATCTATATCATGTTATGTGTTGACATAGAACAATATCATGATATATATCGACAGATCTATATCATGATAAATCTCGACATAGATCTGTATATTGATATATTTCAATATAGCTCTATATCATGTTATATTTTGACATAGATATCTATCATGGTATATCATGACATAGATCTATATCATAAAATATGTAGATTTATATCATAATATATGTCAACATAGATCTATATTGTGATATATATATCACTGTAGATCTATATTATGATATATCTCAACAAAGATCTATATTTTTATATATCTTGATATAGATTTATATTGTGATATATCTCGAAATAGATTAATATCATGATATCTCTCGATATAGAACTATATTTTGATAAATCATGCTATAACTCTATTTCATGATATATATATATATATATATATATATATATATCACTATAGAACTACATTGCGATATATCATGAAACAGATCTATGTTGAGATATATCATGATATAGATCTATATAGATTTATATCATAATATATGTCAACAATAGATCTATTTTGTGATAATTATCACGGTAGATCTATATTATGATATATTGTGACAAAGATCTATATAAAAATATGTCATGATATAGATCTATATCATCATCTGTTTCAATAGAGATCTATATCAAGATATATATTGAAATAGATAAATTTCATGCTATAGCTCGACATAGGTCTATGTTATATAATTTGACATAGATCTATATTAGATAATTTGACATAGATCTATATCTCAATATCTCCAGCAAGAGGAGTACTATGGGTGGGAGGAGGAGAAGCTTCTAATAGCAGTAGGGATGTGGCAATCGTTATGTACCCCATCTCAGAGGGAAATCTGCATCGATGGCTGCTGCAGCTCTGGTCCTTCTCTGCTGGAGTTGGGACTCAGGGGATCAACTCGCCTGCTCCTCAGTTAATGTATTATTCAGTGGGGCTGGGAGGGACCAGGGGTTGGCATGCTCCTGCTATCTGTGTTGGGGGGGATGTTTTACGTAATTTCAGTTTCAGTTGTTATAATTTATAATGTTTAATATACAAAGTATCTGAAAGATTGGTATTGAAAACCAACTGTAACACTTTACACTGTATTCTGTTCCCCACATTTTTACACGTAATTGGTAGTTCCATTTATAAAGTGCTTGAAATCTGATCATTTTCCATCAATGCACTGGGAGCCAAATAAATCAATGAAAACGAATTAGGCTGAGAACTATTATTGCGTCGCCTTGATGATATAATTGCTTCCTAGTAGTACCATTTCTTGTAGCGGACAAGTCCTGCAAGCTCATGCCCATATTTAGTGAGGCCACACCCATTGTAATGAGGCCACACTCTCTCACCGGGAGTGCGCGTGACTTTGGCGCATGCAAAATAACTTATTTAATGTCTATGGGGGGTGGATACCTTTTGACTGTTCGCACTTGGAGCCAAATTGTCTAGAAATGGCCCTTGCTAGCGTATATGCAGAATCAATAAGGCAGTGTATGACTCCTTTCATCACTATCCCATGAATCATTGCAGAATGTGAGTCTCATAAGTCATCTGCTTTGAGAGAAAAAACAAATAAATAAAAAAATTACCTTTACCATTTTACATGACCAGTGGAAACTGGATCCCCCTGCCAGGGAGTGGGTTCCTTCTGTTTTGTAAATAAAAAGTGAAATAAATGAATGAAAGTATGGGGAGTGGGGGCAGGGAATGACCATCCGTCCATCTGTCTCCCCAACCCTGGTACCTGCAAAGATGAGGTGAGCTCATCTGCAAAAGAGAAGTACTTAAACGTTATTGCCTGTTGATGTACATTACTAAATTACAGAAGAATCTTGAATCCAGGAATGGGAGAATAAAATGAGAGGGTCCCTTGTTAGCTATAATCCTGTGCTGAGGAAATTATTCCATTTCCGTACAGACGCAGTAGGCCCTTTCATGTCTATAATAGCACATGTATATGTGTTGGCACAAACATTTGAAAAAAGGGAGTCCTATCTGTCAAATGATGTGGCCACTGTAATGGTATCCAGTCAGGATCCTGACAGTCGGGATGCCGGCTGTCGAAATACCAACCCTGAAATCCCATCACAGTTGAGCATGCCAATGCCGGAATACCGAATGGGATCACAATCCCGGCGCCAGTATACCTACACCCAGAATCCCGAATGTCACACTGCCAGGCTGCTGCAGAAATAAGGGGGGTTAGGTTTAGGCTGCAGGAGAGGGGGGGGGGGTAGGTTTAGGCTATGGGGGGTTGGGTTAAGGCGCCCCCACACAGGGTTAGGGTTAGGCTGCAGAGAAGTGTTGTTAGGTTTAGGCTGCGGGAAGGGAGGGTTACGGCTAAGGGGCCATTGTGAACCCAACCCACTTAAACAGCTATTGTCTGGTGATCACAAGACAATATCACTCAGTGCTACAGCAATATTTACCTGTCCATATATGGAGAGGCGATGCCCTATATCCCCCATACTTGCCCAGACACATGTGAGGTCAATACTCTTTGAATGAAATTTTCCTGTTTCAAAATGCTATTTCTCTGTTACACAAATGCCTAAGAATCTAAAGCCTAGATATTGCCCATCTTAAGTCAAATAAAAAAAAATGGGTTCCCTAATTTAAGTTTTCTACTTTAAAAAAATAATAGCCCTTGTTACAATATTATTCCTACACATACAGTAGTAAACATTTATGTAGAGATGGTGAAAATGATCCCCCAAAAATGTAAATGTACAGTAAGTGTAAATTTGTTTCTAAAACTCTACACTTGGAATCCTGCTATTTGAAAAGGGTGGATTAATGCCTTAGCAGAAAAATTGAAATTATTGTTGTTGTGGTTATAAAAAAATATGTGTTTGCTTTTTGCTAATTTTCAATTTCAAAAGAAAAAACAAAAACTTGTTTTTAGCTATTTTGGTAAAATATTCATTGTCATGTTAAAATGAGCAAAAAGACTAGTGTATTTTGCAAAAAACAAAAACAAATAAGCTGTTTTTTTGTGGGTACTGCATAAAAATATAATTGATAGTGACAGTGGATGTAATGAGCACAAACATCAGTAAATAACCTCAGCACAGTGGTGGGAAAAACTTGAGCATTAACAACTTACCTGGCATGGTCGCATCAGATGCTTCCCTGACATGGTCATATCTGATGTGACCTGTCAGAAAGCTCACTGAGCCCCTGCAGGAATATAATCTTCCTGTAGTTGCCACTCACAGAGGGACCTCCATCTGGTCCCTCTGCTTTCTGGTCCCCCACCCCCCAGTGCTGATCAGTAAGCCCGGTAGCACCACGGACCCAGTAGCTGCAGACATTAGCAGACAATGGGGATATGTGAATTAGAAAATTGCCATCACCTTCCCTGAGGAGCCACCAAAGGTTACGGAGAGTATAGCTGCCCATACACCCAAAGATTTATTGTCATGCACCTAAAGATTTATTGTCATGCACCTAAAGATTTATTGTTGGTTGGAATGAAAATCTGGTAAATGCCGTAAACTGACAAAAACAGTTGTTCAAACAAATTGGTTAAATCAAATGTTTTCCACTGTTTGGGAGCAAATGGTCAATTGTCATTTTCTCTCATTCATTACCAGATTTTCATTCCAACTAGCCAGATCTGACAATAAATCTTTAGGTGTATGGACAGCATATCAGGTGCCAGAAAAACTGAAGACACAAAGGTCATATTGTTCTGACCACTGATGTTTGTACCGATGTTTATTAATATAATTGTTTTGGATATACTTTAAATAAATGTTCTTAACCTAATTCAGTCATAGAAATCTGACAATTTCTGAGCGTTTTTTGGGAAAAAAATTGTCAGTTAAGTAGTTAAAGGGGTTAATAGGAGAAAATGTAGTTTTCAACAGTATGCCATTGTCCATCGCATTGATGTACAGTATAGCTACGCTCTGGGCCCTATTATACATTAGGCTGACTAGACTGAAGCATAGGGGCCCCGCAGGAACTAGGTGCCCATCAATTATTTTTGATGAAGCACTGTTACTGGCGCCCTAGGGCTCCAATGGTTAAAGGCACTTTGCACACTGCAGTGTAGCAAGGCACACTCATAGTCAGCTGAGGTTTGTTTTGAGACTTTGCAGGGGGGAGACAGTGGACTCATGCATTAGCGCTATTTCAGCTAGGGCAGTACGGACGGTGTAATGGTTAGCATTACTGCCTCACAGCACTGAGGTCATGGGTTCGATTCCCACCATGACCCTAACTGTGCGGAGTTTGTATATTCTCCCCGTACTTGCGTGGGTTTCCTCCGGGTACTCCGGTTTCCTCCCACAATCCAAAAATATACTGGTAGGTTAATTGGCTCCCAGCAAAATTAACCCTAGCATGAATGTGTCTGTGTGTACATGTGATAGGAATATAGATTGTAAGCTCCACTCACTGGGGCAGGGACTGATGTGAATGGGCAAATATTCTCTGTACAGCGCTGCGGAATATGTGTGCGCTATATAAATAACTGGTAAAAAATAATAAATAAATAAATATTTCAAAAGAGATTAGAAAAGGAAAAGCGATTGCGCTGTGAGAAAAGAGGTCAGCAGACTTTATTTCGACTGGGTATCTGAGCTTGTGTGAATGCTGAAAGTGTAAATTATGGCATAAGCTCTGCTTCCCAAACATCAGCTGTAGTGGAGTGAAAAGAATGAAGTGCCAGAGGGTGCACAAAATAACTGAAAGCCTACCATCCTGGCCATGGATTTATATGGCCCTGGCTATGCTCACTACAACATATTATGATAAGGAATGTTTGCTCATTTTCCTGCATATACAACTATAATACCTGTATTCTACCAGTGACCCAAAAAACTATTTTCTAGAATGTAATTTCACTTCTTTAAGTAATAAAAAATTTTTTTTGAATAGGTCACAAAATCTTTTCTTCTAGCAAATGAAAAGAAAATGAAGGTCAAAAGTGAAAACAAATTACAACAATTTATTAAAAGAATAATAAACATAATACCAGAGGCTAATTAGAATCTCTTCTTCTATACAGTATGCATGACACAACTTAAATTAATTCCAGTAAGTAAACCGGATTTTCGCTGTTATTGGCTATTGCCTTGGATCACCTAAGATGACCTGAGACAATGAGACTTCATATAGTGTAATTTGTATTTATACTCACAAAGGTATTGAACTAGTACATTGCTAAAAATAATGGTGGCTGAAATTAACTAACAATATGGTAGAATGGATTCTGCCTGATATGACGGCAGAAATCTTATAAAAAAAAAAATCAATATGTAATATGGCTAAAGAGGAAAGCTAATTCTAAATGAATCCAGATTGCTTAAGTTAAATAAAATGTTAAAAATTAAGCTAATTGCTATTTTTTTTATAGATTTAAATTATTTTAACTTAAGTATTGCATATACAATTGTTGGTTTAATTATATACTGTAAAGTATACAGTTTGTTGTCATTACATTGCATTATATAATACATTTCAAACATGTTTTTTTTTAAATAGTGACAGTTATTTTAACAAATTCGGTCTTTTGACTATTGATCTGTGATATTGTTATTGTTATAGATGGTAATTATCCATATATTGCCATCATGAGACTGAAATTAATTAGGACAGGGATGTGTTCATTTCTTCATAATTGCAGGGCAGGAACAACCAGATTTAATATGATACGTAGCCTCACACAGACTTTTCTGTCTCTCTTTCATCCACTCCCCATACATGCTCACTCATTGTCTCCTTCACTCACTCAACTCCTTACCTCTTCATAGTTGTCAACTTCTTCACATCCACAGAACTCTCTATTTTTAAAATTATGCATCAGCCTCTCAATACTACTTAGCCTTCTTTTCTCTACTTCAGTCTCTCTTGTAAAAATCCATGGAGGTCATTCCGAGTTGTTCGCTCGCAAGGCGATTTTAGCAGAGTTGCTCACGCTAAGCCGCCGCCTACTGGGAGTGAATCTTAGCATCTTAAAATTGCGAACGAAGTAATCGCAATATTGCGATTACACACCTCGTAGCAGTTTCTGAGTAGCTTCAGACTTACTCGGCATCTGCGATCAGTTCAGTGCTTGTCTTTCCTGGTTTGACGTCACAAACACACCCAGCGTTCGCCCAGACACTCCTCCGTTTCTCCGGCCACTCCTGCGTTTTTTCCAGAAACGGTAGCGTTTTTTCCCACACGCCCATAAAACGGCCTGTTTCCGCCCAGTAACACCCATTTCCTGTCAATCACATTACGATCGCCAGAACGATGAAAAAGCCGTGAGTAAAATTACTAAGTGCATAGCAAATTTACTTGGCGCAGTCGCAGTGCGGACATTGCGCATGCGCATTAAGCGGAAAATCGCTGCGATGCGAAGATTTTTACCGAGCGAACAACTCGGAATGAGGGCCCATATTGTAATACTACCACTGCAGTATTTTAAGCTAATTTAGTCTCTTATTGTGAGAAGCCCCCTCATGGCTGGACTTCTTTCTCATCTTCCCTTTCCCTTCCACCCTCCTTACCTTCACTCTACACCTCACTGTTATGGAAACCTAGCTATCTCCTACTGACATTATCTCTCCCTCTGCTTTATTCTGTGAGAGCCTTTTCTTCTCCCACACACCCAAACTTGATAGTCATCTTGGCAAAAATATTTAGGCTCTATTATCCCCATATTGCACCTTCTGTTTCATTCCCCGAAACCATCTCTATATTTGTCTTTCTTTGAGATCCGCTCAATCTGTCTTTTCTTTCCCAGCCACACTCACATTGCCGTCATTTATTGCCCCCCTTGTCCAGTCTCCCAATTTCTTGTTAACTTGGCTCCTCACTTTTCACTCCTATCTCATCCTGGGGGATGTTAATATCCTGATAAGTAATCTCTCCAAACCTATTACTTCAAAAAGAGTCTCCACTCCTCCTCCTTCTACTCATTTGTCCTGTCTCCATTGACCTCCTCTCCCTCTCACTTCACTGGTAACTCCCTTGACCTGTTTTTCTCTCACCTCTGTACTGTTTGCAGCTTCAACAAGTCCTGGTGCCTTTCATGCTACCAACTTTAATATTTCTGTCCCCAGGGCCGTTTGTAGGAATGTTTGTCCATTGCGGCAGAACTGACTGACACCCTTAGAGGGGGGAGCAAATGTGCTGCCCCACATTCCCTCTCCCTTTGCCTGGTACCTGCTAAAAGTATCATCTAGCTGCACTGCCTGCCTTGTAGCCACTGTCCACCCATTTCACTGACAGTGACAGCCTCAGCCAGCCTCAGTGGATTGGATCCAATCAGGCAGCGCTGTGAGCAGGCAGGGCTGTGGGCTGGGTGCAGCAGACTGGTGGACTGGAGTTGGTACAGGACCCTACAACCTGCAGTGTGATGCACTGACCCAGTGAGGTAACACTACAATGAGTCTGTCAGGGTTAGTGACAGTGTCACTGAGGAGGAGGATGAGCAGTGAGCAGAGGCTGGACTGCCCTAGCTGCCCTGGAGATGTTAAGTTTCAGTGACATTGTGACAGTCTTGCTGACTGTGAAGCCACAGTGAAGTGAAGTGTCTACAGTCTATGAAGTGTGAACCATCTGAGAGACTGACTTGGGGAACCTCTCTGCAGCAGCAGCCAGTGCCACTTGCCTTGAAGGAAGGTGATTAGTGAAGGGCCAAGGTAAAGCAATGAACTCCTATCCTGGGGGGCTTAAAAATAAATTTTACTTATTTTGAACATAGCATGTGAGCCTTGAGGTCATTGATTGAATTTTGTGTAAGGTGGTGTGGTAGTGATGTGGCTTGAAGTCTGTGTGCATAGGTGTCAGGAGTCAGGAGAGAGGCTGCTGCTGAAGGGAATGGGGCTAGTTGATTGAGCACTGCATTGAGTACATTATTTGCTGAGAGTGGGGGCTGAACAGTGGGCAATTTGACCAATTTTAGAAGTTGACATATCATTTTATATATATATATATATATATATATATATATCCTTGAAAGATCATATACTGTTGTGAGGCCATGCCTATTTTTCCAGTAGCACACATGGGAGGGGGAGGGGATGGAGCTGGCCCTGTCCCCTCCCCTTCCATAATATCACATTAACTATGCAAACTGTCTTCTCCCAGCAAGTGCAAGAGCCAAACTGTTTCTTTCTAAGGCTACTTGAACTAGCTGTTACCATCAGTTTTAAACCAACCCCAAAAGTCTAGTCTGCCATTTTCTGTCCTCTAATTGAATAGCAAAACCCTGTGGCTTGTGGAAAAACCTTGCACCACAAGGTTTTTTGAATTTCCCACCAACACTTGAATTACCCCTTTTTGTCTACAACTTATTTCACGGCACCCCTATGTGCCAGCAGGGCAAAACTCCAAGAAGCTATGCTTTTCACAGTTTAGTACTGTACATAGGGGTCTGACCATAGTCCCCATTGATAATAATAGATACTGTGGTCTGCACTACATTAGCCTTCTGCATGAGATTTCTGTGAAATCTTCTGCATTAGGTAAGTACATAGCTTTAGGAACAAGTGTGGATGCCGTACCCAATGATGCGCCTGACAGAGAGAGCGCGCATTGCAAAGAAGTTGCCGTTAAAATGGATATCCAGATATAGATCAACGCAAATAATAATAAAAAGACATATAATATAGCCCCCTGCTTCACTCACCTTCTTGTAGTTCTACACATACATTCCTGGGCTCTCCAAGAAGTTGGTGACCAGGCCCTCCCCATACTCAGGGGGCCACACAGTTTACCCTGCTGCTTCTGAGTTCTTCCATTTTTCACTGTCAAAATCCTCTTCTTTCTGCCCAGGATCTCTTTGGGTCTCCTCCTGCAGAAGGGCGAAGAGGGTAATCAGCATGCTGTTCCCCACACCACTGTGGGGGTCCAACTTTATCATCTGTCTGTGCTGTAGAGGCCGGTAGGAAGTAGCTATGGAGGGAGGTGGAGGGGGAAAGGCAGAGATAAATGGCAACCAAGTGAGTCTGCACAGTACAGCAGCCTGCTCAGTGCAAATGGTCATGCGTGACAATGCATAAAAAATTCCTGACCCAAATCCTTTGTTTGGTAAATGCTGCACTACCACTAATACCTTAAACCTAAAGGGCATACTGTGTGAGCCATTTGGTTCTTATCGCCATCAAATTCAATGTTTCCATGTCTCTATAAGGTAAAGGAGATAACGTCAGATGTTTGGGACCTTGACAGGAAGGCTATTAAGAGGGGAGATGGGTGTAGATATGGAGAAGCAGTGGTATGACAGCTACAGTAGGTGGCAAACTAGGAAAGAGCTAAATCACAAAGGAAAATTGAGTGGATAGTTAGGAGAAGGAGGCTGTGATCATTGGAGACAAATGGAACTGTGAGGTCAAGGAGTTTAAAGAATAGAGATGTGTCCTGGATTTGGACATAAAGGGGGATATTAATTTGTTTGAAAAGTCAGTTGGGTGTCTGTTTGTTCCTGTCTATTAGATAGGAAAAAACAGACACCCAACTGTCTTTTCAAACAATTGAATACCCCCCTCAGAGCACATCGGTGACATTGGTGAAGGCAAATTTAGTTGAATGAAGAGGCCAAAAGTCTGATTACAGTTTGTCTAGGAAGAAGGTAAGAAAGTTCTACACTACCTGCTCAAGGAGCATTGCTGTATATGTCAGAAGAGAAATACAGTTGTATCCACCCTCATCCTTGCAGTGTTCCATTCACACGTGCAAAACAATTCACAGCAGGGACTATGCGCACCTGCTTGTGACTGGTCGTGTGTGTATATGTGCCAATGCATTGCTATTGGAAGCAGGTGCGTACACACATGCCTGTGCACATCTTTCCTTGACAAACTTCTCAATTCCTTTGTAATTCATTGCCTCCTTTATGCCAACAATACCCAAATGTGCCTCTCTTCCAGTCACTACTCTCCTTCTGTCCTCTTCCGATTCACCACCTGTCAATCATTTGGCACAATGCTTTCTGAAACTCAATATCTCCCAACTGAACTTGTCAACTTTTCCTCAGAAAAAGCCCCTTCTGCCACACTCTCTCTCTCTTTTGGCACTCACGTTCCGCTGTTCCCTAAATCCAATGTCTGGAGCTTTTCTTTAATCCTACCATTTGCTTCTCTACATACATACATTCCCTTACACCATTCTGTAATTTCCACATTCACAAATATTCCCAAAATCAGGCCCTTCCTCAACATGGGGGCAACCAAAGCTCTCATTGTTACTGTTCAGCTTCTTCCAGCTTTTCTAACTCTTACCTAAAACTTCAGGTCTATCTTCAGCTCTGCTACCCACCTCATTTTCCTCTCATGGCTCTACATCTGGTGCACTTGCTTCCAGTCACTAGACTGGTTCCTTATAGAGCTCAGAATTAAGTGCAAATCTTTCACCTAAAAATCTCTCAACATCACCACTCCTCCTCACATACTGCCTCCTGTCCTCTTCACTCTGCTAATCATTACTGCAATACCTCATCCCTGATTACTGCTTCCCACTTTTGCATTCAGAATTTCACCAGGGCCGCTTGTTGCATGGTCATGTTCCCTGTGTCGGCCCTAATTCTACATCATATTTCCCCCGCATGTCCCCCTCATGTCAACCCACACGCACTGTTGTGCCAACCTGGCTGCAGCCAGAATGTCGGCAAGTATGCAGCAATGTAGAGTTCAGCTAAGACACACCACTCCCAAAACTATAGCTCTCTCCACATTTTAGATCTACCCCACCTGCAGTACAACATGGTTTTGTAAGGATGCAAAGTTACTTGCTTTGTTTTTTTCAGAAATCACCTCTTTTGTATCAGCGTAAATTTATATACTGTCTGTATTGGTTAGTACTTATGTATCTTGCTATTAGTTTTCCTTACACAGTGCTATGGGTCTGATTCATAATTGTAAGGAATTGCAAAGCCACAAGTAAGCGGCTTTGCCATACTTATCATTAAAATGCAAATACAGCAGGAGGCATCTATAGTAGATACACGCCTTCTGTTTGCATTAGCTAAGGTCAGAATGCTTCATCTGAAGACCCAGCCTCAGATCACCATCGTGACTATCATTCGCGATTTACAATGGTTAGAAGCATGGACCAGCCTGTATAAGCTGAAGCTTATGCAGGCTGGCCAAAGGATCCGGACACCCAGTTCCAGTAAGTCTGAGTCCGACTATGAGTCTCTGGACATGCCAAGCCTTCAAAATGGGGGCAACATTTTGAAAATGGTGCCCGGGTGCCATATCCACTCTGCCCCCAAACATTGCAGCTGTGGCTGACTGGTGGCTGCGAGCAATATCGCATATATAAAGCCTAAAAAAACATACACATCAGAAATTTCCAATAATTTTTGATTCTATTCACATAGATCTATGAAGGTACACGAGAGTCAAAATAGATGAAAAAAGGGGTGCATACTGTACATACAAGTGTAGATCAGTATTTGTAGATTGTTAAATTATTGTAGGAGGGGAATCTCCTGCTCAAAAAAAATACTGAAACTTAGACATGAATATATTAACACAGATCTACAAAAAAAATCTTTGTTGAAACTAATTTATATGTTTTCATTCATTCATTCAAATTACTTTAAATTTAAATACTTATATTTAATTTCACATGAGCAGTATATTAATAATTGTGTCCCAGAGTTTTATTTCTCAGGTCACTTGTGGATAAAGTGTTACACAATTTTTGAACAAATGGAGACATATTTAAAACAAACATTCCTTAGCATTTCTTATATGTAATGATTAAATCAGAGAGAATATATACAGTACAAACTAATTTTGCTACATTAGTAACATGCAGTTACGATCATGAAAATATGTAGATATGAAATGGTCACTTCCAATAAAAACACTTTGAAATGTAAAAAATAAATTAAATAAAGCATGTTCACTTGAGTGAACTTGGGAAGGGAAATCCATCTATTTCATCGAGTGGGATTTAAAATGGTGCATTTCATTTAGGTATTAGAGTGCAATATGAAACATGTGGAATTAGGATCAGTAAAGGTCACACAGACAAGTTAATACTATCAGGATAACCAAAACAAGAACATACTCTCAACTATGAATATATATTAGAATTTGAAAAACATAGCTTGGAAGTGGGAAGAAGTAAAATAAGAGCTCAGTTATAAATTACTTTATATGCAGTAGCAAATTAAATATTAAATGGTGCAGAACTCATTTTCATAATTAAATCCCCTAATTAGACAACAGATTAGATTTGGTTTCAAACTTTGGGACTACAAGAAAGATATTTAAAATAGAAAGTCTTAGCAGGGAGATGAAGAAGGTTTCATTAGATTTAATTATGTAACTTAATTAAGTTCAAAGAGTTATACACCAAATCAAAATATTATCTTAAGTGACTGGAATTGTTGTAGTGAAGAACTAATTTAATATAAATACCAAAAATGTATCCTTTTAATTTGTAAAGATTCTAGACAATATAGCAAATAAACTTCCAGATATATTTATTGTGCATTATTTTAAAAGGAAGGCATGTAGGATCCACTGAAAAAAAAAGAGGTTGTAAAGATAAAACAAACCAATAAAAATGGACTAAAAAAAGAAATACAAATTAAATAAAAAGTGGAATTAAAAGATCCTAAGTAAAAAAGGTATACAATTTACTGTATATTTTTTTGCATCTAAAAACAAATATTAAAATAAATCTTAAACATGTGCCCCCATAAAAAATAGTAGAGTCACTGTAAGAAATGAATCAGAATACTGATTTAATTAATTAATTAATAATTATTGACCCCATAATGTAAATGTTGGCATAATAATAAATACTAACTTAAAATACTATTTCTATCTTGGGATGTGGTTACTGGCTGGTTTTCAGGAGTGTCAGATGTAATACATGAGACAATAGTAATCTATGGATGCATGGAACAGATAAAAGTAACTTCTTTCAGGGAGAATACAAAATGACTTGAGAATTAAATCAGGAGCAGTCATTTATATGTACAGTGCTCAATAAAATAAACAAAACCTCCTGATTGGCTACCAAGGTTTATATTGGACTCACTGATGCTTTTGCTGAAGTGCATGCTTTTACTTATAGTTCTACAAACATCAGCATTTAAGAACTGTAATTGGCTTTCAGTGCTACTGTGTTTTAATTTTTTAAAAGTTATAAAACACTATGATGATTTAGAACCAAAACCACAACATGGGGGTCTGAACATATTTGTACTGGGGTCTGAACATATTTGTACTGTGTAACTGAATATGAGTTTTCTGCTGTTGTCTTATCCTCCCCATAATTCTTTCCCAAGTAAATAGTTTCTGGATCCATATGGGTCAACTTCAGGGTAAAGATTAGTTATTGTAAATGAAGGGCACACCCCCTACATGTGTCTCCTTTCCTTATTAACCTCTTCAATGACATATTCACATGGAAGCCTTTAATAAATGGTAGTCAAGTGGTGTAAGAGTAGTATCTGCTATTCTGGTTGGGGTTTACTATGCAATGTGCATCCCTTCAATACAGTATGTACAATAACAATTACATTTCTGTAATGTTTTTGACAACCTTGAAATTATACGCTTTGTCAACTCTATCTCGAGTGAGGACATACACAGAAATGTATCTGCTTTTGATGTGTTATGCTATAATAGACCTGTAAATAAAGGAATGTCCTTGTTGCTCTAGTATTCATTAGTTGGCTCAAAACATCAAGGATTTCTTTTGAATAGCAATGTGAGGTTGACATACCAGATGTGTGCACACACATCTTTGCTATATCCCACCATGTATGGTCTGGTTTTGCATGCCATATACTCAGAGATTTAGCCATGCCTTGTGCTGTTGCTTAATTTGCTTCTTTAATATGTTACTTTAGGTATCCGTTCACATGGTCGACCATGTTATGGTCGACAGTCATTAGGTCGACCACTATTGGTCGACATTGACATGGTCGGCATGGACACATGGTCGACACATGAAAATGGTCGACACATGAAAGGTCGACACATGAAAAGGTCGACATGAGTTTTTTAACTTTTTTTTCTTTTGGGGAACTTTTCCATACTTTACGATCCACATGGACTACGATTGGAACGGTAAAGTGTGCCGAGCGAAGCGGTAGCGGAGCGAAGGCACCATGCCCGAAGCATGGCGAGCGAAGCGAGCCATGCGAGGGGACGCGGTGCACTAATTGGGGTTCCCAGTCACTTTACGCAAAAAACGACACCAAAAAAAGTTAAAAAAACTCATGTCGACCTTTTCATATGTCGACCTTTCATATGTCGACCATTTTCATGTGTAGACCATGTGCCCATGTCGACCATGTCAATGTCGACCAATAGTGGTCGACCTAATGACTGTCGACCATAACATGGTCGACCATTCATACCGGAACCGTTACTTTATACATATTCTATTATGGCAAACAAAATTTTTAAAATCCATCCACTCGCTACTCGTGAAAAACAGCTTGCCGTGTTTTGCATGTTGTGCCAAATTGAGCAAAATAGCAAAGATGTAAGTGGACACATCTGTATGAAGATGTGGAGACTTGATCAACCATTAGACTTTGAGTATTTTAAGCAGTTATTCTCAAACTTGGTCCTCAGCACACAACACAGTTCACGTTTCCCATGTCACCTGGCAGGTGCACTCTGTATAGCCAACTGTCACATTTTAAAAATACAAAGGTTACCTGGAAAACATGAACTGTGTGGAGTCATGAGGGCCGAGTTTGAGAACCTGTGATCTAAATATTCAATGCCACCACTAATAATGGATAACTCATATTAATTATATTGCCTTCCATAAAGTCTTCAAGAAATATATCACACCACCTTTCCCATTTACTGGAGAAATGGTAGCAGTGTTAGATTATTTCTACATATCATCATGCTCCATAATAGATGCTATCTCAAGAAATCAAGACTCCTCAGCACAATTATTTAGTGCCCATCCAAAGCGAGCTGTAATTGTTTCTGGGGGTCATTCTGAGTTGATCACAGCAGCAACTTTGTTAGCAGTTGGGCAAAACCATGTGCACTGCAGGAGGGGCAGATATAACATGTGCAGAGAGAGTTAGATTTGGGTGGGGTGTATTCAAACTGAAATCTAAATTGCAGTGTAAAAATAAAGCAACCAGTATTTACCCTGCACAGAAACAAAATAACCCACCCACATCTAACTCTCTCTGCAAATGTTAAATCTGCCCCCCCCCCTGCAGTGCACATGGGTTTGCCCAATTGCTAACAAACTTGCTGCTGCGATCAACTCAGAATTGCCCCCTCTGTTGGTAACTTATATACTCAGTGTAGTAAAATGCTTGATCATCAACCACTGCAAGCTACCACATGTCCACTCATACTGTAATATTTGGCATGGTTCTTAATGAATAGAAATGTCATGTAGCTCAGTCCCTCATAATGACATTCATACTTTTTCTTGTAACTCATGTGTACCATTTCAATTAATATCACATTTGTCAACCATGGACCTGTATTATTTTATAAACCATATCCCATCCTATGTAACTCTTCCCACCTTGTGTCTCTCACAAGTCTTTTTCAACCATCTACAGTATAAGCATCACCACTTTATTAATGGTCATATGAATGTTTATGTATAATTCCAAAATAACAGAATTGAATGATTTTATTTTGATTATTTTATTTATTATATTTCACTGTAATTGTACTTCACTCCTGATTTGTTTTCAAGCACACTTAGTAGTCTTTGGCCTTGGGATTTAAATGATCTATTACAACCCATGTTGCTAAGAAAACACAACACCTGATAATTTTTAAATGATTATATGAAAAGTATTTAAATTCTAAGATATTGCTCTTATTCATTTGTGATTGGCTCTTCTTTGCTAATAGATTCAGAGTTAGTAAAATTCCTACACCCATGCAAACTGACGAAGCATTTTGTTAAAATGTATTTACAGTATGATTAAACAGTATAAAATATCATACCAATTTATTTAATGCAATATTTTATTTAGTTTCATACAGTATTTTTTAGTATTAAGCCAGTATTATTTCACTCTCACTGTCTTTCATTCATACATTAAATTTGATAAATTAACAAATATGCTTGGAATCACTAGCATACAGTTTCAGTGAAATAGAGTATGCCTTACTTTACCTAGGTAATACAAACATATAGTAACAAGATTATTCTGAGAACAAAAATCACTGACATTATGCTTTATAAACAACCATAACATTTTTTTTAACAAAGTGATTTTTTTTTTAAATAATTTAAATAAATTATTCTTTAGATAATAAAATGAACAACAGCATGACATAATAATTTAATCAGAGTTCATAATAATGTAATAAAGGCCACATATTAACTAATGCTAAACTTCCTGGGGAATTTTCATCTATTTTTGAGATAACTGTTACACATTAAAGAGCACACTAATCAAATTGTCTTTGGTAGAAATAGATGTTTCTATATTCTTCCTAGAATTACCATAAAAAGGTGGGATATTTTTCCTATACTTCATACAGAGTTCCTTGAATGGTTGCTGTTTTTATTTATAATTTTCTTTATTGATATAAAATAGATTATATACAAAAATGTAAAAATAAGAAAAATGTAAAAAAAAATTAAATAATGTACAAAATGATATATTTATTTAGCAAAAGAGGATGGAGAAGAACAAGCGCCTATGGTGCAGTAAGTTCTTTAAAGTGTTATAGTGACACTTGAGAAAATATAAATGCGTACCAGATGAATTCTTTAAACCACGTCTAATAGTAAGATTCCAGTCAGGATATTTCTCACCAACATCACCATCTATAAATCAGAGAAGACGGAATCGCCGCATAGCGTAATACTTCTGGATAAAGAATAATGTCCCCACAAACACCCAATTATGCGTACCAGATTTAAATGCAGAGTCAGCATAGACATCTAGTGGTCTCGTATCCAAAGAACTCTCATCACATCCAGTACATGGGATTGTTGTAGTATCAGTCAAACGACTCCTCAGCTAGGTTACTCTGAAGCATCATTACACCGCAGCAGCCTCATCAGAGGGTCTCACGCGGAACCCATCCGCCACCACTCGTCTCATCTGTTTCTCCGATGATCACTTCCGAGTGTAGTACGAGCGGAGTGCATTCAGCGATGAGAGCGGGTCACGTCTCCCCGGCACGTGCGGCAATGCCGGGGAGACGTGACCCGCTCTCATCGCTGAATGCACTCCGCTCGTACTACACTCGGAAGTGATCATCGGAGAAACAGATGAGACGAGTGGTGGCGGATGGGTTCCGCGTGAGACCCTCTGATGAGGCTGCTGCGGTGTAATGATGCTTCAGAGTAACCTAGCTGAGGAGTCGTTTGACTGATACTACAACAATCCCATGTACTGGATGTGATGAGAGTTCTTTGGATACGAGACCACTAGATGTCTATGCTGACTCTGCATTTAAATCTGGTACGCATAATTGGGTGTTTGTGGGGACATTATTCTTTATCCAGAAGTATTACGCTATGCGGCGATTCCGTCTTCTCTGATTTATAGATGGTGATGTTGGTGAGAAATATCCTGACTGGAATCTTACTATTAGACGTGGTTTAAAGAATTCATCTGGTACGCATTTATATTTTCTCAAGTGTCACTATAACACTTTAAAGAACTTACTGCACCATAGGCGCTTGTTCATCTCCATCCTCTTTTGCTACAGAATTTATGCCATATACCTTTGGTACACTGAGGAACCAAGCTGCCACCCTGAAGAGTGGAAGGTGCTGACAGAGACTTATTGAAGCTTACAAAAACTGTGATATCAGCCAGTTGCGGCTATTACATTAGCAAATTTATTATATTGTTCTGATAAATATATCATTGTATTGTCGATTCCTAAAGAAGCGCACGAGTCTATACATTTTTTTTCTGATATATTTATTTATTTGTATTTATTTATTTGTTTTTTGTTAGATTTGACTTGGATGAAATCTTCCTTATAGTCATCATGCCCAAATTATAATTGTACTACAAAAGATTTTCAGTGTTTCATTTATTTTAAACAAAAGCTATGAAATGACATTTCTTATAGGCTTTCCTATTCCATAAGAATAAATTAAATGAAATATGGACCAGGATAGCCTGTAGATTACAAGAACAAATATACATTTATAGAATAACAAGGACACATGAATTTGATAACTTGACATACAGTATTTAAAATAAATATTGCAAAGCTTTAAAACTTAAATGTACAGTACCTATTTGGATAGATACTGTATATACTTTGTGAAGACACCCTAAAAGATTGGAATATATTTGACGCTAACATATGGCTCCAACTACGAGACAGATAGGACAGATCTAGTGCTGAAGGACCCGGCCATTCACCAGGAGGGTAGGTATGTGAGTTTGGTGGTTGGACAGACTAAATTGGATAAGCAGGATATTGGGGACGGATAGGAGAAAATAGGGGTGTGGCAAGACAGAGTTGGGGGCAAGGTAGACTGAGGTGACCTGGTATGTATAAAAGGTATGCTCACAAGAGTCTTACTATTGTGTGTCATGTTGCAATTTTGTTACTTCCACCAGGGGTTTTTATATGGTTGCATTGTTCATTTAATTTGCTTGATTGGACACTTGTTTTGTCAAAGAATAAATTGATAATTTTACCTTTATTTCAATGGTAATGTAATTTAATAAAAGAGCTTTAAGATATTATGAGATGCTTGTATGTGTATACCAAAATAGATATTACTGCCTACAATTTTCTCATACTACAAAAATAAAATGTTCAATATTAGAAGGTATTGTGCATTTAAATAATTATTCTGATTTAAATTTCACTGTCCATTTTGCAGAAAACAAATATGGGCAAAAAGTAACATAATGCATCTCACACACCATCAATACAAGCAACTTTCTGAGAATGCAGTCAGTGATTTGCACTGACAAAAGTTGCATTTAATTTATAGCTGTGCATCAGACTGTACATCAGATTAACATGCACAGTGGTTGGAAGGAAATATTAAAGTGGTCGCAAACTAACTTCAGTTTGTAGAATTGGCAGTAGTGTACACTATGGTCCATCACTGTAGAGATTTTAACTCTTCCTAATTAATTTACTATTTCAAAGCAATACTTCATACTCTAATACATAACATTCTTAATTAACAAAAAAATCATGCCGTCATTGAAGCCTGGTGCCTCAGCAGGATATACCCTAAATACACTTCTATACTAGGACTCTGGTGTCAGAAAGACAAATGCCACCTGTTTGAAACAAGAGAATTATCTCTTCTGAGTGAGTTGCTCAGGCTAACATCAAACTTAACCAAGCTCTTCCATAGACCAAAGATCAGACCAAATCTAAATCCTAAACATACCCAATCCCTGAACTCTAGACCTAACATTGTTCCAAGCCCTAAACAAAATTTGGAAATTTGTCTTAATAATTTTCATAGATTGGGCATGTCTTTTCAGGAAATTTGTAACTTGTCAAATGTTTAATAATTATTTATATTTGTTCACCTGTTGACATTGCTGTTCTTCTCTATCCTGTGTGATGTAAATATAGAAGTTAAAAACAAATAATTATACAAAAAAGATTACACTAAGTCCCACACAAATGAGTGCATGAGCAGCCTACACTAATAGCATGATCAAGCCAATTTCAAAGGTGGAAGAATGCACTAGATCATAAAGCACTTGCCCAGTCCATTCCATTGTGTTAATATGGAAGTGCAAGGCAGTTAGCGGTGGATAACAAATAGGCATTTGATAGTGACATCATTCTACATAATGCCAGCTAGAATTCCTGGTGTAATCTCCCTATCCTGCCTGCTATACTAGGAAGCAAGTAGGATGCCAGAGATCTGCCTACTCTTCCAAAGGTATAAGAGACTACCCACAAAATCATGAGTTTCCTGCAACTTCCAGGAGAGTAGGCAAGTATGGGACAGATGGATAGATAGATAGATAGATAGATAGATAGATAGATAGATAGATAGATAGATAGATAGATAGATTAATAGAGAGAGAGCTACTGGAATCATAGTTCAAATCCCACTTCAAATCCCACTTTAACTTCATATGGCCATGTAGAGTTCACTTTGTCCCCAGCAACAAAATTAGATTGTAAGCTTAGCTGAGCAAAGCTGTAGAATTGTGCATGAACTCTTTAACTTACATTGCTCTGTGCTGCTTATAAATACATAAAGAAATAAAGCAAATTACAACAAGCCTGAAGAGTTCACCCAACAGACTGATATAAATTATATTCTGAACCTTTGAAACTCAGAAACCCTAAACTGTATCTTATAACTGAGAACAAGCATGAAGTCTTCAAACTATAAACATACAATAACATGCTCATATGAAATAGTTATGTAATTTTTCATAGAATGATGTTCACATTATGCATTTAATTTTATTTAAGTGAACTGAATATATTTTTTGTATCTGTCTCTAAAAGATAAATGGCATTTATCCAGAATGTTAAATAAAACAGTAAATGAGCAATTACAATTTAATATTGACAGGACAGTATTTTATCAAAATGGGAGTTATATCCTGTATACAGTAGCAGCAGCCCAAGACACCAGTGTCAATTACCAAGGAAAATTAATTCAAGTTTATTCCTAATGCAAAGCCAAAATATCCATTATGGGGGCTATTCAGAGTTGGTTGCAGATTTTACTAGTGATGAGCGGGTTCGGTTCCTCGGAATCCGAACCCCCCCCGAACTTCAGCCTTTTTACACGGGTCTGAGGCAGACTCGGATCTTAGGAGCCGCGCGTCGCCGCCATTTTCACACGTGCATTGAGATTGATAGGGAGAGGACGTGGCTGGCGTCCTCTCCGTTTAGAATAGAAATAGATAGTGAGAGTGAGACACTTGATTTACTGGAGCTTAGGAGTACTCAGAGAGTGCAGAGTTTACTAGTGACTGACCAGTGACCACCAGTGCAGTTTTATTATTATTTAATATAATCCGTTGTCTGCCTGAAAAAAAACGATACACAGTGACACAGTATACCATATCTATGCTCAGCCTCAGTGTGCTGCATCATCTATGTATATCTGACTGTGCTGAGTGCTCACTGCTCACACAGCTTAATTGTGGGGGAGACTGGGGAGCAGTTATAGCAGGAGTACATTAACAGTGCACACTTTTGCTGCCAGAGTGCCACTGCCAGTGTGACTGACCAGTGACCACTGACCACCAGTATATTGTGATTGTCTGCCTGAAAAAGTTAAACACTCGTCGTGTGGTGTTTTTATTCTATAAACGCATTCTGCTGACAGTGTCCAGCAGGTCCGTCATTATATAATATATACCTGTCCTGCAGTAGTGATATATATATATTTTTTATATCATTATCATCCAGTCTATATTAGCAGCAGACGCAGTACGGTAGTCCACGGCTGTAGCTACCTCTGTGTCGGCAGTCGCTCGTCCATCCATAATTGTATACCACCTACCTGTGGTGTTTTTTTTTTTCTATCTTCTTGATACTAGTAGCTTACTTTAGGAGTCTGCAGTGCTGACAGTGTCCAGCAGGTCCGTCATTATATAATATATACCTGTCCGGCTGCAGTAGTGATATATATATATTTTTTATATAATTATCATCCAGTCTATATTAGCAGCAGACGCAGTACGGTAGTCCACGGCTGTAGCTACCTCTGTGTCGGCAGTCGCTCGTCCATCCATAATTGTATACCACCTACCTGTGGTGTTTTTTTTTTTCTATCTTCTTGATACTAGTAGCTTACTTTAGGAGTCTGCAGTGCTGACAGTGTCCAGCAGGTCCGTCATTATATAATATATACCTGTCCGGCTGCAGTAGTGATATATATATATTTTTTATATAATTATCATCCAGTCTATATTAGCAGCAGACGCAGTACGGTAGTCCACGGCTGTAGCTACCTCTGTGTCGGCAGTCGCTCGTCCATCCATAAGTATACTAGTATCCATCCATCTCCATTGTTTACCTGAGGTGCCTTTTAGTTGTGCCTATTAAAATATGGAGAACAAAAATGTTGAGGTTCCAAAAATAGGGAAAGATCAAGATCGACTTTCACCTCGTGCTGAAGCTGCTGCCACTAGTCATGGCCGAGACGATGAAATGCCATCAACATCGTCTGCCAAGGCCGATGCCCAATGTCATAGTACAGAGCATGTAAAATCCAAAACACCAAATATCAGTAAAAAAAGGACTCCAAAATCTAAAATAAAATTGTCGGAGGAGAAGCGTAAACTTGCCAATATGCCATTTACCACACGGAGTGGCAAGGAACGGCTGAGGCCCTGGCCTATGTTCATGGCTAGTGGTTCAGCTTCACATGAGGATGGAAGCACTCAGCCTCTCGCTAGAAAAATGAAAAGACTCAAGCTGGCAAAAGCACAGCAAAGAACTGTGCGTTCTTCGAAATCACAAATCCACAAGGAAAGTCCAATTGTGTCGTTTGCGATGCCTGACCTTCCCAACACTGGACGTGAAGAGCATGCTCCTTCCACCATTTGCACGCCCCCTGCAAGTGCTGGAAGGAGCACCCGCAGTCCAGTTCCTGATAGTCAGATTGAAGATGTCAGTGTTGAAGTACACCAGGATGAGGAGGATATGGGTGTTGCTGGCGCTGGGGAGGAAATTGACCAGGAGGATTCTGATGGTGAGGTGGTTTGTTTAAGTCAGGCACCCGGGGAGACACCTGTTGTCCGTGGGAGGAATAGGGCCATTGACATGCCTGGTGAAAATACCAAAAAAATCAGCTCTTCGGTGTGGAAGTATTTCAACAGAAATGCGGACAACATTTGTCAAGCCGTGTGTTGCCTTTGTCAAGCTGTAATAAGTAGGGGTAAGGACGTTAACCACCTCGGAACATCCTCCCTTATACGTCACCTGCAGCGCATTCATCATAAGTCAGTGACAAGTTCAAAAACTTTGGGCGACAGCGGAAGCAGTCCACTGACCAGTAAATCCCTTCCTCTTGTAACCAAGCTCACGCAAACCACCCCACCAACTCCCTCAGTGTCAATTTCCTCCTTCCCCAGGAATGCCAATAGTCCTGCAGGCCATGTCACTGGCAATTCTGACGAGTCCTCTCCTGCCTGGGATTCCTCCGATGCATCCTTGCGTGTAACGCCTACTGCTGCTGGCGCTGCTGTTGTTGCTGCTGGGAGTCGATGGTCATCCCAGAGGGGAAGTCGTAAGACCACTTTTACTACTTCCACCAAGCAATTGACTGTCCAACAGTCCTTTGCGAGGAAGATGAAATATCACAGCAGTCATCCTGCTGCAAAGCGGATAACTGAGGCCTTGGCATCCTGGACGGTGAGAAACGTGGTTCCGGTATCCATCATTACTGCAGAGCCAACTAGAGACTTGTTGGAGGTACTGTGTCCCCGGTACCAAATACCATCTAGGTTCCATTTCTCTAGGCAGGCGATACCGAAAATGTACACAGACCTCAGAAAAAGACTCACCAGTGTCCTAAAAAATGCAGTTGTACCAAATGTCCACTTAACCACGGACATGTGGACAAGTGGAGCAGGGCAGGCTCAGGACTATATGACTGTGACAGCCCACTGGGTAGATGTATGGACTCCTGCCGCAAGAACAGCAGCGGCGGCACCAGTAGCAGCATCTCGCAAACGCCAACTCTTTCCTAGGCAGGCTACGCTTTGTATCA
Source organism: Pseudophryne corroboree (assembly GCF_028390025.1). Lineage (NCBI taxonomy): Eukaryota > Metazoa > Chordata > Amphibia > Anura > Myobatrachidae > Pseudophryne > Pseudophryne corroboree. The sequence continues at coordinate 154,264,815 of NC_086445.1, forward strand.
CCGCTTTCCAGAATACGCACACAGCTGAAAACCTCTTACGGCAACTGAGGAAGATCATCGCGGAATGGCTTACCCCAATTGGACTCTCCTGTGGATTTGTGGCATCGGACAACACCAGCAATATTGTGTGTGCATTAAATATGGGCAAATTCCAGCACGTCCCATGTTTTGCACATACCTTGAATTTGGTGGTGCAGAATTATTTAAAAAACGAGAGGGGCGTGCAAGAGATGCTGTCGGTAGCCAGAAGAATTGCGGGACACTTTCGGCGTACAGGCACCACGTACAGAAGACTGGAGCACCACCAAAAACGCCTGAACCTGCCCTGCCATCATCTGAAGCAAGAAGTGGTAATGAGGTGGAATTCAACCCTCTATATGCTTCAGAGGTTGGAGGAGCAGCAAAAGGCCATTCAAGCCTATACAACTGAGCACGATATAGCAGGTGGAATGCACCTGTCTCAAGCGCAGTGGAGAATGATTTCAACGTTGTGCAAGGTTCTGCAACCTTTTGAACTTGCCACACGTGAAGTCAGTTCAGACACTGCCAGCCTGAGTCAGGTCATTCCCCTCATCAGGCTTTTGCAGAAGAAGCTGGAGACATTGAAGGAGGAGCTAACACAGAGCGATTCCGCTAGGCATGTGGGACTTGTGGATGGAGCCCTTAATTCGCTTAACAAGGATTCACGGGTGGTCAATCTGTTGAAATCAGAGCACTACATTTTGTCCACCGTGCTCGATCCTAGATTTAAAACCTACCTTGGATCTCTCTTTCCGGCAGACACAAGTCTGCTGGGGTTCAAAGAACTGCTGGTGACAAAATTGTCAAGTCAAGCGGAACGCGACCTGTCAACATCTCCTCCTTCACATTCTCCCGCAACTGGGGGTGCGAGGAAAAGGCTCAGAATTCCGAGCCCACCCGCTGGCGGTGATGCAGGGCAGTCTGGAGCGACTGCTGATGCTGACATCTGGTCCGGACTGAAGGACCTGACAACGATTACGGACATGTCGTCTACTGTCACTGCATATGATTCTCTCCCCATTGAAAGAATGGTGGAGGATTATATGAGTGACCGCATCCAAGTAGGCACGTCAGACAGTCCGTACTTATACTGGCAAGAAAAAGAGGCAATTTGGAGGCCCTTGCACAAACTGGCTTTATTCTACCTAAGTTGCCTTCCCACAAGTGTGTACTCCGAAAGAGTGTTTAGTGCCGCCGCTCACCTTGTCAGCAATCGGCGTACGAGGTTACATCCAGAAAATGTGGAGAAGATGATGTTCATTAAAATGAATTATAATCAATTCCTCCGTGGAGACATTCACCAGCAGCAATTGCCTCCACAAAGTACACAGGGAGCTGAGATGGTGGATTCCAGTGGGGACGAATTGATAATCTGTGAGGGGGGGGATGTACACGGTGATATATCGGAGGATGATGATGAGGTGGACATCTTGCCTCTGTAGAGCCAGTTTGTGCAAGGAGAGATTAATTGCTTCTTTTTTGGTGGGGGTCCAAACCAACCCGTCATTTCAGTCACAGTCGTGTGGCAGACCCTGTCACTGAAATGATGGGTTGGTTAAAGTGTGCATGTCCTGTTTATACAACATAAGGGTGGATGGGAGGGCCCAAGGACAATTCCATCTTGCACCTCTTTTTTCTTTCATTTTTCTTTGCGTCATGTGCTGTTTGGGGAGTAGTTTTTGGAAGGGCCATCCTGCGTGACACTGCAGTGCCACTCCTAGATGGGCCAGGTGTTTGTGTCGGCCACTTGGGTCGCTTATCTTAGTCACACAGCTACCTCATTGCGCATCTTTTTTTTCTTCTTTGCGTCATGTGCTGTTTGGGGAGTAGTTTTTTGAAGGGCCATCCTGCGTGACACTGCAGTGCCACTCCTAGATGGGCCAGGTGTTTGTGTCGGCCACTAGGGTCGCTTAGCTTAGTCACACAGCTACCTCATTGCGCCTCTTTTTTTCTTTGCGTCATGTGCTGTTTGGGGGGTGTTTTTTGGAAGGGCCATCCTGCGTGACACTGCAGTGCCACTCCTAGATGGGCCAGGTGTTTGTGTCGGCCACTAGGGTCGCTTAGCTTACTCACACAGCTACCTCATTGCGCCTCTTTTTTTTCTTCTTTGCGTCATGTGCTGTTTGGGGAGTAGTTTTTTGAAGGGCCATCCTGCGTGACACTGCAGTGCCACTCCTAGATGGGCCAGGTGTTTGTGTCGGCCACTTGGGTCGCTGAGCTTAGTCATCCAGCGACCTCGGTGCAAATTTTAGGACTAAAAATAATATTGTGAGGTGTGAGTTGTTCAGAATAGACTGAAAATGAGTGGAAATTATGGTTATTGAGGTTAATAATACTTTGGGATCAAAATGACCCCCAAATTCTATGATTTAAGCTGTTTTTTAGGGTTTTTAAAAAAAAAACACCCGAATCCGACAAAAAAAATTCGGTGAGGTTTTGCCAAAACGCGTTCGAACCCAAAACACGGCCGCGGAACCGAACCCAAAACCAAAACACAAAACCCGAAAAATTTCCGGTGCTCATCACTAGATTTTACTCTCATAGCCAAATCTGCAACCATATACAAATGCTGGGCGGCTACCCAGTACAGGGCAAGGGCACCCAGCATTTAATTGCAAACATGTTGTATAGAGGTCGACCCCTGCCTGTGAAGCCTGTCCCCCTCCCCCCCCCCCCCATGCCACGTTGCCGCCCCTGGACACCCATCACCTATCAATCACCATACAATCATATCCTTCTGGGATGTGATCGCATGGTGAAGGGTCACACACACGTACTATGGCCAGTGCCACTGCATGTAAATGGAGAGGTTGCATCTATCTCTGAATTAGGCCCTTGGTCAGGATTACTGGTGTCCTCAATGCTGAGAAATACAGGCAGGTAATGATCCATCATACAATACCATCAGGGAGTGATCTGATTGCCTCCAAATTTATTCTGCAGCAGGACATTGACCGTAAACATAGAGCCAATGTCAGAACTATCTTCAGTGTAAAGAAAAACAAGGAGTACTGTAAGTGATGATATGGCCCCCACAGAGCCCTGATGTCAACATCACCAAGTCTGTCTGGGATTACATGAACAGACAGAAGGATTTGAGCAAGCCTACATCCACAGAAGCTCTTTGGCTTGTTCTCCATTTTGTTTGGAACAACCTCCTTGCCAAATTCCTTCAAAAACTGTGTGCAAGTGTAGCTGAAGAATTAATGCTGTTATGAAGGAAAAGGGTGGTTGATTTCTCTTATATTCATTCCCTTTGCATCTTGATAATTGATTAAAAAAAACTATTAACACTTCAATTTTTGAAAGAATTCTTACTTTGCAGCATTTTTTCCACACCTGCATAAAACTTTTGCACGGTATTGTACATCACAAATATAATTTCCATGGTGATGCAGCAAATGCAGATTTTCAACAATGCAGATACTGTACCAATAGGGATCGTTTATAAACAATGGACTGATACATCAATCTGTTAAGTATCATTACTTATTGCCGCATATAGGGGGTCATTCCGAGTTGTTCGATCGTTGCCGATTTTCGCAACGGAGCAATTAAGGCGAAAATGCGCATTCGCTAAGTATTTTAGCTCAAAACTTAGTAGATTTACTCACGTCCGACTGAAGAATTTCCATCGTTGAAGTGATCGGAGTGTGATTGACAGGAAGTGGGTGTTTCTGGGCGGAAACTGACCATTTTCTGGGAGTGTGCGGAAAAACGCAGGCGTGCCAGGATAAAACGCGGGAGTGTCTGGAGAAACAGGGGAGTGGCTGGCCGAATGCAGGGCGTGTTTGTGACGTCAAACCAGAAACAAAACGGGCTGAGCTGATCGCAGTATAGGACTAAGTCTCGAGCTACTCAGAAACTGCTAAGAATTTTCTATTCGCAATTCTGCTAATTTTTCGTTCGTAATTCTGCTAAGCTAAGATACACTCCCAGAGGGCGGCGGCCTAGCGTGTGCAATGCTGCTAAAATCTGCTAGCGAGCGAACAACTCGGAATGACCCCCCTAGTGTACAGTATGGTAATGCAGTATCATACTGTATGCACAACAGAAATAGTGTAAAATAAATATGGAAGTCACATTCGCCATATAAGATGTAATTAAATATAAATTAAAATACAAAATAGAAATGCAAATTAAATTTAATCAGATGCAAAAACAGTCCAAATGCAGCAAAAATATAAATTAAGTAATGCAAAAAGATTTCCACAACTTTATATTATTCAGTGGCCATACTAATAATTTATGTCCTATTAGCTATAGAAGACAGCCAGCAGTCAGCCAATCGGAAGCCACTTGTTAGTGTAGTCCTCCTCATATTTGTGTATTGTTTAACTGGCTATCCAGCAGCCATAAGTAATTCTCCCCCTGAGAGGAGTAACCGTGTGTCCAGTTACTAGTACTTCAAACACAGCTTTGTTAACATACTGTTACTATACTCAGCGTATGCTCTCTCATTTCACATCTTCAGTTATAGAGTGTAGGATGTATCAAAAGCTGCATTTTAGCGTACTGCATGCATACATTTCTGATGCACTCATGGTAGGAAAGTGTGGATTTTGTGCAAATAAAACAGACAAAAGTTCAACTATACTGTACAATAGCCTGAATGTTGGCAATTCAGCCTCACTGTATTGCAGACATTATATAGTTTTCCTGCTGCTAAAAATCAATGACAACTGATGGTGTGCAGATTGAAAGGACATACACTTATTGTCATATTAGCTTTTGGTGCATGGATGTTACAGTGAGTTAGAAGCAAAAGATATTTTACAATGTTCATCAATTGTTGATAAACAAAGCAAGTATTGTTAAATCCTAAATGGTTAATTTATCAAATTATATTTTTTTAACTTCAAACCACGTTTTAAGGAAAGCAAAGATCTGTAATATTTTGATATGTTGCTTAGTGTTTAATGAATGATAGAAATACTTACAGTATCTACTTCCCTATAGATTGTATGCTTGCAAGCAGGGCCTTCCTACCTCTATGACTGTCTGTTATTACCCAGCCTTGTTTTTTAACTGTCGTTTGCAATTTTGTTTTGTTTTCACTGTTTCCAATTGTAAAGTGCAAAGGAATTTGCTGCGCTAGATAAGAAACTGGTAATAAAATAATAATATTTCATATTAACATTCCTTTCACACATATAAATTTTTCATCCATGACACAGAAGTTTTATAGTGCGTTCAATAGAATACAACCAAACATTATAAGGCAGATTTATCAATCCTTGTAAAGTGGACAAGTAGAGGTGTTGCCCATAGCAACTAATCATTTGCCTAGTACAGTCTATAAAATATTAGGTGGAATGTGACTGGTCACAATTTGTTCCCTTTAGGTTGATAAATCTTACCCTATGCATGAAAAGATCCTATGGTTAAGTAGGGTTACAGTAAGTAAGGGAGATCATTTTTTTCTGTTGTTATTATTAGGAAAAAAAGTAACCTGTTAGCATCAGCCCACATCAGCGCACTTATCTTATTCCCAGTGGTATCTACAACCTTATAAGCAGTATAGAGTAAAGAAGGTCTACCACAACACCCCATAATGCTAACACCCCCAAAAAAAGAATCTTATACTGTAATACAAGACACCCACTCCCTTAGATCTGGCATGCAAGTGATGCCCATAACCAAGAGAGGTTTAGTTTCAGCTGTGATTTATACCCTTTACGTCCTTAAAGTTTTGTGCAATACACAATAAAACACCCTGTACAAAGAAGAAAGTATTTTCTTATATTCCCTGAGCTACATGTCCTATTCAACGTGGAGTGTCACTATGTATAATAACATTACAGTAGGCGTCTCTAAATACCACCTAACAAGCAATAAAGTAATGATACAGTAAATATTACCAACACCTGTGGCCTGAATGCTTTGTCATATGAGTCCAATATGATTATTTTGCATAGTCTAACATAGAAATGTAAATGTATTTATAGACTGATCAGTCAATCATGTTTTGCATTTAAATACTGTAGGTTATTGCAAAAGAAATACATGAATGCCAGGACAATGTCTATTAATATACAGAACACAGCAATGTAAATCCTCGTCACAAAGCATACCATTCATACAGTGTATTCCTTTTCCGATATATGGTTAAATTTATATTAATGATTCTCGTGCCTAAAAAGGTTAAAGTTGCCCATGTTTGTAAAGGATTATTTAAACATTCAAAAATACACTCTTAAAATATATATTTCCTGTACACCGAGATTTATAATCACAGTCTTGTTAGAGAGTTTTCGTCTGTGGGAGTTTCTGCCTGTGTGTCGTTAGTGTCTGACGGAACGTCTTTATTCAAAGTCTGATTCATTGTGTCCGTTGGACTTTCTAGAAGACTGTGGCAACTGAGAAAAGGCTGCAGTGGTAGACATTCTGAGGTATCCAGCGCACCTGGGCTTACTGCGCATTGTTCATCCAGTGTATTAACATCTAACTCGCAGTTCAGTTTTAGGTCTTTCACAGTTTCAAAAGTCTTTTTGCTTGGATCAGATATTGGCTCTGCCCCAACTTCCTCAGAAACAGAGTATATTTTGCCAGAACTCCTTTTTAACTCATCTGAGTTACTGGTTTTTGAACGTCTGTGGAAAAGTCCAAAGGTTTTTATGTCTTTGGAAAATTGTATTTTCTTCGGTTTCTCCTTAGAAGTATCTGTAGCCAACAAGGCAGACCCGTTGCTCACAGTTTTAAGCTTATCAGCTGCTATCTCTGCTGTTTTTGGATGAATAATTGTGGTTATGTCAAAGAAACTGAAGTTGTTCTTCTTCTGTGTTCTACTTTTCTTCTCTTTTGGTTTACTGTTCTCATCTGTATCTGAGAAATCGGATACACTGTTGCTCATTTTTGTGTTGTGAAGATTAAACTTGTTTCCTTTTAACAAGCCCAAAACTTCAAAACGGAAGCTAGAAATGTCTTGCTTTAGTTCCTTTAAAAAAAAAAGTATATGATATTATATAAAGTATAAGTATATTATATTATATTATAACACATCTTACACAAGTACAGGCTTACAAGTAAAGAGACTTTTAATGGAAATTATTAACTTAATTTACCTTGGGAAGACACATAGGTAGATGGATGGCCCAGGGCTTAGTAGTCAACACAATCTATGGGTATAAAGTTAAGGATGGGCTACTAATTCCTTCATGAATGGTTTTCTAGCATTGGAGTTATGTGAGTTTTGTGTTAATTGGGCTGCATGGCATGTTGTTCTTTGTTGCATAAACATTTTTCTAATGTATTCCCTGTATAGAAATATATACTCCCAATGACTGACATACAGTATGATAATTTTCCAGTTCTGTCATTCTGTATGCTGGATGTTATTCTAAATATACAGTATTGTATGTTCTTTTTCTATATACTGTATAAGGTAAGTAAATTTACGGTGGCAGTTGTACAACCATACACTGCGGAGCACAGTGTCTTACCCAGAAACGTACCTCCCATCCGATATCAGTGGGACAGTCTTTATTTCATGGCTCTGTCCCATTGTCACAATTGGGAATACAGTGTCCCAATCTGTCCATGAGTTGGAAGCTACAACCAATTCATGCTGCTCTGCATACAAAGCAGTGCTGAATGGATGCCGCATGGACCTGTCACTTGTTCATGTGGCATTGATCGGGTGATAGGAGGGGGACATGAGAGGGATTTGGGGCAGCCTAGTGCTAGGAAAATCCCCAGGATATGGACACGCTGCCTCCTTTATGTGGCTATGCACCCAACACTCTAATGTTGGGAGATATGCCAAAACCACTATATTTGTTTTCAATTAAGTACCCAGAAACCCTCAGTTTCAGTATGTGTGAATATTATGCATACCTCAATGAGGAAGCCCAGACTTTCCTACTTGAACATTAGAAATAATGCAAAGTAATTAATTAAAACAATAATATAAGGATGCCAGTCTCCTGTAATGGAGATGTGCTTCAGAGCTCCTCACCATTCAGCACTGTTACATACAGTATAGCCTAGGGGTGGTCTTCAGTATGCCGACTGACGGGATCCCGGCGCACAGTATACCGGTGCTGGAATCCCGACAGCCGGCATACCAACACTTATTCTCCCTCGTGGGGGTCCAAGACCCCCCTGGAGGGAGACTAAAATAGCGTGGCGCGTGTAGCCCATAGCATGGTGAGCGCAGCGAGCCCGCAAGGGGCTCCTTTGCGCTCGCCCCACTGTCGGTATGCCGGCGGTCAGGCTCCGGGTGCCAGTATGCTGGTCGCCGGGAGCCCGAGCGCCGGCAAACCATACTGAACCCTAGCCTAGTGTATATCTAACATTGTCTGACATGTCACCTTGCATGGAATATATACATTTTAAGAATAGGAAAGATCTAAGACAGCCTCACTTAAAAAAATTAATATATAAATAATATATCTAAAAAGCAAATAACCTTTTAAAATGTGAAACAATTATCAGTGTACAAATAAACATTCAAATCAGAGGCGGCATAAGAGAGGTGGTTTCCCATGTGCAGGGTCTATTCAGGCTTCTTCCTTTCTGGCAGCACAGTAGACTTTGGCTTTGTGCCACGTTCCAAGCGACTTTTCTATTGCGCATGAGTTAATCACCGAGAAAATGGCCAGCTGATGGAGGTAAGTATTATTATGGGTGCAGGGTATGTGGTGTGGGCCTCCTGGACCCATGGCCTCATGTGCACTACACGCCCTGCAACCATTATAGATACACCAATGATGTCAGGCACTATAAGTTATAACACATCGCTCACATTTAGCAACAAGAAAATGTATGTGAAACCTTTGGAATTATTTTGATTTCTGCATAAAATCTTCACTAAAATTTCTGATCTTCATTTAAATAACAAAAAAGAGACAAACACAGGGGCTAATTCAGGCTGGATCACAAAGAGTGGTCCAAAAGGAATTTTTACGATTGACACTTGGACGCATGCGCATCGCCCTGTAGAAAATGTGAATGCCTCTGCCTGACAATCAGGCAGAGGCGTTCATGGGGGGGGTGGCAACGATTCATTTCCAAGGCGGAGATGGATCAATGGGGGGGCGCAGCGTAAAAAACGGGGGCATGGTGGCGCGAATGGGGGACCTGCCATGAGTGTGATTGGGGTGACTGTGCTGGGCGGACTTGCCTCAAACCTTATTTCATGCTTGTTTCTTTATAAGGATATCCTTATGTCTATCCCATGCATGTTTAACTTTATATTGTTCTACTGTCTTAGCCTCTACAACCTCTGATGGGAGGCTATTCCACTTGTCCACTATCCTTTCTGTGAAGAAATTTTTCCTCAAATGTCACCTGAACCTATAGATGGAGCTACGCTAATCATGGCACCATCTGTGCCTGGGTGCACCCATCGCAGCGTCTGGTCCATGCCGCGTACTCCCCAAATTCACTACAATGGGAGCGTCTCTGTGCACTCCCATAGCGGGGCTAGGCGCTAGATCACCTAGTCCTGCCGGGAGTGCACGTTTGCAATGGAGCAAAACTAGATGAGTGCAGCTCCATCTGTACCTCTAATACTTCTCTTCATTTAAAGAATGCTTCCCTCCTGGACTTTGATATATTTGAAAGTTTCTATCATGTCCCCCCTTTCCCTTCTGTGCTCCAAACTATACATATTGAGATTTTTTAGTCTTTCTGGGTATGTTTTGTGATGTAGGCCATGCACCATTTTAGTTAACCTTCTTTGTATAGTCTCTAATGTATTAATATCCTTCTGAAGATATGGCCTCCAGAATTGAACACAGTATTCCAGATGGGGCCGTACCAATGACCTATAGAGTGGCATTATTACTTTTTTCTTTCTGCTGTTGATTCCCTTCCCTATGCAGCCAAGCATCTGACTAGCCTTCCTCATTGCTTTGTTACATTGCTTATCTGCCTTTAAGTCACCTGAAATAGTGACTCCTAGATCCCTTTCCTCCTCAGTAGTTTCCAGTATAGTGCCATTAATACTATATTTAGCCTTTGGATTTTTGAGACCCAAGTGCATGATTTGGCATTTTTTGGCATTAAACTGTAGTTGCCGCCCTCTTGACCATTCCTCTAGTCTGCCTAGATCAGGGGTAGCCAACCGTGATCCTCGAGAGCTACCAACAGTTAACGTTTTCCAGGTCTCCTCACAGAATCACAAGTGCATTAATTAGCTCCACCTGTGGAGTTTTAAAAATGTGTCAGTGAGTAATGACTACACCTGTGTACTTAGTAGGTGAGCTGGAAAACATGAACTGTTGGTAGCTCTCGAGGACCAGGGTTGGCTACCACTGGCCTAGATCATCAATCATTTATTTTACCGTACCCTGGTGTGTCTATCCTGTTGCATACCTTTGTGTCATCTGCAAAAATGCATACTTCCCCTGTAATGCTATTTGCAATGTCACCAATAAAGATATTAAAAAGCACTGGTCCAAATACAGATCCCTGGGGTACTCCACTGGTAACATATCCTTCCTGTGAATGCATGTTATTTACTACAACTCTCTGTTTTCTATTCTGCAACCATCATCTTATCCATTCGACCATCTTCTTATCCAATCCCAAGCTTTCAAGTTTATTTAGCAGTCTGCGATGTGGGACAGTGTCAAAAGCCTTACTAAAGTCTAGATAAGCTATATCTATGGCTCCACCTTTATCTGTTACTTTAGTCACGCAGTCAAAAAAGTCAGTAAAATTTGTTTGACGTGACCTCACCCCCCCCCCCCCTCTTTCCCAATGAATCCATGCTGTTTGGGATCCTGTAAATTGCTGGATTTGAGATAATCTACAACTCTTTCTTTTAAGAGTGTTTCATCAATTTCCCTACTGCTGATGTACTACTGATTTAAACAGTGCAGGGTCAAAAAACTATATGAACCCTTTGATTATTAACTGGTTGACCCTCCTTTGGCAGCAATAACCTAAAAACTTCCTGTAGCTGCTGATCAGAATTACACATTTTCAGGCCATTCCTCCTTAGAAGACTGTTTCAGTTCTGCAATATTTTGGGATGTCTAGTCTGGACCCCTTTCTTCAGGTCATGCCATACTGTAGCATCTCAATCGATTTGAAGTCAGGACTGTGTGAAGGTGACTTTTTTCTGTTGAAGCCATTTAGTGGTTTATTAACTTCTGTGTTTTGGGCCATAGTTCTGTCGCATCACTCAACTTCTATTGGGCCTCAGTTGGTGGACAGTTAGCCTTGCATTTGCTTTGCAAAATGTCTTCATAAACTTTGGAATTATTTTTTCCATCCCTGACGGAGAACTAATAGTTCTTCACCATCGATGATACAGATCCCACCCCGATGTCCCCACTAGTTGGTGCTGGCTCACGGAGCTTAGCTCCACCCCTGATGCTCATATGAAGCAATGCCCCAGGTTCTGATTGGCCCACATGCCAGTCAGTGATGATCATTGGTTGGTGGGACCATCGTTGATCACCCACTGCATAGTGTACACCCATCGCTGGTCACTCAATGCCTTGCCATAGATGGTAATAAATGATGGCCATCCCTACTCTGAGTGCTTCATCCTCTCACATGCAGCTAGAACTGAAAGCAATGTCACCTAGTTCCAGCCCCTTTCCCATACTCAATTTCTACAGCTTGAGTGCACCTCCTTTACCTGGCTGTGCTTGAGCTAGGATTCACCTCTCCCCTCCAGCAGTGCAATATGATTTTGACAAGGTGTAAAGTTACTTATTTTTTTGGCTTTGCTTCCAACTAAGAATAAACCCTAAGGGGGGTATCCAATTAGAGGTGAAATAACATTGGGTGTGAAAAACAGCTGTTTATTATAGGGGTCCCCACTCCCCCTAGGGAACCCTGGACAGGGGTGACTAGTTGGGGGGGGGGGGTGATGCTGCAGCCGCAGGCACCTAAATTAAAATGACCCCTGGCTGTGGCATTACCTCCATGGCTAGTGGAACCCTGTGCTAGTTTCAAAAATACGGGGGACCCCAACTTCATTTACCCCCATTTTTTTGGATCCAGGACCAGTCGAAGAGCCTGATGCTGGTTGATAAAATACTGGGAACCCCTACACATTTTTCCCCATATTTTAGCAATCAGGACTGGCTCAAAGAGCTTGGGGCTGGTTATACTTGGGGGGGAAGAGCTGCACTTTTTTTTTTTACTTTTTAACTCTTTCTTTACCTCTACAAGCAGAAGCATGCACGGATCTCGCTGATCTGTGCATGTATCTGTCTAACTCGCCTACCTGAACCTGGTCTATTTTTGTAGACTACTTTTTGGTAATGTGTTGTGTGCGAGTTACAAACCCGCATTGCATTACATTGCCCTAGATTTATGTTTTGTATTGGTAAACATCTGAATGCGAGTTGTCCTTTGTGAATTTTGAGTAAGGTCTGAAAAATGCGAGTTTACTCACATTCACACCCTATTACATTGGTCGACTTTGCAAAACATGAGCGTTTTGTGCTAAACTTGCACATTTGTGCAAAATTGCACTCCATTAGTTTTTCCCCAACGTTTTACAGTTTTTGTTTTTTCTTTAGGTTCCTTGATATGAGCAGTGTGATAACCATGGCAACTGCTACTGCTCCCAAAGGTCTAGGTACATTGTGGGCTCCCTGGTAAACTGTGAATGGGATTTGTATAACTTTATTTTTCCCAGTATGCTGAATGTGGTATCTATGACAACCACTAGTTGCCAGGGTGTCATCACTAGTCACTGGGATGCCGCAGGGCATTGTGGGCGTGACATCATATCTACCCATTCTATAATTTTATTGTCCATGAACAATAGGGTTGCTACACAAACAGGCAAAGGCATTCAAGTGTGGAAAATATTCTCCTCCCTATTACAGGGTCTACTTAGATTGGCTGGTAATATGCTACTTATATTAAGTTTATTCATTATATGATTGATATATGTGTTTATTTCATGAAGAAACATACTATTTATTATTATATATAGTTAATATAGATCGTATAAATGTGTCCATTATTATGCTTAGTATGCTGTTTGCTACAATATTTACTTGTGTTTTTTACACGGTCGAGTCACATTATTATGACCACCAGCTAATAGCCACAGTAACCTCAGCACAGACAGCAGCTAGACAGGCTGAACTGTCATTTTAGACACACGTCTGGTAGCCCCCAGGTTCATTTTGACAGTGAGCTGCTCCACTGTGGCATGTCGGTCGGACCTCACGCACCTTCATAGCCAACGTTCACCTCTCACATCAATGGCACGTGGTGGTTTCCATGTTGGTTATTCACAATGGTGCCATTTGTCCAGTCAGGACACACCTTCACCACAGCAGCACGCAAACAGATCACAAACTGAGCTGTTACAGAAATACTGCCACCCTTGGCTTGAAAGGTATAATCATCCCTTTTTGCAACTCAGATAAATTGCCCCTTTTACCCATAACAGCAACGAGTGATATACTTATGTACCCACCAAGCCAGTGCACGACACGTTACGTACTTCACGGGCTACGCACTGCCGACGTCAAATGTAGGAGGTGGTCATAATAATGTGACTCGATCGTGTGCATGTTTATATTGGGATATTTATATGACTCCTGTTATTTGAATTTATTATCAGTAACACATTCCACTTGAGAAAGATGCCACAGCAGTGACATGTGGTGGGGTAAGGCAGATGAGGCAGAGCCTTTCCTGTCATACTAACATATAAGCCAGAGTTTTGATTTTATAAAAAAGTATATAAAAAAACACAAAGAATATATTACAAATATCTTTTTTGTATTATTCTAATAATTTTTATAGTCAAAACTCTGGAGTAAAAATTCTACGGCCTCACCTACTTATCTTTTCCGCACATCTCTAATCAAAACTCACCAAATCTCCAGCAGTATATACTGCTGCACCTGTGTATAATGCCCACATGAACCTTTTGGCTCATAAATTGTGTGTAAATCTGGCTCTGGTACTAGCCACTGCCTCCTGAGCCATTTACCTAAACCATTTACCTCACTGCATGTCCCTGCGCCGCAGTGCGTAGACGGAGTGTCATTTTGGAGGCCAGTATTAAATAAACATAGAAATACAGACTTTAACAACAGATGAGAACCTCTTGGTCCATCCAGTCTGTATTCTAACCATTTGTCCATCTCTGCAGTCTACTGGGAACCTTGTGTCTCAGCTATCCATTTGTGTGGATTTTGTGACATTGTCTATCTTATGGTATGGATGCTTGCTACATATTTTATTAATAAAATGTACTACTTGCAATATTACCAAATGTTTTTCTGGTTTTCATTTCTCGAGAGGGAAACACTACATTATATGTGTATGTCATTCCAAAAGCCAGGAGGACTAAAAAGAAACCTCTTGGGCCTGTTTACAGATTGTTGAAGCAAACATACGTGTAAGCTCGTCACACTATGGGGCAGATGTATTAAGCCTGGAGAAGTGATAAAGCAGTGATAAGTGGAAGGTGATAGCCCACCAGCCAATCAGCTCCTAACTGTCAATTTACATATTGGAGCTGATTGGCTGGTGCGTTATCACCTTCCACTTATCACAGCTTTATCACTGCTTTATCACTTCTCCAGGCTTAATACATCTGCCCCAATGTTTTCTCTCCATCACGAATGGGTGCGGTATTGTGGATTGCAGTACTCATATCTGGAAGGGAGCCAGTATGCCATGTGAACACATGTGGGATGTTTAACATCTCAGCAGGATTGCACTACTACACTTTTTGTTATTTTGCATATATATGATATTGCACGACATCTATTGACTTTTTGATAATTTCAATCAAATCATCTTTACTGAGTTTTATATGCTTGGACATATGCATGTATGATCGGTAGTTGACTTGTGTTTGTGATATTGTGTAAGTTGTTGACTTTCCAATATTTGTTTCACTTGGAAGTGCAGAACCATAAGAGGGATTATTGTTTGTATTTGCATATTCTATACTGCAGTACTATTTACCAGTGGGATCTATCTGAAACTGTTAGTAGACTACGGAGGATGTGTCATGTTTGGATTGTTTTATTTATAGCTATTGTGAATAAAATAAAACCTTAAATATAGATGGTATAAATGTCCTTCTCATATATAAATAACAGTACAAGTTTCAGCAGTGATATTGCAATCAGTCAATCAGAAGAATTTAGTCAATACTGATGACCATCATCATCATCATCATCATCAGCAGCAGCGTATATTTTCAATAGCCTTCAAGATACTGTACTGCTGTTACAGATATATATGTCTGGTATGTGCTGGTCTGCATTTGAGCATAATGGAGACTCTGCATTTATACAAACAGTGGTGCATATATTGTATATGCACTGACCATAGTGTCAACTGTGTAACACTCCGTCCCACTTCTGCAAGAACACAGAAGGTTACAGCATGCAATCATCTGAACCCAGAACACACGAAATTCAAATCCATCTCATGCATACTCTTCCTTATGTGGTGTGGGCTAAATGCATACTGTATAAACCTCACTCACATACAACTACAGTATACTCACATGCATACATACATACATACATACATACATGCAAACTATCACAACACACAGTGCTTTTACATACTGCAGTTGTGAAACAGGTAATGTTATTATGTATTAATAGAATTTGTGATATAGTGATTGTTTTTATATTAAATATAAGGACTGAGAGTCAATGTTAATAAAAACAAATCAACATACAGTATCCTAAATGAAAGTATATCTGTATACAATCTTTGCTATTTGTTAGTGATATAAATATCATTGTTCATGTTCATTTACAGCAGCTAAGGGTCTGTATATATTTGGTAAACGGCAATTTACCTTTGCGATTGGTTAATTATATCTTTTCTAAAGAGTTATTAAATGGTTATTAGTGTATTTGCCTCCCTATTAAGCCCTCAGTTTTAAGTAAGTGGAAATTAGCATACTATTTAATACTAATACTATTATTCTGCACTTATTAAATGTCAATTACTAGTACTTGAATTAAGTTTATTAACATTTTGCACTGGTGGCCACTTGATTGTTAAAGAGAATAGCCCTCTATCTAGTTGAGTTGAGATGGAGTTACGGTTGGATGAGGTGAAATTAGGGATAATTTGTGATAGTATTTTATGGGATTTTATCATCTACTTTTTTTTTATTTCTTTTGGCAAAAGAAGAGTTAAATATTCTAAGATCATTGAATGCCAAAACTATAGCTAAAAGAAAATGAAGCAAAACAAATGTAATGTTAGTAATGCTAAATACGATTACATTTGATCTTGGGTGACCATCCCCAGCCATAATTAGCCTTGCACCATGATGATGTCAGTAAAAAAATCTTGCTTTTTATACACAATTATATATTTTTGGAAATCAATTGTGAATAAAGGAACTTAAGGCTTGTATAATGCAGAATTATTCTATTACTCCCTATTACTCCTTATTTTTCCCTATAGATTGTAAGCTTGCGAGCAGGGCCTTCCTACCTCTGTCTGTCTGTTTTTACCCAGGTTTGTTCTATTACTGTTGTTCTAATTGTAAAGCGCAACGGAATATGCTGCGCTATATAAGAAACTGTTAATAAATAAATAATAAATAATAAATATTACTCTGGGTACTTACACTAACATAAGTGAACTGATTAAACTGTAGACAACCCTTGCAATAATTATACCACAAACAATTTATACCAATTTATCCATCTACGAGACCACTGGTAAAGATAAATAAAAAACAGATATGCTTATTTTAAAGGAGATACATATTAATGGACAATTTTACCACTGAAAAGTTTTTTAACAATGAAAGGATAGTGGTATAGCTATACCACATTCACAAATTATGCTATAGTTGCCTCAGAGTTGATTACTATAATTGTACAATCTGAAGTTAAATAGCAAAGTAAGATATGTCATTATGGTCTGTAAAATTATCTTTCCCCCAGCACACCAGTAACACCCCTACCAATATCTCTATCACTGTTGACAACACCATTATCTCCCCCATTCCCCAACTCTGCTGCTGGGGCATCACTCTTGACTCCTCCCTCTCCTTTGCACCCCACATCCAAGCTCTGGTGCAATCCTGTCAGTTCCAGCTATGCAACATTGCTTGCATCAGGCCATTTCTCTCCCAGAGTGCAACTAAACTTATCATCCACTCACTGGTCATCTCACGGCTCGACTACTGCAACGTTCTCCTCACCTACCTCACTTGCTCCCATCTTGCTACCCTCCAATCTGTCCTCAATTGCGCAGCTAGGCTTATATTCCTCTTCCGCCGCTATACATCTGCCACTCCCCTTTGACAAAATCTGCACTGGCTCCCATTTCCCTACAGAATCTTCTTCAAACTACTCACTCTCACATACAAGGTCATCTCTAATTCCACTGCTCCCTA
The DNA here is from genome assembly GCF_028390025.1 of Pseudophryne corroboree. Lineage (NCBI taxonomy): Eukaryota > Metazoa > Chordata > Amphibia > Anura > Myobatrachidae > Pseudophryne > Pseudophryne corroboree. The sequence continues at coordinate 154,282,162 of NC_086445.1, forward strand.
CATCTCCAACCTCCTCTCCCTTCATACCTCCTCTCGCCCCTTACGGTCGGCCAATGACCGGCGCCTCTCCTTTACCCTGGTCACTGCTTCCCATGCTTGAGTTCAAGATTTTGCCCGTGCTGCACCCCTTCAGTCGAACGCGCTCCCCCGCTCCATTAGACTCTTCCCGACCTTGCAAAGCTTCAAACGGGCACTGAAAACCCACCTATTCATCAAAGTGTACCTTTGTGTGTATCAAAGTGTACCAAAGTGCTCCTCCATCCCCCTGCCTCTAGCCTTGACCATCTCTGCTTTGCTTACATCCTGCCATCAGGCTACCTCCCGCTTGCTGCACCTCATGTCATCTGTCTGTCACCCCTTCCTACTAGATTGTAAGCTCCTCAGAGCAGGGCCCTCTTTCCTCTGGTTGTCAAAGCCCTCTTCTCGACACATTTCACTCACAGCCCTCTCCTACTCAGCGACCATGTTTACCCGCTTTTTATCCTGCTGGTAAAGGCTCATCTCTATGGTCACCAGCTCCTAGTAGTACGCTGATCACTCACTCACTACTTACATCTAAGTTGTATTATATTTTGGGAATTGTGGTGCTCTTTGTTACCTGTACTCCATTTTTGTTATTTATTTACTGTAATGTTAAGTTTTGTCTCCCTGTGCTGTCCTTTGTACAGCACTGCGAAACAGAGGTGCTAAGCTTCATTATTTTCCCTTAACACTATTATTATTAGTTTACCTTATAAATATGAAAATGCCCAAGGTATAGGTTCTCATAGCTGTCAGTAATTGTAAAATAGAATAAAGACAGTGACAAGGTCAGAGTAAAATCAGGATAAAGACACAAGGCTGAAACATACAGGGTAAGGGACCTGCTGCACATACTGTATAAGATTTCATCTATCCCAACCCCACATATATTTGTAATATTTTTTAATTCTAACTTACAATAATTTACTTGTATATTTATAACAAACAGTGCCAAGGTCACTTTGTAAACATAATCAGCGGGATGTAATGGCGTCCAAGTTTGCCAGAGGTGCGGGATGCTGGCCGAACTCAGACTATTTTTTTAAAGCAGCAGTCATTTACAAGGCAAAACCATACCTTGTAAGTGACTGCCGCTTTAAAAAAAGTTCGGCCTGAATCCCGCCTCTCCGGCAAACTCGGACGCCAATACATCCTGCTGATTATATCTATGGACATGAAACTAGAAAGTAGAGTTAAACATTAGAGAGGTTAAACCTCATACCTTAAAGTTTTCCTCTGTTAATCCTTCTTCTGTCTTGGCGTCCCTGATCATTGCTGCAACATACCTCTTAACAAGATTCTTCATAACCTCCTAACAAGACAATAAAAAAAAACCCAGTAATTTTTAGACATTTAAACAGTTCTATTATTATAAGATAATATTCATGTAGTCACATTTCATGTTGTTCATTCCGTTAAGCACTTTACGATCACTCTAAACCAAATATTACACAACCTTCCATGCCTTGGAGGACTCATTGAGGCCCATTTTTAGCAATTTTCGATTGGGATAATATTAAATACTACAGTATGTGGCAGATATATGATACAGGCACATATCATGCCAGTATGGCTCTTTTCTGAAGCACTAGCACCGACATGTAAGAACATCTTGGCTGCCGGAGAGGGGGAGTGAATCCCTGCCAGGCCTGCCAAAGTGCATTAGCCTAGTGGCTGGCTCACTGGACATGCTTGAGATTTAGCAAGCATCTCAAGATATCATGTACAGCCTGGAGCCACCAGCCGCCGCAGCCAGGGACAGATCTGTCCCTCCTGCAGTGTGAATGGACAACAACAGCTGCAGCTGTCAATATTAATAGCTGTAGGTGTCGGAATAGTCAGTGCCACTGACCATTCATACATTGCCCAGCGTATCTTAAAGATAGCGTCCCTATCACTTGCTGGTAATTACTGCATCATACATGGGGAAAAAGTGGTATCAACACACATAACGTGTACTGATACCACTTGTACCACATAGTGAGTGTTCATACATCTACCCCTATAGTGTTCATACATCTACCTCTATATGTGCTTTTGGGCAAAACTACCTGACTACTGTAAAGCAGTAGGGGCTATATGACCAACAGTCTTATGCAATTCTGTGAAGATTATTGAAGGCAGAGTATCCGCTATGTATAATTCATTATTGCCCTTAGCCTAGTAAATCTGCAACAGCCCCTTTCTTTTGGAAGCTATGGAGGAAAGGGTAGTGATAGTATAATGACCCTGGCATGTTTAGAATAGGTGCAGTGTGTTTGGTGCACACAGGACCCTGAGTCCAGGGGGCCCGCACTGCGCATGCTACACCCATTTATTTAATACTTACTTCAACGGAGTCCCCCATCAGCAGCAGCAAGCATAAAAATAATAACTGGGAAAATGGTGCGGTGGACATTTTCCCAGTGTTTTGTGCATATGCACTAGAAAAATCACTGGAAAAATTAGCGCCATGCCATTTTTCTGGAGATCTGGTATGCACATTAGAGTCCTTAGTGCTCAGACTCTAAAGTGCTTACTGCTAGAAAAGAGGGGGCCCAGACGGAGGAGGCAGCACATGGGCCTCCTACTCTCTTAAAACCTCCATGTGTGGTGCTAAAGGCCCTCTTCACCCACGTATTGTGATAGGTGAGGGATGCCCATGTTTTCCAGTTGTTATGGCACTACAAGTTGCAGCTTATGCTCACTACAACATACAGTAAAAGAACACACTCTAGTCAATACAAACCAATACAAAACTTTTTTTTGCTTAAATTATCTAAGATCAAGACTTGTGGACCCCTTAGAAAAAGGGGACCAGTAAGTATCTTGAGAGCCTTATAAAGATATTTTATTTTATATTTAAATAACATGGGGTATTTGTGTGTTGTGCTTTATTTATAAGCAACAGAGACCGGTATACTCTACCGGGAGGTTTAGCTAGCACGTTTCATGCTGCGATAATGATACGTGGTGCCTCAGCAATAGACTCAGCTAGTCAATGTAGCCTGTTTGGGGAAAGCTGAATGGTACAAATGCCATGCTTGCTTACTGCACTATAACCACATTTTCCTAGGAGGACAAATTGTACAGCTTAGTAAGGGACACCTATGAATTAAGCTGATCACAGGACACATAAACAGTGAGCTGCAGCAACTGAATTATTATGGTTGTTTTATTTTATTTAAACATGAAATATTATGTTTTCCAACAAACAAAAAAAATACCTGATATTGATTGTGCCGTCTAAAATTGTCAGCAGCTCTTCTCTGTAATGAAATAAATATCACCAAAAGTATTCACCTGGCAGTATCTAAAATCACACGCTATTAAGTTATGATTATTGTATTGTATTGTAATACTAAAATACATCATCCAGTAATCAGAATTCACATACACAAATGACATGATGGGCACTCTACCACAAGACCCCCCCCCCCCCTCTCAGTAAACACCCACATGTTTTGAACAGTATCTGGCATTAAGACATTTTTCTTTTCCTATTGGTATGATAAAACAGATTTTGTCCTTGGTCATACAGGATTTGTATAACCGTTGCCTGGCACTCAGACATGGCACATACAATGTTCATACGCAGCCCCGGAAAACACTGTAAATAATGTTGGTAGTCCTCACAATGTAGTTTCCTTGTAGTTCTAACAAATGTTATTCAGCCCTAGTCTCTTAAGGGGGAACATTCAGGTAGGTACTACAATATGCTGGGTCACCATTGTAAAATCTAAATCCATGGGTGGGGTTTATGGCAGACACTGCCGGGTACTACACACTGGCTTCCAGGGACTGCATCGGCTGCAGTCCCTAGAAGCCAGCTAGGACTGCTTTATTTGCAGGGGAGTGGCTTCCCCAGGGAAGCATTCTTTCTGCTATCACAGTCCAAACTAGCAGTCCCAGGGGGAGAATAAACTTCCCCTTGCGACTGCCTATCTAGTGGTGATTAGCAGGGCATGCTTCCAATGGGAAGTCCCTGCCACTAGGCAGTTCCTGTGGATGGTGATTTTACTGGGAGGTGTGGGGGGACATAGACATAGCTATAATGGGTGCAAGGTGGTGGTGGTGGGCACGCCACACACCCTGCACCCATGTGTTATACTTACCCCTGTGGAGACCCGCTGAGGCCATTTCTAAGTCATTTGTGCATGCCCAGTAGATTCTGACATAACGCTACTTGCTGCCAGAGAGAAGGGGACCCACATAGGAGGCTGCATTTGGGCCCGATCCTCTCTTGAAACCCCTCTGGGAGGGGGGCTACAGTCCTGCAGCCCCTAGGGAAAACTTGCCACTGTTTATAACTAAGTAAAACACTTTAGGAATATACTGAAGAATCACTGAAATTGTCCTTAACACTGGTTAGTCAACCAAGAACAAGACACTCTGAACTAAATAGACAATCCTTTGCATAAATCCTGATAGTGCAGATCAGGTGATTTAAATAAAGCCGCTATGAGAATGAGCTATTACACCACCCCAGTGCACTTTTTTCTATGAACAAATACACCGGTAGTCAAGGTCCCAGCACTCACCTAAAGTTACAAGTTGATGGAACATTTACATAGAAACATAAAATTTGATGGCAGATAAGAAACACTTGGCCCATCTAGTCTGTCCTTTTTTTTAACCATATTTTTTATCTCAAACCTTGGGGTAAATGTATTAACCTGGAGAAGGCATAAGGAAGTGATAAACCAGTGATATGTGCAAGGTGATAAATGCACCAGCCAATCCGTTCCAATATGTAAATTAACAGTTAGGCGCTGATTGGCTGGTGTGTCTATCACCTTGCACATATCACTGGTTTATCACTTCCTTATGACATCTCCAGGTTAATACATCTGCCCCAATATTTGATCCTTATTTAAGGCTATCCTTATGCCTATCCCATGCATGTTTAAATTGCTTTACTGTCTTAGCCTCTACCACCTCTGATGGGAGGCTATTCCACTTGTCCACTACCCTTTTTGTGAAGTAATTTTTGCTCATATTTCTCCTGAACCTCCCCCCTCCAGTCTCAGTGCATGTCCTCGTGTCCTATTGCTTCTCTTCATATGGATAATGTTTCCCTCCTGGACTTTGTTAAAACCCTTGATATATTTGAAAGTTTCTATCATGTCCCCCCTTTCCCTTCTCTGCTCCAAACTATACATATTGAGATTTTTTAGTCTTTCTGTGTATGTTTTGTGATGTAGGCCATGCACCATTTTAGTTGCCCTTCTTTGTACAGTCTCTAATGTATTAATATCCTTTTGAAGATTTGGCCTCCAGAATTGAACAGAGTATTCTAGGTGAGGCCGTACTAATGACCTACAGTATACAGTGGTATTATTACTTCTTTCTTTCTGCTGCTGATCCTCTCCCAATGCAGCCAAGCATCTGACTAGCCTTCCTCATTGCTTTGTTACATTACTTACCTGCCTTTAAGTCACCTGAAATAGTGACTCCTAGATCCCTTTCCTCCTCAGTAGTTTACAGTATAATGCCATTAATACTATATTTAGCCTTTGGATTTTTGAGACCCAAGTGCATGATTTGGCATGTTTGGGCATTAAACTGTAATTGCCACACTCTTGACCATTCCTCTAGTCTACCCAGATCCTCAGTCATTTGTTTTACCCCACCTGGTGTGTCTACCCTGTTGCATACCTTTGTGTCATCGGCAAAAAGTCATACTTTCCCTTTAATGCCATTTATAGTAGCTTCCATAGTTTTTTATATTGCTAAAATGATGATTTCTACCTGTTTCCATAATTAGTTATAAGAATTCAAATGTATACCAAAAAAGGAGCTAGTACTGAGTACCATCAGAAAAAAGCTCTTCTTATCTTTACTGTATTACACAGTACAGTACTTTATTAGTATTCCTCACAGTGGGGCCAATTCAGCATGGAACGCTGCATTCACATGCTGAATCCCGCCGCAGTATACGTATGTGCAGAAGCCCCACTGTGCGTGCACACACAGTGGGATGCGATGGCATCTCACATGGCATCTCTGCATGATTGACAGGCAGAGCCGATTGCGGGGTGGGAGGGGATGATGCGTTGGCATTTCGTGGACGGTGTTGGTGAGGACACGATCCGGACACAGCAGGCATGTCTAGACCACTTTGCGGGGCGGGCGGCGGCGGCTGCATGATGTCACACACAGCCGCTGCAACCTAAAAGATGGCGTTATAGAGGATCCTCTCTGACCATAATATGCAGGACATTTTTTGCCTAATTTGGTTTGAAAAAGTACATTTAAAGGTCTGAAATATATGGTAAATAGCATGCGAAGTGTACATACTGTACTGTAATGTTTAAACAAGAGGTCCTATAATTATTTTGTTTATGTACTCTGTAATTGGGCACTGTGGATCCCTTGTGGTGCCATATAAATAATGGATATTAATAATAAAAATAATGGGGGTAATTCCAAGTTGATCGCAGGAGGTTTTTTGATAGCAATTGGGCAAAACCATGTGCACTGCAGGGGAGGCAGATATAACATGTGCAGAGAGAGTTAGATTTGGGTGGGTTATATTGTTTCTGTGCAGGGTAAATACTGGCTGCTTTATTTTTACACTGCAAATTAGATTGCAGATTGAACACACCCCACCCAAATCTAACTCTCTCTGCACATGTTATATCTGCCTCCCCTGCAGTGCACATGGTTTTGCCCAATTGCTAACAAAAATCCTGCTGCGATCAACTTGGAATTACCCCCAATAATTTAACATGATTAACACGATTATGTACAATTTATTATTTCATTTTATGCTGCTTTATGTTGGAAAAATAAATTAAATAAAAAAACTGAAATAAATAAATTAAGGCTTGTTCCTACTTATCTACTCGTGACCTGGATAGTTGATCTTAAATGAATCAGTTAACTTTGAAAGGATCTGAAATTTAGCATGCTCCTGCCTGTTCTGTTCAAAAGGCAATTTACAATAGAACTTAACAGTCATGACTATTTGTATACCTGCATCAGTGTTCTACTGTAGCTCTGTGAAAAACAGTTAGTGCTACCAGCCGGTTTGCAGTGTTACTTACAACCAACACTACCGGCTAGTACTGATTGTCTTACTCAGCTTCCCTATAACAATGGCTTTTGCTCATTAAGTTACTTTTGTCTAAGATACTTACACCTATGACTCCAAAACTTTCAGGTTTTTTTCTTATGTTCTTCTTACATATTTGTCTCCTTGTCCACTTAAAAAAATACCACAGGGATTTAGGACTAGGAATAATATTGAAAGGGGTAGGAAGCGTCTCTCCTTCTTCAAAGTAACTCATCCATAGCTTGGTTCTTGCAAACTTCCATTCAATGTCTGCATGATCCTAGTCAGGAGATGGCGAAACAGTAAAGTGTGAAACTAAATTGAATTAACTTATTAATATACAATTCAGGATTCAAATTGAAAGGCAGATTTTAAATGCAGTCATCATTTGTACATACTATCTACATAATTTATTATAGCCATAAGTACTTCTCTATGTAGTATTAAAATGTTTTGGTTTCAAGGATTGATAGACTTACAGTAGGTCTGAAATAAAGTATTTAACACACTAGTGAGACACTGTACATGGAAAAATCCTCATAACTGCACATAGCTTGCTGACTTTCATGATGTTTTAACATTGTTTTTTAATTGAGTATGAACTATTGTTATCAGCCTTACTTAAATGAAGAGATGCTGCTTCCAGAGGATTACGGCCATGTAGTCTGTTGTGTGTACGGTAATATTTTCTTCCTTGATTACAGCTTTTTCTTAAAATCATATTTCCCTCTTATAAGCTTCTACAATGTTTCCATATGTGTCTGTGGATATTATTAGTATCTTTTTTAAACTTAAATTGTTGGGATGCAGCAACAGCTGCAGGCTTACTGTAGTATTGCTTGAGAAATTCAATAGAGAGACTGCAGGTGGTGCAAATCTCCCCTGTAGTATCCTTGAATTCTCTATACAAAGGGATTTCCCAGATAGTGTCATTAATGTATAGGCATAGGAGTTGCACCCATTAATGTGGTAGTGAAGGATTCCAGATTGTCCTACACCAGACAAGCCAAACTTGCGGCCCAAGCTTACTTTTTTTAAAACAATGGAATGCGGCCCGCCACTGCTTGATGAGTTACTGTTTTCTCATCTGCTGTGATCAGAGCTTAGCTACGATCGGGAAGCATTCACCGTTCTGCCCAGGCATGGGAAGATAGTGATAGAGATGGGGAAATGTCCACGGTGGGAGCTGCTGTGCATGCCCAGCTGCCTTTGCAATGCTCTGCCCCCCGCCGCATCCCTGAAGTTGTCATGCCCTGTATGTGTGTATGCCTGTTTACCCTGTGTACCCAGCTGCCCTAATTGCAGGAGGATTCTTCTGGAATCTGGATAGAAAAATGTCTCTCAACAAAGAAGGTAAATTGGAGGGGGCTGGCACAGGGGTTGGAGGTTGAATAGACATAAGAGGCACAGAGGGAATGTGGCTGGAGGGGACACAAGGAGCAAGAGGGGATACCAGGGGGATGGAATGGAGGCAGAGGGGGTCTGGAAGTGACACATTTTAGTACCTCACAATGATATGTATTATAGAGGAGAGGGGACTGCACAGTGATAAATGAGGAGGAACAACACAGCTCACAGCTCACAGCTCACACTGATACTGTATGTGGTATTATTAATATGTAGAGGAGAGGGGACCACACAGTGATAAATGAGGAGGAACAACACAGCTCCCAGCTCACATTGATATGTGGTATTATTAATATGTAGAGGAGAGGGGACCACACAGTAATATATAAGGAAGAATACCACAGGTCCCAGCTCACACTATTAAAGTTGTTTTCTTCCCAATACTTGACATCTCTTTGATATACTTTATTGTTGGTTTTTCTAATAAACCTTTCAAAATTACAAATATAGTAAGACTTTTTCTTTTTCTTGTGGCCCACATAAGACTTAGACGTTGATTATTCGGCTCAGTTGGGATTTTGAGTTTGACGTGCCTGTCCTACACAATGGATCTACTGTAGTTTGAACATTGGGGGTCATTCCGAGTTGTTCGCTTGCAAGCTGCTTTTAGCAGCTTTGCACACGCTAAGCCGTCGCCTACTGGGAGTGAATCTTAGCTTATCAAAATTGCGAACGAAAGATTAGCAGAATTGCGAATAGACACTTCTTAGCAGTTTCTGAGTAGCTCCAGACTTACTCGGCATCTGCGATCAGTTCAATCAGTTTCGTTCCTGGTTTGACGTCACAAACACACCCAGCGTTCGCCCAGGCACTCCCCCGTTTCTTCAGACACTCCCGCGTTTTTCCCAGAAACGGTAGCGTTTTTTCACACACTCCCATAAAACGGCCAGTTTCCGCCCAGAAACAACCACTTCCTGTCAATCACATTACGATCACCAGAACGAAGAAAAAAACCTCGTAATGCCGTGAGTAAAATTCCTAACTGCATAGCAAATTTACTTGGCGCAGTCGCACTGTGGACATTGCGCATGCGCATTAGCGACTAATCGCTCCGTTGCGAGAAAAAAATAACGAGCGAACAACTCGGAATGACCCCCATTGTGTAATCAATTGTAGAACCAAGAAATGCTGGCAACTCTATTTTAAGATGATACTGTTATTTACAGTTGACTTACTGTACCTGATATGTCCTGCTAGTATATAAAAAGTGATGTCTGCCCAACATACATTATATACACAGGTGGTTGGTAGGAACAGGTTATATAAACCGTGGTCCCTGGTGAATTCCTGTTTTAAGGCACTGGCTTAAATGTTCAAAACCCTTAAAATGAGACTACATGCATTCAGTGGCTGCATGGAAAAACACTGACCATGATATCAGTTGTTGATCTAAGTTGAGGATTCCCATGACAATAAAATAAAAAACAAACATAAATACAAATCTATTATACAGGTAGAAATTTTTATAAAGTATTTCTTACGGCAATGAGTTGGTAGGAGTTGTTCATCATGGCTATTAGCATGTTCAGGAGAACGACCAGGGAGATTACATTATACGTTCCAAACATGGTTGCACCAACGAATTCTGTGAACTTGTGGTCAGGTTTCACTTTTGTAACATAAAGATTGATGAGCCCAAAAATGGACCAGAACAAGGACTGTAATGTTTCAAATAATCTAGACCAACAAACAACAACAACAACAACAACAACAACAACAAAAAGACATCATAAGAATGAGGAAATATCATACAATTTAGTTTACAATTATTACATCAACCAACCACCCCTGTGTTACACAAGGCTAATTTAAAATACATACTATTTATGGTGGAGCATCAAACGTAAAGGTAACCAAAGTATATAGTAAGGCAAATATATTAAAAATATGGTGTTGTAGCCCTGTTAGCACAATAGCAATGGTTTTGAGCAATCTGTAGAAGACCATAAATAAATTAGTGATACAGGTCAAGTTATGTATTTATTTCCTACAGTTTGTAAAAGTATTATTTATCATTTAACTATTCTTCTGGCAGGACATATTTGCATGGCTTTGTGTGATACTTTATGTACAGTATCTCATGATAAGGTTTCACTAACTAGTACAGTATTCTATAGAGTTCTAGCTTGTGATGTCTTATCATAAATTGTGATATCTTATCACAAGATATTTCTCTCAAAGCGGGATTTAGTCACCATGTTGACAATCCCAATAATGTAAACGTCAACACATGAAATGTTGACACAGTTAAAATGTTGACAACAGAAACTTTAGGGTTAAACTGAAAATTGTCCGTCGACATTGTGCACATGGGGGTAAATTTACTAAGATGGGAGTTCTATTTAAGATGGGATGTTGCCCATAGCAACCAATCAGAATTCAGGTATTATCTTCTAGAAGGTGCTAGATAAATGAGAAGTGGAATCTGATTGGTTGCTATGGGCAACATCCCATCTTAAATAGAACTCCCATTTTAGTAAATTTACCCCATGGTCTATATAATTGTGATTGACAACAAAACATACCAAAGCATCTAAGCTGCTCTATCTAATTTATGTCCAGCCAGAAGGATTGCTAAATGAGGACATATCTATACATACAGTATTACAATATACCATGATATTCAATGCCAGCTTAAGTGTTATAACACTAGAGTGTCAGTTGGGAAGCAATATACACTGAGCATTATAATAATCTGTGCAGTGGGGAAAAGTGTTTTACTAAATTGTTGCTACTATTATTATGCTTTTGTTTGGGTGTGATACGTTATCCCAGTGGGCGGGATGCCGGCTGTCAATATCCTGATGGCGGCATCCAGCCCGCCAGATTGCCGGCAGCGGGGCGAGCACTAAGAGTCCCCTTGCAGGCTCACTGCACTTGCCACGTTGTGGACTTGGCGGCTCACTGCGCATGCCACAGGATTTATTTACTCTCTAAGGGTGTCGTGGACACTCACGATTGGGAATAGCCCTGTTGCGCCGGGATTCCGGCTGGCGGCATTGTCAGCTGTCAGAATTCAGGCGTCAGTATCCTGAACGCCGGGATCCCGACAGCCGGCATATATTCCGTTTTGTTTTACTGCTTGTAAAACATATGATAATTTGAATGTCTGAATGGAGGCATAAGGAATATGGCACATTGTATGTCAGTAACTTAAACTGCCAATGAAATTGGTGCTCAGAGATTAATGCATTATTTGTGTCCAAATAATGTGACAAAACAAATTCAAAAGCTCATTGGTGAAAACTAAGAAATAAAATTGGAGGTTTGTTCTTTTTGTACATTTGTGGAGAGTCTGGCAAATAGGAATTATATGCCTTGCCTCACAATGGTCTGTTTAGGTAAGTACAAAGCACTCGGCATCTGTATGTAATAAGAAGCATGATACTAAACCTTGAATAGTGAAAAAGTGGAAAGTGATAAAGTATCAGCCAATCAGCTCCTAACTGCCATGTTACAGGCTACGTTTGAAAAATGGCAGGTAGGAGCTGGTTGGTTGGTAGTTTATCACTCTCCCCTTTATCACTTTTCAAGGCTTAGTACATCTGGCCCAATAGCAATAATAAAAAAATTGCTCAAAATGCCTAAATCTCAATATAGATGGTCAAAATTCCAGTTTTAGGGTACCGATCAGAGTAACAATAAGAATTTACTTACCGATAATTCTATTTCTCATAGTCCGTAGTGGATGCTGGGGACTCCGAAAGGACCATGGGGAATAGCGGCTCCGCAGGAGACTGGGCACAAAAGTAACAAGCTTTAGGACTACCTGGTGTGCACTGGCTCCTCCCCCTATGACCCTCCTCCAAGCCTCAGTTAGGATACTGTGCCCGGACGAGCGTACACAATAAGGAAGGATTTTGAATCCCAGGTAAGACTCTTACCAGCCACACCAATCACACCGTACAACTTGTGATCTGAACCCAGTTAACAGCATGATAACAGAAGGAGCCTCTGAAAAGATGGCTCACAACAACAATAACCCGATTTTTGTAACAATAACTATGTACAAGTAATGCAGACAATCCGCACTTGGGATGGGCGCCCAGCATCCACTACGGACTATGAGAAATAGAATTATCGGTAAGTAAATTCTTATTTTCTCTAACGTCCTAGTGGATGCTGGGGACTCCGAAAGGACCATGGGGATTATACCAAAGCTCCCAAACGGGCGGGAGAGTGCGGATGACTCTGCAGCACCGAATGAGAGAACTCCAGGTCCTCCTCAGCCAGGGTATCAAATTTGTAGAATTTAGCAAACGTGTTTGCCCCTGACCAAGTAGCTGCTCGGCAAAGTTGTAAAGCCGAGACCCCTCGGGCAGCCGCCCAAGATGAGCCCACTTTCCTTGTGGAATGGGCTTTTACAGATTTTGGCTGTGGCAGGCCTGCCACAGAATGTGCAAGCTGAATTGTACTACAAATCCAACGAGCAATCGTCTGCTTAGAAGCAGGAGCACCCAGCTTGTTGGGTGCATACAGGATAAACAGCGAGTCAGATTTTCTGACTCCAGCCGTCCTGGAAACATATATTTTCAGGGCCCTGACTACGTCCAGTAACTTGGAATCCTCCAAGTCCCTAGTAGCCGCAGGCACCACAATAGGCTGGTTAAAGTGAAATGCTGAAACCACCTTAGGGAGAAATTGAGGACGAGTCCTCAATTCTGCCCTGTCCGTATGAAAAATTAGGTAAGGGCTTTTATAGGATAAAGCCGCCAATTCTGAAACACGCCAGGCTGAAGCCAGGGCTAACAGCATTACCACTTTCCATGTGAGATATTTTAAGTCCACAGTGGTGAGTGGTTCAAACCAATGTGATTTTAGGAACCCCAAAACTACATTGAGATCCCAAGGTGCCACTGGAGGCACAAAAGGAGGCTGTATATGCAGTACTCCCTTGACAAACGTCTGAACTTCAGGAACAGAAGCTAGTTCTTTTTGGAAGAATATTGACAGGGCCGAAATTTGAACCTTAATGGACCCTAATTTTAGGCCCATAGACAGTCCTGTTTGCAGGAAATGCAGGAATCGACCCAGTTGAAATTCCTCTGTAGGGGCCTTCCTGGCCTCGCACCACGCAACATATTTTCGCCAAATACGGTGATAATGTTGTACGGTCACATCCTTCCTGGCTTTGATCAGGGTAGGGATGACTTCCTCCGGAATGCCTTTTTCCTTCAGGATCCGGCGTTCAACCGCCATGCCGTCAAACGCAGCCGCGGTAAGTCTTGGAACAGACATGGTCCCTGCTGGAGCAGGTCCTTTCTTAGAGGTAGAGGCCACGGGTCTTCCGTGAGCATCTCTTGAATTTCCGGGTACCAAGTCCTTCTTGGCCAATCCGGAGCCACGAGTATAGTCTTTACTCCTCTCCTTCTTATGATTCTCAGTACTTTTGGTATGAGAGGAAGAGGAGGGAACACATACACTGACTGGTACACCCACGGTGTTACCAGAGCGTCCACAGCTATTGCCTGAGGGTCCCTTGACCTGGCGCAATATCTGTCCAGTTTTTTGTTGAGGCGGGACGCCATCATGTCCACCTTTGGTTTTTCCCAACGGTTCACAATCATGTGGAAGACTTCTGGGTGAAGTCCCCACTCCCCCGGGTGAAGATCGTGTCTGCTGAGGAAGTCTGCTTCCCAGTTGTCCACTCCCGGAATGAACACTGCTGACAGTGCTATCACATGATTTTCCGCCCAGCGAAGAATCCTTGCCACTTCCGTCATTGCCCTCCTGCTTCTTGCGCCGCCCTGTCTGTTTACGTGGGCGACTGCCGTGATGTTGTCTGACTGGATCAACACCGGCTGACCCTGAAGCAGAGGTCTTGCCTGACTTAGGGCATTGTAAATGGCCCTGAGTTCCAGGATATTTATGTGAAGTGACGTTTCCATGCTTGACCACAAGCCCTGGAAATTTCTTCCCTGTGTGACTGCTCCCCAGCCCCTCAGGCTGGCATCCGTGGTCACCAGGACCCAATCCTGAATGCCGAATCTGCGGCCCTCTAGGAGATGAGCACTCTGTAACCACCACAGGAGAGACACCCTTGTCCTTGGAGACAGGGTTATCCGCTGATGCATTTGAAGATGCGATCCGGACCATTTGTCCAGCAGATCCCACTGAAAAGTTCTTGCGTAGAATCTGCCGAATGGAATCGCTTCGTAAGAAGCCACCATCTTTCCCAGGACCCTTGTGCATTGATGTACTGACACTTGGCCTGGTCTTAGGAGGTTCCTGACTAGGTCGGATAACTCCCTGGCTTTCTCTTCCGGGAGAAACACCTTTTTCTGTACTGTGTCCAGAATCATTCCTAGGAACAGCAGACGTGTCGTCGGAATCAGCTGCGATTTTGGAATATTTAGAATCCATCCGTGCTGTCGTAGTACTACTTGAGATAGTGCTACTCCGACCTCTAACTGTTCTCTGGACCTTGCCCTTATCAGGAGATCGTCCAAGTAAGGGATAATTAAGACGCCTTTTCTTCGAAGAAGAATCATCATTTCGGCCATTACCTTGGTAAAGACCCGGGGTGCCGTGGACAATCCAAACGGCAGCGTCTGAAACTGATAGTGACAGTTCTGTACCACAAACCTGAGGTACCCTTGGTGAGAAGGGCAAATTGGGACATGGAGGTAAGCATCCTTGATGTCCAGAGACACCATATAGTCCCCTTCTTCCAGGTTCGCTATCACTGCTCTGAGTGACTCCATCTTGAACTTGAACCTTTTTATGTAAGTGTTCAAGGATTTCAGATTTAAAATGGGTCTCACCGAGCCGTCCGGCTTCGGTACCACAAACAGCGTGGAATAATACCCCTTTCCCTGTTGTAGGAGGGGTACCTTGATTATCACTTGCTGGGAATACAGCTTGTGAATGGCTTCCAATACCGCCTCCCTGTCGGGGGGGGAGACGTTGGTAAAGCAGACTTCAGGAACCGGCGAGGGGGAGACGTCTCGAATTCCAATTTGTACCCCTGAGATACTACCTGCAGGATCCAGGGGTCCACTTGCGAGTGAGCCCACTGCGCGCTGAAATTCTTGAGACGGGCCCCCACCGTCTTGCCTGAGTCCGCTTGTAAGGCCCCAGCGTCATGCTGAGGACTTGGCAGAAGCGGGGGAGGGCTTCTGTTCATGGGAAGAGGCTGTCTGCTGCAGTCTTTTTCCCCTTCCTCTGCCCCGGGGCAGATATGAGTGGCCTTTTGCCCGCTTGCCCTTATGGGGACGAAAGGACTGAGCCTGAAAAGACGGTATCTTTTTCTGCTGTGAGGTGACATGGGGTAAAAAGGTGGATTTCCCAGCCGTTGCCGTGGCCACCAGGTCCGATAGACCGACCCCAAATAACTCCTCCCCTTTATACGGCAATACTTCCATATGCCGTTTGGAATCCGCATCCCCTGACCACTGTCGCGTCCATAACCCTCTTCTGGCAGAAATGGACATCGCACTTACTCTTGATGCCAGAGTGCAAATATCCCTCTGTGCATCACGCATATATAGAAATGCATCCTTTAAATGCTCTATAGTCAATAATATATTGTCCCTGTCCAGGGTATCAATATTTTCAGTCAGGGAATCCGACCAAGCCACCCCAGCACTGCACATCCAGGCTGAGGCGATTGCTGGTCGCAGTATAATACCAGTATGTGTGTATATACTTTTTAGGATATTTTCCAGCTTCCTATCAGCTGGTTCCTTGAGGGCGGCCGTATCAGGAGACGGTAACGCCACTTGTTTTGATAAGCGTGTGAGCGCCTTATCCACTCTAGGGGGTGTTTCCCAACGCGCCCTAACCTCTGGCGGGAAAGGGTATAATGCCAATAATTTTTTAGAAATTAGCATTTTTTTATCGGGGGAAACCCACGCTTCATCACACACCTCATTTAATTCATCTGATTCAGGAAAAACTACGGGTAGTTTTTTCACACCCCACATAATACCCTTTTTTGTGGTACTTGTAGTATCAGAAATGTTCAAAACCTCCTTCATTGCCGTGATCATGTAACGTGTGGCCCTACTGGAAAATACGTTTGTTTCCTCACCGTCGACACTGGAGTCAGTGTCCGTGTCAGTGTCTGTATCGACCTGAGGTAACGGGCGTTTTATAGCCCCTGACGGTGTTTGAGACGCCTGTACAGGTATTAACTGATTTGCCGGCTGTCTCATGTCGTCAACAGTCTTTTGTAAAGTGCCGACACTATCACGTAATTTTTCCCATAAGACCATCCAGTCAGGTGTCGACTCCCTAGGGGGTGACATCACTAACACAGGCAATTGCTCCGCCTCCACACCATTTTCCTCCTCATACATGTCGACACAGCGTACCGACACACAGCACACACACAGGGAATGCTCTGATAGAGGACAGGACCCCACTAGCCCTTTGGGGAGACAGAGGAGAGTTTGCCAGCACACACCAGAGCGCTATATATATACAGGGATAACCTTATATAAGTGTTTTTCCCTAATATAGCTGCTGTATATATTAATATGCCAATTTAGTGCCCCCCCTCTCTTGTTTTACCCTGTTTCTGTAGTGCAGGACTGCAGGGGAGAGTCAGGGAGCCTTCCTCCAACGGAGCTGTGAGGAAAAAATGGCGCCAGTGTGCTGAGGAGATAGGCTCCGCCCCCTTCACGGCGGCCCTTCTCCCGCTTTTTAATGGAAAAATTGGCAGGGGTTAAATGCATCCATATAGCCCAGGAGCTATATGTGATGTATTTTTTGCCAAAAAAAGGTTTTTTATTGCGTCTCAGGGCGCCCCCCCCCCAGCGCCCTGCACCCTCAGTGACCGGAGTGTGAAGTGTGCTGAGAGCAATGGCGCACAGCTGCGGTGCTGTGCGCTACCTTATTGAAGACAGGACGTCTTCTGCCGCCGATTTTCCGGACCTCTTCACTCTTCTGGCTCTGTAAGGGGGCCGGCGGCGCTGCTCCGGGACCCATCCATGGCTGGGCCTGTGATCGTCCCTCTGGAGCTAATGTCCAGTAGCCTAAGAAGCCCAATCCACTCTGCACGCAGGTGAGTTCGCTTCTTCTCCCCTTAGTCCCTCGGTGCAGTGAGCCTGTTGCCAGCAGGTCTCACTGAAAATAAAAAACCTACTTTAAACTTTTACGCTAAGCAGCTCAGGAGAGCCCCTTAGCCTGCACCCGTCTCGTTCGGGCACAAAAATCTAACTGAGGCTTGGAGGAGGGTCATAGGGGGAGGAGCCAGTGCACACCAGGTAGTCCTAAAGCTTTTTACTTTTGTGCCCAGTCTCCTGCGGAGCCGCTATTCCCCATGGTCCTTTCGGAGTCCCCAGCATCCACTAGGACGTTAGAGAAAATTGAATTGCTCCATCAGATGTCTATTAGTTAAGGTGCTAATAAAACAACTGAATTCCCTCCATAGTCTCTTGTCCATGTTAAATGGGGGACCAGTATGTTTTACCGGCGGCCGGGATGCCGGCCATCAGTTTACCAACAATGGCATCCCAGCCGCCAGAATGCCGGCAGTGGGTGAGCGCAAAGAGTCCCAATGTGGGCTTGCTGTGCTTTCCACACTGCAGGCTTGAGACACCCATGTGTGGAAATTAGAGATGAGCGGGTTCGGTTTCTCTGAATCCGAACCCGCCCGAACTTCATGGTTTTTTTCACGGGTCCGAGCAGACTCGGATCCTCCCGCCTTGCTCGGTTAACCCGAGCGCGCCCGAACGTCATCATGACGCTGTCGGATTCTCGCGAGACTCGGATTCTATATAAGGAGCCGCGCGTCGCCGCCATTTTCACACGTGCATTGAGATTGATAGGGAGAGGACGTGGCTGGCGTCCTCTCCATTTAGATTAGAAGAGAGAGAGAGAGAGATTGACCTGATTTACTGGAGCTTAGGAGTACTGTAGAAGTGTAGAGAGTGCAGAGTTTACTAGTGACTGACCACAGTGACCACCAGACAGTGCAGTTTTATTTAATATATCCGTTCTCTGCCTGAAAAAAACGATACACACAGTGACTCAGTCACATACCATATCTGTGTGCACTGCTCAGCCCAGTGTGCTGCATCATCTATGTATATATATCTGACTGTGCTCAGCTCACACAGCTTATAATTGTGGGGGAGACTGGGGAGCACTGCAGTGCCAGTTATAGGTTATAGCAGGAGCCAGGAGTACATATTATATTAAAATTAAACAGTGCACACTTTTGCTGCAGGAGTGCCACTGCCAGTGTGACTGACCAGTGACCTGACCACACTGACCACCAGTATAGTTAGTAGTATACTATATTGTGATTGCCTGAAAAAGTTAAACACTCGTCGTGTGACTTCACTTGTGTGGTGTTTTTTTTTTATTCTATAAAAAACTCATTCTGCTGACAGACAGTGTCCAGCAGGTCCGTCATTATATAATATATACCTGTCCGGCTGCAGTAGTGATATATATATATTTTTTATATCATTATTTATCATCCAGTCGCAGCAGACACAGTACGGTAGTTCACGGCTGTAGCTACCTCTGTGTCGGCACTCGGCAGTCCATCCATAATTGTATACCACCTACCCGTGGTTTTTTTTTCTTTCTTCTTTATACATACATACTACTACATCTCTTTATCAACCAGTCTATATTAGCAGCAGACACAGTACAGTACGGTAGTCCACGGCTGTAGCTACCTCTGTGTCGGCACTCGGCAGTCCGTCCATAATTGTATACCACCTACCCGTGGTTTTTTTTTCTTTCTTCTTTATACATACATACTACTACATCTCTTTATCAACCAGTCTATATTAGCAGCAGACACAGTACAGTACGGTAGTTCACGGCTGTAGCTACCTCTGTGTCGGCACTCGGCAGTCCGTCCATAATTGTATACCACCTACCCGTGGTTTTTTTTTCTTTCTTCTTTATACATACATACTACTACATCTCTTTATCAACCAGTCTATATTAGCAGCAGACACAGTACAGTACGGTAGTCCACGGCTGTAGCTACCTCTGTGTCGGCACTCGGCAGTCCGTCCATAATTGTATACCACCTACCCGTGGTTTTTTTTTCTTTCTTCTTTATACATACATACTACTACATCTCTTTATCAACCAGTCTATATTAGCAGCAGACACAGTACAGTACGGTAGTTCACGGCTGTAGCTACCTCTGTGTCGGCACTCGGCAGTCCGTCCATAATTGTATACCACCTACCCGAGGTTTTTTTTTCTTTCTTCTTTATACATACATACTACTACATCTCTTTATCAACCAGTCTATATTAGCAGCAGACACAGTACAGTACGGTAGTTCACGGCTGTGGCTACCTCTGTGTCGGCACTCGGCAGTCCGTCCATAATTGTATACCACCTACCCGAGGTTTTTTTTTCTTTCTTCTTTATACATACCTACTACTACATCTCTTTATCAACCAGTCTATATTAGCAGCAGACACAGTACAGTACGGTAGTCCACGGCTGTAGCTACCTCTGTGTCGGCACTCGGCAGTCCGTCCATAATTGTATACCACCTACCCGTGGTTTTTTTTTCTTTCTTCTTTATACATACATACTACTACATCTCTTTATCAACCAGTCTATATTAGCAGCAGACACAGTACAGTACGGTAGTTCACGGCTGTGGCTACCTCTGTGTCGGCACTCGGCAGTCCGTCCATAATTGTATACCACCTACCCGTGGTTTTTTTTTCTTTCTTCTTTATACATACATACTACTACATCTCTTTATCAACCAGTCTATATTAGCAGCAGACACAGTACAGTACGGTAGTCCACGGCTGTAGCTACCTCTGTGTCGGCACTCGGCAGTCCGTCCATAATTGTATACCACCTACCCGTGGTTTTTTTTTCTTTCTTCTTTATACATACATACTACTACATCTCTTTATCAACCAGTCTATATTAGCAGCAGACACAGTACAGTACGGTAGTTCACGGCTGTAGCTACCTCTGTGTCGGCACTCGGCAGTCCGTCCATAATTGTATACCACCTACCCGAGGTTTTTTTTTCTTTCTTCTTTATACATACATACTACTACATCTCTTTATCAACCAGTCTATATTAGCAGCAGACACAGTACAGTACGGTAGTCCACGGCTGTAGCTACCTCTGTGTCGGCACTCGGCAGTCCGTCCATAATTGTATACCACCTACCCGTGGTTTTTTTTTCTTTCTTCTTTATACATACATACTACTACATCTCTTTATCAACCAGTCTATATTAGCAGCAGACACAGTACAGTACGGTAGTTCACGGCTGTAGCTACCTCTGTGTCGGCACTCGGCAGTCCGTCCATAATTGTATACCACCTACCCGAGGTTTTTTTTTCTTTCTTCTTTATACATACATACTACTACATCTCTTTATCAACCAGTCTATATTAGCAGCAGACACAGTACAGTACGGTAGTCCACGGCTGTAGCTACCTCTGTGTCGGCACTCGGCAGTCCGTCCATAATTGTATACTAGTATCCATCCATCTCCATTGTTTACCTGAGGTGCCTTTTAGTTGTGCCTATTAAAATATGGAGAACAAAAATGTCGAGGTTCCAAAATTAGGGAAAGATCAAGATCCACTTCCACCTCGTGCTGAAGCTGCTGCCACTAGTCATGGCCGAGACGATGAAATGCCAGCAACGTCGTCTGCCAAGGCCGATGCCCAATGTCATAGTACAGAGCATGTCAAATCCAAAACACCAAATATCAGTAAAAAAAGGACTCCAAAACCTAAAATAAAATTGTCGGAGGAGAAGTGTAAACTTGCCAATATGCCATTTACCACACGGAGTGGCAAGGAACGGCTGAGGCCCTGGCCTATGTTCATGGCTAGTGGTTCAGCTTCACATGAGGATGGAGGCACTCAGCCTCTCGCTAGAAAAATGAAAAGACTCAAGCTGGCAAAAGCAGTAGCACCGCAAAGAACTGTGCGTTCTTCGAAATCCCAAATCCACAAGGAGAGTCCAATTGTGTCGGTTGCGTTGCCTGACCTTCCCAACACTGGACGTGAAGAGCATGCGCCTTCCACCATTTGCACGCCCCCTGCAAGTGCTGGAAGGAGCACCCGCAGTCCAGTTCCTGATAGTCAGATTGAAGATGTCAGTGTTGAAGTACACCAGGATGAGGAGGATATGGGTGTTGCTGGCGCTGGGGAGGAAATTGACCAGGAGGATTCTGATGGTGAGGTGGTTTGTTTAAGTCAGGCACCCGGGGAGACACCTGTTGTCCGTGGGAGGAATATGGCCGTTGACATGCCTGGTGAAAATACCAAAAAAATCAGCTCTTCGGTGTGGAGGTATTTCAACAGAAATGCGGACAACAGGTGTCAAGCCGTGTGTTCCCTTTGTCAAGCTGTAATAAGTAGGGGTAAGGACGTTAACCACCTCGGAACATCCTCCCTTATACGTCACCTGCAGCGCATTCATAATAAGTCAGTGACAAGTTCAAAAACTTTGGGTGACAGCGGAAGCAGTCCACTGACCAGTAAATCCCTTCCTCTTGTAACCAAGCTCACGCAAACCACCCCACCAACTCCCTCAGTGTCAATTTCCTCCTTCCCCAGGAATGCCAATAGTCCTGCAGGCCATGTCACTGGCAATTCTGATGATTCCTCTCCTGCCTGGGATTCCTCCGATGCATCCTTGCGTGTAACGCCTACTGCTGCTGGCGCTGCTGTTGTTGCTGCTGGGAGTCGATGGTCATCCCAGAGGGGAAGTCGTAAGACCACTTTTACTACTTCCACCAAGCAATTGACTGTCCAACAGTCCTTTGCGAGGAAGATGAAATATCACAGCAGTCATCCTACTGCAAGCGGATAACTGAGGCCTTGGCATCCTGGGTGGTGAGAAACGTGGTTCCGGTATCCATCATTACTGCAGAGCCAACTAGAGACTTGTTGGAGGTACTGTGTCCCCGGTACCAAATACCATCTAGGTCCATTTCTCTAGGCAGGCGATACCGAAAATGTACACAGACCTCAGAAAAAGAGTCACCAGTGTCCTAAAAAATGCAGCTGTACCCAATGTCCACTTAACCACGGACATGTGGACAAGTGGAGCAGGGCAGGGTCAGGACTATATGACTGTGACAGCCCACTGGGTAGATGTATGGACTCCCGCTGCAAGAACAGCAGCGGCGGCACCAGTAGCAGCATCTCGCAAACGCCAACTCTTTCCTAGGCAGGCTACGCTTTGTATCACCGCTTTCCAGAATACGCACACAGCTGAAAACCTCTTACGGCAACTGAGGAAGATCATCGCGGAATGGCTTACCCCAATTGGACTCTCCTGTGGATTTGTGGCATCGGACAACGCCAGCAATATTGTGTGTGCATTAAATATGGGCAAATTCCAGCACGTCCCATGTTTTGCACATACCTTGAATTTGGTGGTGCAGAATTATTTAAAAAACGACAGGGGCGTGCAAGAGATGCTGTCGGTGGCCAGAAGAATTGCGGGACACTTTCGGCGTACAGGCACCACGTACAGAAGACTGGAGCACCACCAAAAACTACTGAACCTGCCCTGCCATCATCTGAAGCAAGAAGTGGTAACGAGGTGGAATTCAACCCTCTATATGCTTCAGAGGTTGGAGGAGCAGCAAAAGGCCATTCAAGCCTATACAATTGAGCACGATATAGGAGGTGGAATGCACCTGTCTCAAGCGCAGTGGAGAATGATTTCAACGTTGTGCAAGGTTCTGCTGCCCTTTGAACTTGCCACACGTGAAGTCAGTTCAGACACTGCCAGCCTGAGTCAGGTCATTCCCCTCATCAGGCTTTTGCAGAAGAAGCTGGAGACATTGAAGGAGGAGCTAACACGGAGCGATTCCGCTAGGCATGTGGGACTTGTGGATGGAGCCCTTAATTCGCTTAACAAGGATTCACGGGTGGTCAATCTGTTGAAATCAGAGCACTACATTTTGGCCACCATGCTCGATCCTAGATTTAAAGCCTACCTTGGATCTCTCTTTCCGGCAGACACAAGTCTGCTGGGGTTGAAAGACCTGCTGGTGAGAAAATTGTCAAGTCAAGCGGAACGCGACCTGTCAACATCTCCTCCTTCACATTCTCCCGCAACTGGGGGTGCGAGGAAAAGGCTCAGAATTCCGAGCCCACTCGCTGGCGGTGATGCAGGGCAGTCTGGAGCGACTGCTGATGCTGACATCTGGTCCGGACTGAAGGACCTGACAACGATTACGGACATGTCGTCTACTGTCACTGCATATGATTCTCTCACCATTGAAAGAATGGTGGAGGATTATATGAGTGACCGCATCCAAGTAGGCACGTCACACAGTCCATACTTATACTGGCAGAAAAAAGAGGCAATTTGGAGGCCCTTGCACAAACTGGCTTTATTCTACCTAAGTTGCCCTCCCACAAGTGTGTACTCCGAAAGAGTGTTTAGTGTGCCGCCGCTCACCTTGTCAGCAATCGGCGTACGAGGTTACATCCAGAAAATGTGGAGAAGATGATGTTCATTAAAATGAATTATAATCAATTCCTCCGCGGAGACATTGACCAGCAGCAATTGCCTCCACAAAGTACACAGGGAGCTGAGATGGTGGATTCCAGTGGGGACGAATTGATAATCTGTGAGGAGGGGGATGTACACGGTGATATATCGGAGGATGATGATGAGGTGGACATCTTGCCTCTGTAGAGCCAGTTTGTGCAAGGAGAGATTAATTGCTTCTTTTTTGGGGGGGGTCCAAACCAACCCGTCATATCAGTCACAGTCGTGTGGCAGACCCTGTCACTGAAATGATGGGTTGGTTAAAGTGTGCATGTCCTGTTTTGTTTATACAACATAAGGGTGGGTGGGAGGGCCCAAGGACAATTCCATCTTGCACCTCTTTTTTCTTTTTTTTTTTCTTTGCGTCATGTGCTGTTTGGGGAGGGTTTTTTGGAAGGGACATCCTGCGTGACACTGCAGTGCCACTCCTAAATGGGCCCGGTGTTTGTGTCGGCCACTAGGGTCGCTTATCTTACTCACACAGTCAGCTACCTCATTGCGCCTCTTTTTTTCTTTGCGTCATGTGCTGTTTGGGGAGGGTTTTTTGGAAGGGCCATCCTGCGTGACACTGCAGTGCCACTCCTAGATGGGCCCGGTGTTTGTGTCGGCCACTAGGGTCGCTAATCTTACTCACACAGCTACCTCATTGCGCCTCTTTTTTTCTTTGCGTCATGTGCTGTTTGGGGAGGGTTTTTTGGAAGGGACATCCTGCGTGACACTGCAGTGCCACTCCTAAATGGGCCCGGTGTTTGTGTCTGCCACTACGGTCGCTAATCTTACTCACACTGCTACCTCATTGCGCCTCTTTTTTTCTTTGCGTCATGTGCTGTTTGGGGAGGGTTTTTTGGAAGGGACATCCTGCGTGACACTGCAGTGCCACTCCTAGATGGGCCCGGTGTTTGTGTCGGCCACTAGGGTCGCTAATCTTACTCACACAGCTACCTCATTGCGCCTCTTTTTTTCTTTGCGTCATGTGCTGTTTGGGGAGGGTTTTTTGGAAGGGACATCCTGCGTGACACTGCAGTGCCACTCCTAAATGGGCCCGGTGTTTGTGTCGGCCACTACGGTCGCTAATCTTACTCACACAGCTACCTCATTGCGCCTCTTTTTTTCTTTGCGTCATGTGCTGTTTGGGGAGGGTTTTTTGGAAGGGACATCCTACGTGACACTGCAGTGCCACTCCTAGATGGGCCCGGTGTTTGTGTCGGCCACTAGGGTCGCTAATCTTACTCACACAGCTACCTCATTGCGCCTCTTTTTTTCTTTGCGTCATGTGCTGTTTGGGGAGGGTTTTTTGGAAGGGACATCCTGCGTGACACTGCAGTGCCACTCCTAAATGGGCCCGGTGTTTGTGTCGGCCACTAGGGTCGCTTATCTTACTCACACAGTCAGCTACCTCATTGCGCCTCTTTTTTTCTTTGCGTCATGTGCTGTTTGGGGAGTGTGTTTTGGAAGGGCCATCCTGCGTGACACTGCAGTGCCACTCCTAGATGGGCCCGGTGTTTGTGTCGGCCACTAGGGTCGCTAATCTTACTCACACAGCTACCTCATTGCGCCTCTTTTTTTCTTTGCGTCATGTGCTGTTTGGGGAGGGTTTTTTGGAAGGGACATCCTGCGTGACACTGCAGTGCCACTCCTAAATGGGCCCGGTGTTTGTGTCAGCCACTAGGGTCGCTAATCTTAGTCACACAGCTACCTCATTGCGCCTCTTTTTTCTTTGCGTCATGTGCTGTTTGGGGAGGGTTTTTTGGAAGGGACATCCTGCGTGACACTACAGTGCCACTCCTAGATGGGCCAGGTGTTTGTGTCGGCCACTAGGGTCGCTTAGCTTAGTCATCCAGCGACCTCGGTGCAAATTTTAGGACTAAAAATAATATTGTGAGGTGTGAGGTATTCAGAATAGACTGAAAATGAGTGGAAATTATGGTTTTTGAGGTTAATAATAATATGGGATCAAAATGACCCCCAAATTCTATGATTTAAGCTGTTTTTTAGGGTTTTTTGAAAAAAACACCTGAATCCAAAACACACCCAAATCCGACAAAAAAAATTCGGTGAGGTTTTGCCAAAACGCGGTCGAACCCAAAACACGGCCGCGGAACCGAACCCAAAACCAAAACACAAAACCCGAAAAATTTCAGGCGCTCATCACTAGTGGAAATAGCCCCTGTTCATGGGAACTCCGGCTGTCGGCATTGTCAGCTGTGTAGAAATCCTCCGGTGTCGGGATCCTAACTAGGAGCAGTTCTAGGCATGGGCAAGCAGGGCGGGTGCCTGGGGCGCTGCGGCCTGTGGGCACGGCTGCAGTCATCCTGCAGGCACCCGCCACCCACCCCACATCCTGCACCCTGCTTTCGCTCCCCGGCTGCAGCAGGCGCCATGGGCTGTGTGGGCACCCGCTGCAGCCGACTCTATCATCAGACACTAGAGAAGTCATAATTGACCTCTAGTGTCTGTGCGCCGCTGCTATGGGAGAGACGTCATGACGTCTCTCCCATAGAGAGGAGCGGGTGGAGCAGCAGTGGCAGCAGAGGTGGAGCAGCAGTGGCAGCAGTGGTCGGGAAGCAGGAACAGGGCTGGTGAGTATTTTTTCTTTTTAGTGTTTGTTAGTGGCGCTACCAGGGGACACAACTACAGTGGGCACAGCTACTCCAGGGACAACTACAGGGGGCACAAACCAGGGGGCACAACTATTGAGTGTAAATCTACAGGAGGCACAACTACAAGGGCACAAACCAGGGGGCACAACTACTTCAGGCACAACTACAGGGGGCAAAGCTACAGTGGGGCACAAACCAGGGGGCATAGCTACAGGGTGCACAACTACTGTGGGCACAACTACTGGGGGCACAACTGCTGGGGCAAATCTACAGGGGGCACAACTACTCCGGGTACAACTACAGGGGGCACAACTACTGGGGGCAAATCTACAGGGGCACAGCTACAGGGTTCACAACTACTGGAGGCACAGCTACAGGAAGCATAACTACTAAGGCCATAACTACAGGGGGCATAACTGTGGCCATGCCCCTTCCCTATGAAGCCATGCCCCTATTTTTGTGCGCCCCTATTTTTTGTGCGCCGAAGGAAACTTTTGCCCTGGGCATCACAAGGTCTAGAACCGGCCCTGATCCTAACTGCCGGGATCCCAACAGCCGGAAAATTAACTGCATCCCCATGTTAAATATTGTCTGTCAACCAAGATGCACATTTTTTAATGTTGGTATGGTATACATATAAGAGACATCCAGCCTCTAGTGTACAGCTCCAAGCAATATCTACCCTACTATCTATAGGGCCAATCACTCAGCTAAGATTATGATGAGATAAAAATTGTTTTGGGGCATTATCTGCTCAGGTTACATTGTGCATGTAATGTACAGTACTTTTGGAGAATTATTGAATGCCTTCTGTTATATTTATATATGTATTTCTTACATGTGTCTTGTTGAGTATACAAGTACTTTAGCACTTTAAATGCATTATTATGATAACTCAAAACCAAAGGCAGAGCCCCTGCCACTGATCTGGAGAATGTTCAGTATATTTTTCAGGGATAAATGTATTTTTAAGTATTTATATTTACTGTTTTAAAGTATTTAATTTGCTGTTATTCGGCTGATCTATCTAGCATTATTAGGACATGTATTACATTCAGCAGGTTTCTTACTCGGTGACAGGTGGTAATAGATACTGTAGAGGTACTGATACAAAGTCAGATGGTAATTGGTCATATTTTTCACTCCCTAACTACATGCAATTTAAAATTGCCTATATTGACTTCTTTGTAGTTATATCTTACTGCTCTACCACGTCAGTGATCTATATGATATTTCTCTAAGGTCTGTCCCATGCCCTGCATGCATGTGCAGTAGGGGCCAGGGTGTGTGCTGCTCTTCCAATGGCTACCACTGCTGGAAAGACAGACCAGACCTTAGCAAGAGAGCTGGACCCACTGGGAGGTAAGTATGCAGGCACATGGGAAATACATCAAAAGCTAGCATGGTGGGAAGGTGTGAAGAAGCGAGCAGAGTTGGGCGGGGTGGTACAGAGTGGTGGGCAGTATGAAGTGGAACAGCAGGGGGATGGGACGGAACAGGGGCATCACTGGGGTCAGTGACGCCCAGTGCTGTGAAAAGCCCCCCTGGGTGTGCTGAAGGTGCACCCTGCCAAAATAGGGGCCATGGCCTCATGGGAAGGAGTTTAGCCTTGCATTCGAACCCTGTTTTCATAACTCAGGTGGGTGAGACCCCGCATTCCCAAAGCTGCTGCACTGCCCATGGAGGCTTGTCTGGCTGCACTGCCAGCTATTACATTGTGATAGGAGCAGAGTGCTGCACATAATGTCACAGTACAGCACCCAACTCCTGTCAATGAGAAGGAGTCGGCATTTTGGTGTCACCCCTTCAGTGACACCAAACAACAGTGCAGGGGTCGCATGGCTGCCTGACAGAACAGGGTGGTACAGGACAAAGCACCGGACAGAGTGGGAAGAGCAATGAGGGGGTGGGGACTGAACAGGGTCAGGAGGGGGTAGACTGTGGTGACCCAGGATCTGTCATTCCCTTTTACTAGTAATTACAGTGCATCCGGAAAGTATTAACCGCGCTTCACTTTTTCCAAATTTTGTTATGTTACAACCTTATTCCAACATGGAATAAATTAATTTTTCCCCCCAAAATTCTACACATAATACCCCATAATGACAACATGAAAAAAGTTTTTTTTAGATTTTTGCAAATTTATTAAAAATAAAAAACTAAGAAATCACATGTACATAAATATTCACAGCCTTTGCTCTATACTTTGTTGATGCACCTTTGGTAGCAATTACAACCTCAAGTCTTTTTTGAATATGATGCCACAAGCTTGACACACCTATCTTTGGACAGTTTTGCCCATTCCTCTTTGCCGCACCTCTTAAGCTCCATCAGGTTAGATGGGAAGCGTCGGTGTACAGCCATTTTCAGATCTCTCCAGAGATGTTCAATCGGATTCAAGTCTGGGCTCTGGCTGGGCCACTCAAGGACATTCACAGAGTTGTCATGAAGCCACTCCTTTGATATCTTGGCTGTGTGCTTAGTGTCATTGTCCTGCTGAAAGATGAACCATCGCCCCAGTCTGAAGTCAAGAGCGCTCTGGAGCAGGTTTTCATCCAGGATGTCTCTGTACATTTCTACATTCATCTTTCCCTCTATCCTGACTAATCTATCAGTTCCTGCTGCTGAAAAACATCCCCACAGCATGATGCTGCCACCACCATGCTTTACTGTAGGGATGGTATTGGCCTGGTGATGAGAGGTACCTGGTTTCCTCCAAACATGATGCCTGTCATTCACACCAAAAAGTTCAATCTTTGTCTCATCAGACAAAATAATTTTGTTTCTCATGGTCTGAGAGTTCTTTAGGAGCATTTTGGCAAACTCCAGGCGGGCTGCTATGTGCTTTTTACTAAGGAGTGGTTTCCGTCTGGCAACTCTACCATACAGGCCTGATTGGTGGATTGCTGCAGAGATGGTTGTCCTTCTGGAAGGTTCTCCTTTCTCCACAGAGGAATGCTGTAGCTCTGACAGAGTGACCATCGGGTTCTTGGTCACCTCCTTGAATAGGGCCCTTCTCCCCCGATCGCTCAGTTTAGATGGATGGCCAGCTCTAGGAAGAGTCCTGGTGGTTCTGAACTTTTTGCATTTACAGATAATGGAAGCCAATGTGCTCATTGGGACCTTCAAATCAGCAGATTTTTTTCTGTACCCTTCCCCGGATTTGTGCCTTGAGACAATCCTGTCTCGGAGGTCTACAGACAATTCCTTTGACTTCATGCTTTGTTTGTGCTCCATGCACTGTCAAGTGTGGGACCTTATAAAGACAGGTGTGTGCCTTTCCAAATCATGTCCAATCAACTGAATTTACCACAGGTGGACTCTAATTAAGCTGTAGGAACATCTCAAGGATGATCAGTGGAAACAGGATGCACCTGAGCTCAATTGTGAGCTTCATGGCAAAGGCTGTGAATACTTATGTACATGTGATTTCTTAGTTTTTTATTTTTAATAAATTTGCAAAAATATAAAACAAAAAGAAAAGTTGATTTTTACATAAAACAGTCATGACCTTCATCATACTTGCAATATGATTTATTTTTTAAATATAAAAACTCAATACGGAACTTACGTGGAGAAGGCATTATTTTGTTTCTCACATCGGATGCCAATGCAATTCTTATTTTCACTAAGCGTTGTATCATAATTGTAGTATAGTTGATTCAAACCATTGGCAAAGGCCAGTAGTACAAGACAGTATATAAAGAGAAACTTTAAAATGTCCAGAAGCATCCTCCCTAACGATATCTGCAGAGGTCCCAGGTGAGAGTTGGCTGTGAACAATGAGATTAGACGCAAGGAGCTAAAGATATTGGCTATAGCAAACAATGCTTCAGCTACCAAAGTTGGGTGCCACATGTTCCAGTCATTGCGAGGGCAGTCATTGCGAGGGCAATACTCTACACTGTACTGCAAGAGAAGAAAAACACACATATATAGGTTTTGTCATGGCACTGTAACTTGGGGATTGATCATCTACCTGTATGTATCTAAAACATGCCTGCTACAAATTGCTACAAGTCTGTAATCCCACACTTTTAATTAATCATCATATTTCATCATAGGATCTTGTTTACAGGTAATGACGATATTGACAGAGAAAATCACCAAAATTACATCAATCGAATTTTCATTTTTCCTTTCCTTACATCATCCCATCTATTTATTACATACAGGGCCTCATAAATCCTCTTGCAAAGCATCCCATTAGGGTCGGACTGGCCCACAGAACAGGGGAAACCCCCAGTGGGCCCCGCTGCCTGGGGGGACTAATCCCCTACTCTATGGGTCAGCTTCCACATTGTGCACTTGAATTATACATTATACTTGTTACGTTATACTGCCCAGGACTATGGTGTTTTTTCTACAGTGCACTGGTGTTATTAATATGGTACATTATCATGCATGCTCTAGCAGTATTTACTATATATATTTATCAAGGTGCCCAGACCCTGCAATCACTCATGGTTAGCCAAGCCTCCAAGCATGGGCCCCTACCACTGTATTCCCCCTGCATTTTCAATATTCATATCAATCAATAGACATGCTTTCATCAAAGGTAAAGATGACATTGACAGGGAACATAACATACATTATTTCAATCACATTTAATGCATTTCCTCATTTCATAAATGCAATAGTTGGAACATAGTGGTTTCCTGATTTCTGGAAAGGGGGAGAGGAATCAATCTGCGTGCAAAGAACAAAGTAAATATAGAATGTAATGCTAACGATACAATTCCTGTGGACAGTAAATGGAGAAATAACAGCCGTGCTTGCCACCAATTACACCTACACTGGTGGGTCCAGTATGAAATACAGGGGGTCGGGATGCCAGTGGTCACATGACTGGCCACGGCATCCCAACAATGAG
Source organism: Pseudophryne corroboree (assembly GCF_028390025.1). NCBI lineage: Eukaryota > Metazoa > Chordata > Amphibia > Anura > Myobatrachidae > Pseudophryne > Pseudophryne corroboree. The sequence goes on from NC_086445.1 coordinate 154,313,580, forward strand.
GATCCTGACACCGGACAGGGGTAAGTATTTTACCCTTCTCCTGCCCCAACCCATGGGGTGTGGCGGCTAGGGCTAATTCATGGGGGTGGTGGCTAGGACTAACCCTTGGGGGGTGGCAGCTATGGCTGACCACCCTTACTAATGCCTATCCCTAACACCTTTTTAGTGCCTAACTTTCACCCGTGGGCCCTAACCCTAACCCCAATATTCATCTTTGGCATTCCATTCCAGTAGTCTGTGTTCCGGCGCCAGTCTCCGAGTGGCATTCGGATTCCAGTGTCAGTCACATGACCGCCGGCATCCAGTTTGCCAGGATGCCGAATGCATCCCACACTGGCAACTCCCTTTATAAATAATTGCACTACATCTGCTATTCGCCAGTCCCTAGGAACCGTACCTCATGTATTAGATTCTTTCAAGATTAAGTATAATGGCCTTGCTATTTCTGAGCTTAGCTCCATTAGAACTCCATTAGGCCCCGGAGATTTATTAATCTTAATTTTACGTAGTCGCTCGCAGACGTCATTCTACCTTAAAATGGGATTTTAATTACCTATCGGTAAATAATTTTCTCTTAGTCTGTAGAGGATGCTGGGGTCCATATTAGTACCATGGGGTATAGACAGGTCCACCAGGAGCCATTGGCACTTTAAGAGTTTAACAGTGTGGGCTGGCTCCTCCCTCTATGCCCCTCCTACCAGACTCAGTCTAGAAACTGTGCCCGAGGAGGCGACATACTGTACTTCGAGAGAAGGAATTACACAGATAGTGGCGAGATTCATACCTGCTCACACAACAAGGCAAATCCAGCCAACAGGCTGGAGAACTCAGCAACAGCTTAAACAGTACTGAAACAGGAACAAACACAGAACTTACCCAGGATCCAGGTAGTACTGGACCAATATAACCACTGCAGGATAAAGAAGCGCTGGGCGGGCGCCCACATCCTCTACGGACTACGAGAAAAGGATTTACCAGTAGGTAATTAATATCCTATTTTTTCTTGCGTCCTAGAGGATGCTGGGGTCCATATTAGTACCATGGGGATGTACTAAAGCTCCCAGAACAGAAAGGAGAGCTCACAGGCTCCAGCAGAACTGCTTGACCAAACTTGAGGTCATCCGAGGCTAAAGTATCGAACTTGTAAAACTTAGCAAACGTGTTCGAACCAGACCAAGTAGATGCTTGGCAAAGCTGTAAGGCTGAGACACCCCAGGCAGCCACCTTTACGAGTAGAGTGGGCCTTAACCAATTTTGGACACGGCAATTCTGCCGTAGAATAGGGATGCTGGATGGTGAATCTGATCCAGCGAGAAATCGACTGCTTAGAAGCAGGAAACCCAATTTTCTTGGGCTCATAGAGGACAAACAGAGGGTCAGATTTCCTGAGACGAGCAGTCCTCTTCACATAAATCTTCAAAGTCCCCACAACATCCAAGGCCTTTGAAGCAATTGAGGAGTCAGTAGCCACTGGCACCACAATAGATTGGTTGATATGAAAAGCCGACACAACCTTAGGAAGGAACTGTGGACAAGTCCTGAGTTCTGCCCTTTCTTCATGGAAGACCAGATAGGGACTTTTACAGGACAAAGCCCCCAATTCTGACACACGTCGAGCATAAGCCAAGGCCAACAAAGTTGCTGCCCTCCACGTGAGAAACTTGATTTCAGCCTCCTATAGAGGCTCAAACCAATCCGATTGCAGGAACTGCAACACCACATCCAGATCCCATGGTGCCATTGGCTCCACAAAAGGGGGCTGGATGTGCAGAACCCCTTTCAAAAAGGTCTGAACCTCAGGGAGGACAGCCAATTGTTTCTGGAAGAAAATGTATAAGGCCGAAATCTGGACCTTGATGGAGCCCAATCTCAAGCCGAAATCTACACCTGCTTGCAGGAAAAGAAGAAACCGTCCAAGTTGAAACTCCATCGCAGGAAAATTCTTGGATTCACACCAAGACACATACTTTTTCCAAATTTGATGGCAGTGTTTAGACATTACCCCGTTCCTAGCCTGTGTCAGGGTAGGAATAACCTCACTCGGAATACCCTTCCGAGCTAAGATCTGGCGCTCAACCGCCATGCCGTCAAATGTAGCCGTGGTAAGTCTTGATAAGCGAACGGCCCCTGTAGTAGAAGATCCTCCCGAAGAGACAGAGGCCTTGGATCTTCCAGCAGGAGATCAAGTAGATCCGCATACCAAGCCCTCCTTGGCCAGTCTGGAAAAATGAGGGGTGCAAGCTGTAGAACTCTTGGAATGAGAGAAAGTGGAGGGAACACATACACTGACGGGAACACCCACGGTGTTACCAGTGCGTCCACTGCCACTGCTTGTGGGTCTCTCGACCTGGAACAGTACCTCCGCAGCTTCTTGTTGAGGCGGGAGGCCATCATGTCTATGTGAGGAGCCCCCCCTCCAACCGGTTACCTCCTAGAACAACTCCGGGTGGAGGCCCCACTCTCCTGGATGGAGATTGTGTCTGCTTCCCAGTTGTCTACTCCCGGAATGAAGATTGCTGACATCACTACAGCGTGTATTTCTGACCAGAGGAGGATTATTGTCACCTCTGACATTGTATCCCTGCTCTTCATTCCACCTTGTCGGTTTATGTAGGCCACTGTGGTCACGTTGTCCGACTGCACCTGAACAGCCCAATCCTGTAGAAAGTGTGCCCCTTGAAGAGGAGGTTGCCCCTTGAGCTACTGCACCCCAACCTCTTAGACTTGTATCCATGGTTAGAAGGATCCAGTCCTGAACTCCGAACCTTCAGCCCTCCAGAAGATGAGGTAGTTGCAGCCACCAGAGGAGCGAAATCCTTGCTTTCAGCGACAGACTTATCCTCTGGTGCATATGTAGGTGAGATCCTGACCACTGGTCCAAGAGATCCAGTTGAAAGGACCGAGCATGAATCCTTTCGTACTGCAGAGCCTCGTAGGAGGCAGCCATCTTCCCCAGCAGGCGGATGCTCTGATGAACCGATACCCGGGCCGGCTTCAAGACATCCCGGACCATTGTTTGAATCACTAATGCTTTCTCCACCGGTAGAAACACCCTCTGCACCTCCGTGTCAAGGATCATCCCCAGGAAAGACAGCCTCCTTGTCGGCTCCAGATGAGAATTTGGAAGGTTCAGGATCCAACCGTGCTCCTTCAGCAGATGCATCGTGAGAGCAATGGATCTTAACAACTTCTCCCTGGACGATGCCTTGATCAGCAGGTCGTCCAGATACGGAATTATGTTCACCCCCTGCTTGCGGAGGAGAACCCTCATCTCTGCCATCACCTTGGTGAAAATCCTCGGTGCTCTGGAGAGACCGAATGGCAGTGCCTGAAACTGATAGTGATCGTCTAACAGTGCAAATGAATGTCCAGGGACACCAGGAACTTCCCCTCCTCAGTCCTGAGAAAACCGCTTGCAGAGACTCCATTTTGAATTTGAAGTCCCTGAGATAAGGGTTCAATGATTTCAAGTTCAGAATTGGCCTGACCGAACCATCCGGCTTCGGTACCACAAAAAGGTTTGAATAGTAACCTTTGTTCAACTGATGAGGTGGAATTGGAACAATGACCTCCGACAATACTAATTTGCGGATAGCGTCCAGTAAAATAGCTCTGTCTGCCGGCAAAGCCGGCAAGCCTGATTTGAAGAATCGGTAAGACGGGAGAGTCTGAAACTCCAGCCTGTACCCCTGGGACATGATAATCACTATCCAGGGATCCAGGCTGGACGACACCCAGATGTGGCTGAAATGCCGGAGTCTCACTCCCACCTGACCTACTTCCAGGCTGTGCGGTCCACCGTCATGCTGAGGACTTTGAAGCACCATAAGCAGGCTTTTGGTCCTGGGAACCTGCGGGAGCAGGCTTTTTGGATTTGGCATGACCACCTCTAAAGAAGGTGTGAGAGGGCTTGTTCTTTCTAGTCCTAGTGGGCCGAAAGGACTGAGACGTGTTGGGAGAATGTATATGGTGCAGCTGAGGGGAGAAAAGGAGACTTACCCGCTCTAGCTGTGGTAATGCACGCATCCAGCGCCTCCCCAAACAGAGCCTAACCTATATAGGGTAGGCTCTCCACACTCTTCCTGGATTCCACATCCGCAGACCATTGGCGCAGCCATTGACCCCTGCGAGCTGAGACGGACATGGAGGAGATCCACGCAGCCATGGAACCCAGATCATTCATGGATTCCACCAGAAACCCTGCAGAATCTTATATGTTACGTAAAAACAAATCAACGTCACCTTTATCCATCGTAGTCAAGTCCTCCTGCAGAGTGATTGACCACTTTGCTATTGCTTTGGAAATCCATGCACAGGCAATAGTAGGCCGCAGTATCGCCCCTAAAGCCGTGTATATGGATTTGAGCGTAGCATCCACCTTGCGATCCGCTGGGTCTTTCAACGTGGTAGATCCTAGGACAGGTAAAACCACTTGTTTTGACGGCCTGGAAACAGAGGCGTCAACTAAAGGCGGGGACTCCCATTTTTTTTCTGTCATCCTCCAGGAAGGGAAAAGCAACCAGAACCCTTTTAGGGATCTGGAATTTTTTCTCCGGGTTTTCCCAGGCCTTTTAAAAAATGCCATTTAATTCCTTAGAAGCAGGGAAGGTGATAGGGGCTGTCTTACTGTCTGTGAAAAAAGCCTCCTCAACCTGCTCAGGAGGTGTGTCAGAAATATTTAACACATCCTGCATGGCCTCAATCATCAACTGCACCCCCTTAGCAAGTGATGCCGTCCCCCTTGACACATCCCCATCACCGTCTGCTGTACCAAAATCGGTATCCGTGTCATCCTGCATAATTTGGGCAAGAGCACGTTTGTGAGAATGTACCGCAAATGGCCAAGGGGGAGCAATATCGGACCATACTGCCATAGAGGACTGCAATACCTGAGTTGCATGCTCAGTCCTTGCAACCCTTTCAGAAATCTGAGAAATAGCCCCCCTAAGAGAGGCTAACCACTCCGGTTCCCTAGCCGGGATCTTCGCTACAACAATGCAATCCTGATTACATGGGATGGGATCTTCCTGAGAATATATATCTTCTGCAGCATATGAGACAGAGTCTCTAGACATGGTTGCTTGCACACCCCACATACACACAGGGTACAGAGCAGACAGAGTTTCCCCCCAAGAATGGCAGAGAGACACAGAGATTGGAGCCAACCTACACACAGCGCTACACAGGTATAGGGAGACCCTTAAACAGCACTGACTGTGTCCCTTAATAGGTGACACAGTCTATACACAGCCTCCCCTCCCTTCTACAACCCCCTGGTACTGTACAGATAGCTGGAGTTGCTCTGGAGGGACTGTTCTTCACAGGCAGCGTGTCTGCAGGCAAGAAAATGGCGCTGAACGCTGCTCGGTCCACTCTGAGTAGAAGCTCCGCCCCCTTAATGGCGCTGTCTTCCCGCTCTTCCAAGATTAGACTGGCCTGAGGATTTTGTGCTGGCTGAGATCTGAGGACCCCGACAGGCTTTCTGGTCAGTGTAGGGTTAAGGCGCCGGCTCAGGGCGCCCCTCACAGCGCCGCACCATGTACAGCTGAGCCCCCAGAGCGCAGTCAGTACTGTGCTCCCTACCCTGTAGCCACCATCTTCACATCGGCTCCCCGCTTGCCAGGGAGCCGATGACTCACTCTCCACACTTTAGCTCTGCAAGGGGGTGGCGTCATGATGCCGGGGTAAGCGTTCCCCTCCGGCGGGGAGCGATCTATCCCCTCTGGAGCTCAGTGTCCAGTCAGCGGAGACAGTGACTCAGACCGCGCAGGGCGACACTGCTCCCCCGTCCTCAGTCCCTCGATGCAGGGAGGCTGTTGCCAGCAGCCTCCCTGTAAAATTACAAACTCTAAAAAAAACTTTTACTAAAGAAGCTCTTTAGAGCTCCCCTAGCTGTGACCGGCTCCTCCGGGCACATTTTATAAACTGAGTCTGGTAGGAGGGGCATAGAGGGAGGAGCCAGCCCACACTGTTAAACTCTTAAAGTGTCAATGGCTCCTGGTGGACCTGTCTACACCCCATGGTACTAATATAGACCCCAGCATCCTCTACGGACGTAAGAGAAAACAAGTTTTAAGTATCTGGACATTATCCATACTGTTTTCATGTTCTGTTCCCACCAGCTATTCCTCTCTAGTAAATACTGATAAAAAATATTTTTTTCAATTTCTCTATCTTTTTCATTGTCATCATTTAACATTTGTCCTAGCTCACTTTTTAGGGGTCCTATGTTGTATTTTTTTACCCTATTTCCATTGATAAATGTAAAAAAACTTTTTGGGGTTTGATTTGCTTTCCTTAGAAATTTGTTTTCTCGTTTTCAATTTTAACTGCTCTGATTTCCTGTTTGCATATTTTGTTACATTCCTTGTAGTAGTGGAAGGACTCCACATTTCCATCAGATTTAAACAAATTAAATGACCCTTACTTTTTTATATAGCCACATCGGCTTAAACTTGGTACTCTTACCTTTGCTGCCCATGGGAATGAACTTCTGCGTAAATCTGTCCAGCAACTGTGGTCGTTCCGAGTTGATCACTTTCTAGCAGTTTTTAGCAGTCGTGCAAACGCTAAGCCGCCGCCCTGTGGGAGTGTATTTTAGCTTAGCAGAAGTGCGAATGAAAGGATCGCAGCGCGACTACAAAAAACAATTGTGCAGTTTATGGGTAGCTCCAGACCTACTCCTAGCTTGCGATCACTTCAGACTGTTCAGTTCCGGATTTGACGTCACAAACACGCCCTGCGTTCGGCCAGCCACGCCTGCATTTTTCCTGGCACGCCTGCATTTTTTTCGTGCACTCCCTGAAAACGGTCAGTTGACACACAGAAACGCCCTCTTCCTGTCAATCACTCAGCGGCTGCCATTGCGACTGAAAAGTTTCGCTAGACCTTGTGTAAAAATACTTCGCCCGTTGTAAAAGTACGATGTGCGTGTGCACTGCGCCGCATACGCATGTGCAGAAGTGCCATTTTTTTTGCATCATCGCTGCGCAGCGAACATTTTTAGCTAGCGATCAGCTCGGAATGACCCCCAACGTTTTAAATGTGTTCCACATTTCTGCAGTGCTCTTTCCTTTAAAAAAAATGGTCCCAATCTATGGGCCTAATTCAGAGCTGATCATAGCAGCAAAAAAAAACGCAGGCGTGCCAAGGAAAACGCAGGTGTGGCTGGGCGAACGCTGGGTGGGTGTGTGACGTTAAATCCGGAACATAATAGTCTGAAGTGATCGCAAGCGCTGAGTAGGTTTTGAGCTACTCTGAAACTACACAACAATTTTTTGCAGGTGCTCTGCAATAAAAACGTTCGCACTTCTGCTAAGCTAAAATACACTCCCAGTGGACGGCGGCATAGCGTTTGCATGGCTGCTAAAAACTGCTAGCGAACGATCAACTTGGAATGACCCCCATGGTTTTGCCCATCTGCTAACACAGTTGCTGCTACAATCAGGTCTGAATTAGGCCCTATGGGGGTCATTCCGAGTTGATTGCTCGCTAGCAACTTTTTGCAGCACTGCGATCTGGTTAAATTTCGGCAAAACTGCGCATGCGTATGCACCGCAATGTGCAGGCGTGTCGTACGGGTACAAAGAGGATCATTGCTGAGCGATGGATTTAATGAAGAATCCATTTGTACAGCCGATTGCAAGGAGATTGACAGGAAGAAGGCGTTTATGGGTGTCAACCGACCATTTTCTGGGAGTGTTTGCAAAAACGCAGGCGTATCCAAGCGATTGCAGGGCGGGTGTCTGACGTCAATTCTGGGACCAAAAAGACTGAAGTGATCGCAGCGGCTGCGTAAGTACAGAGCTACTCAGAAACTGCAAAAAACTTTTTTTGTGCCGTTGGCTGCAACAGCGTTTGCACACTTGCAAAGCGAAAATACACTCCCCCATAAGCAACAACTATCTGATCGCAGCGCTGCAAAAAGTTGCTAGCGAGCGATCAACTCGGAATGACCCCCTATTTCCTTTAGTGAGTGCTTAAGCATAGTAAAATTGGCTTTTTTTAAATTGAAAGTCTTAGTTGAACCCTTATATTGCTGTTTCTGGAAACTTATTTCAAATGTGACCATGTTATGATTGCTGTTTGCCAAGGGCTCCCTAACATTAATATTTGATATTACCGGTTCATTATTTGTTATTACTAGGTCAAGTATAGTCTTATACTTCTGTTTAAATACTGTTTCAGATCACAGTACACCTCATTAGAAAATAGAAATGCAATAGAGTGAAATTTAGTCATTAACCTTTTAAGAATAAATTAATTCATTTTCACTATAGCTATAAAAGGTTAAATAATTATAATATCTGTACTGTACCTTTGAATATGCAACAATTTTCAAGGAAATAGTTGCTAAATATAAGGAATTCATTACAAAATCCATTAAGTTCCACCAGTCATGGATGTAATCTTGAAGTCCTCCATCCCACATCTGTTTGATCTCAGCCCATATGATTCCTATTTTAAGTAAAGATAGTTTAAAATACAAAGATAAAAATAATGTAACACAACATAAAATACATCACATTAATGCAATGCATTGTCACTGTAAGAAAATATTAATATTTAGAACACTATAAAACAATACACAATTCCTTCATCGATTTAAGCAGGGTTTAGTAAATTGGATGTTTCTGCAGCTGGGTACACTGTGTTCCACAGGGAATACATTGGGGTGTAGAGATGGATCTTGATCCAGAAGCACCAACAGGCTAAAGCTTTAGACTGCCCCAGAATGCATTGTGGTGGGGCCTCCTCTATAACCCTGCCTCCACGCACTATGAGCACAGTTTTAGAGTTGGTGCCTGCATGAAGCAGGTCACTTAACAGGGATGCTGCGCTAGGCAGTCCTGGATTTTTTTTTTTAGAAGACTTCAAGGGCTGCAGCACTTCATATGTCAGTGTGACATACTGTGCTGCAGCTCCATCACCTCCCCAGCAGCGTTGCATACTCCTGCTGGCTCTGTTCCTGGGTACTTGCGGCGGAGGCGCTCCGGTTCCTAAGCACACCACCGCAGATGATCTCCTGGATCGCGTGGCTGCTACTAAGGGAGGAGGTAAGTGGGTCCCCCAGGCGGGACCTGCCATTAAATCGTGTTCCGGTCACGGTTTAAGGAGACGAACCGCGACGCTGGTGTGGACACTGTGACAGAGCAGGGACCCCTCTATATCCACCAGGGCATGGGAGCACGTCGGATAGTAAAATATCCATTTTAATAAGGCTCCATAGTATCCGGTGGTGAGGACCAGCATAGGGGAAAAGGCAATCAATCAGGAGCCAACCTGGGCTGCATTCTCAAACTTACTGGGTTCTCTAGTTGAACACTTTATGCCCCCGCTGGGACAACCTGTAACATTACAGTCACTGATGTCCCCATGGTTACTCCACTTTGGGCGGGAAAATTTTGCCTCATGGGTTGTAGCGTATGACTCATTCCTTGGTCAGGCAAAACCCTATTCCAGGTCACTCTCGTGTCTCTTGGTCATCTGAGCGGGCTGCTTCCTCCTCCCTATCCAATAAACTCTCTGATATTTATAGTCCCTATATTAGGTGTTTCTGACAAGAATTTTCCATTGCTAAAGATACCACTGCCCTTGTGGTTACTGGGAAGCAAATCCTACAAATCACTAATAAGAGGATTCCCCTACTGTGGTTAAGCAAACTGATATGTTCACACGTCAGAGGGTAAATAAAACTCTGTTACCGCAATCTGACCATCAAGTGTACATCAGACAAGACCCCTGGTCTAATCCAGGGAAGACATTCCCCCTGTCTACAATGGGCATTAGCTCAATATCCTCCTCCTACAGAGTTATATAACAAGTAGGTAATTCACTGCTAGTGAACTCCTGTGTCACCAATCGGGTGTCATCCACTCTGCCTCTCACCACTGTCCCCTCACTGTAGGAACCGACAGATAAGCGTGTGGAGGGATGCCCTTACGGGTGTTGTAAATAGGCCACGATTGTGTCCTCTTGGGGCTGCAAAATAGATTATTGACTGGATCAGGCATTAGAGGAAGAGCTGTCCGAGGATATATCTGACAATGCCAGACATTCCCAGTCTCACAATACCAATGCCACCTTTTTCTATACCAGGAGGCGTCCCATGAGGCGGGTGTGTTGGCTGCCAAGGCGTCAAATATGTCTGTCCTGGCTCGCCGTATTCTGTGGTTGAGTTCATAGATGGTAAACTTGGACTCCAAAAGTCCTTGGAGGTATTCCCCTTTTACTGGGGGCATCTTATTTGGGGAAGACCTAATTAAAAATTGGGTCTGAATCGGTGGCTACTATGACTGCCTTTCTCCCAAATGCTACTCCTTCTGCACAGAAGGCAAATGGTACCACTTTTCCCTGCTTTCGGCCATAAGGGAAAGCGAAGGTTAGGCATACCCAAGATTGTCTTGTGCTCCCAACAACCACTAAGCCCAAGGCCTAACAATCCTGGGCTGCTTCTCATGACAAGCCAGCTGCATGATGGGACAGGCTTCCCCCTGGGGAATCCCAGGGTGGGGGGGCCGACTTCTACGATTTATCCTGGTCTGGTTAATGACCACTTCATATGCATGGGTGCAAGAAGCTGTCACTCCCGAGTATGCAGTCTCTTTCAATGGACATGCTCCTTGCCAGTTCTGCACAATGGTTATCCCTTCGGATCCATTAAAGGCGCAAGCTCTACTGATGGTTGTGTGCTCCCTCCTGGATACAGGAGTGGTAGTGCCAGTACCTCTGTCCCGGAGAGGCAGAGGATACTACTCGACCCTGTTTCTAGTCCCGAAACCTGATGGGTCTTTACGGCTTATTCTCAACCTCAAATCACTGAACACGTTTGTGAGAGTGTCCAAGTTCTGTATGGTAACACTGCACTCAATTGTACTGGCCATGGACCCGGAGACTATATGGTATCCCTGGATATACAAGATGCTTACCTGCAAATGCTTACTTGCATATGCCAATTGCCATATCGCATCAGTAATATCTGTAGTTTGCTATTAGCAATCTTCACTATCAATTCCAGGCTCTGCCATTTGGACTGGCCACGGCCCCTTGGATCTTCACCAAGGTTATGGCCATGATGACGGCTCATCTCCATCGCCAGGGAGTCAGGATCCTGCCGTATCTGGATGATTTGCTGATTCTGGCAAACTCCCACGATGTCCTCCTCAGTCATCTACAACTGATGGTAAACTTCCTACAAGCTCACGGGTGGCTCATCAACTGGAAGAAGTCCTTGCTGGTCCCTGCTCGGAGCATGGTGCACCTGGGGGCACTACCGGACATACACAGTCAACGGCTGTTTCTGTCTCCAGAGAAGGTCCTTAAACTTCAGGACAAGATACTTCCTCTCTCGCCCAAGAGTGTCGATACACTCTGCGATGCAAGTACAAGGCCTCATGGTGTCAGCTTTCAACATGGTAGAGTACGCTCTATTCCATTCCTGCCCTCTACGGAGGTTAATCCTTTCCAAGTGGGACGGCCTGCCTCCATGGTTCAGGCCTCACATGATCTCCTTGACTCCAGAGGTTTGCCTGTCACTGACCTGGTGGCTACAGGACCAGCAGTTGAGCAGGGGCCGTCCCTTCTGTATCCCCAAACTGGGTCCTACTGACTACAGACGCCAGTCTGAGGGGTTGGGGTGCAGTGTTGGAGCAACACTCTTTCCAGGGTTGGTGGACCATGGCGTAATTACTCCTCCCGATAAACATTCTGGAATTGCGGGCAGTGTTCAATGCTTTGTCTCTTACCCTGTCTCTGATACAGAACAGGCTTGTTCAAGTACGGTCAGACAACGCCATCACAGTGGCATACATAAACCATCAAGGCGGCACTCGAAGCCATATGGCAATGATGGAAGTGTCAAAAATCCTTTGTTGGGCGGAACGCCTTCTGCCAGCAATATCGGCAGTGTTCATTCCGGGAGTCCTCAACTGGGAAGCAGATTCCTCAGTCATCAGGACGTGCACGCTGGAGAGTGGAGTCTTCATCAGGAAGTCTTTCAACTCCTAGTGAACAAGTGGGGCCTACCAGATGTAGACATGATGGCGTCTCAACGCTATCACAAATTTACGATCTGCGGATCAAGAAAAAGGTATCCTCAAGCAGCATTTGTGGATGCTATGGCAATTCCATGGAACTTTTAGCTGCCCTGCGTGTTCCCTTCAGTGTCACTCCTGCCCAGGGTACTACGGAAGTTCAAACAAGAAGGAGGAATGCTACTTCTAGTCACTCCAGCATGGCCTAGACGGCATTCGTTCTCAGACCTGCAGGGTGTATCGATAGAGTGTCCTCTTCTACTTCCTCAATGCCTAGACCTCCTCGTTCAGGGCCCTTGTGTTCTATCCAGACTGGCTTTGACGGCATGGCTCTTGAAGCTTTACTACTGAGGGCCAAAGGATTCTCCGAGGTGGTTATCCAAACTATGTTGAAGGCCTGCAAACCGGCATCTGTGCGGATTTATTATAGGTTCTATAATTCTTACTTCACCTTGTGTGCTGCTAAGAATTACTATGCTTACAAATTCAGTACTTCCAGACTTCTGGCTTTTTTGCAACAAGGCCTGGACTTAGGCCTTCATCTGGCCTCCCTCAAGGTTCATATCTCTGCCTTGTTGGTTTGGTTTCAGAGAAAAATTGCATCTATTCCTGATGTTCATACTTTCACTCAGAGTGTTTTATGGATTCAGCCTACCTATGTCCCTCCTGTGGCTCCATGGGGTCTGTCTGTTGTTCTGAATGCCCTGCAAGAGTCTCCATTTGAACCTCTTGAGTCATTGGACCTTAAATGGCTCATGGTCAAGGTCCTGTTCCTACTGGCTATTGCCTATGCTAGGAGGGTGTCAGAGCTAGGTGCTTTGTCCTGTCGTCCACCCTTTCTGATATTTCACCATGACTTTGAACTAACCCTGGTTATTTACTTAAGGTGGTGTCATCTTTTCACCTTAACCAAGAGATTGTGGTTTCGGCTTTCATCTCTTCTTTTTTGTCTTCCAAAGAGCAGTCTTTGGATGTGTTACGGGCTCTCTGTGTTCAGTGTTTACATAGAGAGGACTGCCTCTATTAGGAGGTCAGATACCCTTTTTGTACTTTTTGGTTTTCACAAACATACCTGGCCTGCGACTAAGCAAACCTTGGCCAGATGGATTAGAATGGTGATTGCACAAGCTTATGCATGGGCTGGACCTCCAGCTCCTACTGCTGTTAAAGCCCATTCTACTCGGTCTGTTGGACCCTCTTGGGCATCCCGCCATGGCGCATTCGCAGAACATTTGTGTAAGGCGGCTATGTGGTCCTCAGTGAACACGTTCATGGGGTTCTATGCCGTTGATACTTCCGCCTCCCAGGATGCTTCCTTTGGACACCCGGTTCTCTTACCCACTAAGGCGTATCCCTCCCTTGAGGAACTGCTTTAGGACATCCCTGATGTATTCCCTGTGGAACACAGTGTACTCCGCTGCAGAAAAGGAGATTTATGGTAGACTTACCATTGTTAAATCTCTTTCTGCAGGTGCACTGGGTTCCACAGGGCACCCACCCTGATGGTTATTTGGGTTTGTATGGCATTAGCCGCTAGTCCCTTCTCCTGTCATGAGAATGTGGTTTTATGTGACTAACATCTGCCTTCTCTTTTATCTGCTTCCGCATTGGATTGGTTAACAAAACTTAGCTCACAGTGGCTGGAGGCGAGATTATAGAGGAGGCCCCGCAATGCATTCTGGGACCACTCTAAAGCTTTAGCCTGTTGGTGCCTCTGGATCAAGATCCATCTCTACACCCTGATGTATTCCCTGTGGAACCCAGTGTACCTCGCAGAAGGAGATTTAACCATGGTAAGTATACCATAAATCTCCTTTTGCACTTAAACACTTAGTACATAGACCACTTAATCTCGCTCCACTTTATCTCTCTCCAAGTCTTAGTAAATAGACCCCAAGTCTCTAGGAAACAATAAACATGGGATCAAGATTCTTCATTCATACAATTACTATCTAGTTGCATTTTGCAATGCTCTTTTTTTTAAAAAATGGTAAGTTACAGCAGACAGTTCTTATGTAGGAATATATTGTAACTCCTTCCACCACTACTGATCATTTCCATGCATACACACCTCTGGCAGAACATATGACAAGCTTTTCAGAACCACAGTAACCACTTTAACCCTAACACACCTGCTTGCCTAATTTGCCCAATTGTTCTGTTTGATATAGCATAATCATGCTTAAGTAATCCAAACACGTGAAATAATTTAATAATAATAATAATAATAATAATAATAATAATAATAATGACTTCTCCCACCAAATTTGAGGAAGAATTGTCCTTGGTCTGTGACAGCAGGAAGCATGATGCTGAAGAAATAAACTCTGCATACCATTACTCCAAACTAACAGATGACCACAAGAGTGTCCATGTAGAACAGTACAAAAGATAAAGACTTCTTAAGAAAAAGAGTGCCTCACTACAATCACCCAATACCACTGGTAGCACAGATATACCGGTTGTCAAATGCTGATTTAATATTGTGGCTGCTAAGGCTTACACTTGTACAATAGCCACATACGCTATCACTGCCACCAGCTACAATTGTTATTCTGCTACCTCATGGATAAATTGTTCCCCATACCACTTGAACAAAGCCACCTTTACCATTACTGTATGGAACTATATATATATATATATATATATATATATTTATTCATAAGCCGGAGGTCCATTCTCCAATTTACCCAGTGCAGAGCAAAAACTGAGCTAGGGGCTTGGGTCTTTGGACCCTCTCCAAAAGGAGAAGGTTCCCATTGATCCCCATACCAAAGGAGTCTAAGGCCCCAATGGGGGGAAAATAGATTCTTCAGGCTTCTCTTCACCTAGGCTAGGATGATCCCCTAGAGTCCATGACCTCTGGCACCAAAATGCCCCTAAGGTGGCAAATGGTCTTCAGGCTTCCCTCCACCGCAAGGATCAGGGTCATATCTAATTCATATTATGATCCCCTAAAAGTACAGTGCTCAGTTATATACTAGAGCTTTAGAAATAAAGGATAATAATTACAATATACAGTATGGTATATATATATCAATATGTATATTTTTCTTATAAAAAGGAGATTTCATTGCTTGTTTGAATTGTGTGTTTTCGTAACTTGCATGCAGTGATTTAGGCTGGCAGGCCCCATCTTGCTTTCTACATAATCCTCG
Source organism: Pseudophryne corroboree (assembly GCF_028390025.1). Taxonomy (NCBI): domain Eukaryota; kingdom Metazoa; phylum Chordata; class Amphibia; order Anura; family Myobatrachidae; genus Pseudophryne; species Pseudophryne corroboree. The sequence continues at coordinate 154,328,770 of NC_086445.1, forward strand.
ATTTAAGCAGGATTTTGCTTTCCATAATAAATTGCATGTTATTTAATTTTCTGAAGACTATGTTGCTCTCCCAGGCATTTAAAATCTTACTACATCAATCCTCTTTATTACCTATGGTCTCTTTTTGGGCATAGCTCATTCATACAAACAGCTAATTAAAAAAGTGCTGTTGTTGTTTAGGTAAAGATCATATGCCGTGTGTGACACAGGGGGCTTATGTAACAAGTTTGCCGAAGGTGCGGAATGCCGGCTGATCTCAGACTTATTTTTGGGGTGGCAATAATTTACAAGGTCCGAGATCGGCCGGCATCTCGCACCTCCGACAAACACGGATCCTTTGACATATTCCCCATTATCTCCCATTCTACAGTCATTGCGTGACCATACATTACGTAGGGCTCCATTTATAAACGAGCGATAAAGTTATCATCACTCATTCTAAGGCCCCATTTAATAACAAAGGGTAACACAATCTGCATATTTCATTTAGTATCATGATGATACAAAAAAAATGCAGCTGGTATTCAGTATTACTTACCTCTCTGATGAGGTCTAGCGGTGTCCTCCACTGCGTGCTCGCAGTGTAACGCTGCCAGCAACCGGCTGCTGAGTCATGCGCATGCGCAACATCCAGTTTGCGTATTTGCACGACTTCTTCACCCAGTGGTGATCCAGCAATGCGGTAGTACATTTTAGTTTACCGCTGTTTGATGAATGCAGAAAGTAGGACATAAATCCTTTATAACAAGTGCTAAAGGGGTTTTGCATTATTGACAATAAATGGGGCCCCTAATCTTCCTGCTGTCTATCAACCCTTATAGCACTGTTTTTACGTTGGAGCAAGCTGTGCTAGTCCGTTTACTGCTATCCATGTAAAATAAATGTGCTTGGTATTTAACGAGCATTTTTAAAAATTACCGCTTGTCGTACTTCAAATTCTGCATTTTGTGCTACTAATTTCCCTGTGGGGGAGGACGCGGGGGGGGGGGGGGGGGCGCTGCATCAGGGTCCTTACCCACAATGCAATGCTGCAGCTCCTTCTCCACTCCTTACCTCTTACTCTCTGTCTCCTGTTCTCCGCCCTCTCCCACCAGCTCTCATGCCCCTCTCTCCAGCTCTCCACTTTCTCTATCAAGCTCTCTGGAGTCTGCCTTGTCCTCTTCATTCGGCAGTGATAGCGGGCACAGAAAAACGCAGCTGGCTGTTTCACTAGCATTGCCACTTGCTGCCAAACAGGTGTTAAATATAGGAGAGAGAAAAAAGTGCCACGAGCAGCAGTGCTATTTTGCAGCCAAAATAAAACTCGCTCTTTAATGGGGCACATAGTTATTTAGAGGCAGCGGATGACTTCTGGACACTTTGAACCATAATACTTTGTTAATGGCAACCAAACAACAGGAAAAAATGACCAGTGTCTTTTGGTAACTATTAATGAAGGGGAATAACCCAGATTTTGTGTATTTTTATTAATTTTAACAGAATTAATTCACGAAATTGATGCCCACCATATATCAATGTTGCCCTATGAAGCTTTTTTGGTTTAATGTAAGAATATTAAGCTATATATGATCTAATGTAAAATTAAGGGATCTATAAAGACCTAAATAGAGAATTACATATTTTCACAGGATTTAGGGCTTTTGCCTGTCTTTTAAAGCCCCCTTTCTGGTGAAGACTATCACCAGCTATCACAAGCAATAGCGTTCACCAAAGGATTCCTGCTATGCTCCCCCATCAATGTATGGGGATACTATTTATCATGGATAGCAGGGATACTGTGTTGCCGCTGGTCTCTTACTGCTAATATTAGTTCAGATTGGTGATTGTGGGGGTAAAGAACGAACAGGGCCCTCTTCCCTCATGTGCTTATCCTTTTTCTTACTTTAATAATCTTCAACTGTACCACATCCAGCAGTCCTCTGCCACCTGATAATTATTCCAGTGTCATCTGCTGATGTAACTATGTTTATTTACCCTGTACATGTCCTATACTGTCATCAACTGTAAGTTGCTGTTTTCCTGTTTGATTATTTATGTACTCTGTAATTGGGCACTGCGGAACCCTTGTAGCGCCATATAAATAAAGGATAATAATAATAATAATAATAAATATGGTGCAAGTGCCCACTTACTGAGCCATGGAGATCCTTTCATCAAGTCTTACCATTCTATAACTAACAACATAACCAATTTCAGCTGTGACCAAATGTTCTGCTCCTAGTTTTCTAGTTGTAGGAATATAAATGGTTTAAATAATGAATGCAAAACATGCAAGTAGACTATTACTGTAGGTCAAAGATAAAATGGGACATGTTAGAAGGAACATGTTTGTAAGATATCTTTGTGGGCTAGCTCTGAGTATTCCATTTTTCTAACACAGTCCAATAACATAATAGTAGGTATGGTCAGTGCTACTGTATGTAAATAAACTACAGTATAATCAATTTTAAGTTAATATATAACATGATCATTACTTGCCTATGTAGCCTTAAAAGATTTTTTTTTTCACTAAAATAGTTTTCATAGTTTTTTATGATTTGTTAATAATGATGTTCAGAAAAGATTAGATCACATTAAGCTATCTTATTTATAGAGCTGTGGGAAAAGGACAAATAAACTAATCAATGTAAGAAGAATTATTTTCCCAAACCTTATTATAACCGTTCCACAGTATATTGGTACTTCTAGTTTTATAATCAGGTTAAGTCAAAATAAAGAGATGAAAGCAAATGCGTAAAACAAAATAATTAGCTTATTTTTCAGCAAAAAAATATTATGGCAATAAGTTGATTCTCGTTATATCAATTTAGAATCATTATTTGCATAGACATGGGCCAATGTAGCTAAAAGCCAGTTCACCTATATACATATCTTAGGAGAATGGGAGGAAATTGGAGCACATATTGGGAAAAAAACCATAAACCAACATATAGCATTTTGAGTGGAATTGTTGCCAAAGAAAGGTTCTCGATTATGTATTTGCTCAAAAAAGCACATTTTAAAAAACTGCTCACTTAAATATACATATGTTCAAAAATAAATAACATGGGTGGGCCTTTTAGTATATCTTCTAATAAAAGAAAGTGCTAAAGACTAACATATATTATGTCATACTCGAGTCAAACACACACACAGACACTAAACTCAAAATAATAATAGAGTTACTATATAGGAGGGAAGGTTTACTTAGCTGCAAGGTTCTTGCAAGACTTCTGGGCAGGGAGATATCGTTTGTTTTAGCTTCACCCCATAGACGTGCAAGAAAAAAAAGGAGTGTGCTTTCCATATCATAATGGTCAGATACAGATTGCGCAAAGTTCAAACAGACCCTGAGCTGAATTGAATTAGCCCTTTAGGGGTAAATTTACTAAAGATTCTAAAAATTTCAATAGTGATGTTATCCATAGCAACCAATCAGATTCTATAATTTTCTAGGATGCAATAGATAAATGCTAGACATAATCTGATTGGTTGCTGTGGACAACATCACCACTTTTCATTTTTAGAAGCTTTAGTAAATTTACTCCTTAGTATTATTTTTGACATGACATTTGATGGCTGATTCACTGGCTGGGAAAAACTAATATTCATATGTTCAAAAAACAATTTGCACATTTTCATATTGTATCTTATTTAAAACATATTTATCATTTAGCTTTATTACATAATAATACATACTGTATATGCAACAAGTGGTACAAATAAATCAGTTAAAAAGAGTAAATTATATAATAACTAATAAATAGGTTAAGGTTTATTTGGAAAATGTGTATGCTATAATTATACATTTGGTTAAAAATATATATAGTAAATATATGTAAATATATGATTCAAATATCTATTTGTAAAGCTAAATATATATTTTGATATCCTTCCTCATTTAATTAATTTACATATTATATAAATAACTGGTAGTAATAATGTTAATATTAGGGAATGCAGTATCTTTCTGCATATTTTGGTTTTGCTTTGTTATAGTCTTCAGTGTGACACAAATTTATTTATTTTGGCATTTTCCATATGTCTATTTAACAACACTGTCACAACTACTTAGGTCCTGAATTTTTAAGATGCTATATGTTATACAATATAAGTTCTTATATGTCATTCATTGCTACATGAGGATGTTAAAAAAAATCCATTCACATATGTAATAATTTGATTTTGCAATAAATATATCTATCTTATTGCTACTAAAACAAATAAACATGTATCCAGTCTCTCTTATAATATGCCATCTGTGTTGCTAGGGTAATGGATGAGCTATTAAACATTTTATAAAGAAGAAATTCAAATAGCTAACATCAATTATTCATACCTGGTATATTTTCTTCTTGGCATCTCTTTAGATTTAATTTTGAGTGTTATAAAACCATATTAATAATTAACTTTTTTAAAAGTCTGATTATCATTCTTTATGTGTAATGAATGATTAAAAAAAAACAATTATCAGAATAATCGACTGGCCAATAACATTTATCTAATTAATGTAGGTATTCAAGAAACATTCTGAGCCATTGTAAAACCTGAAGCTATTTTGTAAATCAAATTATAACGTTGATGGAATTGAAGATGTCAGCGGAAGATAATAATGGAATAACCGATGTAATTTGACCAAATATTTCATCATTTGTATATATTTTATTTCTAAGGAGAGATATTTATTTCTTCCATGTGTATATTAATTTATTATAGTTTGTTTTTTCATTTTAGATATTTAATAGTTTCTCTGAAGATTTCTAGCAATTATATCTAACTGCACATCTGCCCTACTTTCAAACCAAACAGTAATAAGGATTCTGAAGCGTACACTATGTAGATGTTGTACATACTGTAGTTTAGCTTTTTTTTCTTACTACACATGTGACTGTTACACTGTGTCCTGATTGTGTTTCTACAGAGTTGCAATTGCGATTGCAGACACACGGAAAAATTGCAATGATAATGTATTGCACTTTTCTTGGTGGTGGCTGGGTGGTGACAGGGAGGAAACTATTCAGACGAATGCAGATTGCCAGTGTTATGGGTGTGTTATGTGAATTTTAAGGGCATGTCGCTGAAGTGTTTGTATACACAGGTGCATAATTACTTATCAGGGACCGACTAAGAGAGGAGTGGTCCCGGGTGCAGGCTCCGTGCGAGCACCCTCCCCTCTGTCAGCAGCTGCAGCACTGTCAACTCTGACGTTCTGCCAGAGTGTACTGCACATACGCAGGTCTCCAGAAAAATGGTGCCCGTGCCTTATTCTTGGGGACATATCTACTGCACATGTGCGAACGTCATTTTCCCGATGATATATGTCATCAGCGCCTGCCAACGCAGGGCTCTGGGGGGTAGGTATATTTATATGGGTGTGGGGTGCGTGCACCGCACACCCTACACCCATTATAGATACGCAAATGTCACTCACATTGGGGGCAATTCTCAGATGGCAAATCTGCACCTGTCATAGGGATGGTGCAAGTTTTGATAGCACAACCAATTGCGGCATCAGGAGACACTCATAATGATTGTCTTAGTCTTTACACATTCATACCCCTGGATGTACACAAGTGGTGGCAGGCAACACACACATACAGATACTGCTGCATCTGACTCAGAATCAGGCCTGTCCTCTGCAAGTTAGACAGTGAAAACAAATGTTTGCTTTGAATATAGTAGCATATACTGTAGTAGCATATAGTAGCACAGGATCCCTGAGAGGACAAGCAGGTGGGCTGTGAGGGGGCAGGGCTGAAACACTTGTGTCATTAGGCACAGACCACTCACGGCAAAGTATGCCACTAATCATGCATTTTTGGAGACGAGACCTCAATTACGTGATTAATAACAGAATTGCATAACTAGGACCCGCCCCTTTACATGGACCATGGGTACCTGCAGTGGCGGCTTCAGAGGTGGGGCTGCTGCACAGTCCAAAATTTGAATAGGGGAGCTACACCAACTGCCAGAGAGTCAGTTTGGGGTGACAGTTGGTGGTGCTCCCCTATTTGAATTTTGGACTGCGATGCAGCCTCACCTCCGGAGCCACCACTGGGCACCTGTAATGTTATCCACATTCTGTCCACTTCACTAGGAAGTGGGAAGTATGCAGGGAGGGGGGGGGTGCCCACCATTTGCGGGGGACTACCCAAAAAATTGGGAGTTCCCCACAGGATCCAGAAGAGTAGGCAAGTATGAGAGTAGCCAAACATTTATTTTCACATTTGAGAGCTAATTGGGACACCAGAATGGACAGGTGGTAGTAGTTACTCTGAGCAGCTGCATCTTATAATGCCCAGTTAAGTGTTCTGCTGATGACAGCTTTGATCAACATAGTTTTTTTTAACTACATCAGAATGAAGCGGAGATGTAATAAGCCTTGGAGATCTATATGGTGGAGAGAGATATAGTACCAGCCAATCAGCTCCTAACTGCCTAACTGGTTGGTAGTTTATCTCGTTCAACTTTATTACTTTCCAAAGTTTAGTACATCTGCCTATGAGAAAAATGACTGGCTGTTTTGGGCCCAAACACAACACTTTGCTGCCATTTGATCTGATACCCACCGAATTACTGCATGCGTGGTCACTTAACTGTCACAGTCGCATGGGATGTGACTACCCCCCCCCCCACACAGCTATTTAAATGGAGAATAGATTTAATGCTGCTGCTCTAACCCTCCAACAGTGATGTTGTGTTCTCTGTTTGCCTACGTCACTGTCAAATTTGCACCCCAGAATGCTGTGCAAATGGAACTGGAGTTCCCCTCTGAGCACTATTGTTGATCTCTGCACTCTTAGTGCCACAATTTGGGATTTAAAGATCATTTTTATGAAGTATACTGTGTGCAGCCAACAGTAGCCACTGATATCCATTAATGATGGAAACCCCCTGAAAATGACTGACAGGATGTCAGCGAAACAATGAAGGACATTGATGTGTACAGTACAATGCACCAGCAGTCTTTGAAGGCAGGTGCTAGTTTTTACTAATGTTGTGTGTGTGGGGATTAACAGAGGGGAACCCTGAGTTTTATTCATTTATGCATTACATTTAAAACAAAATATCAAAAACTAAAATACTACTCACCATAATAAGGGCCCATATTTATCAAGCCATGGAGAGTGATAAGTATCATAGTGAAAATGTACCAGCCAACCAGCTCCTGTCATTTTTCAGACACGGCCTGTGACATGGAAGTTAGGAGCTGATTGGTTTCGTACTTTATCACCGTGCTATTTATCACTCTCCAAGGCTTGATAAATGGGGGCCTAAGTATACTACTGCCACTTTTAGATAAGTTTAGAGATCCTTGATCCACTATACATGCACATCCACGTGAATGCATTTGCACATTGTACACCTTGCTGTTTGAGGCACATGTCCTGCCCTAAATGAACTGCAAAATGTGCAAAGGAGTCATTGATTATGGCAATAAATCTTTCATGTGCATGAGGAATGTACAGTAGTACCTTCTTTTAGCCTGCAGATGTCACTGCTGCAATTGTAGGAATGAGTCCATAAAAATCATTCATTCTATTTTTATGTCTGTTTTTCAGGCACTAGCAGCACAAGTCCTTAGAGTTTGCTGATTCAATAAAACTGGGCTGGGAGATGACAAGCAAGAAACTTGTCACAAAAGTATAAACTGAAAAGATGAAAAAATGTCTTTGCTGTTCATGAGTATAAACATATAGCGCAATGCAGCACTAGTTTGCTGTTTAAGCCTCTTTACATAACATTTGTCACGGGTTTGTCTGAAAATACATTTTTTTTTGTCAGGCATGTAAAAATATGTGAAAAGTAAATGTGAAACTGCAGAAGTCAGCATATCTTTTTTTTTTACATTCTAATCCAAATCTTTTAATGGTTAGAGTTAGTTTTAACTCTTCCCAACCTAGATAGATAGATATCAAATAAATATTTCAGGAGCACATTAGCACTATATTTTCAAAAATAGTAGGAATAAAATGTTCTTTAACTGGGATGCATGTATTGGAGTTCACGGAGAATTACCACCATATGAGGAACGCAGTCCATCTCATATTATTTCTGCCACTCAAATAGTCAGAGGAAGGTGCCATTGATAGCTTGGTACAAGACTCACAGCAAGGTCCTGGTTGGTATCAGCATCCTTGTCTCTGTTTCGGATAGCAGTAACAATGTTGTTCCTAGTTTGCAAATATGTGGATTGGTCTCCTGTTATATCCAGTAGAGCATGCTCAGTAAATCCACTGACACGTTTCATTGTGCAACATAGCTTTTTCAAGGTGATCACCTAAAAAAGCTGTGTTGCAAAGCGAAACGCGAGCACCAGTAGGATATATAGTCTTCCTAGTGCCCTGCTACCTGGAAGGCACTTAGGTTTTGATAGTCATGGAGAAATCTGAACATGAACTCTATGGGAGAATTCAATTTATTACCTGCGGCCACCAATTCAATTAGTGGGATTTACCCTGCATGTTAAACCACAAATGAGGACTTTTCCATATTTACCGTGCAGAAAAGATTCATGAAACTCGAAACCTTGGCCAGACTAACCATTTGCTTTCTGGCAAATGCCAGAAGGGCCGATGTCTCGATGGGCTGGTCTGGCCCTGCAGAGAGACTAGGACTGGCTGAGCAGGACTACTTGGCTGCCAGGCTCATAGAAACAGGGGCTGGATGAGCAGACCCACTACTTGGCATGCTGTGCTCGGCTGCCTGACATATAGAGAGACTTGTGGCATGCCACCATTAGTTGGGACCATGCTATTAAACTTGAAGGAAACAATGCCGTTAGTTGGATTCCTCCTATGGAAGACAATTCTAACTATCTCTTTAGAACCATCCATTTCATAAATTAAGTTTTCTATGTTGTATCCTAAAATATTTAGAATTTTAACCTGTATGACCAAAGCTGTGCCTTTCAATCTTTGTACATTACCACAGTAACGACGCCAGGGCTTGTGACACCTTGTGCTGCCAAGAGACCCCATGTGTGCATCTCAAATGCATGCGCTCAAAAAGGTACGTGGCTTTGCATGCAGGGGGCTTGACCTCATGGGAGTCCTGTTGCTGTCACCAGATGGGGCGTGGCTTTGTGGGGCAAACCCCCGATTACTTTAATCCCAGAGACTCTTCCAGACTGCTGGCTCCTTCTCAGTGACAGCAGCTGGGTGCTGCAGGATAATGCCACACTGCAGCCAGCACATGGCTCCTGTCACTGTGGAGGAGTCTTCTTTTTTGTGTCACCCCTTGAAAGGATGACACCCGGGTGTGGCCTGTAACCCCCCTTCGTGATGCCTGTGCTTTACCAACAAATACCATATTCTCCAGGCAAAGAGCCTTGTGATAATGTATTGTCTGATGAGACACCGGGTCCAAAGTGATTCTGCAGTTATGACAACACAATTACATAATATTTATCAAGTCATTCACTTCTTTCAGCACCTTTCAGAACAATTACTTTACTAACTAGAGAAATCAAACTTAACGCTTTGTCTCTGAAAGCTAATGGGGATACGATGTGACAACTGATACTTCTGGGGGTATATTTACTAAAATTCAGTTTTGAGAAGCACTTTTGAATCTTCAAAATCACTTGAAATCAATTCCTTTTGAGTTTCTAAATTTTTGAAAATATTCCTTATTTACGAAAAATTGATTTTGCATTCGATTTTCAAAGCAAATTTGATGTGGATTCATGTTTGGAAGGGATTTTGAGTTGAATTTAGGAAATCCAGTCCTAAATCAAATCTCAAATCCCCATTGAAACCCATAGCAAAATTGAATGTAAAATCGAATAGAACTTCCTTATTGGTCCAAATGTATCACATGCACACTAATTAAAGGGGAAGCTTTCTCTCTACACTTTTTTCATACATGAAAACATAACTGATGATTAAAATTCTGTGTTTTTTAATTACAAAAAATACAGATGATATAGTTGGGGATAAACTTACTCCTAATCTGCCTTCCTGCCTGCCTTCAATTTAAAGGGGTATATGCAATTGCGGTCGAATTGCCGAAAATGTCGAAAAACGGGTCATTTTCTACACAAAAAACCTGTCGAATTTGATTCGACAATGCAATACAGTATATTTCGACAGAAAACCTGCCGTTTCATTTTCGACTTTTGGCAATTCGACTTTTTTTCAATTCGACATGTCTGCAATGTTAAAATGCAGCTTTTCGACAAAAGTATATTCAATTGAAGAATGTCGATTCGACAACAGTGCTTTTCGACAGTCATTTCGTCAATTTCATTCCGCCTCATTTTCCTGTCGTGATCTAATAAAAAAATGTAAAAACATTTTTTTTGTGCTTTTTTATTCCTAATATCTATTTATATTTGAAGGGATTATCTACTTGGTTTGTCCTTAGGAGCCACAAGTATTATTTAATCGATTTTTTAAAAGAATATAATTTTTTTAATAACTACAATAATATGGAGAGATCAGTGCATGTTTTTAGGTTGGAAGGGGTGTGAAAGTGTTAAAATTCCTGAAAAAAAATGCGTGGGGTCCCCCCTCCTAAGCATAACCAGCCTCGGGCTCTTTGAGCCGGTCCTGGTTGTAAAAATACGGGGGGGGGTAATGACAGGGGTTCCCCCGTATTTTAACAACCAGCACCAGGCTCTGCGTCCGGTCCTGGTGCCAAAAATACGGGGGACGAAAGACATAGGGGTCCCCCGTATTTTTCACACCAGCACCGGGCTCCACTAGCCAGAGAGATAATGCCACAGCCGGGGGACACTTTTATATAGGTCCCTGCAGCCGTGGCATTAAATCCCCAACTAGTTAAATCAAGGGGTCCACCCCTCCAGCCACCCAAGGGCCAGGGGTGAAGCCCGAGGTTGTCCCCCCCATCCAAGGGCAGCGGATGGGGGGCTGATAGCCATGTGTCAAAAAAAAGAATAGTTTTTTGTAGCAGAACTACAAGTCCCAGCAAGCCTCCCCTGCAAGCTGGTACTTGGAGAACCACAAGTACCAGCATGTGGAGGGAAAACGGGCCTGCTGGTACCTGTAGTTCTACTACAAAAAAATACCCAAATAAAAACAGTACACACACACCGTGACAGTATACCTTTATTACATACATGCACACCTACATACATACATACTTACCTATGTTGACACAAAGTGTCGGTCCCCTTCTCCACGTAGAATCCACGGGGTACCTGTAAATAAAATTATACTCACAACAATCCAATGTTGATCAGTCCTCTTCTTGTTTGTAATCCACGTACTTGGCAAAAAAAAAAAACGAAGAACCCGAACCATGCACTGAAAGGGGCCACATGTTTACACATGGGACCCCTTTCCCCGAATGGTGGGACATCCCGTGACTGCTGTCAAAGAGGGTCCTTTCAGCCAATCAGGGAGCGCCACATCATGGCATTCTCCTGATTGGCTGTGCATGCCTGAGCTGTCAATCAGGCGGCGCACTCAAGATACACTGTAGCGCATAGGCGCTCCATTGTATCCAATGGTGGGAACTTTGCGGTCAGCGGTAAACCACGAGGTTATGTGGGGTCACTCTTGTGGTTGCTTTTTTAGCATATGCTGGTATCTTACACAACAACCATCCCTCTGGCATTTGTCCCACAAGTTTTTTTGCAGACAGGGATTCATTGTTGAGGATGTAGGCATCATGGCCTGAATCAGGATAGCCAGTTACAGTACTTCACTCATGATTTTAACTTTCTATATATTTTCCAGCAAAATTGCCCAATATTGTGCTTTGATGCTATCTAATGTACAATAATGGAATAACTTTGATGTCTATAAGTATAAATATGTGCACTATTCAACTCATCAAGCTGCTGATGGTACTCTGATTGATTCTTCAGGGTTATATCAGACAGGTGGTTATTTGCATTGTGTAGGTAGGTGCACAACATACCATATCCTTGGGCATCCATTATTGCTACTTCCGCACTGCCCTACATGCTTTTGGGTACTTAAAAAGTCATCACTATCAATTTCCAATCATTATAATGGGTTTAGAAGCCAAAATCAAATGCCTAACATCATTCTAAACATTTGGAGATTTGAGGTTCAATTTGGAGTTCGATTTAGAGTTCGATTTAAAATCGAACTTTAGTAAATGAGGGGATTTCATGTTGGTCTATGGGAAACATTGATGTTTTAAAAAAATTAATTTCTATTGGGTTTTGAGTTGAATCTGCCTTAAGAATCAATTTGACATTCGATTTGGTCTTTAGTAAATCTGTTCAACCCAAATCAAATGGAAATCGAATTAAAACAGAACGCCAAATTACTTGAATCACCAAAATCGACATTTAGTAAATACAGACAAGAAGCCACATAGCAGTGAAGCTACACTGAGTGCACATTTAAGCTATTTTGCCTTTTGTTACCAAATTGGGAAAAACTTCTATACCTGCATTGATAAGTTTTGCCATTCTCCTTGCACCAGTAAAATCAAAGCACAATAGAAGTAAAATAAAATAAATATTTAAAGGGTGTCAGGATAGATAACACAGATTAATTGCTTTAAACGTCAAATACATATTTGGCTTCAACGTCTAATGGGGACATGTACCAAACAATAAGGGGTATATTTACTAATGTGTGGTTTATAGAAGTTGAGATGTTGCTGATAGCAACTAATAAGATTCTAGCTATTATTTTCTAGAAGGTGCTGATAAATGATAAGTAGAATCTGATTGGGTGCTGTGGGCAACATCTCCACTGACATACCTGCACTTTAGAAAATATACCCCTCAGAGAGATCACACAACCTAACTCTAGCATAAATACAACCATACAGCTACAGTGAGTGAGCTGAATGATCAGCTAGAGCAAATATCTAACAGCAGACAGCCTGTGAGCATAACATTTTTCAGATATTTTTTTCCCTTAAGAAATATACGTCTACAATACAGGAATATCAGAAGAAGCTGCCTGAAAAATGCAAGGGCTTAGATTAGGGCTCAATAGTGTTACTAATAAGGCTGGCAGCTCTATCTGAAAAATATAAGGGCCCACTATTCAAGATGTTTTTTAATCTCTTAGGAGTTACAAACCTTGATAATATCCTTAACAATAATGGTCTTTCTGTTGTGGAGTGTACCCTCAGGCTGGGCCCTCCAACACATAGCATAGATGAGAGAATGAGCATTGTTATACTCTGATGTTTGAACTATATTCATGAGTTCATACTATGAGCTACAATTTTGAACACCCTCCTTTGGCAAAGAAATACATTTCTTCTGAAGTTCTAAAAGCCAGAAAGAGATTTTCATGTATTTATACAAGACGATTTCAAATGGAAGTGTGCCCTTATAACTAACCTAAGGATTTCTACAAACACAGATATAATGATTTCTACACCATTAGTCAAAAGTCAAAACAAAACTTTATTAACTGAAAACCACAATGAAGATTACTAAGCTAATACTTAGATTGATACTCATGGTTGTGTTCCACACTAAAGGGGCTACAGAGGTCCTATATTGTTTCAAGAGTATGGATTCTTTATCCCTTTATGTCATCTTTGATACTGAGGCACAAGCTTCTCCTTGTAATACAAATTAGGTCTCCCATCTCAGAAATGCTTGGGGACAGAAGTATTTTGGATTTTTCCGTAATCTGGGATATTTGCATACCATAATGAGATATCTTGCGGATGGGACCTAAGTCTAAACACAAAATCATTTGTTTCCTATACACCTTAAACACATAGGGGTAAGTTTATTAAAGCTACTAAAAATGAAAAGAGGCGATTTTGTCCATAGCAACCAATGATAGACAGAATCTGATTGGTTGCTATGGGCAACATCAATTCTTTTTATTTTTAGAAGCTTTTGTAACAATACCCCATAGTCTGAAGGTAATTTTATAAAATATTTTTAAACATTTTCTGCATGAAATAAAGTTTCTGTACAGTGAACCAGAAAAAAGTAAAGGTATGTCTCACTCAAAAAATGTATTTCAGAATACTTTGGATATTGAATTTTCAGATATGGGAGCATCTACCTATATGTGGACACTAAATACTAAAGAGATACATAATGAGGTTTGTATTTTTAACATTTGCACCTGATACTTGTGAATGTGCTTGTGGACAATATTCTGCCATGTTTTTTACTATTTTATTGTCATACAGTATGTTTGTGAATCCAATGACTTACAGATGTGTCCACTTCCATCTAACCTCCCTTTACCTTAAACAGCCCTTCTAGTCACGCCATTCTGTGGCATGACTTGGTAGCGCTGAGAGTTTTTTCGCGCGACTATTTCCATTAAAAATGCATCTTATTCGCAAAACGATGTGATTATGATGCACAAGCAGCTTTTGCTGATTAAAATTATATGTGGCATGCTTATATTCTGTATGCAACCCGGGCTGTATCTGCATATGAAATGTTTTCCTATAAAACATTGTAATGCAGCATTTTGTATGCAGATACAGGCTTTGTACACACATTACCCCCTGAGGAAGGACTGCTAAGGCAGAAAAGTGTTGGAGCACAAACCAACACCAATCAACACCAACCACCGACCGCTAATCCCACAAAGCTACTCGCCAGCCTTCAAGTCGAGCGGCCGGTAACTCTGTAACTGGCCACGGGACCAGCGCGATCTTGCGATAGCGTGAGTTTTTGGAAGTCGGTAAAGAAACCAGTGGATCCCTAGGCAACTAGATACGTGAGAAGAGATGCTCCCCAGCAAAGCACGAACACCTGGTGGACAGAGGATAACAAATCACGGCTAACACCATTAATATCCAGGAAACGAACATCCTGAACATTGGAGGGGTAAGTTCTGCGGAGAGTGGAGGGTACGGGACATCGGCCCTCCCACACGGAACCCATCATTAATCCGTTGAAGATAACTACCACCAGCATCATCCTGCCAGATTCCAAACCTAACATTGTAACTTTGAAATTTCCTTTATGAACTAAAAACAGACAAACTACTGTAGCTTTACTCTCTGTTTTTTCCTTTTGCCATTTTATCTGTTTCTCTATTTCTTTTACTTTTTTTGTTGCTTACCACACAATATAAATTTGTGTAAACTTTGATGTTTTATTGCACCCAAAAAAATTCCTGTCACACACATTCCTATTGTGTATATATCTATAGAACACCGACAATAACACAAACCACATAGATACAAGTCAGAGCACTGCAAAACCAATCATACTTGTACTCAATCCAGTGAGGTCTGGTATCCTCATATATGCTAGCAGCACAGCAAACAATCCAAAAGGACTCTGGGGGTAATTCAGAGTTGATCACAGCAGCAAATTTGTTAGCAGATGGGCAAAACCATGTGCACTGCAGGTGAGGCAGATACAACTTTGCAGAGAGAGTTAGATTTGGGTGGGTTATTTTGTTTCTGTGCAGGGTAAATACTGGCTGCTTTATTTTTACACTGCAATTTAGATTTCAGTTTGAACACACCCCATCTAAATCGAACTCTCTCTGCACATGTTATATCTGCCTCCCCTGCAGTGCACATTGGCCCTCATTCCGAGTTGATCGCTCACTAGCTACATTTTTGCAGCCGTGCAAACGCATAGTCTCCGCCCACGGGGGAGTGTATTTTCACTTTGCAAGTGTGCGATTGCATGTGCAGCCGAGCAGGACCAAAAAGTTTTTTGCAGTTTCAGAGTAGGTCTGAACTTACTCAGCTCTTGCAATCACTTCAGCCTGTCCGGTCCCGGAATTGATGTCACACGCCCGCCCTGCAAACGCCTGGAAACGCCTGCGTTTTCCCTACCACTCCCAGAAAGTTGACACCCATAAACGCCCTCTTTCTGTCAATCTCCTTGTGATCACCCGTGCAAATGGATTCGTCACTAGAAACATTGCCCAGCAACGATGCTGTTTGTACCCGTACGACACACGTGCACATTGCGGTGCATATGCATGCGCAGTGGTAACCTGATCGCTGCACTGCGAAAATCGACAGTGTGCGATCAACTCGGAATGACCCCCATGGTTTTGCCCAACTGCTAACAAACTTGCTTTTGTGATCAACTCTGAATTAGGCCCTCTATGCACAAGACCCATCCAGCCTTACCTATCCTCATTTGAATATCTCCCCTACGATCTCCCATCATTTTAGATGGGAGATCAGGGCATGATAACAATTGATTTCTCCCCTATATTTCTACAAAAGTAGGTGAAAATGTTCATTTTCAACTAATTTTGTAGAAACTAAGGGATGACAAATAGACCCCCAAGTAACATTAAGAAAAATTTAAGTTACTGTACTTATATTCCAAAGCAGATTCAACATGCACATATATTGAGATGTATATACTTGTGCATCTTCTGCACATAATACAATGTCAAGCATACATTTTTTGTTTTATATTTTCACCACAATGACTGCAGTGAGTAAAATCACTCTACATCCCACAGTCCTACAGTAACTAATCATGCTTAAACCTTTTGAAGTTAATGAGACAGTGGCAATTTTTAACCTTGGACATTTTTAGATTCTTTGGCAATCATTCTATCATTTCAATGGATTTTAATAAACACCTGGCTCAATTATTTTCTAAATAATCAAAAACATTTTGCTTGCTCTATTATCTTTTTGTCAGACTGCCAAGGATACATCAGAAAAGGAAAAGTATATGCTACATTAATTAACTGAAACCTTGAAAATGCAGTTTACATCCAAAATAAAAAAGTTAGAAGCAAATAAATTTATATTTGAGACAAAAGTCTTCCAAGTGGACATCAAATAGTTTTTTTGTGTTTAAATACTAATCATTATAGGCATGGCAATAAAACAGGTATACTACTCTCTAATTTACTGTAGTAAGAGGAGAAAGACCACACTCCAACATTGTGGCACTTTGGGATAAGCAGGGTCAGTTACAGGTAGCTGACAAAAAACAGAAAAACCTGGGTAAATTAGGGACACGAAGCATATGGAAAGCAATAGAGATGTTATGAATTAAGAGAAACAGGAGACACCCAGTGGTGAATTCAGAGAAAAGAAAATTAATACACAAACCAGATGGCAGTCTTCATAATATCTTATCACATATGTAGGTTTATTATTACTGTGATGTTTCTGAGGTTATACCCAGGTAGGGTGATGGAAGTTCCACAGTTCTTCAATCTCATAGGTACTGATTCTGAGTCATATGCAAAGTGGCTTCAGTTGCAGGCAGCTGAGGATCCCTGACTGACTACCTTATACTAATGGCAGTATCTGTTCATCCGTTCAACTAATGCATGGTTCTTGCATGTTCAAGGTGTAAGCTGTGCCCACTGCAATCCCACAAAGTTACCACAAGTTAGAGTGGTTATGTGCAATCACATTGTCAGCACCCAGTTCTTTCCACAAAATGCCCTATTTTATGGAAAGAGAGGCCCAGCTACGTTCTGTCCTAATACTATGGATAATGTGGTGATATAGGGTAATTATCTGGGCAGAGGGGTGTATTGGTGTGGTGTCTAGGTCCTTAATTAGGATTAAAAGGCAGCTTTTCTGCTAAATAAATGAAAATGAAGCTTTATTGGCAGCATTCAACACAAATTAACAGAAAATAACAAACAACCTAGCCCTCACTTAGGGCACTAGCTCACTGCCTGACCCCTATCTGACAGGGCAGCTAGTTAGAATCACAAAGTCTCAAAGGTCTTTCCAGTCCTGTCTCTCACAGGTGTTGCTAGCCTGGCCTGGCTTGGCCTCTGGCTTCTCACTTCTCAGCCTTGCCTGCTACCTGCAGGCATAATGCAGGCTCCGGTCAGGCTTGGCTTTCCTGCCACAACTTCTCAACAGTCTTGTAGGTAAGAACCCTGGCTTCCTATCCTCCAGACACACTGGTCTCTGACTGCAGTCCCCACCTGGACTGTCTGACTGCTCCAGTCTCACCAGGGCAGCCTCTAGGTTTGGTCACACACCTCTTTTGTTCCCTATGTGGATGGTTCCCTCTAGCTACACACTGAATCCATGTGTCAGTAGTGCAATTCACCATCATACTGCCACAGTATACACAAAATTGCATAAAAACCCTTTTAGCAAAAACTCACTACTCTAAAAAATGAAGCCAGATTTAGAGCAAGATGATGTTAATACCAGTAATGAAAAAAGATGCAGAATTACAGGACCATCTATGCACTTCTGCAGGAGACATCTACAGCGGTTATGTGTTAATCAAGCAAATACACATCCCAGAATATCAAGGTCATGTATAAAGTTTCTGAACCCACCCTGGTTACTTATCTTTTATGGATCTTAGTTACTTTGAAAAATGGGTCTTTGTGGGTGAGCGCTTGGCAGAAGCTTCACTGACCAATAAACAGATCAACTTGATAGTGTTTCATAAGCAATAATATATACGGTGATGTGATCATAGAACACTAAGTGTAGCAGTAATCATAGTAACAGATCTGTCTCCTAGGAGGGCAACATTGCCACCTGCAGAGCACGTCTGTTCTCTCAGTGGTTTTATGAGTAAGACACTGATGTTTGGGTCATGTCCAGATCTAAACATTAACGAGCATTAAGAGGATATTGTGAAATGATCTCTGATATGTTTTTTCCATCAACCGCGTATCATTTGAGGGACTTACTGATGCTGACAGACTGAATAAAGTAACGTATACAGAGTATAATGGCTGCACATTGTTTTCTCATTATTTGTTGTTTACTTACATGTACTGTATGTCATGAAGGCCAAGATTGTTAGACTGATCATTTGAAAATAGAGAAAATTACAAATTAATAAGTGGTCAAGCTATTAACTTACTTAGATCTTTTAAATCCCATATAGGTGATTTAAAAATAAAACTTAGAAAAAAAACACATTGATAAACATTAACAATTTTAATCCAACTGTATTTCGATACTCAATGGAACATTTTATCTTGGCTTTTATAAAGATTTATCAAAATCCTTGCTTAGAGGCTTTAGTTGCTATGAGGCTGCAGTTATCATTACCTCCTATCATCAACAAAGATCAAACCAGGTACATTCAGGGAAAGAAGTTCAGCTTTAACTATCAAGAACATTCTAGCTGTTAGAAAACATCTTCCAAGGTAAAAGTCTTCAATTTAATCACAAAAAACGCTTTGATCTCATATCATGGCACAGTTTTTTTAATCCCTTCTCAAATATGCCTCTGATATATTTGTTCACATTTTAGTCACCATTTATTGAGTTGCTACAGTGTAACTCATACATTAGCAAATCTTGCTGCTGCTTCTTTCTGCTATTGCATCAGAGCCACTAATGGTGAATGTAAGCACCAGTGACAGATCGTTGGCTATTAGAACAGCTACTAAAGAATGTAAACTAGCCAGGGGCATATTAATGCCCAAGGGGGCCAGTGTGCAGCAGGTCCCCTCCTCTGAGCAGCAGGACCCCTCCGAGCCCTGCATCCCATCTTGTACCTGCAAGCGGGTCCCTCCTTCTCTGTGGCGCCATCTTTCCAGTGATATTCGGGAAGATGGTGCATGCACACAAGAGGGCAAAGGCCACAGTGCCAGAGTCTTTTCTTTCACTGAACAATGCCATCATCCTGAAGATGTAAGTGGAAAGATGGTGCCATAGAAGAGGAGGGATCCGCTTTCTGGCATAAGGTAAGTATACTCTTGGTATCACACACCTTGCACTCATTACAATTACACCTATGAAACTAGCCTTATTTTCTATTGTTTTATCTCATCCAGAACCTTTTCAGGAATATTTCTAGAAAATGTAACTTTTTCAGAAACGTTTTCCAAATATAAAAACAAAATAAGTATATCCAAATGTCTTCTTCTTGCTCATCCTGGTTTTACTTCTAGAAAACTATTTTCAAATTAGCTGCTAATAAAATGAATTATGTGGGGATTTATAGTTCTCTGTGTTTAATTGACTTACGCTCCACAGAGAACATCAAAATTAGAATTTTTCAGACTTATCTTCACTAATCTGCAATGAAGACCTTAAATTGACTGTTTTCCCAAACTCACTTATCCTGCTCAAATGTTCCCATTGGTCTTACTCAGCTAGAAATCCATGAATATACTAACCATTTTTAAGTCTTGCATGGTAAGGCAAAAAGCAAATAATTCTTAAAATTGAAAGCAAGTAAAGCTCAAGGGGCAATAAACCTCAGCGTTGCAACTTTTTCTTACTCAGCTATATTTACAATTGCTACAGACTATCTACCAGCTACAGAAATCTGTGCAAATAGAGTACTGTACTGTACAGTAACTGGCTTGAATAAGTGTGTGCTCCAAACTGTTTTGCAGCTTAATTACACCTGCAAAGGTCAGATTCTGTACACAGTATAGCCTCAAATATCTTATGTAACAATACAGTGTTAGGCACTAGGGGGGTTATGGTTAGGCTTGTTAGGGTTATGCCGCAGGGAGGGGGTGTTAGGTTTAGAAACAGCGTAACTAGAAGAGCTGTTTAATGTGCAGGGAGGCTAGATGTTATACCCCTTTCAGACTTACATAGCCACGTCGCACCCGGGAATATGTACACAGGTGCTTCCCAGGTGCGATCCGGCTTGAGACCCCTTTCAGACTTGCGGCCTGACCTGGCATATTGCCGGGTTGGTGACGTCAACGCTGATGCTACTGGAGGCGGCGCTTGGAGATAATCATCTCCAAGCGCTGCCTCCTCCTATGCAGAGAACAGGTGCCAGGTCACCTTGACCCGGCTTACCCATTCACACTGCACGCATCCCAGGTCAATTCCGGCTTCAACCCAGGTTGCAACCTGGGATGAAATGCTAGGACGCTCAACCCGGGATATTCCTTTAGGATCCATTCAGACTAAGCAAAATCCAGGGGTTGATGCGTGTTCACGTGCAATAACTTGGGAAATTTTTGCTAGTCTGAAAGGGTTATAAGTGGACACATCTGTAAATTTTGATACTTGTAAACTACATGCGGAGAAGCAGCTGCTGTGTGAAAATACAGTATGTGAAAGCAGCAGAAGGCATCTGTAGTAGAAAGACACCCACTGCTGGCTTTTGTGATCCGCTGCTGCATCCAAAATACAGCATCGGATCATCTATGTGAACATCAGTCAACTGAATAACCCTCTGGTTACTCTGGATAGCCATGAAATTCACTCCAGATCCAGTAAAGCTACAGTATGCCCAAAGAGGCAGCCAGTGGCCTAGAACATAACTAGAAAATGGGACTAACACGCCCCCTATCCTGTAATGCATGCCATCTTTGCCCCTTCTCTGCCCCCCCCCCCCATATGGCAGCAGCATATCAATCACACAGTATAGGGGGCACTGGGATCATTATCACATGCGTAGTACATAAGCTTCTGATCAAAGCAGACTATAAAATATCGTAATTGGGGTTTTTGGTTTAGTACCATGGTGTCTACTGTATAACTGAAAAGCTGCTGACTCAAATTCATAGTTTCAACATGAAATGTGCTTTTGAAGTTAAAATCATTAAAAAAATGTTTTTGCATTTTTTCAGCTCAAATTGCATTATTTTCTTATTCGAACAGTGAACACTACTGTGTTTGAGGTTGAAGTCAGATATACATGTATAGTAAACAGGCTTTAAATTCTTTACAATGTATCTACACTCTATCTATCTAACCTATATCTAGTACATACTGTACATACATACACGGAGGAGGAGACCTCAGTGATTTTGAAAGATAATTGATTGTTGGTGCACATTTGTCAAGAGAGCTTGTTTTGCTACAGTTGTCTAGGGTAAAGTCAGAAGGGATATTGAGGGAAATACATAATCAGAAATGGCAGCAGTGGGCAGAAATGCATGTTCTAATACTGTGGTAACAATGCATTTATTTGAAGAGTAAGGAAAAGCCACTGAAAATCAATTAACTGCAAAATTCATGTTTATATCCCATATGTCATTGCCTCCTCAATCATCAGACATAAACTCAATCCAGTATTTAGGACAGATTTTGCAATGATGCATAAACGCTTTCCATCACCATCAGCCAGGCATCAGCAGAGTGACTTTTTATGTTAAATGGAGTTCTGCATTGCTCTGGCACTTTTTGGGGTCGATCCTATTAGGTGCAAGTTACTGTTGCAATGGCATGGAAATGCCGGAAACAGCACCGCAACTCACCCCCCTCACAGCCCAATATCACTCAGCCTTTCAGGTGTTTGTACACAGCCCTATGATAGTGTAAAATATAGCCACACTTACTTGTATAGTAAGCCGACTCGTGGCAAGTAGGATCGTCCCCTTAGATATCATTCTCCTCAATATCATAACGTATATGGGGAGATGTACTGTATCTAGCCTTGGAGAGAGATAAAATGGGTAGTTTCCCAAAGCATCCAATCAGTTGCTAACTGTGATATATCTAGCACAGTTTTTGAAATGACAGAAGCTGATTAGTTGTTTTGGGAAACCACCCCCTTTATCTGTCTCCAAGGCTTGATATATGGCCCCCACAAATCCATAACCTCATTAAGTGACTCAATATTTACAATTCCATTTTTTCATCCACAACCTGTATATATGCATCACGCTAAATCAACACATCTGCTCACCACCTCTTCTTGAACCCCAGCAGACAACACCTGAAAATGCTCCAAACACACAATATGAGAAACCCTGCTATAAGTAGATCTAAGCCAGTATATGAAGGGCAGAGGCTTTACCAGGTGTGGTGATACTCGGTGTACACTCATCATTGCCTGTCCCCCCCCACAGATGGCCAAAAGGGGTGTGGTCTAATAAAAGGGGCGTGGTCTTGCTGGGATCTGTACTACGTTACTCCAGGGGGAAGGGGGGGGGTTTAGTTCAGCATCTCCAGAGATGCTGGCTGCCCCCAAAGACTGGGCAGTTGGCTGTGTGCAATGCTGCTGGGCCGGCTCTTCATCTATGACAGGAGCCGAGTCCTGCAGGAGGATATCACACTGCAGCAACTGGCTCGCCCCCTGAACCCAGCTTGTGATGAAACTGATGAAGGGGTCCCCTTGGTAGAGGACCTTCCTCCCAATCTGCAATCTTCATAAAACTCCATGAAACATAAAATCTTCACCTCACACACAATCCTGTCTGAAGTGCTGAACAGGTACGTTTAATTTATAACTAGCTCATGTGCCCAGTTTCAATTTGCCTTTTTACCCCCTTAGGAGATGATTTAAAAAAAATCCCTGCTTAGTGGGTGGCTGCAAATAACTGTCACAGTTTCCAGACCACCCAGCAGGTCACATGTTCCACGTCATCCAGCAGGTGCACAGGGAGAGTTCACCAACTGTCACATTTTCCAGTGCACAATGGTGATGCAGGGTAAGTGGCAAGCAGCCTTTTTGACACATAGGTGGTCATTCCGAGTTGTTCGCTCGCAAGCTGCTTTTAGCAGCTTTGCACACGCTAAGCCGCCGCCTACTGGGAGTGAATCTTAGCATAGTAAAATTGCGAACGAAAGATTAGCAGAATTGCGAATAGACACTTCTTAGCAGTTTCTGAGTAGCTCCACACTTACTCGGCAACTGCGATTAGTTCAGTCAGTTTCATTCCTGGTTTGACGTCACAAACACTCCCAGCGTTCGCCCAGACACTCCCCCGTTTCTTCAGACACTCCTGCGTTTTTCCCAGAAACGGCAGCGTTTTTTCACACACACCCATAAAACGGCCAGTTTCCGCCCAGAAACACCCACTTCCTGTCAATCACACTCCGATCACCAGAACGAAGAAAAAACCTCGTAATGCCGTGAGTAAAATTCCTAACTGCATAGCAAATTTACTTGGCGCAGTCGCAGTGCGAACATTGTGCATGCGCAATTAGCGGAAAATCGCTGCGATGCGAAGAAAATTACCGAGCGAACAACTCGGAATGAGGGCCATAACTCAGAAAGGATGCCACTAATTACAACACCAATATTTTTCAGCCAATCTACAGACGAAGACCTTTAATTTGGTATTCATAGAATGCCATCATAGAGAACGGCATCATAGAAATAAGTCACTCATAAAAGTTGTCCTTCTGCTATTAACATATAGATTTTATAAATATGTTTTCATTTAAAAGTGCAGACACTAACTAACTATCCCGCAGTTGCTACATATACTGAGCACCATTAAACCAAAGATAGAAATGTTATTGCTTATCACTTGTTTTGCTTTTTTATCTGGTTTGACTCCAGATATAGATTCCAATTATAGCGGGTTAT
This sequence comes from Pseudophryne corroboree, assembly GCF_028390025.1. NCBI lineage: Eukaryota > Metazoa > Chordata > Amphibia > Anura > Myobatrachidae > Pseudophryne > Pseudophryne corroboree. Next base: position 154,352,861 of record NC_086445.1, read on the forward strand.
CTTTGTATTTATATACACCAAACAATGCTGCTCTGTTTGATTTGGCCACATAGAATGATGTTTGTTAAAGCAGCAATTTATTGTGTTTCTGAAGAAGTACAAGTGTTTTTTATTGGGCCCACAGCTCATAAAAGTCAACGGGCCTAACACAGTTTGCTTAACAGAATTCAGGGGTTATCTAGATGATCACATAAACAAAATCTACATTAAAAAAAAAAGAAGTATTATGCAGCAAATGAAATGCAATAACGTCCCAGAACATTAAGTTAGAGGTAAGAAAAAATAATGGTAAATTTAAAAATAGGAAAACTGTAATGAAATCCAAATAAACATCTACAAGCTCTTGTGCCATACCTGGCAATTGCACTATTATCCACCACACAAGGTCTTCTCCACATCTGTCAAATCCAGCCCTAATCGAAAAAACAGAACACCCACAAGTGGGAACAGTCCCTGTCAGTCAGCATGCCGACTGTCGGGCTTTTCACCGTGCGGGATTCCGGTGTTTGTATAACCACATCCCGAACAGTTAGGTGAAGGCACTCCATGACCAAGATCTTCCCTCATTTTTCTTTCACCCCAATTGAGGTGCACAGTAAAGTGAGCAAATTATTTCCTACTGTATTAAACTGTAATGGGTTCAGCTGGACATCACAGAGCTACAGATGGGTCCACGGTTATCTTGACTAGTTTGCTGCGCCTAGGCACAACATGGTTTATTAACATAAACCCTTCATCTATTGTTCTCAGCTGCAATACAATACAGAGAACAATACAGCAGGGGATTAAGTCATTACAGCAGGGGATTAAGTCCGACTGGCCAGTCTCAATTAATCCTATTAAAGGTCAAGATAAACGTGGACCCATCTGCATTCGCTCGCAAATCCCTCAGAATTGAATTTGCCCCTATATGTTCTGCTTAGGGCTATATCAGTCTATGGGGTATATCAACAACAAAAATTACACTATACAAATCATAACTTTTTCAATCAAAAATGTCCCTATGGTTATTATTCTCCTCACATGAGTGACTTTTACATAATCAGTTGATTTGATTTCATAAAAGTTTATTTTTTTTTTATTTTATTTTTTTTGGGGGGGGAATACCCAGATAACATGTGTTTTTTCCAATGTTACATTCAGAACTTGCTATGCTTTAATAGGTGTCTATAGTTGTCTGGAACTAGGGGCACCGAAAAAGGGGGAGCAGATCCAGATTATGCACGTAATTGCACCCCATGAAGATGCAGCAATCATGTCATGCATTGCGGCAGTGCACACCATAGTACTGTATGCAAAAAGAGGTCACAGCAGCGCCCTCTGTAGCACCCAAAGCCTTGCTAACTCTGTCTGGAACATTACTATTTTATGCACATTAATCTATCTATATAAGGATACTTTTAAATTTGCTATATGTGTTGAACATTGATTCAGATTTGTATATAAACCCGATGGTATACATAAAAATCCAATGTTTGGGGGCCTGCACATGTGCAGAACAGGTCCTGTGTGATCGCACACAGTCCCCCTTACACGCAGTATGATTGTCATACTGTGGCATTTGAAGGGGGGGGGGGCAGCTACTGAGACTGTTTTATGAAATTGGGGCTTGTCGCCCCGATTTGTAGCCCAGGGTCTGCTTCATCGTACACAGACTGCCTGGCCCCCGCAGAGGGGTTCCGAGGGCAGAGTCCATTGTGTCTTCCGATGCAGCAGTCAGATTGCAGATGCTGGCAGGAGGTGTCTATTTCCTACAGGCGCCCCCTACAGTATAAGAGGATTTGTTGTACCGTATTGCGCAGCCGCTTCCTTGCGGCTGTGCAGTACCAATGAGATCAGAATCAGAACCATTATTACAATGTACAGTATTTCCTACTGTAAACCACATCTATATGCAACTACTGACAAAACCAAACAGCTGTTGTACATTATAGATAAAACCTCACAGTGAATTTGTATAGTATTACTTATTCGATTAAATGCATTTGAATTAAGATATTAGCAAACATGCAGTAAAGGCACAAATGACAATCTCTCTGGACTGGACAACAAAACATGTACAGTACACATAAAAAAGTATGTGATGTAATAATTATATCTTATTTCTGTAAACATTAAGCTTCAGCTGGATTGAAAAGCTATTTGTGTATGAACTGTATTTCATTTAGTAATTCATTTACCCAAAACCCACGGTAATATCAACCACTCAATGCTGGCTGGTGCAGGTCCTGGATGGTTTGTGTTCTCTTTATTTTGTGAAGCACGCAATAAGAGGATCAGGAAAGTCAAGTAGGATGCAGTGTGGCAGATGAATTTGATGAACGGCTTCCTAATAAAGAGTCCGAGGTTGCTTTTGGGAGCTATCAAGTAACACACAGAGAAGACAGGGAAAAGTATTCCTATTATTACACATGTCGCCATCTTTACTGCCCAATGTCGTCTCCTCCAGCCTGGAAACTCATCATACCAGCGTGATGCAAGCAGCTGCTGACAGTTAGGTTGAGCGACAAACTATAAAACAAAACAAAAAGAATAAATTACTTAATACAAGTGTCATAAACTGCTGTTGCGTACAGTAACTACAGTATAATTTTTTGTGGTTCTGGGATATAACAGTTATTGTTTTGTTACTTTTGGATAGTGTTAATAGCTTCAAACTTGTCACAGCTTTGCATAATTGATCATTCTTCCAGGTACAGGTTATGCAAAGAGGTCTAAGTGCTTATTGTACAGTACATTGGGATTTAATTTGTGCGCAGGAATTCAGACATTGGGTGCATGTGCGGTTTTCCAAGGAAGCAAACAGATTTAATCACGCACAGAGGAAGTAAGAGAGACCATAACATAACTCATGCATCATGTATGTCTGTGATTCATAATGCATATTAATATCATAATGCCTGGGATTATCAACTGTCTGGGATTCCTCTGGACAGTCCAGAAATCAGCTGCACTGTTCAGAGTCTGGTGGCTGCCCAATCCCAGATGGACGGTGTCCGGAATTCCAATGAGGCCAGAGCTGGATCAGCATCAGCACAGAAGGCTGGCTGGTGACATTGACAATAATGTCATTGGCTATAGCGCTGTGCTGATCAAGCCCTCCCGCTGGTCCACCTCCTACTCTGTGTTGCAGGCATAGTGCAGCATGGACAGCAAGATATTGTGCTAAAAACTAAAGGGAAGAGGAATCGGAGCTTGGTAGAGCATATGCAATAATGATCAGTTAGAAGACATCATAGGAATGAGGGGGCTGGAGAGACACAGCGGGGATGGTGCTGAAAAGAGGCAGAGTAGGCTGAAGCTGGAGAGACACAAGGTTGACTGAAGATGGAGAGATGTAGGGGAGCTGGAGGGACAGAAGTAGGGCTGGAGATGGAAAGAGATTCAGCGGGGGCATGAGCTGGAGAAATGTAGGGGATAAAGCTGGTGAAACACAGGGGGAGCTTGAGTGAGAAAGATACAGTGGGCTGAGGCTTGTGAAATAGTGGGGTGCTGGAGCTGGAGACACACAGGGAACTGGAGTGGGAATGAGAGCAGAGGGCTGGAGATGGAGAGACACAAGGGAGGCTGGAGTTGAAGAGACTTAGGAGGGGCTGACTTTGGAGAGACAAAAGAGGGCTGGACATGGAGATACACAAAGGGGGCTAAGGCTGGTGAGATACAGGGGGGCTGTAGCTGGAGAGACACAAGGTGGCTGGAGCTGGAGTGATGTAAGGGGATTGGTGTTAGGAAGACAAAGAAGGGCTGTAGCTGGACAGACATGGTGAGTGGAGATGGAAACTGGAGCTTTAAAGACATAGGGGCTCAAGCTGGGAGCTGGAGTGATGCAATGGAGCTAAAGTCAAAGAAGTGGAGGGAAGCTGGAGAGACACAGGGGAGCTAGGGCTGGAGAGATGCAGGGGGGCTGGAGATGGAGTCACACATGGGGACTTGATTTGGAGGCTGGGGCAGCAGTTGGAAAGACATGGGGCTTTAGCTGAAGAGACATAGTGGCTGGAGCTTTAGAGACATGGGGGCTGGAGCTGGGAGCTGGAAAGATGCAAGGGGGCTGGAGCTGAAGAGACAGGGGGACATTGGGGCATGCAAGGGCGCATGAAAATAACTGTGTGGGTTGGCATATCAGGGCATTATGAGGCTCTGAGACATATTTAGGGGCACTTTATTAGTGTGGGTAGAAAATGGCCTGAAAACTGACAATAAAAGGGCTATAACCAAACTAATGTTTTGGCCATACCCAGTGGTTACACCCTCTGTCAGTAACCTTAATAGTAGCTTATTTGATTGCAGAAAATGTATTTATTTAACTCTATCTGTGGAAGTTTAGTAACATATAAATCTGATAGCAGCCAAATATGTTTTTAGACCAACATGGTAATGGAATGGATATAACAGAAAATGTCTTTTTGTAGCCTGGCTAAAGAATAACATTGCAACCAATATTTTATAAATGTATAAAATCACAGAACAAAACCTGCTGCATTTTAGACACATTACTCATCTTTCCTGACACAAAAAGCAGCAAAACCCTTTTGCCGAAACAACCTATGTTAACATTATACTAAATGCCAAGTTCAATAAAACTGTATGTTAAACATTAAAATAATGTTCTTGTTGAGAACTTATATACTAAAATTGTAGATCCAGGATAGAGACAAGCAGAGCAGTATCAGACAGTGAGCATTACAGTGAGGTTCCCTCTAAGCTGGACAATCTGGAAAAGAAAGGTGAAAGATGTATCTAATGAGGACTCACCCTGAATGGTCGTATTATTTATAACATGTTCAATTCTCTAGTATGATCATGTGTAGGCTACTGTGTTTAGCAGAAAATGTGCAGAGCTAGTCCCTAATTCAGAGGTGCACGCAATTCCCGTTGTGGCTACATCTTTTTTCGCTGTACGAAAATATCCTGCCAGGTTGTGTACTCAGACACCCATAATCGGCACCTCAGTTCTGCAACTTGTGTATGAAGACACAACATCGGTCGCACATTGGATCTCTGAGTAAGCCTCAGGATTTTCAGAATCTGAACTAAAATGAATCTGAACTAAAATGGTGGAACCAGTGAATCTGTGTCAGAAGATGCACGTCCCGAAAATAATAGTAACACATCTGTGTTTGTGTAACCATTCCCCATATCCTCCTCCAAATGGCCACCAATCAATCACTCTGCATCTTAGTCCTCTCTGTGACTGTCATCTCAAAACCATCGTGGCATGTACGCAGTGCGACTCAGCTGCACGGGCAGTACTATAACCATCTGCCAGCTGAGTTTGAATTGGCACTGATTGCACCTCTGAGTCAGGCCCCTGCTCTCTGCTCCTCATTATTTTACAATGGGTAGACTGCTTTTCCAAATAAATGCAAGCAAAACGTGTAATATGTGTCTCATTTAAAGTGTAGGCTGAGATCAACCTGCTCCGTCCACAGCTGCAGCCATTAGTATTGCCACTTACATCAGCCCCATGCTGGGTGCAAAATATGTATAAGAAACAGGTATCCTCTGTCCATGCCTCAAACCAGCACGGACATCTGGCTTCACGTCCCACAACTCCCGTGGACACTCCCACAAGATGGATCTTTTCCATGCATTAGAAGGTAGCTACCCAGTTTCCTCTTAGGAGCAGCTGCTCTCGCATCCTCATGGTGCGTATGCAGTGCATCCTGTGGCACATTCGCAGTCTGCAGTTGCTGTTTGCAGTGTGAGCACAGTCTGCTGATAATCATGAGAATTTTTGGCAGCTGGTGCTGTGTCCTATCTTTTTCTACTTTCCTCCATAACTTAATACAGAGCCACTTACCCTATCAGGTAGCTGCTGACAATGCATCTCAATTGAACTTATTAATGCCGCACTGTTTTTCTTTTGTTTCTGGTGTATAAAGAATGTATTTTGGCATATTGAAAATGTTCAGAAGATAATGCTTCTAATAATGCACTCTATTTCACCCTTTATCTAATCTCAATACTCACACTCCAAAAATGTAAAAATAATGTTTGCATTGCTACGCAAAATTAGAAATACTTGTTTACCTACAAAATATTCGCCAAGAAAGAGACAAAGTTACTGGTACTGTAGGTGGGATGTCCTTAAGAAAGACTATATGGACTTAGGCCATAAACGTAAGGCAAGAAAATCTGAGGTAATATTCTCTGAAATATTACCAGTGCCACGCTCCAGCCCAGGGAGGCAGAGGGAGATTAGGGAGGTAAATGTGTGGCTTAAAGATTAGTGTAGAAAAGAGGGGTTTGTGTTCCTGGAACACTGGGCAGACTTCTCAGTCAGGCGCCATCTTTTTTGTCATGATGGACAGCACCTGAATGAGGAGGGGGCAGCAGTGCTGGGGGGAAGGATGGTTAGAAGGTTGGAGGAGATTTTAAACTATATGACTGGGTAGAGAGTTTTGTAAGAAACTACAGGATCATTAGTGAGTTCAGCAAGGTGGGAGGTATTAGGAATAATGGGGGTGGAGAAGGGGGGAGGGGAAGAACAGCTATAATTGGAAAATCAGGGAAAGCTAAATTAAGAATGGAAAGTATATCAATGAATAGACAAATAGATAAGGGTATTACTAACCTAATGTGTATGCTTACAAATGCAAGGCTTTCAGGTAAAATGGGTGAATTAGAAATGCTTGTAATGAAGGAACAATATGAAATTATAGGTATCAACTGAGACATGGTGGGATAATTCTCACGACTGGGCAGCTAACTTGGAGGGTTATACTCTTTTCAGGAGAGACAGGACTATTAAAAGAAGGGGTGGTGTATGTCTTTATGTCAAACCAGTTATTTACAAGGGAACTGGAGATATTGTGGAGACATTATGGGTTGAGATTTCTAAGGGAAGTAAATGTACAAAGAAAGTTTTAATAGGGATATGCTACAAACTGTCTGATATTAGTGTGATTGAGGAAGCGCAACTCTTGATGCAAATCGAGAAAGCAGCAGAACTGGGGGAGGTCCTAATCATTGGGGATTTTAATTATCCAGACATAAATTGGGCCAGCGAATCATGTGATATAGCCAGGGGTAAAAGGTTCTTAAATATGCTAAAATATAACTACAGTACTTGTCACAAATAGTTGAAGATCCAACCAGAGTAAGCACTATACTGGACCTAGTACTAACTAACAACATGGAGATAATAGCACAGTAGGCGAGACCTTGGGTAACAGTGATCATATGATCACATTTGACATTAGTTTTCAAAAGCAGCAATCTAAGGGTTCAACTAAGACTCTTAACTTTGAAAAAGCAAATTTTAACAGGCTGAAGCATGCACTAAAGGAGATAGAATGGGAAACTTTGTTTCAGTAAAAGAACACTGTTGGAATGTGGGATGTTTTTAACTTGATGCTAGACAAATATACATAAAAGTGCATCCACATGGGCAATAAAAATAAGAGTATTAAATTCAAACCAATGTGGCTAAACAAAAAGGTAAAGGAAGAAATGGATAAAAAGAGGCAAGCATTCAAACCTTTTAAATCAGATGGGAAGGTGGAGTCATTTGAGTACTACAAGGAATGTAACAAAAAAATGCAAAAAGGAAATCAGAGCAGTAAAATAGAAAATGAAAAGCAAATCGTTAAGAAGAGTAAAACTGACCCTAATTTTTTTTAATTTAAGTACATAAATGGTAAGAGGCTAAAAAGGAGAATATAGGACCATTAAAACGCGAACTGGGATTCTTGATAAATGATGACAAAGAAAAAGCTGAAATATTGAACACATTTTTTTATCAGTGTTTACTAGAGAGGACCAGATGGTGGGATTAAGAGAAAATAAGAATTTACTTACCGATAATTCTATTTCTCATAGTCCGTAGTGGATGCTGGGGACTCCGTAAGGACCATGGGGAATAGCGGCTCCGCAGGAGACTGGGCACATCTAAAGAAAGCTTTAGGACTATCTGGTGTGCACTGGCTCCTCCCCCTATGACCCTCCTCCAAGCCTCAGTTAGGATACTGTGCCCGGACGAGCGTACACAATAAGGAAGGATTTTGAATCCCGGGTAAGACTCATACCAGCCACACCAATCACACCGTACAACTTGTGATCTGAACCCAGTTAACAGCATGATAACAGAGGAGCCTCTAGAAAAGATGGCTCACTACAGCAATAACCCGATTTTTTGGTAACAATAACTATGTACCAGTATTGCAGACAATCCGCACTTGGGATGGGCGCCCAGCATCCACTACGGACTATGAGAAATAGAATTATCGGTAAGTAAATTCTTATTTTCTCTAACGTCCTAAGTGGATGCTGGGGACTCCGTAAGGACCATGGGGATTATACCAAAGCTCCCAAATGGGCGGGAGAGTGCGGATGACTCTGCAGCACCAAATGAGAGAACTCCAGGTCCTCCTCAGCCAGGATATCAATTTTGTAGAATTTTACAAACGTATTTGCTCCTGACCAAGTAGCTGCTCGGCAAAGTTGTAAAGCCGAGACCCCTCGGGCAGCCGCCCAAGATGAGCCCACCTTCCTTGTGGAGTGGGCATTTACAGATTTTTGGCTGTGGCAGGCCTGCCACAGAATGTGCAAGCTGAATTGTACTACCAATCCAACGAGCAATAGTCTGCTTAGAAGCAGGAGCACCCAGCTTGTTGGGTGCATACAGGATAAACAGCGAGTCAGATTTCCTGACTCCAGCCGTCCTGGAAACATATATTTTCAGGGCCCTGACAACGTCTAGCAACTTGGAGTCCTCCAAGTCCCTAGTAGCCGCAGGCACCACAAATAGGTTGGTTCAGGTGAAACGCTGAAACCACCTTAGGGAGAAACTTAGGACGAGTCCTCAATTCCGCCCTGTCCGAATGGAAAATCAGATAAGGGCTTTTTTAGGATAAAGCCGCCAATTCTGACACGCGCCTGGCCCAGGCCAGGGCCAACAGCATGACCACTTTCCATGTGAGATATTTTAACTCCACAGATTTAAGTGGTTCAAACCAATGTGACTTTTGGAACCCAAAACTACATTGAGATCCCAAAGTGCCACTGGAGGCACAAAAGGAGGCTGTATATGCAGTACCCCTTTTACAAACGTCTGAACTTCAGGGACTGAAGCTAGTTCTTTTTGGAAGAAAATTGACAGGGCCGAAATTTGAACCTTAATGGACCCTAATTTCAGGCCCATAGACACTCCTGTTTGCAGGAAATGTAGGAATCGACCCAGTTGAATTTCCTCCGTCGGGCCTTACTGGCCTCGCACCACGCAACATATTTTCGCCAATTGCGGTGATAATGTTTTTGCGGTTTCATCCTTCCTGGCTTTGATCAGGATAGTGATGACTTCATCCGGAATGCCTTTTTTCCTTCAGGATCCGGCGTTCAACCGCCATGCCGTCAAACGCAGCCGCGGTAAGTCTTGGAACAGACAGGGTCCTTGCTGGAGCAGGTCCCTTCTTAGAGGTAGAGGCCACGGATCCTCCGTGAGCATCTCTTGAAGTTCCGGTTACCAAGTCCTTCTTGGCCAATCCGGAGCCACGAATATAGTGCTTACTCATCTCCATCTTATCAATCTCAGTACCTTGGGTATGAGAGGCAGAGGAGGGAACACATACCCTGACTGAATACTGCCGACAGTGCTATCACATGATTTTCCGCCCAGCGAAGAATCCTTGCAGCTTCTGCCATTGCCCTCCTGCTTCTTGTGCCACCCTGTCTGTTTACGTGGGTGACTGCCGTGATGTCGTCCGACTGGATCAACACCGGCTGACCTTGAAGCAGAGGTCTTGCTAAGCTTAGAGCATTGTAAATGTCCCTTAGCTTCAGGATATTTATGCGAAGTGATGTCTCCAGGCTTGACCATAAGCCCTGGATATTCCTTCCCTGTGTGACTGCTCCCCAGCCTCGCAGGCTGGCATCCGTGGTCACCAGGACCCAGTCCTGAATGCCGAATCTGCGGCCCTCTAGAAGATGAGCACTCTGCAACCACCACAGGAGGGACACCCTTGTCCTTGGTGACAGGGTTATCCGCTGATGCATCTGAAGATGCGACCCGGACCATTTGTCCAGCAGGTCCCACTGGAAAGTTCTTGCGTGGAATCTGCCGAATGGGATTGCTTCGTAGGAAGCCACCATTTTACCCAGAACCCTTGTGCATTGATGCACTGAGACTTGGCTCGGTTTTAGGAGGTTCCTGACTAGCTCGGATAACTCCCTGGCTTTCTCCTCCGGGAGAAACACCTTTTTCTGGACTGTGTCCAGGATCATCCCTAGGAACAGAAGACAAGTCGTCGGAACCAGCTGCGATTTTGGAATATTGAGAATCCAATCGTGCTGCCGCAACACTACCTGAGATAGTGCTACACCGACCTCCAACTGTTCCCTGGATCTTACCCTTATCAGGGAATTGTCCAAGTAAGGGATAACTAAAATTCCCTTCCTTCGAAGGAATATCATAATTTCGGCCATTACCTTGGTAAAGACCCGGGGTGCCGTGGACCATCCATACGGCAGCGTCTGAACTGATAGTGACAGTTCTGTACCATAAACCTGAGGTACCCTTGGTGAGAAGGGTAAATTTTGACATGAAGGTAAGCATCCTTGATGTCCCGAGACATCATGTAGTCCCCTTCTTCCAGGTTCGCAATCACTGCTCTGAGTGACTCAATCTTGAATTTGAACCTCTGTATGTAAGTGTTCAAAGATTTTAGATTTAGAATCGGTCTCACCGAGCCGTCCGGCTTCGGTACCACCACAGTGTGGAATAATACCCCGTTCCCTGTTGCAGGAGGGGTATCTTGATTATCACCTGCTGGGAATACAGCTTGTGAATGGCTTCCAAAACTGTCTCCCTGTCAGAAGGAGACATCGGTAAAGCCGACTTTAGGAAACGGCGAGGGGGAGACGTCTCAAATTCTAATTTGTACCCCTGAGATATCACCTGAAGGATCCAGGGGTCTACTTGCGAGTGAGCCCACTGCGCGCTGAAATTCATTGAGACGGGCCCCCCACCGTGCCTGATTCTGCTTGTAAAGCCCCAGCGTATACTGAGGGCTTGGCAGAGGCGGGAGAGGGTTTCTGTTCCTGGGAACTGGCTGATTTCTGCAGCCTTTTTCCTCTCCCTCTGTCACAGGGCAGAAATGAGGAACCTTTTGCCCGCTTGTCCACGAAAAGACTGCGCCTGATAATACGGCGTCTTCTCATGTTGAGAGGCGACCTGGGGTACAAACGTGGATTTCCCAGCTGTTGCCGTGGCCACCAGGTCTAAAAGACCGACCCCAAATAACTCCTCCCCTTAATAAGGCAATACTTCCAAATGCCATTTGGAATACGCATCACCTGACCACTGACGTGTCCATAACCCTCTACTGGTAGAAATGGACAACGCACTTAGACTTGATGCCAGTCGGCAAATATTCCGCTGTGCATCACGCATATATAGAAATTTCAGTCAGGGAATCCGACCACGCCGACCCAGCACTGCACATCCAGGCTGAGGCGATTGCTGGTCGCAGTATAACACCAGTATGTGTGTAAATACATTTTAGGATACCCTCCTGCTTTCTATCAGCAGGATCCTTAAGGGCGGCCATCTCAGGAGAGGTTAGAGCCCTTACAAGCGTGTGAGCGTTTATCCACCCTAGGGGGTGTTTCCCAACGCACCCTAACCTCTGGCGGGAAAGGATATAATGCCAATAACATTTTAGAAATTATCAGTTGTTATCGGGGGAAACCCACGTATCATCACACACCTCATTTAATTTCTCAGATTCAGGAAAACTACAGGTAGTTTTTCCTCACCGAACATAATACCCCTTTTTTGGTGGTACTCGTATTATCAGAAATGTGTAAAACATTTTTCATTGCCTCAATCATGTAACGTGTGGCCCTACTGGAAGTCACATTTGTCTCTTCACCGTCGACACTGGAGTCAGTATCCGTGTCGGCGTCTATATGTGCCATCTGAGGTAACGGGCGCTTTATAGCCCCTGACGGCCTATGAGACGTCTGGACAGGCACAAGCTGAGTAGCCGGCTGTCTCATGTCAACCACTGTCTTTTATACAGAGCTGACACTGTCACGTAATTTCTTCCAACAGTTCATCCACTCAGGTGTCGACCCCCTAGGGGGTGACATCACTATTACAGGCAATCTGCTCCGTCTCCACATCATTTTTCTCCTCATACATGTCGACACAAAAGTACCGACATACAGCACACACACAGGGAATGCTCTGATAGAGGACAGGACCCCACTAGCCCTTTGGGGAGACAGAGGGAGAGTTTGCCAGCACACACCAGAGCGCTATATATATATATACAGGGATAACCTTATATAAGTGTTTTTCCCCTTATAGCTGCTGTATAGTTAATACTGCCCCTAATTAGTGCCCCCCTCTCTTTTTTAACCCTTTCTGTAGTGTAGTGACTGCAGGGGAGAGCCAGGGAGCTTCCCTCCAACGGAGCTGTGAGGGAAAATGGCGCCAGTGTGCTGAGGAGATAGGCTCCGCCCCCTTATCGACGGCCTTATCTTCCCGTTTTTCTGTGTATTCTGGCAGGGGTTAAATGCATCCATATAGCCCAGGAGCTATATGTGATGCATTTTTTTTGCCATCCAAGGTGTTTTTTATTGCGTCTCAGGGCGCCCCCCCCAGCGCCCTGCACCCTCAGTGACCGGAGTGTGAAGTGTGCTGAGAGCAATGGCGCACAGCTGCAGTGCTGTGCGCTACCTTGTTGAAGACAGGACGTCTTCTGCCGCCGATTTTCCGGACCTCTTCTGCCTTCTGGCTCTGTAAGGGGGCCGGCGGCGCGGCTCTGGGACCCATCCAAGCTGGGCCTGTGATCGTCCCTCTGGAGCTAATGTCCAGTAGCCTAAGAAGCCCAATCCACTCTGCACGCAGGTGAGTTCGCTTCATCTCCCCTTAGTCCCTCGATGCAGTGAGCCTGTTGCCAGCAGGTCTCACTGAAAATAAAAAACCTAAACTAAAACTTTCACTAAGAAGCTCAGGAGAGCCCCTAGTGTGCACCCTTCTCGTTCGGGCACAGAGATCTAACTGAGGCTTGGAGGAGGGTCATAGGGGGAGGAGCCAGTGCACACCAGATAGTCCTAAAGCTTTCTTTAGATGTGCCCAGTCTCCTGCGGAGCCGCTATTCCCCATGGTCCTTATGGAGTCCCCAGCATCCACTTAGGACGTTAGAGAAATTAAGACTAATAAATCTCCTGGTCCAAATTGACTTCATCCTAGGGTTCTGATGGAGCTAAACGCTGAAATAGCAAAACCACTGTATCTGATTTTCACTGATTCACTTGCATCAGGCATGGTACCAAAGGATTAGTGTATAGAAGAGGTAGTCCCAATATTTAAAAAGGGCATTAAACTCCATCCTGGTAACTATTGACCTGTTAGTCTGACATCAATAATGGGGAAACTATTGGAAGGTATACTAAGGGATAGCATACAGAAGTACTTGGAGGCTATTAATAAGATCCAGCATGGTTTTGTGAGAAATAGGTCATGTCAAACTAATTTGATTAGCTTCTATGAGAAAGTAAGTGACAATCTTGACCAGGGTAACACAGTGGATGTGGTCTATCTGGTTTTTGTTAAAGCTTTCGACACAGGAGGCTAATTTTCAAATTAAGGGAGTTTGGAATAGGAAACATTATTTGTACATTGGTGAGTAATTGGCTTGAAAACAGGGAACAGTGAGTGATGGTTAATGGGATGTTTTCCACCTGGGCTAAAGCAATCAGTGGAATACCGCAGGGTTCTGTGCTGAGGCCACTATTGTTTAACATATTTATAAATGATCTAGGAGAAGGACTAGAAAGCACAGTGTCAATCTTTGCAGATGTAACTAAATTAGGTAATCAAGTCAGATGTGGATGTGGAGTCTCTTCAGAGCGATATATTTAAACTAGAAGAATGGGCAACGAAATGGAGTATGAGGTTTAATGTGGAATGTAAAGTTATGCACTTGGGGACTAAGAATAATCATGCAAATCACCAATTAAATGTGGAAAATATAGGGGAAATGGTATTAGAAAAGGATTTGGAGGTGTTCACTGATAGTAGATTTAGCAGCAGTACACAATGTTAAAGTGAAGCAAAAAAAGGCAAATAAGGTGTTAGCATGCGTTAAAAGGGGAATTGAGTCGAGGGATGAGAGTGTAATCCTGCCACTGTATAAATCATTGGTACGACCGCATATTGAGTATTGTGTACAGTTATGGGCACCACACTATAAAAGTGACACGTTAGAACTTGAAAAGGTTCAGAGGCGAGCTACCAAATTGATTAAGGGGTTGGAGACTCTGGACTATGAGGAGAGGCTTTCTAGGTTAGAAATGTTTACACTAGAAATGAGACAACTAAGAGAAGATATTATTATTATTATTATCCTTTATTTATATGGCGCCACAAGGGATCCGCAGCGCCCATTACACAGTACATAATCAAATAAGCAGACAAGAAAACAGCACTTACAGTTCAAGACAATATAGGACAGGTATAGAAAACCAGGGCTTAGGTGCCATCAAAGGGAGTAAGGAGTATGATTGTGTAAGTAAGAAAAGGAAAGGCACATGAGGAAAGAAGTCCCTGCTCTTGCGAGCTTATAATCTAAAAGATGATTAATATCTACAAATATATAAAGGGGCAATATACGGAGCTATCAGGTGATTTGTTTATTACGAGACCTCTGCACAAAATGCGCAGACACCCATTAAAGCTTGTGAAGAGGAAATTTCGTACTCAGCACAGGAAGGGATTCTTCACTGTAAGTGCAATATGAATATGGAAATCACTGCCAGAGAAGGTTGTAAAGGTGGACTCAGTCAGTGCATTTAAAAATGGGTCAGATACATTTCTAATGGAAAAAGATATCCGAGGATATTGCCTTTAACCACAATAAAATAGGGAATATAATATAATTCAGGCTGAATTCGATGGACTACTGGTCTTTTTTCAACCTCACCTACTATGTTACTATTTTACTATGTTAGACACAGCTCGCCACATGTAAAAAACAAAAAACACTTAAAACGGACCAAGTCATGCCTCTCATGATTAATGTTAGCCCCTAATTAGGTTATGCTGTACCGTATTTTAGGAGATAAAATTATATAATTGTATTTACTGTTAGAAGTGTTTTTAAAGCTATAGGAGATCTTACTGGAGACTTTTCCATAACTTTGAGTTTGCAAAGAGCAAGAATTAAGTGTGTACATTGGGATTATTATTATCCTTAATTTATATGGTGCCACAAGGGTTCTGCAGCACCCAATTACAGAGTACATAAATAATCAAACAGGAAAACAGCAACTTACAGTTGACGACAATATAGGACAAGTACAGGGTAAATAAACATGGCTACATCAGCAGATGACACTGGAATAAGTATCAGGTGGCAGAAGACTGCTGGATTTGGTGCAGTTGAAGATTACTGAAGTAAGAAAAAGGATAAGTACATGAGGGAAGAAGGCCCTACTCGTGAGAGCTTACATTCTAAAGGGGAGGGGTAGACAGACAGGGGTGACACAGATGAGTTACATAGAAAGCGTGGAACAGAGGGTTAGGATGAGATTTGGCTGGGTTTGGTGAAGAAGTGGGTCTTGAGGGCCCGTTTGAAGTTTTGTAGAGAGGTGGAGAGTCTGAGGGGGAGAGGTAGGGAATTCCAGAGAAGTGGTGCAGCACGTTAAAAATCTTGGAGGTTGGAGTGGGAGAAAGTAATCCGTAGGCAGGAGAGTCGGAATGCATTAGCAGAGAGAAGAGGACAGGTGGGAGTGTAAAGGGAGATAAGGTCAGAGCTATAGATTTGAGTGGAGTGGGTGAGGGTTTTGTGAGTGTGAGAAGCTTGAAATAGATTCTGAAAGGGAAGGGGAGCAAGTGAAGGTCTTGTAAGAGAGAAGAGGTGGACGTAGTGCATTTGGTGAGGAAAATGAGCCGGGCAGCAGCATTGAGGATAGATTGGAGTGGAGAGAGGTATTTGTCAGGAATGCCAATCAGGAGGAGATTACAGTAGTCCAGTCTTGAGATGACCAGTGGGTGGATAAGAGTCTTAGTAGCATCCTGGGTCAGAAAGGGTCTGATCCTGGAAATATTTTTTAGATGAAAATGGCAGGTTTGTGAGAGGTGCTGAATGTGTGGCTTGAAGGAGAGGGAGGAGTCAAGGATTACTCCAAGACATCACACTTGGGGGCTAGAGGAGATAGTAGTGACATCAATAGATAATGAGAATGTAGGAGGTGAGGTTATGCAGGAGGGAGGGAAGATGATCAGCTCAGTCTTAGACATGTTAAGTTTAAGAAAGCGCTGGGACATCCAGAGATAGCAGGGAGACAGTTGGAGATATGAGTGAGGAGAGCAGGGGAGAGGTCTGGAGAGGAAAGATAGATTTGAGTGTCATCAGCATAGATATGATTTTGTAAACCAAAAGAACTAATGAGCTTACCTAGGACGTATAGAGAGAGAAAAGAAGAGGACCAAGGACAGAACTTTGGGGTACACCTACAGTTAGTGGAAGTGAGGGGGAGGTGGAGTCATGAGAGGAGACAGAATGAACGGTCAGAGAGGTAGGAAGACAGCCAAGAGAGGGCAGTATCACACAGACCAATGGAGTGAAGGATTTGCAATAAGAGAGGATGGTCCACAGTGTCAAAAGCAGCAGAGAGATCAAGTAGAATAAGTAGAGAGTAGTGTCCCTTAGATTTAGCAGCATGGAGGTCATTGCATACTTTTGTAAGGGCAGTTTCAGTGGAGTGGAAAGGGCAGAAGCCAGACTGGAATGTGTCAAGCAGTGAGTGTGAGGAAAGAAAGGAAGTAAGGTTGTAGACAATACGCTCAAGGAGTTTAGAGGCAAAAGGGGGGAAAGAGATGGGTCGATAGTTGGAGAGAGTGTTTGGATCAAGGGTAGGTTTTTTAAGAATAGGAGAGATGAGTGCATGCTTGAAGGAAGAGGAGACAGTGCCTGATGAGAGGGAGAGATTGAGAAGGTGGGAAAGATGGGAACAGGCAGAAGGTAGCGGAGGAGGTGGGAGGGGATAGGGTCAAGTGGGGAGGTGGTGAGGGGACAGGAATAAATGAGGGCCATGACTTCCTCACCAAATGCATGGGAGAAAGATGTCAGATTTGGTGAGAGGGATGGGGAGGGGTGGTAAGGGATGGGAGGAGGCTTGTTACTGATGGTCTGGTGTGATGTGATGTCCTGACGTATGGAGTCAATTTTGGATGTGAAGTAAGCGGCAAAGTCAAGAGCAGAGAGTGAGGAAGGGAGACGAGGTGGACGTGGGCAGAGGAGTGAGTTGAGAGTGGCAAAGAGGCGTCGGGGTTGGAAGACTGGCAGGAGATGAGGTTCTTGAAGTATGACTGTTTAGCAAGAGAAACGGCAGCACTGAAGGATGAGAGCATATGTTTGAAATGGAGGAAGTCTGCCTTAGAGCATGATTTCCTCCAGTGTCGCTCAGCAGTACGTGAGCATTTATGCATATATCTGGTGCATTTGGTGTGCCAGGGTTGAGGTGTTAATTTGCGAGGGAGAATAGTGGTTGGTGGAGCAAAAGAGTCAAGAGCAGAAGTAAGGGATGCATTGTATATGGAAGTGGCTTGTTCAGGGCATGAGAGAGGGAGAGAATAGGAGAGAGAAGTGAGTCAAACAGGGAGGAAAGGAATGTGTTATCAATAGCCTCAATGTTACGCTTAGCGATGGTAGCCTTAGGAGGTAGAGATAGGTTAAAGGAGAGCAGGTGGTGGTCAGAGAAGGGAAATGGGCAGTTGGAAAAATGAGAAATATCACAATGGTGAGTGAAAGTGGGGTAACAGGAAAGGAGGGGAAAGGAAACAGAGAGATGGAGGGGAGACAGAGGAGGGGAGAGAGGAGGAGGTGTAGGAGACTAGGGGGGAAGGATAAAGATACATGATTAGTTAGACACTGGGGTATATTTACTAAGCTCCCGATTTTGGCCGATTTTGTGTTTTTTGTTCAAAGTGTCATCTCGGGAATTTACTAAACTCAAATCTCGGCAGTGATGAGGGCATTCGTATTTTTTTTTAAGTCAGAGAAAAAAAATACGGATGAATACACCATCGGTCAAACAAGCCTGTTATTTTATACAACTCGGTAATTTACTAAAAAATCGTATTCCCAATCACTGCCGTCAAAAGCCAAACACTGCCATGAAAAAGTACGAATCATAAAAAAAGCAGTTTTCAAATAGACCTGCTTTTCCCCCTCGTATTCTGATAGGCATGCACGGATCAGTGAGATCCGTGCATGTTTATCTGTGGGAAGGGGTGTGAAAGGGTTAAAAATCCCCCCAAAAAATTGCGTGGGGTACCCCCTCCTAAGCATAACCAGCCTCGGGCTCTTTGAGCCGGTCCTGGTTGAAAAAATACATGGGAAAAATTTACTGGGGTCCCCCCATATTTAAACAACCAGCATTGGGCTCTGTGCCTGGTCCTGGTGCAAAAAATATGGGGGACAAAAAACGTAGGGGTCCCCCGTATTTTTAACACCAGCACCGGGCTCCACTAGCCAAGGACATAATGCCACAGCCGGGGGGACACTTTTATACTGGTCCCGGCGGCCCAGGTATTACATCCCCAACTAGTCACCCCTGGCAGGGGTACCCTGGAGGAGTGGGGACCCCTTAAATCAAGGGGTCCCCCCTCCAGCCACCCAAGGACCAGGGGTGAAGCCTGAGGCTGTCCAACCCATCTGTGGGCGGTGGATGGGAGGCTGATAGCCTTTTGTGTAAAAAAAGAATGTTGTGTTTTGTAGCAGAACTACAAGTTCCAGCAACCCCCCCCCCCCCGCAAGCTGGTATTTGGAGAACTACAAGTACCAGCATGCAGGGAAATAACTGGCCCGCTGGTACCTGTAGTTCTACTACAAAAAAAATACCAAATAAAAACAAAACACACACACCGTGACAGTAAAACTTTAATTTACATACATGCACACTTACATACACACATACTTACCTATGTTGACACAAAGCCCGAGGCTGGTTATGCTTAGGAGGTGGGACCCCACGCATTTTTGGGGGGATTTTTAACACTTTACAGACTTCTTTTAAGGTACACAATGAAGCCCTGCATGGATCACACTGATCCGGCCAGGATTCATTGTGTTAAATCTGGCAGTGTTTTACTAATCACTCCTGTAAAACACTGCCTGACATTACGAATGACATCGACATTGGAAAAAATGAAAATGCAGAATACAACAGCATAGTAAATGCCACGTAAAAAAATGCAAATTCACACTACTGATGTCATTCGTGTTTAATCTTGCACCATGGGGGTAATTCCAAGTTGATCGCAGCAGGAATTTTTTTTAGCAGTTGGGCAAAACCATGTGCACTGCAGGGGAGGCAGATATAACATGTGCAGAAAGAGTTAGATTTGGGTGGGTTATTTTATTTCTGTGCAGGGTAAATACTGGCTGCTATATTTTTACACTGCAAATTAGATTGCAGATTGAACACACCACACCACACCACACCCAAATCTGTTAAATCTGCCTCCCCTGCAGTGCACATGGTTTTGCCCAACTGCTAAAAAAATTCCTGCTGCGATCAACTTGGAATTACCCCCCAAATCCCTACAATTACAAATCTTAGTAAATATACCCCACTGAGTGATGTGGGGAGTAGAAGGAAACCATGACATGGGGGGTGATTCAGAGTTGTTCGCTCGCTAGCTGCATTTAGCAGCATTGCACGCGCTAAGCCGCCGCCCTCTGGGAGTGTATCTTAGCTTAGCGGAATTGTGAACGAAAGATTAGCAGAATTGCGAATAGAAATTTCTTAGCAGTTTCTGAGTAGCTCCAGACCTACTCACAGATTGCGATCAGCTCAGGCCATTTCGTTCCTGGTTTGATGTCACACACGCCCTGCGTTCGGCTAGCCACTCACTTACCGCATGCGCACTGCGTACCATGAGCATGCGCATTTTTGCCTTAATCGCTCCGTTGCAAAAATCGGCAACGAGCGAACAACTCGGAATGACCCCCATAGTGTTAAGAAGGTAAATAGGCTGAGGGAAACTGGAAGTAGGAGTGGAGGCTGTAAGGGAATCAGAGCAGAAGAATTACAGAAATGCAGGTGAGAAAAGCAGTGTAGGCTCAATGGGTGTAGATTTAGTTTCAAGTGAATCAAGAGCGTAGATAAAATGGGTGCAGAAATGTATTTGGTCTGTAAGAAATGTATGGATTGTGAGAGGGTTAAAAAGCAATGGTAATTCTGTAAGGTTTTTTAAGTGTTTGTAGGTAAAATTGCATTGGTGCAGCTGTGCATAAAAAAACTATTACTAATTACAAAAATACAGATACAAGCATTTGTTGGTGAAATGGATGGTTTTTGAAATGTCCAAGTAAGGTAGTTCCGTGCTATTTAATCAGAAGCAACAATCAGGAGGTGAGTGATATGGAGAGTAAGTGACTCACATTTGTTATTAGTTCTTCAGTTTTCTTTGTTTTGTTAGATTGGTGGTAGGGGGATTGGGGATGTGTTAGATGGACCAGCTATGTAAGTTGGCATTTTATACTTGAGTTGGACATGGTTGGGTTAAATCTAAATCAGAATCGTATCTTATCAAAACATCTAGTCAAGTGTTGGTGTGCTCATGGGATGTGATCATGTGACCGACGGTTGGGATCCTGCCGGTCACTATACTGACAGCGGAATCCGGACTGCTAGAAATCCCGACAGTCGGCATGCTGACTAACAGGGACTATTCCTACTCGTGGGTGTCTACGACACCCATACAGTGGGAATCCAACCTGTGGGGAGCACAGCAAGCCCGAAAGGGGCTTCATTACGCCTGCCCCCCCCCTTCCCCCACCGGCAATCTGGCGGACGGTACCCCGGTATCGGTATGCTGACCACTGGGATCACCACCGCTGGTCACCCAATCCCAACCCATTATCAAAGCAACTAATCAGATTATCTCATTTATTTTGTATATTCTACACAATAAAAGCTGAAAACCTTATTGGTTACTATGGAAAATAACTTTGCTTGTCCTCTGTAGAAGGTCTGATAATAGCACAGTATGGTGTAGATAGTAGTGTGATGATATCTCTGCATACAGTAACTACCTCACAAAACTTCAGAACTAGAGAATATGTACTAATGGTGTTGGTACTTCCACATGCCTTGGTTCAGGTCCACACTGTGTTTCTCATGTGTTCATATGGCTAATGGAAACCATTGTTTGTGGACTATTCGCCAGATCAGCAATCAGCCTTTGCCTGAATTGACTTCTAAGGTGTCATGTTGGGGAAAACACCTGGCTGGGGCATTTAAGACAGGTATATTGTGATAGAATCTCTTAATCAACCAAATCAAATTTGTTTCAGCAAGGCACAATATGTTGGTCTGGATATTTTAAAGGCCATCTTGAACTGTAAGGTAGAATGGTATACAGTTTTCGGAATGGACCTGTTACAGTGGCATCATTCGTATTGACATGTGAAGCTGTCAATAAATCATTGTATAGTTATACAGCTGCCACAACCATATGGAACATCCCAGCTTTGTAATTCTTTTCCGACTATACCTATTCTTAGCACTGACCAGGCGTAAAGTGATTTTTGACAGCTGATGTATTAGAACAGTTGTATAAGAGTTATTACATTTTAGTTAATCATGGGTTCACTTATTATAAATATATTATTCAGCTCAGTAATTTTTTATATGAATGGAATCATAGAAAAATGATAACAGCAATTTAATTTGACATTTTTCAAATTCAATTTGAAGCTTACATAATTAATTTTATAGTTCTATAAAAAGTATGATGTGCCCGGTTTCCAGCCGCAATGTACCCAATTTACATATGACGTTCACAGATTCTCGATTTTGCTATAGAAAGCTGTCTATTCCAATTAATGTTCATGTAATTAGCTTAATGAAAAATAAAAATACTTTTCTTCTGACAGGTTCATACCGCCTCGTCTGCTTGGATTCAATACTGCCTGTGAAATGCTAGTCATATGTCTTTAATTGCCTCTTAAAGTGACAATAGACTTGAAATTATTAGTTTGAGCGGAATATACAGTACATGTGGGGCCAAATGTAATAGAGTGTGAGTTTCAGAAAGTGAGAGATTTGGTAAGGTTTTTCAATATTTTTTTTTAAGTGGCAATTATTTACACTGCAAAACCAGGTTGTTATTGCTGTGTAAATGATTGCCACTTTAAAAAAAAACTGCAAAACCTTACCAAATCTCTCACTTATTGAAAGTCTCACTCTATTACATTTGGCCCATGGGGTCTATGTACTAAGCCTTGGACATAGATATTAAGGGCTAGGTGTACTAAGCCTTGAAAATTGAAAAATTGCACAGTGATAAAGTACCAACCAATCAGCTTCTAACTGTCATTTTTCAAATCCAGCCTGTAACATGGCAGTTAGGAGCTGATTGGCTGGTACTTTATCTCCGTCAAATTTATCACTTTTCAAGGCTCATTACTCACCCTAAGGGGGAGATTCAAATGTTTGAAAAGTCGGTAGGGTGTCTGTTTTTTCCTGTCTATTAAGGCCCATACACACTTGACGATAAAATGAACGACGTCGTTCATTTCAGCCCTCATCAACGACGTCGCTCATTATATCGTCAAGTGTGTATGCATCCGACGACCACCGATGCACGGCCCCGCGGGACGTTAACGACCCTCGCTTATCTGTGGAGCATGTATGCTCAATTTCCACTATGGTCGTTACCGACCAGAGACGTCGTTGAATGTGTATGGTGTGAAAGACCAACGACCAACGACCAACGACCAAGCCACTGTTCACCAGCCCTGTTCCCAGCTCATTATTTTAATAAACTGTTCAGCTTGGATGCTTCAACGATGAATGGTATATGGTCTTTCGTCTTTGGTCTTTGGTCGTTGGTAGTGTGTATGCTCATGTCGTTTGCTCAGCTGTTCAAGGGAAGTTCAAGGGAAGTCGTTAACGACGGTCGTTAACGATGTGTGCATCGTCAAGTGTGTATGGGCCTTTAGATAGGAAAAACCAGACACCCAACTGACTTTTCAACCAACCAACCAGCTCCTAACTGTCATTTTTCATAAACAAGGGCAGATGTATTAAGGCTGGGTTTGAATAATGACAGATAGGAGCTGACTGGCTGATGGTGCGTTATCACCTTCCACTCCAGACTTAACACATCTGCCCCACAGTCTGTAACATGACAGTAAGGAGCTTAATAGTTACAGTAGTACTTTATCTCTGTCCACTTTATCTCTCTCCAAGGCTTAGTACATATAACCCATAGCTGTTATTTGATCTTGCTATGAAAAATTATAGCTTTAAAGTGTTTTGTCCCCACCTGCTCCAAAGTTTTTGCTTGCTAATGTCATGCATACATTTTCTAGTAGTTCCTGCGGGCCGTTATATCTTGGCATTCTAGCACTTGTGGTTCTCCAAGTAACGGCATGCCGAAGCTGGCCCACTGGACATGTAGGCCGCCTGCAAAGTACAATATTACAGTACCATGAACCCCACACCCACCATCACCAGGGGTGCAGAGCATAGTTAGGGAAGGGGACACCATTTATTTTTTGAGGTCCCCACATTCTGAGAAATTCCAGCTCTGGGCTGACCAGTTTGGAACTGGGTAATGTGATGGCAGGGGTACCCCACACTTAGTGTCCCCCTGCTATAACATTATTCCCACCAGCTGGTTCAGCCTGGTGCTGGTTATTGGAAAATGAAGGGGGGGGGGGGACACCCAATGCCATTTTTTTACCTCTATTTTCCAATACCAGCCCACGCTGAGAGGACTGGGGCTGGTTTTGGGTACATTTCAATTTTTGGGGTCACTACTTTCCGAGGAATTCCAACCCTTGACTGTCCAGTTTGGGGCTGGGTAATGTGATGGGTGGGGTACCCCACACTGAGTGTCCTACTGCTATTGCATTACACCCCCCCTGGATGGTTCAGCCTGGTGCCATTTTTGGGGGAAAATAGGGGGAACCACATGCTGTCCCCCCCACCTAATTTCCATTACTAAATCAGTCTGAGTGGTCCAGGGCTGGTTATTATTTTTATGGGAGACACCACTGTTTTCTGTGGAAAACAAACACTAAAATCCTGTTCCCCTTCCCCAACGATGTTATTAATTCTCAACCTCCCCTCTTCATCACTGTTATTAATTAAATTCCCCTTCTTCCACAGCCAAGTTTATTTTTTCAGCAGACTGTTTCAGCAGATACAGATTGGACAAGTGTGTAGTGAGGATTGAATGTAGAATATGTGAGCAGGTCTGCAGTAAGATGTACAAACAGGCTGATCTTGAGTCTGATCTGCCGAGGATTGGACACTGTGTACCCAGCTTACAAGTGCCTACCAGATGGCTGTGGGAATATGAAACTTAAGGGCCCCATACACTTATGCGACATGTCTGACCGTCATGTTGCAGGCGATCACCCCGGCAGCCTCACAGGTGGCAGGATCGCCCAAGATACATCGTATGCTGTCCTTTTGCATACGACATATCTTGGGCGATCCCAGCCATGCCTGCGGGGTAGGACATGATCACTAGTGCAGCACGGTCAATCTGGAGGATCCGATCCGATGCGCACGGGAAAGCGCATCGGATCGGATCGGAAACACCTCCATAATGCCCTATTTCATCCCACATATCGGCCCGAATGTCCGAAATCGGATGAAATCGGGCATTATCATTCTAGTGTATGGGGCCCTTTACAGCTAAAACCTTCACTTTATGTACATTGTACTATAGCACCATCTACCTGGGTAACCTGTAAAGCTGCATGCAAATATCTTTAGCGTCTTCCTCGCATTCCCCAGAAGCCAAAATCTAAAGTCTCCTCTTTACTTCACAAACATCAATTCAATAGATGATTAGCTGCTAAGATCGAACATGCAGTCAAATAACTTTTCTCAGAAAAAGCAAAAGGTACAAAGTACCACCTGGCGCCAATCAAATGCTCAGTGATTAATCATAATCTGTCTGCAGCTCTCCTATATCAAAGGGACTACTCCTCCCTTCAAAAAAGAAGCACTACCAAAGAAGAATCTAGAAAGCGCTGACAGATTATATTTTTTAAAAAACAACTATCTATGAACCATTTTTACTGGCTTAAAATAAAAATAAAATAAAAAACAGCAATAAGTGGTTTGCAACTATTTTCTCTCTCAATACATTAATCTGTATACATACATATTTGCTCTAAAGACACCTTTCACATAAAAGAAAAAAATCATTATTTATAAAAACCAGCGCAGTGTTAGTATGCTTTTAGTGCAACAAGATGTTTTAGCTGAAATAGCTTGCAGCATGCATATATTCAGTACACTGATAGAGTGTTGCAATAATGTTTCCTTTATTACCAATAGTGATGTGCCTTGAAAGTCTTTATCCAAAAGACACTATGAGACTTTGCTGCCAAGTTGATAGTTATTTTCCCAAGCAGAAAAAAGTTAGTAGGCATGCATACTTGAGACAGTTCCTGTGCAAACTTATATTAAGCAGTTGCTTTTAGACATGTATACTTGAGACAGTTCCTGTGCAGACTTATAATAAGCAGTTGCTGTTAGACATGGCCATGCTGTTTTAATATTAAAGCAAATATTTTACAGCATCCTCCTTCTGGGTGGTAAAGCTTCTATTAACTCCCGGCTCTGGTGCTCCAAACCCTTTATACGAGCCTTATCCGGAGATGCATATAAGTCCCAGTGTTTGGAGGTGGTGTATGCAGATTCCGCCAGTAAAGGTGCCACAGATGAATCGATATGAGACGCGTTTCCCCGCCTTACAGCAGCTCTGTAATTCAGCGGCTTCCTCAGTCAGTCACTGTCCTATCTCTCCCTGCGCAAAGTGCCTACTGTCTGCAATGGGGAAGGAGGGCAGCAGGCCTCTGGCCCCTCCTACAGGCCCCTTGAAAGGATAAAGAGTACCCGCTCCCCCCTCTCTGCACCACTGGCAGTTAGACAGCAGTTTACCAAACCGCAGTTCAGCAAATCCCACATAATGACAGCCTGATATGTGAGCAACGTCATTACTGAAGACTTCGTGGTCTATTCATTATCCGTTCATTTCTACAAAAGTAGGTTAAAAGTAATATTTTCACCTACTTTTGTAGTCATTAAATATTGGGACCATTTATTATAAAGGTAATGCAGGAGATATCATGGCTATCTCCTGCTTACATTTCAGCTCCGATCTAGCCCACTATTCTCATACTATTGTGTGGGGACCTAAATTAATAGGAACTTGACAGCAGGAAATTTCCTGGTCCCCCACTCCTTCCTATAGTTAAAAAGGACTGAGCAGCAAAAAGAGACCCTTTCAGATCCCCCCCCCCCTCTGTTTGAATCTCTCTGCTGCACTCTGACATCTTAGAGCATATGCATGAACCCCTCTTCAAACACAGGGACATTTTAACAGCAGCGTAAGCCCCTGGGCAAAGCAATGCACTGGGGCTCCTACCCATCCTTCAACAGTAGGGGTGGGGTGTACTATCAGCAGCAGCTTTGATGTCCCATGGGCGGTAGGGGGTGTTCTATCTTCTGCTCAGCATGTAGAACCTAGAGCAGTAATTCCTGCTAATTACTCCTTTACTGCACAGATGGTGGGAGATGGGGCAGGAGAGAGAACACTAAACTGTAGAAGGGGGGCATTGGGCTGAATGAAGGGGCCCCAGCACATGGCTTTCAGGGAGGTAGGGGTGTTTAATATGCAGGGGATGGGTGGATAGTGAAGTGGGCTTAATAGTCATCATTTTCTGGTGGGATATCTCCAGTTCCTGGGAATAGGGGGGTGACTCAAACCTGATCGTAGATGTGCTAAATTTAGCACATCTACGATCAGCCTCCTTGACATGTGGGGGGATGCCCAGCACAGGGCTAGTCCACCCTGCATGTCACCCCCCCCGCACAAGTACAAAAGCATCGCACAGCCAGAGACAGGGAGCTACTCATCGCAGCCACCATGGCCTACTCCCTCAACGGTCCGGGCACATCTGCGTTGCCCAGTCTGCGCCGCCGGCCTGCCCCCTCCCACCCAGCGACCACCCCTGCCTGTCAATCAGTCAGAGGCGATCACAGGGCTAAGACAGCTGTCAGCTTTCTGCCATGCACCGGTGCACTGCGGCGCTGGCGCATGCGCAGTTCAGCCCTGATCGCTGCTGCGCGAAAATGGACAGCACCGATCAAATCTGAATTAGCACCTAGATTTCTTAGCTTTCAATAGGATAAAAAAAACTAGAGAGTCCCACCTTTCTGGAGGTACTGGGGACTTGGGTACTAGAGTTTATGACCCAGAGCAATCCACCGACAAAAATAATAAAACTGCATAACAGGAGTGTGGAGCTGGAGCAGGGACCAGCTGCTGGAAGGCTGATATCTCTGGGCATAGTAGAGACAAGCTACAGTGTCCACCAACAGGGGAGAGTCCCAGGTTTTAGAGTATACCCTCAGAAAAACTCTGTCAGACAGAACCCGAGATATCTGGCTCAGAAGAGCAATTAGCAGGCTCAGATGGGGACACTTCATTAAAGTCATGTATCTCTGCTTCCCCAGGGCTGATTTTCAAAAATCTAGTACCCCTGGAAAAAATAAGAATTTACTTACCGATAATTCTATTTCTCGGAGTCCGTAGTGGATGCTGGGGTTCCTGAAAGGACCATGGGGAATAGCGGCTCCGCAGGAGACAGGGCACAAAAAGTAAAGCTTTAGGATCAGGTGGTGTGCACTGGCTCCTCCCCCTATGACCCCCCTCCAAGCCTCAGTTAGGATACTGTGCCCGGACGAGCGTACACAATAAGGAAGGATTTTGAATCCCGGGTAAGACTCATACCAGCCACACCAATCACACTGTACAACCTGTGATCTGAACCCAGTTAACAGTATGATAACAGCGGAGCCTCTGAAAGATGGCTCACAACAATAATAACCCGATTTTTTGTAACTATGTACAAGTAATGCAGATAATCCGCATTTGGGATGGGCGCCCAGCATCCACTACGGACTCCGAGAAATAGAATTATCGGTAAGTAAATTCTTATTTTCTCTATCGTCCTAGTGGATGCTGGGGTTCCTGAAAGGACCATGGGGATTATACCAAAGCTCCCAAACGGGCGGGAGAGTGCGGATGACTCTGCAGCACCGAATGAGAGAACTCCAGGTCCTCCTTAGCCAGGGTATCAAATTTGTAGGATTTTACAAACGTGTTTGCCCCTGACTAAATAGCCGCTCGGCAAAGTTGTAAAGCCGAGACCCCTCGGGCAGCCGCCCAAGATGAGCCCACCTTCCTTGTGGAATGGGCATTTACATATTTTGGCTGTGGCAGGCCTGCCACAGAATGTGCAAGCTGAATTGTATTACACATCCAACTAGCAATAGTCTGCTTAGAAGCAGGAGCACCCAGTTTGTTGGGTGCATACAGGATAACAGCAAGTCAGATTTCCTGACTCCAGCCATCCTGGAACCTATACTTTCAGGGCCCTGACAACATCCAGCAACTTGGAGTCCTCCAAGTCCCTAGTAGGCGCAAGGCACCACAATAAGCTGGTTCAGGTGAAACACTGACACCACCTTAGGGAGAGAACTGGGGACGAGTCCGCAGCTCTGCCCTGTCCGAATGGACAAACAGATATGGGCTTTTTTGAGAAAAAAACCACCAATTTGACACTCGCCTGGCCCAGGCCAGGGCCAAGAGCATGGTCACTTTTCATGTGAGATGCTTCAAATCCACAGATTTGACTGGTTTTAAACCAATGTGATTTGAGGAATCCCAGAACTACGTTGAGATCCCACAGTGCCACTGGAGGCACAAAAGGGGGTTGTATATGCAATACTCCCTTGACAAACTTCTGGACTTCAGGAACTGAAGCCAATTCTTTCTGGAAGAAAATCGACAGGGCCGAAATTTGAACCTTAATGGGCCCCAATTTGAGGCCCATAGACACTCCTGTTTGCAGGAAATGCAGGAATCGACCGAGTTGAAATTTCTTCGTGGGGCCTTCCTGGCCTCACACCACGCAACATATTTTCGCCACATGTGGTGATAATGTTGTGCGGTCACCTCCTTCCTGGCTTTGACCAGGGTAGGAATGACCTCTTCCGGAATGCCTTTTTCCCTTAGGATCCGGCGTTCCACCGCCATGCCGTCAAACGCAGCTGCGGTAAGTCTTGGAACAGACATGGTACTTGCTGAAGCAAGTCCCTTCTTAGCGGCAGAGGCCATAAGTCCTCTGTGAGCATCTCTTTAAGTTCCGGGTACCAAGTCCTTCTTGGCCAATCCGGAGCCATGAGTATAGTTCTTACTCCTCTACGTCTTATAATTCTCAGTACCTTAGGTATGAGAAGCAGAGGAGGGAACACATACACCGACTTGTACACCCACGGTGTTACCAGAACGTCCACAGCTATTGCCTGAGGGTCTCTTGACCTGGCGCAATACCTGTCCCGTTTTTTGTTCAGACGGGACGCCATCATGTCCACCTTTGGTATTTCCCAACGGTTCACAATCATGTGGAAAAACTTCCCGATGAAGTTTCCACTCTCCCGGGTGGAGGTCGTGCCTGCTGAGGAAGTCTGCTTCCCAGTTTCCACTCCCGGAATGAAACACTGCTGACAGTGCTATCACATGATTTTCCGCCCAGCGAAAAGTCCTTGCAGTTTTTGCCATTGCCCTCCTGCTTCTTGTGCCGCCCTGTCTGTTTACGTGGGCGACTGCCGTGATGTTTTTCCCACTGGATCAATACCGGCTGACCTTGAAGCAGAGGTCTTGCTAAGCTTAGAGCATTATAAATTTACCCTTAGCTCCAGTATATTTATGTGGAGAAAAGTCTCCAGACTTGATCACACTCCCTGGAAATTTTTTCCTTGTGTGACTGCTCCCCAGCCTCTCGGGCTGGCCTCCGTGGTCACCAGCATCCAATCCTGAATGCCGAATCTGCGGCCCTCTAGAAGATGAGCACTCTGTAACCACCACAGGAGAGACACCCTTGTCCTTGGATATAGGGTTATCCGCTGATGCATCTGAAGATGCGATCCGGACCATTTGTCCAGCAGATCCCACTGAAAAGTTCTTGCGTGAAATCTGCCGAATGGAATTGCTTCGTAGGAAGCCACCATTTTTACCAGGACCCTTGTGCAATGATGCACGGACACTTTTCCTGGTTTTAGGAGGTTCTTGACTAGCTCGGATAACTCCCTGGCTTTCTCTTCCGGGAGAAACACCTTTTTCTGGACTGTGTCCAGAAACATCCCTAGGCACAGCAGACGTGTCGTCAGGATCAGCTGCGATTTTGGAATATTTAGAATCCACCCGTGCTGTTGTAGCAGTATCCGAGATAGTGCTACTCCGACCTCCAACTGTTCCCTGGACTTTGCCCTTATCAGGAGATCGTCCAAGTAAGGGGTAATTAAGACGCCTTTTCTTCGAAGAAGAATCATCATTTCGGCCATTACCTTGGTAAAGACCCGGGGTGCCGTGGACAATCCAAACGGCAGCGTCTGAAACTGATAGTGACAGTTCTATACCACGAACCTGAGGTACCCTTAGTGAGAAGGGCAAATTTGGGACATGGAGGTAAGCATCCCTGATGTCCCGGGACACTATATAGTCCCCTTCTTCCTGGTTCGTTATCACTGCTCTGAGTGACTCCATCTTGCTTTGAACCTTTGTAAGTGTTCAAATTTTTTAGATTTAGAATAGGTCTCACCTAGCCTTCTGGCTTCAGTACCAAAATATAGTGTGGAATAATACCCCTTTCCTTGTTGTAGGAGGGGTAATTTGATTATCACCTGCTGGGAATACAGCTTGTGAATTTTTTTCCATACTGCCTCCTTGTCGGAGGGAGACCTTGGTAAAGCAGACTTCAGGAGCCTGCGAGGGGGAAACGTTTCGACATTCCAATCTGTACCCCTGGGATACTACTTGTAGGATCCAAGGGTCCTGTACGGTCCCAGCGTCATGCTGAGAGCTTGGCAGAAGCGGTGGAAGGCTTCTGTTCCTGGGAATGGGCTGCCTGCTGCAGTCTTCTTCCCTTTCCTCTATCCCTGGGCAAATATGACTCTTATAGGGACGAAAGGACTGAGGCTGAAAAGACGGTGTCTTTTTCTGCAGAGATGTGACTTAGGGTAAAAACGGTGGATTTTCCAGCAGTTGCCGTGGCCACCAGGTCCGATGGACCGACCCCAAATAACTCCTCTTCCTTTATACGGCAATACACCTTTGTGCCGTTTGGAATCTGCATCACCTGACCACTGTCGTGTCCATAAACATCTTCTGGCAGATATGGACATCGCACTTACTCTTGATGCCAGAGTGCAAATATCCCTCTGTGCATCTCGCATATATAGAAATGCATCCTTTAAATGCTCTATAGTCAATAAAATACTGTCCCTGTCAAGGGTATCAATATTTTTAGTCAGGGAATCCGACCAAGCCACCCCAGCTCTGCACATCCAGGCTGAGGCGATCGCTGGTCGCAGTATAACACCAGTATGTGTGTATATACTTTTATGATATTTTCCAGCCTCCTGTCAGCTGGTTCCTTGAGGACGGCCCTATCTATAGACGGTACCGCCACTTGTTTTGATAAGCGTGTGAGCGCCTTATCCACCCTAAGGGGTGTTTCCCAACGCGCCCTAACTTCTGGCGGGAAAGGGTATACCGCCAATAATTTTCTATCGGGGGGAACCCACGCATCATCACACACTTCATTTAATTTATCTGATTCAGGAAAAACTACAGGTAGTTTTTTCACATCCCACATAATACCCTCTTTTGTGGTACTTGTAGTATCAGAAATATGTAACCCCTCCTTCATTGCCCTTAACGTGTGGCCCTAATAAGGAATACGTTTGTTTATTCACCGTCGACACTGGATTCAGTGTCCGTGTCTGTGTCTGTGTCGACCGACTAAGGTAAACGGGCGTTTTAAAACCCCTGACGGTGTTTTTGAGACGTCTGGACCGGTACTAATTGTTTGTCGGCCGTCTCATGTCGTCAACCGACCTTGCAGCGTGTTGACATTATCACGTAATTCCCTAAATAAGCCATCCATTCCGGTGTCGACTCCCTAGAGAGTGACATCACCATTACAGGCAATTGCTCCGCCTCCTCACCAACATCGTCCTCATACATGTCGACACACACGTACCAACACACCGCACACACACAGGGAATGCTCTGATAGAGGACAGGACCCACTAGCCCTTTGGAGAGACAGAGGGAGAGTTTGCCAGCACACACCAAAAAACGCTATAATTATATAGGGACAACCTTATATAAGTGTTTTCCCTTATAGCATCTTTTTATATATTTCTAACGCCAAATTAGTGCCCCGCCTCTCTGTTTTAACCCTGTTTCTGTAGTGCAGTGCAGGGGAGAGCCTGGGAGCCTTCCCTCCAGCCTTTCTGTGAGGGAAAATGGCGCTGTGTGCTGAGGAGATAGGCCCCGCCCCTTTTTCGGCGGGCTCGTCTCCCGCTCTTCAACGGATTCTGGCAGGGGTTAAATATCTCCATATAGCCCCCGGAGGCTATATGTGAGGTATTTTTTTGCCAAAAAATAGGTTTACATTGCCTCCCAGGGCGCCCCCCTCCCAGCGCCCTGCACCCTCAGTGACTGCCGTGTGAAGTGTGCTGAGAGCAATGGCGCACAGCTGCAGTGCTGTGCGCTACCTTAAAAAGACTGAGGAGTCTTCTGCCGCCGATTCTGGACCTTCTTCTCTTTTCAGCATCTGCAAGGGGGCCGGCGGCGAGGCTCCGGTGACCATCCAGGCTGTACCTGTGATCGTCCCTCTGGAGCTAATGTCCAGTAGCCAAAGAAGCCAATCCATCCTGCACGCAGGTGAGTTCACTTCTTCTCCCCTAAGTCCCTCGTTGCAGTGATCCTGTTGCCAGCAGGACTCACTGTAAAATAAAAAACCTAAGCTAAACTTTTCTAAGCAGCTCTTTAGGAGAGCCACCTAGATTGCACCCTTCTCGGCCGGGCACAAAAATCTAACTGAGGCTTGGAGGAGGGTCATAGGGGGAGGAGCCAGTGCACACCACCTGATCCTAAAGCTTTACTTTTTGTGCCCTGTCTCCTGCGGAGCCGCTATTCCCCATGGTCCTTTCAGGAACCCCAGCATCCACTAGGACGATAGAGAAAGGGGACCCTCAGATATCAGCCTAGGGCCTGTATACTCCTGTGGCCCTTGGGCAACTGCCCACTAAGCCCATACGACAAGACGGTCCTGTTCAAACATGCGCACTAGCACTGCCAGTCAGACTTATCAGTGCTAGATTTCACTGCTACCAAAGTATCGGTGATAGGGATTGCAGGGACAGCTGTTCTTTGGATCAGTTGTCTCAGCACCGGAGACAGCTTTAGCCTCCACCACTGCTACTCGTAGCAAGTTAGATAGTAAAGTAGCCTCTTGACCAGATAGAATATACTAGCACTCATTTTTTTATTACTGTAAAAATGCTCACTTCATATTTATTTACACATGTATGTCTGTCTGTTTATCTGTCTAGTACATTTGAAGGTGAAAGCCCTTTCCCGGCCACTGCAGCTGCTTCTGGAAAATTAGACTGCAATTACAGTGCCTCTGCAGTGCTGTGAACACGACTGAAAACACACATGGGGGTATATTTACTAAGGTCCCGATTTTGACCGAGATGCCGTTTTTTCTTCAAAGTGTCATTTCGGTAATTTACTAAGCAAAAATCTCGGCAGTGATGAGGTCATTCGTAATATTTTGGAAGTCCTAGGAAAAAATCACGAATCAATACACCATCGGTCAAATACGCCTGCAATTTGGTAGAAATCGGTAATTTACTAAAAAGTGCAAATCACAAACACTGCCGACAATAGCCAAACACTGCCGTGCAGAAATACAATTCGTGAAAAAGTGCTAAAAAAAAAAAAACAGACCTGCTTTTTTATCCCGTGTTCGGATAGGCATGCACGGATCCATGAGAACCGTGCATGTTTTTCAGTGGGAAGGGGATGGGAAAGTGTTCATTTTTTGAAAAAAAATTGCGTGGGGTCCCCCCTTCTAAGCAAAACCAGCCTCGGGCTCTTTGAGCCGGTCCTGGTTGCAAAAATCTGGGGGAAAAAATGATAGAGGTTCCCCCATATTTAAACAACCAGCACCGGGCTCTGCGCCTGGTCCTGGTTCCAAAAATACGGGGGACAAAAAGCGTAGGGGTCCCCCGTATTTCTGAAACCAGCACCGGGCTCCACTAGCCAGATACATAATGCCACAGCCGGGGGACACTTTTATTTAGCTCCCGGCGGCCCTGGCATTACATAACCAACTAGTCACCCCTGGCCGGGGTACCCTGGAGGAGTGGGGACCCCTTCAATCAAGGGGTCCCCCACCTCCAGCCACCCAAGGACCAGGGGTGAAGCCCGAGGCTGTCCCCCCCATCCATGGGCTGCGGATGGGAGGCTGATAGCCATTGTGTAAAAAATGAATATTGTTTTTAGTAGCAGTACTACAAGTCCCAGCAAACCTCCCCCGCAAGCTGGTACTTGGAGAACCACAAGTACCAGCATGCGGCGGAAAACCGGGCTCGCTGGTACCTGTAGTACTACTACTAAAAAAATACCCCAATAAAAACATAAGACACACACCTTGAAAGTATAACTTTAATACATACATCCACACCACCATATACACATACTTACCTTATGTTCACACGAGGGTCGGTCCTCTTCTCCATGTAGAATCCATGGTGTACCTGTGGAAAAAATTATACTCACAAAATCCAGGGTAGATGGCTCCTCTTCTTGTAATCCATTTGTAATCCAGGTACTTGTCAAAATAAAAAAACGGACACCCGACCTCGAACTGAAAGGGGCCCCATGTTTTCACATGGGACCCCTTTCCCCGAATGCCAGAAACCCCCACTGACTTATGTCTAAGAGGGTTTCTTCAGCCAATCAGGGAGCGCCACATTGTGGCACCCTCCTGATTGGCTGTGTGCTCCTGTAGTGTATGACAGGCGGCACACGGCAGTGTTACAATGTAGCGCCTATGCGCTCCATTGTAACCAATGGTGGGAACTTTGTGGTCAGCGGTTGACCGAAAGTAACCTCACCGCTGAACACAAAGTTCGATCAGGAGGATGCCACAACGTGGCGTTCCCTGATTGGCTGATGGAACCCACTTAGACATAAGTCAGAGGGGGTTCCTGGCATTCGGGGAAAGGGGTCCCATGTGAAAACATGGGGCCCCTTTCAGTTCGAGGTCGGGTGTCCGTTTTTTTATTTTGACAAGTATGTGGATTACAAATGGATTTCAAGCAGAAGAGCCATCTACCCTGGATTTTGTGAGTATAATTTTTTCATCAGGTATCAGCCTCCCATCCGCAGCCCATGGATGGGGGGGACAGCCTCGGGATTCACCCCTGGCCCTTGGGTGGCTGGAGGGGGGGACCCCTTGATTGAAGGGGTTCCCACTCCTCTAGGGTACCCCGGCCAGGGGTGACTAGTTGGGTATTTAATGCCACGGCCGCAGGGCGCTGTATAAAAGTGACCCCCGGCTGTGGCATTATCTGTCCAGCTAGTGGAGCCCGGTGCTGGTTTCAGAAATACGGGGGACCCCTACGCTTTTTGTCTCCCGTATTTTTGGAACCAGGACCAGGCGCAGAGCCCGGTGCTGGTTGTTTGAATATGGGGGAACCCCTGTCAATTTTTTCCCCATATTTTTGCAACCAGAACCGGCTCAAAGAGCCCGAGGCTGGTTTGGCTTAGGAGGGGGGACCCCACGCAATTTTTTTTTAAAGTTTAAACATTATTTTTTTTTTCTTTCAAGGTGCACAATGAAGCCCAGCACGGATCTCTCAGATCCGGCCGAGATTCATTGTATTAAAGTCGGCAGTGTTTTACAAGTCACTCACGTAAAACACTGCCTAAAAAAACGAATGACATCGACATCGGAAAAACCGAAAATGCAGAATACGGCATCTTAGTAAATTAGTCGTAATAAATTCCAAAAGTTGCATATTTACACTTTCAATGTCATTCGTGATTGAACTTTGACCTCAAACGGAACATTACGAATGTTAGTAAATTTACCCCATGGTGGGGGGAGATAAACAGCAATGTATTAATTTCAACTATTCCATTTTTCTCCAAACGTCCAGTACTGCTAGATTTAGCTTAATTTATGTTTTAAATTAACTAGGAGAGGAAACGGACACTGGGGTAAATTTACTAACATGGGAGTTCTATTTAAGATGGGATGTTGCCCATAGCAACCAATAAGATTCCAGGTATTATCTTCTAGAAGGTGCTAGATAATTGAGAATAATCTGATTGGTTGCTATGGGCAACATCCCATCTTAAATAGAACTCCCATTTTAGTAAATTTACCCCGTTGTGTTTTTTGAATGTGTATAGTGAATACTGTTGTGGCTACTCATTTGTTCTGCTTTAAATGCCTGCAGCTGTAACTTACTTTGATTACAAGGTGTCAGTAAACTGAGAGTAGCAGCAGTTGCAAATTAGTGTACCAACAAAAAACAATTCTCAGATTCCACCTGCAATCATTATTGTATTAACAGAGTGGTAGATAACAGCGTATCTGACAGTGGAGGTAGAGAGATTCTTTTGTTGTCAGTGAATCTCAGAAGTTTGCTTGTATTTCGTAATCGGCCAAATCCATTTGCCCAGCTTAGCAGCAACCAGCTACAGTAATTATAGGGCATCTCCATAAATGAGTTTGGATGGATTATTGCTATTGGATACATTGATCAGATCTGGAAGATTGACAGCACCAGAGATTTCAAACATTAACAAGTCTTGAAATCCATTTCTTTAAATATAACGTTTGCTATGGTATACAAATATACAGGCAAATATACTACTGCATTTGCTAGTTTGTATATTGGAAAGTATGAAATAATGATTTACTCTCCCTTTTTCTGTTTTACCTTAGTGCACTGCATGTTTGCCTGAAACAAAATAATAATAATTAATGAAAACCATTGATTTTATTCCTGTTGGTAAGGTTGTGCAGAATAATGATAGGAATAATGCACTCAGGAAGAAAATGGTTATCCTCTATCCAAGATACTGTATAGGATGATGAACTCCTTCTCACACAATAACAGAGGATAATACAGATAACCAAAATCCATGAAGGCAGACAGGGTAATTACTGCACTAATGTGATGTATTAATGTGATACCGTAGTAGGGCGGCATGTGTGCACCGGTCACTCGCCTCTCCTTATGGCCCTAATGCCAGGAGCCAACCTGATCCTTCCTCAGCGATCACAGGTGGTCATTCTGAGTTGATCGCAGCCAGCAACTTTTTGCTGCTGGTGCGATCAACTAATCCCCGCCTATGGGGGAGTGTATTTTAGCATAGCAGGGCTGCACAAACGAACGCAGCCCTGCTTAGTTAAAAAAGTTTTGTGCAGTGGAAGAGCATACCTTCCAACATGACCCTCTCCAGGAGGGACACAATGCTCTGCTTCTGGACTTTTCTCTTAATTTATGATTGCCTGTACCTTTGTTGAACAGGCTAATGGATAAGAAAGGTGTTTCACCACAGGTGAGGGCAATCATACATAAGAGGGAAGTCCAGGAGCAGAACATTCTGTCCCTCCTGGAAAGGGTCATGTTGGGAGGTATGCAGTGGAAGAGTAAGGCTGGATCTACTTACCCTGTGCGACGGATCCAGCGACGTTCCTCCCGGCTTTGACGTCAGACATCCGCCCTCCGTTTGCCTGGACACGCCTGCGTTCGGACGACCACTCCTCCAAAACGGCATCCAACAGTGAGTATCCACCCTGGAACGCCTCTCCGTTGTCAATCTTCTTGCGAATGGCGCTGTCTTCTTTTTTCGCTGTGCATGCCGTTGCTCGCCAGGCAACGCCACGCGTGCGCACTGCAGCGAAGAACCGCTGTGTGCGAACGGGTCGGAATGACTCCCACAGAACGCAGCTCAGTGTGACACAAAACCATTTACCAGGAATTCCACCTACAACCATTTCATTATGAGTGTGGTAATTGTATGGGTCATTAACTAAATACCTCCTCTCTCACCTTGCTGTCTCAATGGTCAGTGATTTGCATTTCCTGCTGCAACCAATAATGCAGGAGCCCAGCTGCTCCTGGTTCTACAGATTCATTTCTGGGGGATGGGGAGTGGCTTATGAGTGTGGTATATGGGACAAGAACACTCTCACACTAACATTAAAGTTGGAATGTGCCTTAAAAAAACTGTTAAAAGTTACCAATCTCTGCAATACATTTTCCTAGTTCATGATAAGAAACGAAATTACATTCAGCGCGAAAACATCACTTAAAACTAAACACAATGTCAAGATTTGGACATGCAATATCTTATTCAATGGAAATCATCATTTGCTTTAGAATTTTAGCATTATTGTCAAAGACTCTAAGCCAGTGGTTCTCAAACTGTGTGACCTGGCACCCTGGGGTGCCGCGAGGCACTTGCAGTGGTGCCCTGAGTTGGTGGTCCAGGACCAATTAAAAAATTTTTATGGTCAATGTAATACGCAAAACCAGTGCCAGTGGCTGCTAATCATAAATTATGTGGACAAACAGAAGCAAATCTTGTCCCTCTCCACATAACTGAATCTAAGGATGACATATAATCACAATTTCCTTCATGTACAGTACTATTTCTTTCTAAATTTCTCAGTAAGAAACCTTTGGCCTCGAGGTGCCGTAAAAAAATTCTAATACTCTAGGGCGCCGTGATTCAAAAAAGTTTGAGAACCACAACACTATGCGCTCTCCATCTCAATAAATATTTTTTAAACCATTTATCATTATCATACTGTTGGTTTTACATGAAATAAAACTACAGTTCTAACTCACCACATTTCATCGCTATCATAAATAATGTCAGTCATTCACATTTCTCTGACGTCCTAGTGGATGCTGGGAACTCCGTAAGGACCATGGGGAATAGCGGCTCCGCAGGAGACTGGGCACAAAAGTAAAAGCTTTCTGACTAGCTGGTGTGCACTGGCTCCTCCCCCTATGACCCTCCTCCAAGCCCCAGTTAGATTTATGTGCCCGGCCGAGAAGGGTGCATGCTAGGTAGCTCTCCAGAGCAGCTTAGAGTAAAAGTTTTAAATAGGTTTTTTTATTTTCAGTGAGACCTGCTGGCAACAGGCTCACTGCATCGTGGGACTAAGGGGAGAAGAAGCGAACTCACCTGAATGCAGAGTGGATTGGGCTTCTTGGCTACTGGACATTAGCTCCAGAGGGACGATCACAGGTTCAGCCTGGATGGGTCCCGGAGCCGCGCCGCCGCCCCCCTTACAGAGCCAGAAGAGCGAAGAGGTCCGGAAAAATCGGCGGCAGAAGACGTTCCTGTCTTCAATAAGGTAGCGCACAGCACTGCAGCTATGGCTAAAGAAATGCATCACATATAGCTCCTGGGCTATATGGATGCATTTAACCCCTGCCAGTTTTCCTAAAAAAAGCGGGAGAAAAGGCCGCCGTGAAGGGGGCGGAGCCTATCTCCTCAGCACACAAGCGCCATTTTCCCTCACAGCTCCGCTGGAAGGACGGCTCCCTGACTCTCCCCTGCAGTCCTGCTACAGAATCAGGGTAAAACAAGAGAGGGGGGGGCACTAATTGGCAGAAAATACATATACAGCAGCTATAGAAGGGAGAAACACTTATATAAGGTTATCCCTGCATATATATAGCGCTCTGGTGTGTGCTGGCAAACTCTCCCTCTGTCTCCCCAAAGGGCTCGTGGGGTCCTGTCCTCTATCAGAGCATTCCCTGTGTGTGTGCTGTGTGTCGGTACGATTGTGTCGACATGTATGAGGAGGAAAATGATGTGGAGGCGGAGCAATTGCCTTTAATAGTGATGTCACCCCCTAGGGAGTCGACACCTGACTGGATGGTAGTATGGAAGGAATTACGTGACAGTGTCAGCACTTTGCAAAAAACTGTTGACGACATGAGACAGCCGGCAAATCAGTTAGTGCCTGTCCAGGCGTCTCAAACACCGTCAGGGGCTCTAAAG